>NC_067248.2:37875000-38500000 GCF_019359855.2 Lolium perenne | reverse complement strand
TAGTAGATCCTCCTCAGAATCCCGGCAGCACGACGGCGTGGTGGCGGTGGTGGTGGAGAACTCCGGCAGGGCTTCGCCGTAAGCGCTACGGGAGAGAGGTGTGAGGAGGGGCGGCTAGGGTTTGGGAGAGGGGAGCTGGGGCGCCGGCCTCAAGGGGCTTAGGTGGTGAGTCCAAGGTGTAGGCAGCCCCCTCCCTCTCCTCCTCATTATATAGGTGGAACACCCAAGGGTTTGCCCAAAGATCTGAATAAGACCCCAATTCAAAAACTGCCATATGGACGAAACTTAGAGGGACAGGGACTTTCCCCTTCCCCCCTTGCTTGGCCGGCCAAGGAGGTGTAGTCCACCATGGACTCCACCCTCCCACTTGGTTGGCTGGTTAGGGTGGGTGGAGTCCAACCGGGACTCCACCTTCCATGGTGATTTCATCCGGAAGGTTCTAGAACATTCTAGCGCCTTTCATAAATGTACCGGATCATTTACAAACTTGGAAAGTGACTTACTATATATGAATCTTATTCTCCGGACCATTCCGGACCTCCTCGTGATGTCCTAGATCCCATCCGAGACTCCGAAAAAACTTCGAACTCTATTCCATATTCCATATCTATACCTAATAATAAAGGGAGGATTGTTTCCTTGGTCCAACACTTTTTTTGGACCGATTTGCCCTTCCACCAAATTACATATTACTATCAATACCACCAATAAGTAAAAACGGTTTTTTTGTTTGTCCCACATCCTCCATCGAATCGAAGCAGAGTTGGATCTATATACGCCCACTTTTGTGTGCTGTACAGATAACGAGCCCCGATCGTCCAGAACACAGATACGAAACCATGCTCAAGAAGGATGGCTTCATGGGGACGCACGATGAGGATACAATGAACTACTTCCACAGCATTGATGTATAGTGTGTACTCGGCGCCGGCGACCCAGCCGATCGGCTCCGGCAGCATCGGACATGACCTGAGATCTCCATCATGTTCACGCACCACCAAAAGACCTTCCTGGTCAACCAGGACATGCCACAGCCCCAAAACGCTTGCCGATTTTGAGCTTCATGCGTGGGCTTGACCTCTGTGATGGCCCCTACGACACGCCATTGTCCTATTGTGTGCTTTCCAGGAGGACTTAGGCACTTCGCGCGGTACATGGAGCTCAGAGCCCCCAACGATCGGCCACCACCGGGCACCGTCGAAGTATGGCAGGGGCTGTACTCGCGCACAGAGTCCAGCGAAGATGGGACCAAAGAGTCTCAGCGGGAACTGGGATCCGGCGTGCTCCGCAGTTACAAGTTCTCTTGACTTCAGCAGACGAAATACACCGGTAAAAGGCCCCGAGCTTCGTCTGCATTAAACCTGCTGCTTGCCGCCCGATGCCCTCCAATCACAGTAGTTTCCACTCCTGCTACGTAGTGGAACAAGTTCTAGAACTTGAATTTGCAAGGCAAGATTCGAATTTCTCTGAGCAGATTAGCAATTAATACACAACAGTTAGCCTACTCGACTGAACATTAGTAGAAAGCACGCTCGAGAATCGAGATAGAAACGTAATGCCCCGCTCTGTTGTATATGTGGCATGCACATGTTTGTGTTAATGCCCGTACTGGTGTATACAAACGCAAGAGAGCGGTGCATCAGGCATTCGATTCGTGGGCAGTAGTGCCACGCAATGTTCAAAAGAAACTTAATTTCCGTAGTCCATAGCTTATTGAGTGTTATGCAATCAGATGCAAACATATGAGCAAGTAAATTATAGCTATTTGGTCTAAATAAAACGTTGTTTAATCAGCATCAAATATTATTGACATACCACTAAGATATACATGGGTCCTCTAGATTGGCAATAGACATCAGTTGATAGATTTTGGGGCAAACTTTGCCTCGCGCTTACATTTTTTTACTAATAGTTGATTTATTTCTTTCCCATCCATTCTTGATTTATTTCTCCACCGTTGCAATGTAGGGGTATTTTGGCTAAAGTGAATTTCTTCACGGCATAGAACATATTCAGTAAAATTTAACCCGTCGCAACGCACGGACAAATTTCCTAGTCTACTTAAAACGACATCAAACCTTAAGTGTGTCACCCTACTGTTCGTGAACTATGCAGACATGGTTGAGACTTCTCTCCGACCAATAATCAATAGCGGGATCTGGAGATCCATAATGGCTCGCACATATTCAACGATAACTTAGTGATCGATTGAACCATTTACATACGATACCGATTCCCTTTGTCACGCGATATTTTACTTGTCCGAGGTTTGATCATCGGTATCTCTATACCTCGTTCAACCTCGTCTTCGACAAGTACTCTTTACTCGTACCGTAGTATGTCATCTCTTATGAACCATTCATATGCTTGCAAGCTAATCAGACGACATTCCACCGAGAGGGCCCAGAGTATATCTATCCGTCATCGGGATGGACAAATCCCACTCTTGATATGCCTCAACTCATACTTTCCGAATACTTAATCCCACCTTTATAACCACCCATTTACGCAGTTGCATTTGATGTAATCAAAGTACCCTTTCGGCATAAGTGATTTACATGATCTCATGGTCGAAGGACTAGGTAACTATGTATCGAAAGCTTATAGCAAACTGAACTTAATGACGTGATCTTATGCTACGCTTATTTGGGTGTAAGTCCATTATATCATTCACCTAATGACATAACCTTGTTATTAATAACATCCAATGTTCATGATCTTGAAACCATGATCATCTATTAATCAACAAGCTAGTTATACAAGAGGCTTACTCGGGACTCCTTGTTGTTTACATAACACACATGTATCAATGTTTCGGTTAATACAATTATAGCATGGTATGCAAACATTTATCAGAAACACAAAGATATATTATAATAACCATTTTATTATTGCCTCTTGGGCATATCTCCAACAGTCTCCCACTTGCACTAGAGTCAATAATCTAGTTAACATTTGTAAAGATATAACACCTTGGCCTTCTAGTGCTTTATCATGTTTTGCTCACGGGAGAGGTTTTAGTCAACGGATCTGACATGCTTAGAAACGTATGTATTTTGCAATTCATTTGCGTCTCAACGCATCACTCATTTTCCAAATGAGTCGGCATTAATTGTATATGTTCGGTCTTCTGGTGGAACCTTAATTCCGCTGTCTGAAATATGTCACTAATATTGTCACACACAATATAGCTTCAAAGTTTTGACACTATCAAAACTACACCGAGTTCTCAAAGAACTTTTGGACTTAACATCTTTATTCATTGTCAAAACAATGACATACTCTGCCTTCGTTTGTAGAATCCGTCACAATATTTAGAACTCTTCTAAATCTAGCATTGTGCTACCTTTTAAACAACACTTAGCCTAATTGAGGTTTGAAATTTATTTTTATATGTGACCAAACTATATCGGTGCAACACCTTACAGCGATTTGTTTGTCATTACCCCATACAAAAACTATATATATATATCCTTGGTTCTTCTAAAGTACCCAAGGATATTCTTACTGTCGATCAATGATCATCACATGAATCATTCTGGTACATGTTCATAACACTTTAGAGCACAGAATATCTGATTGTGTACATATTAATCGTGATCTAAAATCACTCATGTGTTTTTACTCATTGAGTGTCAGATACACTCAAGTTTTGTTAAACCTTCACATGAAAAGAACACCTTCTTAATATTTCTATATTGAACTACTTCAATATCTATTCTATGTACTTTGACTTAAACTTATTATGTGTTTCAATCTATCTTCATAGATCTTGACACTAAATACGTTTCAGTCCATATCCTTTCATTGAAGTTAATTCTCAATGAAATATTTTATAATCAAGTATATAATTACATCATTTACAACCAACTATATGTCATCTACATAAAGTATTATAAATATATCTTAGCGCTCCCACTTATTTTCTTGCAAATGCAAGCATCTTCATCGTTTCTGATGAAATCAAAAAACTCTTTGACTATTTCATTCGGTGAAGATTCCAACTCCGCGATACTCACTTCATCCAATTGAAGTTTGTATACCTATCTAGTATTCCACGGACCAGCAAAACTCTTGGTTGTATCTTGTATACACTTTTAATACACACTTCTGTTAAATAATGTATTTTGCCATCCTACTAGCATATCTCATAAAAGAAATATGTAGTGATTACTAGACTAGAATAATCCACATAGACTATAAGCATCGCTACAGAAGATCTAATCTTATCGTAGTCAACTCTTTGAACTTTGTCGTAAACAATCTTTCGACAAGTCGAGCTTATTCGAGGATACTCCATCCAAGTCGATCAATTTTATAGATCCATTTACTTTCAAAAAGTATTCATCTATCTTGGATTTCATGGCGTGTAGCCATTTTAACGGAGTTAGGGCCCATCATAACTTCTTTGTTTGTAGTTGGTTTATCGTTGTTCAAAACCAATCCTTTGTCCACAAATCATTTATTTGATCACAAAGTAAACCATACCTACAAGGTTCAATATGTACTTCGATCTCCATGGCTAAAACACTTTGTAGTCATGGGAGCCATGATCGTCATGGCCGCTTCCGGAACCATTTCCGATGCTGCGCTACTCTGATCATTATGCTCAGGTTCATAAACCTTATCAAGTTCTATTGTCCTCCCACTCAAATACTTCACTAGAAAACAATTTCTTGGAAATAAGCAAGTAACATTAACAAACACTTTTGTCTTTTACTTCATAGTGGGAAGAATTCCCAATCAATCCTCTGGGATAACCAACAAAGACATTCATCCGATTTTGTTGTAAACTTATTTACATATGCTATGCATACCAAAATTTAAGAAAGGACTATTAGGGTTTATACCCATGCCATAACTCGTATGGTGTCATTTCAACGGATCATGATGATGCTCTATTCAGTGTAAAAGGGGTAGTCTCTCAAGCATAATCCACAAAAATATAATGGCGTCATATTATTTTATCTCGTCATTAATCCAACAAGGTTTGGATACATCTCTCGGATACTACATCATCACTATGATACTCCAAGAAATGTGAGTTGTAGAACAATTTCATAGCTCTCTTAGATGTTCGCTAAAACTCGTAATTCAAATATTTCCTCCATGATCCAATCATAGATATTTGATTTTTCTATTACGATGATTTCCACTTCATGCTGAAACTTATTTGAATCCATTCAAATGTTTCAAACTTCTTCCTTATCGAATATATCCACATATATATACTCAATTCATTGTTGGAAGTTTTCATGAAGTAGAAGAATCTCCCGCACACAACTGTGCCCAGTGAACCATATACATCATCATGTATGTTTCCACTACGTTAGTTGCCCGTTCAACTCTTGGCCTATGAACGGTATTTCAGTCATTCTCTTTAGAAGAGATTTGCAAGCGCCAATCGATTCAAAAATCAAATGACTCCAAAAATCCATTTGCATAGAGTTCCTTCATGTGTTCCTTTCTAACATGACCTAAATGGCGGTTCCACAAATAGGTGGAATTCAAATCATTTGCCTTATAGCATTTTAGCGTCAGTGTTATGTATGTGTCTTTCACCATTAAGATTTATAATAACTTATCCATCGTACATGGAGTAATGTCATAATTTGAACAACTCATTGTTTTCATTTGACCAGAGCAAAATAACAATTATTAAGTTCTTTATTATAAATTCTAAGTGCTAGGTAGAATGTCAACGACAAACATAATAACACTTTATTATATTCCAGACGTGCATTATTACCATAATCCTTATCAGTCACTTAGGCCATCGTATTCTTGTATTGCGTTTGTGTTGTATGACATCTCATACCAACCAACCTGGTACAAATACCCAAGAATTTCATTATGTGACCAAACAAGGAATACATCCATAACATGTATATCATCTATATACACCTGAGCTAGACTTTCTAGTCTTTTCTTTCTTTCTGCCAAAATATCTTTTGTAGTTTCTCTTTTAGCTTTCTTCATTCTCAGAAAACACTTCACCTTCAAAAACTTAAAGGTCCATTGGTCAAATACCAATAACCTTGAGGTTCTTACTTTGAAGTTGATCATCATATGACAAGTGTTCCAGATTTCACTATTAGTAACTTTGTAATATGATGAACAATTTCACTCATAATTTTATCCATCATATCATGACGACTTTCCGAGACCATGTCTGTACATGCTAGGCTCGTAAAGTTTAACCTTAGTATTCGCTTATGCAAATCTGTCTTGCACCCGTTGTATGCACACGTAGAATCTATAACACCCGATCGTCACGAGATGCTTCGAAAAGACGAGTCGTAGCAATGGTGCATACTAAGGACGATCACTTCATGGATATGCGAATATTGTTAGTGCCCAACTTAGTTGGATGATTGGGACGCCTGGCGTCTTCAACCTTCGTACATTCCCATAAAACTTATGAGTTTATGTAGTCTCACTAGATTATATTCTATCATCTTGTAATAAGGTCTTAGATATCACATATATCTCATACCTTGCTTATTTCTGAAAACAAACTTTTCAGCTCCTTAATTTTCAAACAGATTTGAACTTCAAGTTTCACGGAGACAAGATGACTTTAGGTACTAATTGAAGCCATTGCTCTTTGAATCAACAATGTGAGGTTTACTAAAATTTTGCAATAGGACTTAATCATTTCTTGATTCTTTAACAATACGGTACCAGTCCGTAAAGTTACTTGTCAGACTTAACAGTATTTCTATCTCAATTACAAGACTAGCGCATGGTAGAAAACGGATGCCAATTCTACAAATTAATTCAAAATACTATTCATACTATGTTTATGATAATTAGTTCATGTTTTAATCTAATTACTAATGAACTCCCACTTAATACAACATCCCTCATAGTTGTTTAGTGGTACAAGATCCATATCCACTACACCAAAACCGATCATCACGTGAGATGATGTAGCTTCAATGGTGAACATCAACATGTTGATCATATCATCCATATGACTCGTGTTCAACCTTTCGGTTTCCTGTGTTCCGAGGCCATGTCTGTACATGCTAGGCTCGTCAAGCAAACCCAAGTATTCCGTGTGTGCAAACATGGCTTACACCCGTTGTATGTGAACGTAGAATGTATCACATCCGATCATCACGAGATGCTTCAAAACGACGAACTGTAGCAACGGTGCATACGAGGGGAGAACACTTTATTATCTTGATATTAATGTGAGGGATCATCTTATAATGCTACCGTCGCGATCTAAGCAAGATAAGATGCATAAAGGATTAACATCACATGCAATTCATAATGTGATATGATATGGCCCTTTAGTCTTTGCACCTTTGATCTTCATCTCCAAAGCACGGACATGATCTCCATCATCAACGGGTATGATCTCCATCATCGTCGGCGTAGCGTCGAGGTTCATGGCGCCGTCTTCATGGTTGTTCACCTCATGTACCAACTATTACAACTACTTTGAAATAATACTACAACATGAAATATAAAGACAACCATAAGGCTCCTGCCGGGTACCACAATACAATAATGATCATCTCATACATATTCATCATCACATCATGGCCATATCCCATCACCAAACCCTGCAAAAACAAGTTAGACGCCTCTAATATGGTTTGCATATTTTACATGGTTTAGGGTTTTCGAGTAAGATCCAATATACCTACGAACATGAACCACAACGGTGATACTAGTGTTGTCAATAGAAAGAGTAAATTAAATCTTAACTATGGAGGGAGAGATAGACACCCGCAAAGCCACTTATGCAATACAAGTTGCATGTCGAGCGTGGAGCAAATCTCATGAACGCGGTATTGTAAAGTTAGCCCGGGCCGCTTCAACCCACCATGCCGCAAGATGCAAAGTACACAAACTAAAGACAACAAAGCATCAACTCCCACAAAACCATTGTGTTCTACTCGTGCAACCAATCTATGCATAGACACGGCTCTGATACCACTGATGGGATTCGTAGCATAGAAAACAAAAAAATTCCTACCGCAAGAACGAAAACGAAGCCAAGATGCAATCTAGAAGATGGGAGCAACAAGAAGATAATGATACTAACCCTCGAAGATTTCCAAAGCCTACGAGATTAGATCTCGTTGTTGCAGAAGATGATCACTTGCCGCTTTCGAAAGCGCGTAGAAGATCTTGACGGTGCCACAGTCGGGCAGCACCTCCGTACTCGGTCACACGTTCGGTGTTGATGAAGACGTCCTTCTCCCCGTTCCAGCGGGCAGCGGAAGTACTAGATCCTCCTCGGAATCCCGGCAGCACGACGGCGTGGTGGCGGTAGTGGAGGAGAACTCCGGCAGGTCTTCGCTGTAAGCGCTACGGGAGAGAGGTGTGAGGAGGGGCGGCTAGGGTTTGGGAGAGGGGAGCTGGGGCGCCGGCCTCAAGGGGCTTAGGCGGTGCGGCCAAGGTGTAGGCAGCCCCTCCCTCTCCTCCTCATTATATAGGTGGAACACCCAAGGGTTTGCCCAAAGATCTGAATAAGACCTCAATTCAAAAACTGCCATATGGACGAAACCTAGAGGGACAGGGACTTTCCCCTTCCCCCTTTGCTTGGCCGGCCAAGGAGGTGGACTCCACCATGGACTCCACCCTCCCACTTGGTTGGCTGGTTAGGGTTGATGGAGTCCAACCGGGACTCCACCTTCCATGTTATTTCATCCAGAAGGTTCTAGAACATTCTAGCGCCTTTCATAAATGCACCGGATCATTTCCAAACTTGGAAAGTGACTTCCTATATATGAATCTTATTCTCCGGACCATTCCGGACCTCCTCGTGATGTCCTGGATCCCATCCGAGACTCCGAACAAAACTTCGAACTCCATTCCATATTCCATATCTACTTAAAACGACATCAAACCTTAAGTGTGTCACCCTACGGTTCGTGAACTATGCAGACATGGTTGAGACTTCTCTCCGACCAATAACCAATAGCGGGATCTGGAGATCCATAATGGATCCCACATATTCAATGATAACTTAGTGATCGATTGAACCATTTACATACGATACCGATTCCCTTTGTCACGCGATATTTTACTTGTCCGAGGTTTGATCATCGGTATCTCTATACCTCGTTCAACCTCGTCTCCGACAAGTACTCTTTACTCGTACCATGGTATGTCATCTCTTATGAACCATTCATATGCTTGCAAGCTAATCAGACGACATTCCACCGAGAGGGCCCAGAGTATATCTATCCGTCATCGGGATGGACAAATCCCACTCTTGATCCATATGCCTCAACTCACACTTTCCGAATACTTAATCCCACCTTTATAACCACCCATTTACGCAGTGGCATTTGATGTAATCAAAGTACCCTTCCGGCATAAGTGATTTACATGATCTCATGGTCGAAGGACTAGGTAACTATGTATCGAAAGCTTATAGCAAACTGAACTTAATGACATGATCTTATGCTATGCTTATTTGGGTGTATGTCCATTATATCATTCACCTAATGAAATAACCTTGTTATTAATAACATCCAATGTTCATGATCACGAAACCATGATCATCTATTAATCAACAAGCTAGTTATACAAGAGGCTTACAAGGGACTCCTTGTTGTTTACATAACACACATGTATCAATGTTTCAGTTAATACAATTATAGCATGGTATGCAAACATTTATCATAAACACAAAGATATATTATAATAACCATTTTATTATTGCCTCTTGGACATATCTCCAACAAAGCTAAGAAACGCGCTGATGCTCTTGCTCTTAAGTTAGAGCAAAGCGAAAAAGCTCGCAAGAAGGCTGAATCAGATGCTGCTGCTGTCGAGGGTCTTCGAAAGGGACTCCAGGACGCGGAAAATGCCTTAAGCGAAAACATAGCTCAGCAGTCTGCTCGTGAAAGAGAAATCATCACTCGTTTGGAGTCACAGAGCCGACGTTTTGTTAGTAAGTACTCTGACCATTTTAATTTCTTCGGGTAACCGTGCTTTTCTTTGCGCATTTTTTGACAAGTTGTATTTTGCCTCATCAGGGAAGACGCAACAAGATTATGATCTCGAGAATCCTGAAGGTGATCGCCTTCTCCACGCGCTCTCCCTCCTTGAAATTCATGGAGACGAGGCGCGCCAAGGCCTTGCTGACGCTAGGCCGGGTCTGTCACGGCTTTTTCCCTACTTCTTCGTGAAGAAATAAGAACCCGACACTTTTATTGCCCTGGCCAAGTGCTTCAACTCCCAAGAAGATCTTGGGCTGGGTCTTCATCAAGAAAGCTTGAATATTGGCGTTGAAGGCACCATCGCATTGGTTGCTGACAGCCAACAAGACATCGACTGGGCGAAGGTTGGTGATGCGAAGAAGATGGATACGAAGAGGTGGCAGTCTTTGATTAAGGCCGCCAAACCGAACTCGAAGAAGATCCTCTCCTTCCTCGGATGCAAACCGACTCCTGCCCCTAGTTCATCGAAGCCGGAGGTCAAGTAGACCATCCTGTCTCTATTTTTTGTTTTGTTTCTCTTTTGATGTTGTCGCCGTAGTAGCTTTGGCGACAACTGCCCCGTTAGTTCACTAGGAACCCTCTTTTGTAATACCCATGTAAATATCTGATCCAATCAATGAAAAGCTATGTTGCCGAATTATTGATATCGAAATATTTCTCTCCAGTTGATTTTTGACAACTATACCGTGGTGCCTCATTCTTCGGATGCATTACCAGCTGCGTCCTACTCGAAAAGGTCCTCCGATGTCGAGTTTATTGGAGGTTCTTCGAGTGCGGCACAGAATGAAGACTTGGACGATCTTCGACAACAACTGCAGTCGATGAAAAAACAAGCTCCCGTGATAATGAAACAGTCTCGAAGATCGTCTGAAAGGGAAAAACTTGATGTTCAACAAGCTCGAGAAGCCATGGCGTTGAAGGAAACCGCGGTTGCTGAAGCTGCTGAAGCTACATCCCGGGAAAATTATATGCTTCAACTGATGAACGACTCCAGCTTGGATATGACGGGTACACTTCTTTGAACTTGGTCATATTATGTTTTTACCGTCTGTTCTTCCTCTCTAATGCTTTCGTTGAAAATAGGTTCTTTTTTGGATACTGCTACCGAAGATCAGCGTGTTGAAGCTCGATCCAATGTGCTTCTCAAGCTTGCCCTGGAGCATGGTTCTAATTTCTGGGTTACACCTGAACGTACCCGCCAAATCGTTAGATTTCAAGATCGTGCGGGTCAAGTCCGTGATTTTCTCGACTTCTGCACGAGAACATTGTCTTTAATTTATAACACCATGTTTCCGCGCAACAAAACGCCGGAAACTCTTCCTGCTCTGATGGATAAGTTCCGGGATGCCCCTCGAATCCATGAATTTGTGCGGGCCCAACTGTCTGCTGGAGCAAGATTTGCCATTATTATGCTACAAGTCTGCTACCCGAAATTAGACATGACTCGAATTGTATCCAAGTGCCAGGCCAAGCTGACGAGGAGGAGGAGGAACATCGACAAAATCAACGATGTTGTAACCCCTGTAGCACAAGAGATGATGGATGAACTGCTTCGGCTAGATGCCGAATTCTTCGTGAGAGGTAGCTATGCTGAACATAGAACTGGCGCTGCAAACAATGAAAGGGTAAACATAGATGATATACTAGGTGGCAACTGAAAGTTTACTTATCCCTGTTGAATTTTTCTTGATGATGAGGTTATGTATATTGTAAATACAATCTATATTGCAAAGCGTCTTTAAGACGTTTTTTTTCTTTTTCAATCAAGCCCTCGAGCCTTTTGTTGGCCGGTGCTCGAGCTATTTTTACGCCATGGTGAATTACTATTTTGCGGGAGTTTATATACATGTTGTTGCGGCGGGTTATGAGCCCCCGAGCCTGTCGACAAAAAAGATGTATATCACCAATATCTTTACTATATTGCAGCACCGCGAGCCCGCCTCATTAAAAACCTTTCAGCCCCACTCGGTGCCCTGAAAGGAATAGAGTGCGTCTGAAAACTCGCGGGCGTTTCAGTACATTGTATGTTTACAGAGAGGACTATATTTCGATTTCAAGCGTAAAAACTCCTAAGTTGTGCCACGTTCCAGGGATTTGGCTCGGCGACTCCTGTCTTCTTGTTCTTTATTCTGTACGCTCCTCCTTCAATGACTTCTGTGACGATGTATGGGCGAACCCACGGCGACTCGAGTTTCTCATGGTTAGTTTGCATGAGCTAAAGAACTAAGTCGCCCACCTGGAAGGATCTTGGTCGCAAAAGTCGACTGTGGTAATTTTTCAGATCTTGCTGGTACTTGGTAACTCGTGATAGTACTTCGTCTCGAGCTTCGTCGAGTGCATCAACATCATCCTCTAATGCCTTTCGTGAAGTTTCTTCGTCATACTCCGCCACTCTTGGAGAATTGTGCTCTATTTCTATTGGTAACACTGCCTCAGCTCCATGAACCAGAAAAAACGGTGTTTCCTGTGTCGCTGTATTTGGTGTTGTTCGGATACTCCATAAAATGCTGGGCAACTCTTCTGGCCATGTGTTTCTGGCTTTTTCCAATGGTGTGAGCAGACATTTCTTGATGCCATTGCAGATGATACCGTTTGCTTTTTCGACTTTCCCATTGGTTTGCGGGTGCGCAACTGATGCAAAGTGTAGTTTGATGCCTACCTCTGCGCAATAAGCTTTGAATTCCTTAGATGTGAAATTGCTACCGTTGTCTGTGAATATGCTATGAGGGACTCCGAACCGAAAGACGATGCTTTTCACGAACTTAATTGCAGATGTTGCATCTGGTGAATTTATCGGTTTTGCTTCTATCCATTTTGTGAACTTATCGACAGCTACGAGCATATACTCGTATCCTCCTGGCGAGGCCTTGTGCAATTTTCCCACCATATCGAGGCCCCATTGAGCAAAGGGCCATGACAATGGTATTGGCATCAACTCTGCTGTTGGGGACTGTGGTTTTGCGGCAAACCTTTAGCACGCGTCACAAGTGCGTACTATGTCCTTTGCATCCTCGATTGTTGTTAGCCAATAAAACCCTGCTCTGAAAACCTTGGCTGCTATAGCTCGACTGCTTGCGTGGTGTCCGCATACTCCTTCGTGTACATCTTTCAAAATTAGCCTTCCCTCCTCGGGTGTGACACAACTTTGTAACACTCCCGAAATACTTCGTTTGTACAACTCCCCTTTGACCATAGTGAAGGCTTTAGAACGTCTGATAACTCGCCTTGCTTCAACTGGATCGTCGGGTATTTCCTTTCTTAAGATGTATGCTATGTATGCTTGCATCCAAGGATTTTGTATCATCATCACTACGTCTGGTTCCTCTTCTTCTTCCAGTGATGCTATTTTAGCCCCCGAGGGTTTCTCATCCTTCCCCTTCTTCTGCGGTTTCTTCGGCTTGGTAGATCTCTCGGCTATCTCCTCCCAAAACACGCCAGGTGGAATCGCCAGGCATTGTGACCCAATGTTTGCGATAACATCGGCTTCATCGTTGCTGAGCCTGCTGATATGATTTACTTCGCATCCGTCGAATAACCTTTCGAGCTCGTTGTATACCTCTTTATATGCTATCATGCTATCGTTGACTGCGTCGCATTGATTCATCACCTGTTGGGCCACCAACTGTGAGTCGCCAAAGATTTTTAGTCGGGTTGCTCCACAAGCCTTTGCCTTCTTCATCCCGTGTATGAGTGCTTCATACTCTGCTTCGTTATTGGATGTTTTTGGAAACGTCATCCGCAACACATATTTCAGCTTGTCACCTTGGGGTGATACTAATATCACGCCTGCTCCTGCTCCTTCTAATCTCTTGGACCCGTCGAAATTCATAGTCCAGGTTCTCGACAAATCTGGAGGTCCCGTGTTTTGTAGCTCCATCCACTCTGCGATGAAGTCTGAGGATCTGCGACTTTATTGCTTTTCTCTTCTCGTATGTGATGTCCCGAGGGGAAAGTTCTATTCCCCAAAGGGAGACACGACCCGTGGCTTCTGGATTGTTTAGTATGTTGGATAAAGGCGCTTCATTGACCACTATTATCGGGTCTGCCGAGAAATAGTGTCGTAATTTTCTTGCGGATGTGAATACTCCATATGCCAACTTCTGATACTGTGGGTACCTCTGTTTTGAAGGCGATAAAACTTCGCTGATGAAGTATACCGGCCACTGCACTCCGTGGAGTTCTCCTTCTTCTTCTCTTTCGACCACTAGTACTGTGCTTACCACCTGAGGTGTGGCCGCTATGTATAATAGGAGAGGCTCCTTCTCCCTAGGTGCCACCAGGATTGGTGGTGTCGAGATTGTGCGCTTGAGCTCCTCGAATGCTCTGTCTGCTTCTTCGTTCCATTGAAATTTGTCTCCTTGTTTGATTAGAGCGTAGAATGGCAACGCCTTTTCTCCTAGCCTGGCGACGAATCTGCTTAGAGCTGCGACTTGCCCAGTTAGCTGTTGTATCTCCTTCAGTTTTGTTGGCTTCCGCATCGTTACGATGGCTTGAATTTTCTCTGGATTAGCTTCAATTCCTCTTGCTGAGACTAGGAAACCGAGAAGTTCTCCCGCAGGAACGCCAAAGGAACACTTTGTCGGGTTCAACTTGAGGCAGAACTTATCGAGGTTATCGAAAGTTTCCTTCAGATCCTAGATTAAAGTTATCCCCTTCTTTGTTGTTATGACGACATCGTCGATGTATACTTGTACATTTTTGCCAATCTGTGTTGCAAGGCACTTCTGCATCATCCGCTGGTATGTTGCTCCCGCGTTCTTCAAACCAAAAGACATTGTTTTGTAGCAGAACACGCCATAAGGCGTTATAAAATCTATTTTGACCTCGTCATCTTCTTTTAATCTGATCTGGTTATAACCAGAATATGCATCCAAGAAGGAAAGACGTTCACATCCTGCCGTGGAGTCGATAATTTGATCGATCCTTGGGAGGGGAAGTGATCCTTTGGACAGTGTTTATTGAGACACGTGAAGTCGACGCACATGCGAAGGACCTTTGTGTTTTTCTTCGGGACCAGTACGGGGTTAGCTACCCACGTGGCCTCTGTATGTAGTTTTTTGATAAAGCCAACCTCTCTTAGTCTATTGATTTCAGACAGCATGGCCTTGCGGTTTGGTTCCGAAAAACACCGCAAAGGTTGTTTATTGGCCTCGCCACTGGGTCCAAGTTAAGGTGGTGCTCGGCAAGTTCCCTGGGTACTCCTGGCATCTCAGCTGGACACCATGCGAAGATTTCCCAGCGCTCACGGAGGAACTCGACGAGCGCGCTTTCCTATGCGAGATCCATATTTGCTGCAATAGATGTCGTCTTCTTGGGATCTGTCGGATGGATCTGTACATCCTTAGAATTCTTGGTGGTGCTAAAGGTTGGTTCCTTGAGTGGCCTCCCCACGTCCGGTAACACATCATAGTCAGTTGTGAGCCTTGATTCCATATATTCTGCTTGCATCCCGAAGGTTTCCGATAATCGATGAAAATCCCTGTCGCACTTATCAGCTAGCGCAAAACTGCCTTTTACTGTAATTGGTCATTTGGGTCCGGGGATCCTCCCATAAACCTGGCATAGGCTGGTCGTCCCAACAAGGCGTGGTATTGTGATGGGAAGTTGACAACCTCAAATTCCAGCCTTTCAATCCTGTAATTTTCTCGGGTTCCAAACTGAACGTCGAGATTGATTTTTCCCAGCGGATAACTCGGCTTGTCTGGTGTGATCCCATGGAAGCGTGTTTCAATTGGTTTCAAATTTTCTAAGGAGATGTTCATCTTCCTCAATGTATCTGCGTACATAAGAATTAAATTGCTGCCTCCATCTATAAATACTCGTGAAACGTCGAAACCTGCGATCACTGCTGGCAAAATCAATGCTGATTGCCCTGGTCGAGGAACTTGCTGCGAGTGGTCTGCTATGGTGAAGCCAATGTCCTGCCCCGACCAATCTAGGTACTCAATTGTTGGTGGGGCATCTTTTCTGCCATGAACACTTTTCGCGAGATTACTTTCTGAGCTCTGTTGGATGGCCTGGCTTTTTGAATCATCGAAACCGCGCCATTGGTGTTGAAATACGGAGGTGGGTTTGGAGCTGCCGCTATTTGTAACTGATGTCGATTTGCATCTGTAATTGCGGGAGGAGGCGGAAGGTGGATCTCACTCCTTGGCCCTTGGGGGTTTCTATTCATTGCTTGCGTATTTGCTTGCCCTGCAAACTTCAGCATTGCTTGAAAATTTCGACAGTCCTTCTGCAGATGTCCAGACTGCCTTCTTCCATTGACGTCGAGATAAAAGTGCATTTGGCATGGTCCGTTTAAGAGGTCCTCGGGTGAGACGTACGGTCTCTGAAACCTTGGTCCACTATTTTGTCGGGAATCATCCTTGTAATCGCTGCGCTGCTCACCGCTCCTCTGGTGATCATCTCGATTGTTTCGTCCACTGTTTCCTCGAAAACCAGCCGATATCTGGCTAGGGGCGTCGTAATTTGAGAACTGCCAACGAAATCGTCGCCTGTTTTGAAAATTTCGACTGCGGTCCTCTTCAGGCGACCTATGCCGTTTGTTGTGAACAGCATCTTCCCCATCTGCCCACCTATTTGCTATCTCCATTAATGCTGATACTGACTTTGGGTTGGTTCTCCCCAAGTCTTCGACCAAATCTCCCCGTCGAATTCTAGCCACAAACGCATCTATTGCTCTCTCGTCAGATATGTTCTCTGCCGAGTTTTTGATGATGTTCCACCTCTGGATGTACTTTCTCATTGATTCATCGTGCTTTTGTCTACAAGACCTCAACTCCTCTAGTGATGCGGGATTTTTGCATGTGGATCAGAAATTCGTGACGAATATATCCTCAAAACTGTCCCAACTGTCGATGGAACCTGGAGGCAGCTTCTTTATCCATGATCGTGCGGCTCCACTCATGTGTACTTGAATGCTCTGCATGGCTGTTGCTCTAGTTCCACCCATTAGCTTCACCGTCTCGAGATAATCAACTAACCAATCCTCAGGATCTTGCAGGCCGTCGAATTTTTTGTAGTTATCGGGTAGTTTAAACCCTGATGGAACTCGAGTTTTACAGACTCGTCTTGTGAAACACGGGAGCCCACACATATCTTCTTCATTGACCTCTGGTGAGTGCCTGCGTTCCCTTCTATCTTGTCGCGCTCTGTCTACCCTTGCCTGAGTAGCTGCATCTCTGGCCCCACTCGTTCTTGCAGGATCTTGCACTGCTGCCATAGGTCGTGGACTATTTTGCCTTGCTGATCCTTCGGGAGGCGTGCTTGCAAATTTTGTGCCCATCACTCCAACACCTGCCATGGCCATGTTGTACAATGGTTCCCTTGGGTCTCCAGGAGGTGGCCTGGATGCGAGTATAAAAGCTTGCGTTGCCATGTACCCAGCTTCTGGCGTTTTGGGAATAATGTTCCCCCTTATGTCTATGGACATGAAGGACATGTCGAGGTTTTGAACTAGATTCTCCCTTTTAGCCTCAGGTATGTTCTACAGTCGAGATCTTGCTCTGTTACGAGCTGCTCTGTGACTTTCTCCCGAAGTACCTGATTGTCTACTCAAGTCCGCCCTTCGCCTGCTTGACACGGAAGCTGCGGCTTGCCTCCTGTCTAGCTCAATTCTCTGTTTTTCGAGTTCCCGTCTAGTACGAGCAAGTCTATATTGATAAGCTTGTGACTCTTCAGGTGTCGCCGTTATAGTCATTGGCTCTGTGCCATCCATGGCTCTTGCAACTATGTCCCATACTGCCTGCGGAAACTGTACCATCTCTCGTGTTCCAGGCCCGATATATTTGGTCCCCAAACCTCGCGTGAGATCTGCGGGATCGATGTACGGGTTTCCCTCGTCGTCGAAGTTCTCTGATGTCTCCTCCTGTGGACGACTTGTTTCTCCAATTGCATAGATTTGATGGTATTTTGAATTTTGAACTTTGTCGGGATTGGTGACACCATCATATATATTGGTGAAGACATCTCCAACAATAGTGGATCTGTCGATGAAGTTGAAGCTGTCGATGTTACTCGAGTCATCGCTTATATCGGAGTCCGCAGATGACTCGAAGGACATGTCGCTGAAGATCTTGGCGAGTTTTTCACTTGCCATAGTGTTGATGAAGCGTGGCGGCGAAATCTCCTCGTCTCCTGTCTCAGTCGATGACGTGGAGTTTGAAAAATCGGAATCGATCTCCGATAATCCCGACGAGATCGGAATTTCGAGACGATACGATCCTTCTTTTTCGACGCGGAAGTGGAACTTGCCAAACGTCATCTCCATAGGCTCCTCCAGATATGCATATGCATCCAAACGGGAGGGCGGGTGAGGAACAAAATCGACTAGATTAGTTTTGATCTGTTTACCTCTATCCATCGCGTTGCTTGCTACCGAAGAAGTCGACGATCTTGAACGTGCCATCGAGATCAGCTCCTTGTCGCGTCTAATTCCCACAGACGGCGCCAATTGACAAGGGATTAACTTATCAATGCCTACAGGTTGTAGACTAGGGTTTAGTTGGAAGTAGAGGGCAAGTAGATCTCGAGGGTTTCAGCCGAAAAGTACTCGACGATTAAGAAACTAGGGTTTGCGTGAAACAATGAATCGATCCTTTCTTTGTCCCTCGACTCCCCCTTATATAGGAGGCAGAGCCGAGGGATTCGTAGTACACAAGTTACAGAGTCCGGGAGGGTTTCTGACCCGTCCCGTAATAATTACAAGTTGATATTCCTAATACAATTCTATCTTTCCTTAATACTAATTGGGCTTCCAGGCTTCATATTCTTTGACTCGTGGACCTTCAATAAACCCCGGGTACCATCTTCGGCAGGCCCATTGGGGATGCCTATGTCAGATGTTGTCATCTTTACTGGGCCGGACTGCTTAAGGAGTAGCAGGCCTTGTCTGGGCATGTCATCTACCACGAGGTTTTAACCATTTAACGACATTACCAGCCAGTTAACTATGTCTGCCACGTGTCAGTTAACATGATGGTGTCCCGAAACTCTTTTGCCACTGTCAAATTTGGCATTCCCTGCTCTACATTCCCTCACTTCCATGAACTCACTATATCCTAATCCGAGCTCCTGGTGTTGGGGCCACGCATGCGTCTGTTAGATGTATATATTCGTATATTGTAGTTTCCCCATAAGTTAGGGGGCTTCCAACATATTTGCACCTGTACATGTACTATATATTGTGGTCTTTGGCCCCCTGGTAATACAAGCTGTCTATTACCCTAACATGGTATCAGAGCAAAAATTGATCCGTCCGTGACAGCTCCTCCTCCCGGCCGCCGCCCGGCTCTCCGGCCGCCGCTCCTTCTCCGGCCGGCGCCCGGCCGCCGCTCCTTCCCCGGCCGCCACCCAGCCGCCGCTCACTCGCTGCCTACCAGCCGCCGCTGCCTCTGCCTCCCGGCCGCCGCCCGGCTCTTGCTCTCTGCCCGTCCGCCTCCCGGTCGCTGCCTGCCCGTCCGCCGCCCGTCCGCCTCCCGGCCGCTGCCTCCCGTGTGCCCGCCCGTCCGTCTCCATTCGCGTGATCTGAATCGCGTGTTCCGTCCCGTCCAGTAAAAAAAGAGCTATGTCTTCCTCGTCGGGCTATCTTGCGATTCCTCGTTGCCCGGTGATTTTTGATGGCGCGAATTACCCTGATTTCGCTGCCTTTATGCGCGTCCACATGCGCGGTCTTCGTCTTTGGGGTGTGCTTTCTGGCGAGGTCCCCTGTCCGCCGCGCCCCACTGCTCCTACGGCGCCTATTCCACCGACGCATGTTTCCCTTGCCCCCGATGCTACTCAGGAGGTCAAGGATGCAGCCAAGAGTGATGATGATACTGCTTTGGCTGAGTATGATCGGAAGGTCCAGGAGTATTCTACCGCTGTTGTGATGTACCGGCTGGATCTGACTGACTACACTCATTGGATAGATGAGGATGCTCGTGCTGCTGCTGTTCTCACTTCCAGTGTTCTGCCTCAGTATGCTGTTGAGTTCATGGGTCTTCCCACTGTTGCTGCTCAGTGGGCTTTTCTTCGTCAGCGCTATCAGCCGTCTGGGGATGCTCTTTACCTATATGTGGTTCGCCAGGAGCATGCTCTTCAGCAGGGTGATTCCACTATTGATGAGTTCTATACTCAGAGTGTGCTATCTGGCGTCAGCTTGATTCTCTTTGTACAGCTGTGTGTGCCACCTGTCCCTGCCGTTGGACTATGCGCGCAGATCTGAAGTTTCAGCGCGTATTTGAGTTCTTGTCGCGGCTCCGCAAGGAGTTTGAGCCTCGTCGTGCCCAGCTGCTTTCTCGTGGTCGTGTTCCGCTCTCTGAGGTACTGTCTGAGCTTTGTGCTGAGGAGACTCGTCTTCGTGGTGCTTATCTTCTTGAGGTTCCCTCTGTACTTGCTGCTCGTGGTCCTCCTGTGTCGTCTGCTCATGGTCCTCCTGTGCCGTCGACTTCATTGCGGTCTCCAGTACCACCGATACTCTCTACTCCTTCGGTACAGGGCCAGAGTCATCCTCAGCAGCCTCGTGGTATGACAGCACCTCCTCGTCCTCCCTGCTCCTACTGTGGCAAGCCTGGCCACGATGTCTCTAGCTGCTGGAGGAGGGATCCCAGTTTACGTCAACAGTACCATGCTCGTAAGCAGACTGGTTCTTCAGGATTTTCTGCAGTTGCACTCTCTGACCAGGACATTATTCGTGGTCTGCTCGCTGCTACAGGCTCTTCCTCGTCGGGTACTAGCTCTTCTGGCACCGCGCGACCACCATCTTCTACACAGTTAGGTACGTCATCCCCGTGGTATCTGGGTTCTGGAGCTTCTTTTCATATGACTTATGCGTCTTCTATTCTTTCTGCTCTTCGCTCTCTTATTTCTCATGTCCGTGTTATCACGGCTGATGGTACCTCTCTTCCTGTTTCCAGTCGAGGCACCCTCTCTACTCCCTCTTTCTCTGTTCCTGACGTTTCTCATGTTCCTAGTCTTAAGATGAATCTTTTTTCTACTAGTCAGCTTAATGATTCTGGTTGTCGCATCATTCTTGACGCTGATTCTTGTGCTGTTCAGGGCCACCGTACACAGACCCTGGTTGGAGCTGGCCCTCGCAGCCTTGAGTCTCCGGGGCTATGGGAGTTAGACTGGCTTCGCGTTCCATCCGCTGACACTTCATCTGCCAGATCTCCTGTGGTTGCTGCTTCCGTCCCTGGCTCTTTTCAGCAGTGGTATCATCGTCTGGGTCACCTTTGTGGATCTCGTTTATCGTCATTAGTCCGTCGTGGTCTTCTGGGGTCTGTCTCAGGAGATGTATCTTTAAACTGTCAGGGTTGTAGGTGAGGCAAACAGATTCAGCTTCCCTATCCTACTAGTGTGTCTGTATCTCAGCGACCTTTTGATTTAGTTCATTCAGATGTTTGGGGTCTGGCTCCCTTTGCTTCAAAAGGGGGCCATCGATACTATATTTTATTCATTGATGATTTTTCACGGTACACCTGGTTGTTTTTTATGCGCTCTCGCAGTGAGGTGCTCTCTATTTATCAGCGCTTTGCGGCCATGGTTCGTACTCAGTATTCCACGCCTATTCGTGTGTTTCGTGCTGATTCTGCAGGTGAGTATATCTCCCAGCACCTGCGTGGTGTCCTTGCTGAGCAGGGCACCCTCGCTCAGTTCTCGTGTCCCGGCGCGCATGCTCAAAATGGTGTCGCCGAGCGTAAGCATCGTCATATTCTTGAGACTACCCGTGCTATGATGATTGCTTCCTCTCTTCCGCCGCATTTCTGGGTTGAGGCTGTCGCTACGTCGACTTACCTCATTAACATTCAGCCTTCTGCTGCCCTTCAAGGTGGCATTCCTCTCGAGCGTCTCTGTGGTAGTTCTCCAGACTACTCGACTCTTCGTTTATTTGGTTGTGTTTGCTATGTCCTCCTACCTCCTCGCGAACGCACCAAATTGACCGCTTAGTCTGTTGAGTGTGTTTTTCTCGGATACAATGATGAGCATAAGGGCTATCGTTGTTGGGACCCCGTTGGTCGTCGGATGCGCATCTCTCGTGATGTCACGTTTGATAAGATGCGTCCCTTCTATCCTCGCCCCACCTCTAGTACTTACCCGGTGGATGATATATCTTTTCTTCTATTTCTTGATGCTCCTCCCGCTGTCCCTTCTCCTCGACCTCTTAGTTCTGATGTGCCCCCTTCGACCTCGGCGCCATCCTCTCCTCCGTCTAGTTCCCCTAGTTCTCCTCGTTCTCCGGCTTCGGACCCTTCCACTGTTGTTCCTTCTTCCTCTTCTTCTGATGAGTCGTCTTCCGCCGATGAGCTTCCCTCTTCACGGCCTGTTCGTCAGCATCGTGCTCCAGACCGTTACTCTCCTAGTCAGTATGGTCTCTCTGTTGCCTCCGAGCCGACTTCTTATCGGGATGTCGAGCGTCATCCTGAATGGCAGCTTGCCATGGCTGAGGAGATTGCTGCGCTTGAGCGCACTGGCACCTGGGATCTTGTTTCTCCCCCTCCTGGTGTTTGTCTTATCACGTGTAAGTGGGTCTATAAAATTAAAACCCGCTCTGATGGATCTCTTGAGTGCTATAAAGCGCGTCTTGTGGCTCGTGGCTTTCAGCAGGAGCACGGCCGTGACTATGATGAGACTTTTGTGGCTCATATGACCACTGTGCGTACTCTTCTTGATGTCGCTTCTATTCGACGTTGGTTTGTGTCCCAGCTTGATGTTCAGAACGTTTTTCTTAATGGCGAGTTGAGTGAGGAGGTTTACATGCAGCCTTCTCCTGGGTATTCTGTTCCCGATGGGATGGTTTGTCATCTTCGGCGTTCTCTTTATGGCCTGAAACAGGCCCCTCGTGCCTGGTTTGAGCGCTTTGCCTCTGTGGTGACTGCTGCTGGTTTCTCTCCTAGCTTTCATGATCCAGCGCTATTTGTTCACAGTTCTCCTCGTGGACGCACTCTTCTCCTTCTCTATGTTGATGATATGATCATTACTGGTGATGATCCTAAGTATATTGCCTTTGTCAATGCTCGTCTTCGTGATCAGTTTCTTATGACTGATCTTAGTCCTCTTCGCTACTTTCTTGGGATTGAGGTCTCCTCCACTTCTAATGGCTTTTCTATCTCTCGGGAAAAGTATATTCAGGATCTTCTTGCTCGTGCTGCTCTTGGGGATGAGCGCACTGTTGAGACTCCTATGGATCTTAATGTTAAGCTTCGTCCTACTGATGGTGATCCTCTTCCTGATCCGACACGTTATCTCCATCTTGTTGGGAGTCTTATTTATCTTGTTGTCACTCGTCCTGATATCTCTTATCCTGTTCATATTCTGAATCAGTTTGTCTCAGCTCCTACCACCGTTCACTACAGTCATCTCCTCCGTGTTCTTCGTTATCTTCATGGCAAGATCACTCGTCGCCTTTTCTTTCCACGTTCCAGCTCTCTCCAGCTCCAGTGCTACTCGGATGCTACGTGGGCGAGTGATCATACGGATCGTCGTTCACTTTCTGCTTACTGTGTGTTTCTTGGTGGTTCACTTGTTGCTTGGAAGACGAAGAAATAGGTAGTGGTTTCTCGTTCGAGTGTTGAGGCTGAGCTGCGGGCTATGGCCTTGTTGATTGATGAGGTGACAAGGTTACAGTGGTTGCTTGCAGATTTTGGGGTCTCTGTTACGACACCCACTCCACTTTTGTCTGACAGTACAGGTGCTATCAGTATTGCACGTGATCCGGTCAAGCATTAGCTTACCAAGCATATTGGTGTTGATGCTTTTTATACACGTGCTCAGGTACAGGCTCAGGTTGTTGCGCTTCAATATGTGCCTTCAGACTTGCAGTTGACGGATTTCTTTACAAAGGCATAAACCAGAGCGCAGCATAATTTTTTACTCTCCAAACTCAGTGTTGTGGATCCACCATGAGTTTGAGGGGGGGTGTTAGATGTATATATTTGTATATTGTAGTTTCCCCATATGTTAGGGGGCTTCCTACATATTTGCATATGTACATGTACTATATATTGTGGCCTTTGACCCCCTGGTAATACAAGTTGTCTATTACCCTAACAACGTCAACATACATGTGTCTGGCCGTCCATGAGCAATCGAGCGAATGCCCCTCTCCTCTCGCAAGCTCGATTTTCTCGCATGAAACAATTCTCAAGCTCATCCTCCTTAACGAGAATCAACATGGGTCGAGCCCCTGACGCCTTGTGTCGTGGCATAAATAAAACTGCCACCACCACTTTTGTTTCCCCCTTCTCCGTCGCACTGGTAGACCCGCCCGCCTCGCCTCCCCATCCTACCAGAGCCATCGCCAGCCCGTCACCCTCGCCTCTCCCTCAAACCTTCTCCATCTTCGGTGAGCCCTCCCACACCCACCCACGCCTTCAACCCTAAGCCCGCCGGTCACCAGAGACTAAAAAGAAGCTCACCATCGCACTCTAACCCACCCCACCCTAAGTGTATTCCTAGCCTCCGCCGCCGGCAACACTGCATGCGGGCGGCACTTTTGGCCGTCTACAGCAAGATCCATGGGTTGTCTATATTTGTCCGGGAAAAATTGTTCCCTTGTGACGTGCCTAGGCTTCGATAAATTCCTGGATCCGCCATTAGTCGTGCGTACATGCCGACGCGCCGAGCGAGACCTTTGGGAAGGTAGGCTACCGATGTATGCATTACACGGCTTTCCCATGGGCGAAGCTAGGATTGAGACATGAGAAACCATGAATATAGTCCATAAATATGTATTGAGTCTTATAGATGGCATCGACACGTGAAACTCAAAACGGAGGCCGAACTACACATAGCTCTTTAATTTCAAACACCAAGAATTCATATTTCAAAGTTAAAAAAATCTGAAGCAAAGTTCTAGATGTAGCTAATAATGTATACTACAAACGTGTAAAATTTCAATACAAACTACTTTGTATCCTAGTCCAGAGGAACATGAAAAAACTGATAGTACCACTATAAAATTTGTCAGATTTGTTCACATTTGTGTAGCCTAGAATAATATACCCTTCGTAAAAATTTATAATTGAAATTTAAATATTGGATTAATTCACTTGCAAGTATGCATCTCATAATCTATACTCCCTCCGGTCTCTGGAGTACCTAATAATAAAGGAGCTAAGGTTTCTGCCAAAATTTTCGTCCAACTTTTCGTTGGACATATTTACCCTCCCACTAAATCACATAGTACAGCCAAGTGACACGGTACCGGTTCGCCCATTTTATTTCCTTGGGCCTCCGCTCCCCGAACGATCCCCGCGCCGCTAGCTCCCCAACGTATGCCCGCAAACGCGAATCCCCCGCACCAAATCCGTCTCCGCGCCTGCTCCCGGACGCGCGTGGTCAAGGCCGGGAAGCTCGCAGCTCCCAACGCCACATCCCGGCGCGGGCGACGTCGTCGAGCATCTGCAGGGGCCGCGGGCCACATCCCGGCGCGGCGACGTCGTCGAGCGTCTGTAGGGGGCGCGGCGGGCGGCCGCGGCCACATCCCGGCGCCAGCAGCGTCGCTCAGCCGCATGGCGACGCCCTCCTGGCTCTTTCTGCGCGCCGCCGCCGGAGGGAACCCACGCGTCGGCCCCTGCCCCTCCGCACGCACGCCATCTCGAGGTGTTTCGCTGTTCACGAGGTGCTCCGTTTAGAGGCGATTGGGGAAGATCGTGGAGGATGGTGGTAGGGGATGAGGAGTGCAGGTGGAAGATGAGTTGCTCCTTGATCTAGATTCACCGCTTCCTCCTCTTTTCCGGCAGAAATCAATGGGGGAGGCGCTGGACAGGAGCAACATCGGCGCTTTCTCTAGCCTGGAACTGCGAGCACATCCACGCGAACATTGGCATGCTTCACGGTACCAATTAACTGTAGCAACAACACGGAGGTCAACGGGGAAATTCTCCAAATCAAACCAAGCAGCTTGACAGTATCTGACTCGATCTACAGAATCAGTTCATACAAGTTTCAAAAACTGAAACAAAGCAGATCCATTCACTTACCAGATAATACTGTCACGCGCAATTAGATAGTAAGTCTCGTGCTATCTAGCTCCGTATTATATATGCTATCAATCCCTGAGTTCTTTGACAGTGTCTTCCAAGAACGACTGTATGTTCGAACTTTAAGAACGACTGTATGCATGTTCGAGTTCTTTGACAGTATCTAACGACGACAGCAACATGAAGTGCTTTGAGAGGGAGACAGTATCTTCCAACGACGGAGTATTTAGTCAGTTCTTCGGCGTCGTTCTCCCATCTTTCGGCTTCTTTGTGTATTGCTCTGGTTGCTTTCATTGGATTCAAAACTCAGGAGCATTGCGTCGCATAACTGGATTGCTGAGGTCCGTCAACTGCTGCTATTTTTGCTAGGAAATACTGGGATATGCTGAAACTGAACTAAGTTGTCTATGCAAAAGTTAGTTATGATTTATTGATGATAGACACTTCCCTAGAATACTTTACATGATTTTATTGTGTGAAGATGCCGTTGTTTCTTTTGTGAAGTAGGTGCAGGCCGCAGTGGAATGTCAGTCAAAATATAAAAGGAGTTTAACACTATGGGATTGCTGAATCTGATATAAATCAACTTAGATGTTTTTGAAACAGCTTCAAGCACCAGAGAGGAAGACAATAGAGGGAGACAGCCAGCAATTAAGGTCATGGCTATGGTGGAGGAGGAGAGAAGGAGGGACATCGTCGTTATATAGTGGAGTGGTTGTGGGGATTGAAAAGAAGATATGAGAATAAACCAAATAAAAATATTCTACCACCGATTTGTAGTAAGACCGAGGAAGTAGTATATTTCAGAGCATAATTCAAAACAGTTTATTAAGAAACAAAACAACAATGAAGTATAGATGAATTTAAAAAATTGAGGAGTAAGTTTGATTAAGTGGGTCAATTGACTTCGAGCCAAAATTTAAGTGACGACGGTTTCAACAAAAAGCTAATTTTAAACTTTGGATACATTGTTTTGTAATCATCGTCCTTTGATCCGTGAGACAAAGTGTATATGAGACACGGGTGTTACCCACAATCATTGCAAGTATGCAATCTAATATTTTTAGGATAAAACATATGGCTGATGGTAATAAAAAGGAGAAATGTCGACACATAGTATTATTTATTGAAGTGATTGATTTCTTCCGGTGCATCGCACGGGCACTTTTCCTAGTACATACTAATTCCTTAATCCCATTAGGCGTCTGAGATCAAAACGCGCCATGCACCGACCACCGACGTAAACTCAACGCTGCGCGAGTTCGAAACCGTTTCGGTCTCGTCCGTCCCGCCCAACCATAAGTATCGAGAGCCGGCCGAGGACTGCCGCACACAATTTCGACAAGAGTAGGAATCTTTCCGATCCAACAACGATGGCCACCGCCATGGATTCCCGCAAGCGCTGCGTCGCCGCGTTCCTCGACGAGCCGTCCCCGGCGGCACCCCACCTCGCCAAGCGCGGTCGCTTTGTGCCCTGCGCCGCCTCCATGGCTCCTCTGCCGGTGCTGGCGCCGTTCGACCCGCTCGACGCCTTCCGCCGCGTGTTCCCGGACGCCGACCCGCGCGGCCTGGAGTCCTGCTTCGCCGCCTCGGGCCGCGACATCAACGCCGCCGTGCAGGCGTACCGCGCCCAGCAGGCCAGGGACGCGCTGGCGCACCACCTCGCCTCCGCGGCAGCGGACGGCGACGACGAGCGCTGCGCCGGCGTCCTCGTGGAGCAGATGGGGGCGGCGACCGACGTGGATGACGCCAAGAACCGCGCGACGTGGATGCTGGAACTGATCAGGAACGCCGCCGCCGAGCGCGCTGCGCGCGAGGCCGCGGCGGAGACGACGAAGCTGCGCGAGGCGAACGCTTCGCTGAGGGAGCATGCGGAGCTCGGCGCGATGGAGACGGCGAGACTGTACGAGGAGAACGCAGCGCTGAGGGAGCGCACGGCCGCAGCGGAGCGCGACGGCACGGTGCTGAAGCGCGGCGTGCTGGCGCAGCAGAGACGGTACGAGGAGATGGAGCGCGACGCGGCGGCGATGAAGAAGAAGGTTGCGGAACTGGAGATGGCCAACTACGTGCTCAACGTCCGGCTGAGGGACGCCGATGGCTGCCGCTTCCAGGCAGCGTACCGCGGGCCCGACGTGTTCTAGCTAGGGCTCATCTCTAGAGATCTGTTTAGTTCCAAGATCCACGTAGTAGTTTTTACAAGATTGTTTGCTTGTAGTGTGGGCAAAGAAGTCAAGTATGATGACGAAATACAGCAGAGATCCAAGAAGCAAGTGCTTCAGGTTTATGCAGAAAAGGATGACTTGCCGCAACAGTTTACCAACGATGCCAAATATTTTGTCTAGTATACAGTCATTTATGTGCGTATGTGCTTGTCCAGGAAAACTTTGCGCTTTTATACAAGAAGGAATCAGAGAAATGCGATGCTAGAGACGATAACAAGTATCTATCTAGCTATACAGGTGACTTCTACTTGCACAGAGCCAACGATCGCTCTGCAAAAAATGCGTTCGCAATTCTGAATGCCGATAGGTCTACCCGATCTGTCAGTCGCAACCTAAACGCAATATATGCAGCTGCGGAGTTCAATCTTCCTGTTTACCCAACTTTGCTTGCGCGGATTCAATTTGCAAGCTGCAAATTTCAGCCCGCGCAAGCGGCTTATGAGGTGATCGTATCCACGGACTGCGCCTTCAAGTTTCAGTGCCTTCAGTCTTCAGATGTGCTGTACAAAGAGCTACTACCTATATGAACTTGTTGATCCTTTTTGACCTGGAACTTGTTGATCCTTGCAACAGAAGAAGACCAGAAGTTTGACTGTCTTTCGTTTCAACCTGTGCCTTGATGTTCCATCATCTCCTTGCTTCCGCTGGGGGCTCCACCATCTCATCGTCGTCAGCGGTTTCCAGGAGACAGTATTTCACACCATCGTCAGATTCTACATTGCCGTTCAAATCAGGTATGGGACTCTCCGGAGCCGCTTTCATCACCCGCACCTCTGGGCGTCTGCTTAGACCTAGCGATTGTTCCCGGGGAATCATTCCCGTACCGTTCCCGTTGGTCTCAACCAAGTCCGATACTCGGACCTGCAAGCGGTATTTTAGGTCATATGGTGAAATGGAGTACAAAGAAAAAAACAAGAGCATGCTTCTAGTAAGTATATAATGAACCTGAAGCGACTCCATTGTATCTTCCTTGACATTGTTGAGTGCTTCCTGAGCCTGTAACTCCATCGAGTCTCTCACAAGCTTACTCAAAAAGGATACATCATCAGACATGACACCCAACCCTTTCATAAGCATCGAGCCCAGTTGCAAGCTAGTCTGCAGGAACAGATGAACAAGAGCAAAGAGTTGATGAGAATTTTTAGTTTCATATCCATACAGAAAGAGGTTCTCTTTCGACACATATTGTTTCTACATTACCTCAGCATTTTCCAGAACAACATCTGTTGCACCTGCTTTCTTCAGATCTAACAAATGCGATATGTCTTGAGCCCTAACATACACAGGAACCTGGTAGAAAGGGGAACATCAGAGTTGTTCATGCATCGCTAAAGGAATGCACGAAAAGCAGGTGTTAACTTGAAAATCAGATTATGAATTCTCGCAAGCATGAAAGATGTATAGCTTATTTTACCGCAGGAAAAGCTTGCCGCAATCTGTCGACGGACTCAACTGTCTCTTCCTTCCCGGTGTACATGACCATGACAGCTTTAGGAGAAGATATTCCAGCTGATTGCATAACTGCAGGGCGTGAACCATCTCCATATAGCACTGGAAATCCTGATTTTCTAGCTGACTGGTAGGGAATGAACACATATGCTTTAGCTCAACATATGAAGGAAGACGCATGAACTCTTATACCAAAATATTCTCTTAATGCCAACCTTGACCACAGCAGGATTTAGATCAAATGCTACGTACGGCCATCCTTCTGTATCTTGCTCGAGCCCAAAAGATAACGGTGCAGCCAAAAACTTTGCAAGAACCTGTATGCAAAATATAATAAAGGTATATAATTATTTGGTTGGCCAGATTTAACAATAAAGTAAGGAAAATATGATACACGACACCTGTCCCATTTCTCCAAAGCCAAGAATGACAATAGGTTCAGTGGCACCATAATTCGCCACCTCAGCTGGTTTCTGTAAGAGATTTCCATAAGAGTTCACAAAAATAAGCTACAAGTACACTTGATGTGAAAGTATAAAACATGGCAGTCACATACTTCTTTTGTTTCAGATCTCTCATCAATTATTCCTGCTGCTTTTTTTCCAAGTTCATTGAGAAACGGAGTTAATGCCATAGACAACACGACAACAATAATGAGCAGCTTATTCAGCTCAAGCGGTAGGACGCCAAGCCTAGAACAATCAAGGTAATCAAGGCCGAAAATAAGATGGTTGAAAAAACATGAACAACAAAAAAGGAAGACTCCAAAAAAAAACTGACCTGTTCGCCAATGAAAATACCACAAACCCAAACTCGCCTCCTTGAGAAAGCAGCAGTCCTATCCTTATGCTTTCTTGAAGAGTTAGCCCGACTCTTGTTCCTAATGCAGTAGTTATCAATGTCTTGATTGCAATCAGGCCAGCCAACAGCGACAGAACATTAGGCCACTCCCGGATAAGAAGCTGCAACATATCAGGAAAAAAACCAAGGCATAATAAGGACCTGTGATGTTGTTCCACTGAAGAAGAGAAAATAATGCAGAAATGTTACTTCCAAATCTACTTAAGAAAAACATGTCACACCAACTATCTGGAAATCTTTTCAAAAAAAAACTGTCTGGAAGTTGCAATTTAGGTCTCTCCTACACACATTGCTCACTTAGACACATGAGACATGAACTAATGTTACCTGATAAAGATATTGTAATAATATTGTTTGAAAAAAGATCATGGGAATGTAGTTTAACCTGCATGTCGATGGAAGTTCCTGTAGTCACGAAGAACAATCCAAGCAGCAAGCCTCTGAATGGCCTTATGTCAGCTTCAATTTGTGTACGGAAATTTGTTTCTGCAAGGAGAGCGCCAGCAAGGAAAGCACCTAGCTACATAGGGCAGAAGTTTAACAATCAGCAAATAAGAAGGATGGAAGATCCATAATCTAGATATTTGACTTAAGAATTTCAAATATGTGGATGGCTTACTGTATCACTAAAGCCCAACCACTGGGTGAGAAGTGAGGTTCCTGAGACAGTGAGAAGACAGAGGGCAACAAATGCTTCGGAACTCCTTGACTCTGCAACAAACTGCAGGGAGGATTATCCAGCAGCCATTGTATAGTGAATCAAGAGTTGACTATCAAAAAAAAAATACAGACTTCTATACGGAAAAAATAGAAAGCAGCAAACCTCAAAGATGCGCCTGATAACTAATTTCCCTCCAAGGGAAAGTATGCCAAGTCCACCAAGTGCTTTTAAGCTTTCAGCTACTAGCATAGGCCACATACTTGTCTCCACAACATTCTGCAATAAATGTGGAGTTAGTATTCCTCTATAGCCTAAATAAAGTGGAAGTTGACATGTTGCAAAGGCAGTGCTCGTTTCATGCTTACGGACTGATGGAGTAGTTTACTAAGTAGGAGAACATAATGAGAATGAATATGTGTATGATTCCTATGTACACTTGTGTGCTTCTATATTGATCTGCAAATATAATGTACCTACTCGCTTGCTAAAGCATGGTTGGTTTTCTCAAACACCCATCAAACACAGAGAAGGCGTGATGCGTACAAACTACCCAAAGGTTGCTTTAACGAAACAATCCAAGGAACTGCAAATAAGTATCTATCATGAACACTTGTCTTAAGCAAAGTTGTTCTTTTCTCGTGAGGTATCTTAAGCAAAGTGATTGCAGTGAACATAATCTTCCACGGCAGGCAGCGGACACAAATATAGCTGAGTGCCCCCCACTCAATTTTTGAAATTCCTGTATAATTTATTCACACTTGAAGGTAAAAGTTTCAAAAAAAAAATTGAATTTGTACTACAAGTGCCCCCAGTCATCTTATCTGCTCCCACTAAAGTTTGTGTCTGGGTCCGGCACTGCTCCACAGTATTACACAGATCCTAAGGTCAAATTAGGATTCCTAGTTAACTTATATTATCCTTCAAATAATCAAAAAAAAACGTAAATTATATTTTAATGACGAAGTATATCAGGTGGATATTGTCGAGTAACTTTCATGTAGCCTAATATATAGCAAGTGCTAACCTTTTGCATACCTGACTCTCTAGTACAGGAAGTATGACCAAGAGAGGAACAACTGCAATATCCTGCATTTATCAACAGAATATATTCTTGAATGAATATACCATACACTCCTTGGAACAATATGTTGTTCGAAGGGGACAGTTCAGAGAAAGAAATGGGAAATGGGGCTTCAATTAATCACCTGGAGGAGCAGGATTCCCAGTGTAGCTGAACCAAATCTTGTTGCAAGCTCACCTTTCTCAGCAAGAAGCTGCATACGACATAAATAAGAACTTCACATCAATACCCTGTGTGCTAACAGTGTACCATTGAACCAATTGCAATTTCCCCAATGTAGATAGCTATCAATGCACCCCCTTAAAAAGTTCATCAATCAGAAAAACTGCCTAATGATATATTGTTTATGCCCCTAAACAGCTTATACATTAAGTGATCAGTATTCAGCGAGTAGAATTAATGTACACCTGAAGGACAAAAGCAGATGAAGATAATGAGAGGGCAGCTCCAATTACTATCGCTTCGTCGACGCTCCGGATATTCACCTGAAGATTCAGATTAAATCTAAGTATTAAATACAGTAGAATAAACAACAGAGTTGGCACTGGTAAGGAACATTTTGGTAAGGGAAAGTAATCTATGCATTTGTGGAGATACTCGTAAATTTGCGATCGGTTCAAGAATGTTCCTTACCAGATCAGGTTTTGAATTAAAGAGGAACTGCAGGACTTTTGTCCCGATAGCACCATTAGGCGGAAGCTCAAACGCCGCGAAAGCCAGTGTTGACAGAAGGACCTTCAGAATATAGAAAGGCCTAAGATCAGTCCCCATGGAACACACCAAAATCCCGCGCGAAGGTCAATGAACATATCCAGAGAAATGAAATGTGGCCAAGAAAATTTTATTCCAAGTCAAGGTACATAATCAGAGAAGGCTTTGCCTACCAACAGTTATTAGTATACTACTACTATTTCTGCAATGATTCCGTGCAAACGATTGTTTAGCCCGATCAATGCAGACAGTTACGGTTGTTAATTCCCAGTGTGTATTGTAGTACTACAAAACTAGTCAGAATTCTAAACTGTCATGAGTAGACATTGAGAGCAGATGATTGGTGGGACAGGCGGGACAATTAGGATAAGGATAACAATTCGGTGATCATGCAGATGCGTACCTGAGGCAAACCCATCCCGAATGCGAACTTCGCGAGGGCTTTGAGGCGAGAGAGGGAGAGCTCCAGCCCCATCTCGAACAGCTGCAGAGGCAGACAGGCAAATCAGTGACAAATCCTCTGAAATTCAACATACTAGTAGTATGCAGTACTGCAGTAGTGCGCTTACGAGGAATAGGATTCCCCACTCGGAGAGGAGCTTGACGTCGGTGAGGTTCCTGATGAGGCCGAACTGGTTGAGCACGACGCCGGCGCAGAAGAAGCCCAGGATCTGCATGCGCGCATTCGATCGAGGTAAGCGAAGGTGGGAGGATTTGGGATGCGAAGAGCTAGGATGGGGGGACTCACCGGGCTGGCCTTGACGACGCGGAAGGCCGGGACGACGAGGACGGTGACGCCGAGGAAGGTGAGCGTGTCGAAGCCCAGGTCGTTGATCACCTCCACGGCGGTGGCGATCTCCACGCCCACCCCCGCGCGCACCCGGAACGCCGCTCGACGCCGCCGGCACCACCTGCCCGCCGCCGTCTCCCCGATCCCCAGGCGCAGCAGGGACGACGCCCTGCTCCTCCCGCGGCGGCGCGGCGGCTGCAGAACGCGGACCGACGCCGTGGTGGTGGGCATCATGCTGGAGGAGGACCCGCAGCGGCAGCGCGCGGGGAAGAGGGCGGCGTGCGCCGCCACCGCCATGGCGCCAGGGCAAGCTAGCGCTAGCTGCTTCGCTGCGGCGTGCGTGGTGTGGCGTCGTCCGCTGTGCGCGCGCGGGAACTCGGGAGCTATCCGGTGGGAGGAAGAAGAAGAAGATAAGGGGGAAGCTGAGGCGGGCGGAGCGCCGCGCGGGGTGTCCTCCGCCTCTCGTCGCTGTCGCTCGCCGGCCCGGCTCGTTTGCCGTCCTCCATGCTTCGCCAGCCACTGATATTTTACCACAACGGTAGCAAGTGAAACTGGGACCCCCAGTAAAGGTAAAAATAAAAAAATTCCGTGAAAACTAAACTTGGATTTTGAAAATTTAATTTATTTTTTTGCGGATGATTATTTGTTAAATTTCATGCGCTAGCCAACGGAACTAAAAATCCGAACTGATGAAAAGGTTTAGTCAATCTACTTAAACACTTCAACATTGTTTTAGAGTTTCCGCTTGCACTTTCTTTGAAATAGGGAGTGGTGTTTTGGCATCCGGGAGTCAAAATATTTTTCCGGTGGCAGGAGCATATGCTCCCATGTGCCGAATTGAGTTTCTGAAACAAATGGAGAGACAAAACTGGCGGGTCCTTTTACGCTATTGCAGGGTTTAAATATCCTTCGTCACTTTCTCCAACATCTTCATAAATAGAGTGCCCTATAATAAGGCAACCATTTTGCTGTAGAATTATAATTTAACCTTCTCTATTGCGGGGAATTCAATTCGGCTCCCAGCTCTACAAAAAAAAAATTCGAAGTGTCAAAAAAAAATTTGACAAAAAATTCTACATGTACATCTCCACAATATATGTGACTTCGTCAAGTTTCACGAAAAACCAATTTTTTGTGATCTATGTAAAAAAGAGAAAATTTATCTTGTGAAAAGTCTTATTTTTAGCACTAAATTTTGTCTTTTTACACACCTCACATGACAAGTCGATTTTTCATGAGACGATTTTGTCAGCGCGTAGCACGTGAATATGTACGGACGAATTTTTTTTTCAATTTCTTAAAATTTTAAATGTGTGCAAGATACATTTCAACATAAAGAGAGCATATGCTCCCATGTTTCAAAATACCACTCTCACCACTATTAGGATGAGACTAGCTCAATACTGTGAATCTCCCGATTTTCAGTAAAGTTAGGAGATAGCCTTTGAGTATTTTCTTCTCGGAAGGGTGATACTCCACCCTTGAACAACCATTTACTTAGAATGTCAATGTTTTTAGCCTCCAAACCTTCAATTTTGACGCCTCATGTTCTTTTGGGCAATAAACCACATTCCATCCAGCCGAAAGAACCTCCATCAGATATAGTCCAAGCTTTGGAGTTCACCTTTCAGAACTTGGACGAAAGATAGCATGTAAAGCACCATTTTGCGGCTATCCGAATCAATATCACTAATTCTATCACATAATATGTTTCATAATAATGTGTTCATTCGGTACCAATAGATGTTGAGATTTTTTTACAAGCTTGGCCAAACTGCACATTTACTTAAAACATGAATAAATAGACATGTATATATAGATGGATGGAGTATCTCCAACACATGCTAGTTCCATATAGAAAAATACCATTGAATGGTTTGTCTTTGAGGACACTTGTACTGCTCTCATTGCACACTGACAAATAAAATGCTTCCCCTATGTATAAATTTCGAAAAGGACTGCTAAGCCCATCCACCAAAATAAACAGAACATAGATGGAACATTCACTAGACCTGCTGTAAATTAAATTAACTCACCAATTCTGTTCACCACCAAAAACCTTTAATTAAAAATTAAAAAAGAATGGTATTGTACACAAGCGCCAGGGACAGAAATTACAGTGGGAGAAGGTAAATAAGTGATACCACCACTATTATACAAGAGCTGGCAGACAGGCCCTACAAGGCTACAACAAATAAGTTTTACTCCTTTGCCCACCCCATACTTTTGAAACATGTGAGAAAAAAAAATCTAGACACAGGAAAAGAATACCTAGTACAACACTATTCCCTTTCTTCCCCTCCAATTTGTCAACAAAACACACATACACCCCACCCCTATCTGCAGGCATCTGAGTATATACAGGTGAAGCCTGGCAGGCAGGATCTATCGATGATAGACCGATGGTCATCGGCTCATCTACTCTTCTCATGTCTAGGGAAAAAGCTTGGAGAGCTCTGTCTGTGGGAATTGGCAAAACATTCTCCACCTTCAGATCGCTAACAGTCGCTCCCCCGCAGATGATTTCCTGTTGCCATTGTTGCACGATAACATGTCACCTGGGCATAGATCATCTGCATGTGCGCAGAATTGGTAAATATAGCAAAAACCCACTGGCACAGACTTTGAAAGGATCACTTCCGCACATCGGAGCTGCTATATCCATGCAAGTGAGCCTCGGTCATTGTTGGCTGCTTGAGGGCGGCCCCTGGTTGGGGTTGGTGGCCTGTTGGCATTTAGTTCCTGAGTTTTAACACAAAGGAGTTAGAAGCGGGCAGACAGCGTTATGATGGCCTAGTGAAAATACATTAGTATCTTTTGATAAAGTGGCCTCTTACCTGCATCCATGTGTCTTCGATATGCTCTGGGGAGGTCTCAGGTGATGTCAAGGCAGGCGGCAAAGGATGAATGAGTTTCGGGACAACCACGAGATCCCTTCCAAGAACTAAGATTGCACCTGCGTTGTTTGCCGTACCTGTGCGCATACCATATGAGCAATGGGACCAATCCAACTGAAAGAGATGATTGGAATAAAGCATGAAAGATTAAGATGTCCATACCACAGTAGTTTGTTGCCGAGAAGAGAGTAATCAAGTGACCTTGAGCGAAACGCTCAAAGCCATCCATCACACACTCATGTGCTCGCACAATCAACTGTAGGTCATTGTTGTTGCAGAACTCCATAACACGGTCAGGCTGTTGTAATACTGCACATTAGTTTTGTAAACCACAGGAACCAATATAGAGAAAAGATCTAATCAAAACACAGATGACATTTACCCCAAAGGTGACAAGACCTGGACCCCGAGCATTTGGTCTGAGTCCTTCGACGCTGTCATTCTCAGTTGGATCCGACCTTTAAGCATATATAAAATGTTAAATGGGAACCTTGCAGTAATAGTGACAAAAAGAGTTGTTCAGTTTGCTGACCATAGAAGATCCATTAGAACAACTGAGCCTGCTTCCATGGTAATCGGTCTTTGAAGATTCTCAATTTGCTCTATGTGGTTAATGGAGCGCCCAATACCACCATGCATGCAGATTATTTTCTTCTCTATTAGGGCAGCCAAAGGAAGCCAATTAAATAACCTATTCACACGATGCCAGGTCCAGATTCCATCCCGCTCACCCTAATTTTGAAATTAAAGAACGGCAAGTTAAGTACAAGATACAAATATTGCCAAATAAGAAATGCAATATGAAAAGATGAACCATTACCATTCGCTCTATGCACTCTATTCGGAACCCAAACAGAGCATTGATATCTGCTGCCTCATGATTTCCCCGAATCAAATGTACGTTTTGAGGATATTCAACCTGAATTTTACAACAAACTTGGCATTACAATTTGAAATAAATAACAATTAATGGCATGTTCACAGCTTGATATTTAGTTACCTTCAGAGCAAGGAGAAGAGTAATAGTCTCCAAACTATGTTGACCACGATCAACGTAATCTCCCAAGAAGAGGTAATCAATGTAACTGAGATTTCAAGAAGATGCATATGAGACCGAGAGAACATTTTCAGATTCAAGGAAGCTTCATGCACAAATCAAGACGAACCAACAGGGCGAGGAACCCCCGTTGTATATTTTATTAAGATATTAAGATAGAAGTGAGTCTCGAACTCAGGCTGTCTAGCACACCGTCACATGTGCTAGCCAGTAAGCCCCTGAGCCTTCCTCGATGCACAAATCAAGACATTAGGAGCACATCTTATAAAAATCAATTTGACAACAAGAGATACTAACAAATCCCCAAAAATAGGGAAGAATGAGGAAAACAGTATCACAGTAACAACAACTAAAAAGATCAACAAGGTACTCACGCAATGTCTCCTGCTGTTGAGGGAGAACCATACTCGTCGAATAAGCGCATAAGGTCACCAAATTGACCATGCAGATCACCAAATATCTTAATGGGAGCTTTAAGCTTTATGACGCTTGGTTCACTTGAAAATATTCTTTCAGCACTATCGCATAGATCTGCAATTTCATTACAGTCCAAGAAGAACTGTCTTCGCACAGGGGGCTTCCAACCACGAGGTTTAAGGAGAGATGCAATTACCTGGTTAATTGACCCAAAAATAGAACCTTAAAGGCAGAATAAAAAAGGGGATATCCTCTAAAGAAGTTCAATCTATATATACCAGCAGCTCTCTCACAAAAAAGGAGGGTGTGCTAAATAACCTTACAGATTCTACAAATCTAAAACAAAGTATATTCTAGCTTTTGTTTCTGAACAGTAGAATACCTTTTTGGGCACACTATTAATAGACATTTGCCGATCCAGTAATTTTCTAGCCGCAGTTGCATTCTCAGGAGTGCCATAGATAACCCTTCTTCCTTCGTTTTCAAACTGATCAATTGACAGCTGCCTAACCATGCCACCTAAGGCACCTCCTGTTTCTGCTGCTACCACAACCTACAAAACACAACAAAAAAAAATGTTGTTAAGCATGCCCACCAAGCAACTTGACGTAAACTATTCAGAAGAGGAATAATCTATCAGTTGAGGAATAATCCACCAAGAAAAATAAAAACAACCTGAAGGACATAGAATTAATAAGAACAAAAACTCAGACTAGTTGTATTTTCTACTCACTGCTCTATGGTGTAACCGAACCCCGGGAGGTGGTGTTGAATTGTTTGCAAGAGCAACATCTGGTTTGATGAGGCTTGAATGTTGCTTCCCACTTGGTGTGGCATCTGGAGACTGCTCTCTGTCAGGTGAATGCTCCATCTCACCATTAACTTGCCTGGCTTTTACAGCAGCTAAAGTAGCACTGATTGCCTCAGCCTCTGCAGCAGATGCTTCAACCAAATAATCAACACCTTTACTTGATCTCCTACGCAACAAAACAAAAAACAAAAAAGAGTTTGAGGAACACATCTCATTATGCAGATCGGCAGACCATGCAAAGAAAAATGGTGAGCACAAGTCTAGGACAGAAATGATGCAAACCTCTGTCCCTGGATCACAGCATTCTCAGGGCTTATATCAGTATACACATCCCCATTAACAGGAGGAGCAACTGGGGTTCCAAGAACCACAGCTCCATCAGCAGTTGTCTCTGCAGTTGTTTGCCCTGTTTGTTCATCATTGTAAGCAAACCTGCCGGGTGCTCCTCCAGCTTGCATGTTAGCGGCAGCGGCAGCTGCATGGTTAGCTGCACTTGTTGTCTCAGCAGCAGCAAGATCTTCAGCAGCAAGAAGATCGTCTAGCAGCACACCTGTGGTAGCAATTACAACCGAAATTTAGCATCAATAAACGGAAAAAAATGAACCTATGTAATTCAAGACTGAAAGAAATAGAGAACTACTGTTCCCAGCTATACTCAACAAGCAAAATCAACAAAAGTGAACAAAAAACAAAGAGCACAGATAAATTGTAAGATAGCTAGACTGCGCTGTATTGAAATCTGAGCAGGAATTGAAAAGGTTTGGCCATACCACCTACCAAATTCCAATCAGTCAGAACAAGAACTACTACCAACCCTTCAGAAAAAGACCAACCCAGAGTTATGGAGTTGATTTTTACTAGGTTTTTCTAATTACATTATGAAAAATATGCTTCGTTGAAATTATGCTTCCCAAATCCCAAGTGAACAAAATAGGAGAGATTCAGCCATCGTACGGTGTAATTTGGTTTGAATTAGCGGTCTATTGACTCTGCTGACCCAGATGTCAACTCTGAAGAAACATGTACATGCCATAAGTTTACAGATAACTCAAGGTAATTTACACCCAGAATACGAGGTTTTAATCAAATTGATGTAAACTAGGAATGCGTTAACCTTGAAGGTTGAACAGTTTTGCCCACCTTTTTTGAGAGAGGAAAAAGGGATATGCAAGCACAGTAAAATCTAAGTAAGTATGGGGCAATCGCCTAATACTTGACATTCCTATTGTTTTACCAACAAAGAAAAGGCTTAGGAGGAACATCATAGCAGCTGAACAAGTAAAGATGCCTCAATAGATAAACCTCAGAATGACATGAATATTTTGTGAATAGCCCAATCATATGGCTGCATCGCTTATAACATCAACCGGCCATGAGACTTCAAAATCACACAGGAAGATATCGTGATGCGAAAGAGCACTACTAAGTACTAACGCGGCTCAAAGGGACTTGCAGGGGGACTCGCAGGAAAACAGAAGAAAATTCATATAAACTGAGGTGTTTACCTCCTCGTAAACCTCCATAAATGAATATCATATCACCAACTGCGGCAGCTGCATGCCTGCACCTTCGTGTAAGCTCTCCAGAAGCCTCGCCACCTGCTGCATCCGCACTATATCTTCCTGTCCTTGGAGTTGTAACTACTGATTTTGTGTCGCACCAAACTCCAGCAGCAGTGTCCAACACTAAGAAAGACAGAATGGCAGAGCAAATGAGGATTGGAAATAGTTATGCATTCGAAGATCTAAACCAAGTAGTCAATGCTGAAACTATCAAGTACTTGAACAGAACATCTACTTCCATTTAAAGGATATTGCACATATAAGTAGTAACAGCATGCACATGGTTTTTGAATCGAGACTCAAAAGTGAGTCGCCTGAGGCTGCGACTCATGTATAGTCGACCAAAAACGCTGTATTGTCGCCATAAGTCGCTGTATAGTCGTGAGTCGCCGTGATTTTGGAAAACGACTCGGCGACTATACAGCGGCTATTCAGCGACTATACAGCGACTCAAAAACCATGAGCATGCATATTTCCATGTTGAATAAATAGTGAAAATCATTAAGCAAGAAATGGTCACATTAATCAGCAGGGAGACAACATAAAGGTCAACAGTTCGGCATAGTAAATGATCCAAGAAAGTTATTTGCTCTTAATTCTGAAATGAACTTCCTGCCAATTATCACCAAATAAATTGAGATCAATTTTTCTTAAGTTAACACCGGAAGAGATATTTTACTCAAGTTTCATGAATTTGAATTCACACCAAAAAAATATGTAAATAAAATGATAGTAACTTCAAGTACTGAAAATAGAACCTGCCACGCTTGACGAGTCTTCTACCATGCGACCGCCTCCAAGAGCCCCTCCTGAGACATGAAGTCGTGCATTGACAAAAACCTATAGCATGGATAAAATAGTAATATTGCATTGCACCAAACAATAAAGTAAGATCATTCTCAAATTAAACAAATAAAATGAACAAAAAATGGAAGATTGGCAGCTTACAGCAGCATGTTGATATCTGGGTGATGGAGAGACACCAGGGGCAATTGCCCACTCCCAGCGCCCATCCCTATGCTTTGCAAGACCATACGCACTTGAAAGGGGCTGGTGATTTAGCAAAGAGAAGTATAACGTTAGCTGTGAAGAGTATGCTGGGACACAATTGTACAAGACATCAGAAACAGATTTCATTGCCTCTAAAAAAAGGTTGAATACTGTAACCCTAAAAAGGACTATGACAAGATTTTTTTTTCAGGGAAGGCCCCCCTCAGGTGAAAATAAGGTTGTTTCAGATTCAGTTTAACTCCCACATGCAGGACTCTGCGGGCTGATAAAAAAAAAGTGATTTTACAAGTTAATTGACTAAAATGTGCACATCAGGACGGACACATTAATCGTCTAACCCTATGCTGCAAAGAAGCGCATGTCTGTAAGAGAATGCACCACTGGTGACTTTGTACAAGCATATAGTGCTTCTGACTATCACTGACACATGAAAAGTACATGAGCCCTTGCTGTGACTATAATCAGGGAAATGCATACCATACATTCCCATCAGAAGAAAATTCATAAATGATCCAGTAACAAAAATATACCCAGTCAGTAATTCATAAATTATGCCCCATACTCCTGAAGAATTTACTGCCAAAAGTAGTATGTCACTTACCACACTATTAGTGTCCCTCCCACCACAAAGCAAAAGAAGTCCATCAGAGCGGGCACTTGCAGTTGCATACCTGAATAACAACATTATACAATACTGCAGTCAGCATAAGGATATCAGAAAGGCGGTCGGTATTTTTGGTTACCGGGGTTGCTGGAAAACACCGCCCAATTTTCGGACGGAATTTTTGAACAAGTTTTGAATTTGAATTTACTTGTTAAGTTAATAAAGTTAAGAACCTTTCAACTAACAGATTAGCTTGGTTACTCTGGTGGTTGATAATGTAGCACCCTTACTAGTGGTTAGAGGTTCGAGTTTTGTGCCCTTAATTTTTATTTGCAAATACGTCTTAGGCTAATAAACAATTGAAAAAATCTAAAAAAGGTAGTTTGTCAACAGGATTCGAACTCCCGATCTACAGCATACCTGGCCATGGGCAGTCCGGCCCGAGGCCCGGCCCAAAGCCCGGCCCGAAAAACTCGGGCCTGGGCCTAGAAATGTTGGCCCGACACCCGGGCCGGTCCGGGCCTGGGTAGCCCGAAAAGGCCAATTAACACTACGGCCTGGCCCACGGCCCGACGGGCTTTGTGGGTAATTGGTCGGGCCGGGCCGGGCTTGGGCCTGAATTTTGTGCGGCGGGCTTTCCTCGGCCCGGCCCGAGACATGGCCAGGTATAAACTGTATCATACCGGTAAGCTACGGTGCTTGTCCATGTTCAGTATGCAGTACACACCTTTATATACAATGCTCCGTTTGAACTAATCCAGAATTTATTAGCTGGTAATAGGATTTACCACGAGGGGTCGGTAAAACTGGTTACCGGGCGGTAACCGCGGTAATTCGTCTGGTAACCGAAATCTTGATCATAACAATATCAATGAGCTATATATGACTAAGATTTACCATAACTGCCCGAGCAAAATAAAGCACTGTACTGATAAATAAAATGTAATGCTGCATATAAAGAGCTATTGAGAATAAAGGCACGGTTTCATGCACCGAAAGCTATCTCATTAATATACAGCACTACAACAGCATCTTGCTAATAACTACTGCAAGATTTCAAGACAATTACGCCATAGAAGTTTTTCTACTCACTGATTTAACTGTATTTAAGAGGAAAAACTTCCACTTACATGCACGGCGGTGGCCCTTCACCTTCTGGTTCAAGTTTCCTCCATTCATATGGCTTTGCAGCGGTATCAAGGGCCCAAACATCTGCCAGTGGACGCTTTCCTGAAATAAGTGTATTGTTAGTGTTGAAATTTGAAACCATTAGGACAGAACAATCTGTAATTAACTAAGTACAATTCTAGGCCAGATAAACACATATGGAAATAGCCTACCATCATTTCCACCAATTGTCAACAAGAACCGCTGCCCAACCAAGGCCATGACATGTCCGTATCGTGGACCAGGACCAGGCCCTTGAACCACCACTCTACAAAGAAGGTTAAGACCCTCAGTACGTGTATGTAGTACCAAAAGAAAATCTGAAGTTATAATAGTGGAGTGAAAAACACCTGTGCCATCGTGGACGTTGTTGTGTAAGATCCAGAACATGGAGGTCCTCTGCAGATAAACCAGCAGGGCCTATACCACCCTGCATTGCGGCAAACAATGGGAGAATGAAATTATTAGTTTCTACTGGCACTGACCTGGAAAAAAAATGACGCACCTACTAACCTAAAGGCTAAAGAAAAAAACAACTTAAATGTAAAGTACCTGAATGACCACCATGGTTCCAACAGCAGTCGCTACATGGGCAGCTCTTGGTGAAGGAGGTTCTCCCAGTGGAGTAAGCCTGACAAAATTGTGTTTTGTATAATCAGAACAAATAACTATACCAAGATAAACATCAATCTACCCAAGAAATGCCCATGGGATCTATAAAACTTAGGAAAAGAACACACACACAGCACTGAATCACCAAATTGAAAAATGTTACTAATAAAAACCACTGCACCTGGTCCACTTATTTGATAACACGTCATAACAGTGAACATCTGCGGTAGCCCCAGCGAGACCTGCAATCAAGGAGATCGATAAGCAAATCAAATTTGTGCATGACCAGATTGACAAGCAAAGGAATTGATTTGGGCATAGTATACTCTTTCTAACACTATATTATAACGCCACAACGAACTAGGTTGGACATTACAGAGACTGCAATCTCCCGAGCACGATCTAATTGTATTCGAGAACTCACGTTCGTATACTATGTTTGGCGCGTCAAATAATATGTGAGCGCTATATTTGGCCTTCCAAGTAAGAACCTGAGCACAGAGTTACGCGGCGCCTTAATGTCAAACTCATTATTACTATCCAAACAAAGGTAGCACCTCAAATTCCCGCGGTACCATTAATTAACCTAGTCCCGCGCAAACCAGCCACAGCACCAAGCATCCAGTACCCTGAATTCCACCTCTTAATGAGACTGGTACTCTAGATTCGCAATCCGGCCTAGATTCTAACCGCAAAAATCCAGTCTTTTTCCCTCCTTCCACTCGGAAGCAAGATCACCAACTAAACCATTTCCTACTGTTTCAGTTCCCTTCAAACTATGGCGGCTCTAGACAACAACATACATAGGCTAGAAAGCCTATGTATCCAGCGAAGCCATTTTGAAAGTGAAAAGCAAGCTCAGGAAGAAAGGGGCGTACGGATCCCGGCGCTCCCTGCGGACGAGGGCGGCGTGGCGGAGTTCCCCTCAAGCGCGGTGGCGCCGCCGAAGAGGATCAGGCGCTGGCCGATGTAGCCCGGGGAGCCCTCTTCCCCGACGGCGGGCACGGCCGTGAGCGTGTGGCCGCAGCGGCAGCCCGGCCCGTCCTCCTTCTTGTCCATGGCCGCGTCCACCACCGTGTACCCCGGGGCCGGCCTGGGCCCCGCCGTGGCCGCCGCCGGAGCTCCAGCCGGCTCGGGAGGCGGGGACACGGAAGGGGTCTCGGCCCCGCTGCCGGAGCCGCCGACCTGCACCGTGACGGAGGCGGCGGTGGCGGCGTCGGAGTCGGAGTCCGACTCCGTGGCCATCCGCGCGTCCACGTCCATGGCCGCCCGCCGCTGCGCCTAGGGTTTTCCGCAGGCCCGAGATTTCCCCCGCGCGCGCGCCCGGGGGAGCTGCCGGCCGGCTCGGTGCGCTCCGCCGCTCGCCGGCGGGCTCGCTGTAGGGTCCGCCGCCGGCCAACGCGAGGCGAGGAGAGGAGATGGGATCGCGAGGAGGAGGAGCGTGGGGCGAGCGCGCGAGCCCCTGGGGATTTGGGAATTTGCGTGGGGACGGAGCAGATGGGAGGGGCGGCTGCGGGATTACGGCGGAGCTCGGGGACCGGAGCAGAAAATGTCGCGGAGGGAGGCGGCTGACTGACGGAGACGGAGAGCGACGTGGGAATGTGGGGGATATTTCTATGTGCATTTCAAATTGGGCGCCTTCTAGTTTATTTTAGAAAAAAAAAACATTTTTTGAATGCACGCCTGTTTTGAAATGAGGCGCATCCTAGTCTAGAAACAAAGCTCGAATGGAAATTTAGCTTTTCTTTTAAGGAAAGACATCATGGCGAACTTTATTAGTTACTACGAACCATCGAAGCATCATCCGCCAAAACACCAACAAGAGGCTCCTTTTGCCAAACAATCGACGAAGGACCCTCAGAGTGGCTAGCTAAAACATATGGAGCCATAATGGCTTCCCTAGGACTATGAGAAAATACAATTTTAATTACGACGGAGTAAGATACATTTCTCATAAATAGCAGTAGCCGAACCCAAACCATTCCCGCCATTTCTCATCACGTCGATCATGTCCATGCAGTCGGAATTGACTTCGATCCTTTTACACTCCACCCCACCTAGCCCGCAAAGAGTAGAACGTCGCGAAGAGCTCTTGCCTCTGTCGTCGATGGATCAGATATGAATGGGATGCCAGAGCAGTTTGTCGCCAAGAAAAAACCCATGTCATCTCTAATGATAGCTCGAGTGCTCCCGAAACCGAACTAGTTTCCCACAAAAAGGGAATATGTGAAACCACCGGAGCACCTCTACAAACTTTCACCCCTAACAAGTTTCCCACATTCTCTTCAAATTTCAGGAGGTTAGTGAGTCCCTCCGCACACAAGAAGAACAGATACAGCGAAAGGGGATCCCCCAAGCAGAGTCCCCTAGTTGGATAGATAAAATCAGGGTAAGAGTTATCCATCCAAACTTGGTATCTCACCGAAGAAACACACACCATAATAAGATCCACCTAGCGTGTATCAAACCCAAGGAGCACCAATATTTTTTCCAGAAATCCCCACTCGACTCTATCGTAAGGCTTGTGCATATCTAGCTTCACCGCCCATGTTCCATACTTTCCCAAACCTCTTATTTTAATGGTGTAGTAAGACTCATACGCCACCAGTATGGCAGTATGTATGTTGTCCGTAATCAGTTTTACTGGCACAATGCCCTTTGTGTCGGTGATATTATTTATGGGAGTAGTTTTTTCAGTCTATTCGCAGCTAACTTTGAGACCACTTTGTAACAGTGTTATTGTTACATATATAAACTTATGGGACTGAACTGAGTGGTGGGTTCTGGATTCTCCACCTTCGGTATCAATACAATGGTTGTATTGTTCCAACCTTCCGGGATCACTCGTCAGTTAACCGCTAACAAGACCTCGTCCATCAAATCTTCACCAATGATATGCCAAAAATGTTTATAAAAAACTATGTGTAGTCCATCGTGTCCAGGTGCCTTAAGATCACCAATATTGAACAACGCCCTTTTTTTCAATGCCTCCCTCAAGTACGTAGCCATCAACATCGCATTCATCTCATTAATAACACAAGGATTCACCTTATCGATCACCTCCTGATTAGGATCTTGCACACCTGTGTTTTGTTCTTTGTATGACCTTGTTAGGATTGATGCTTGATATTGGACAATGTACATTAGATGCAACCATAACTCATTCTCGCTATGGTTGATGCTATTTGTGAGTTGGTGGTTGGTGGCTTTCTCTTCCCATACCGACCCTTTGTGTCGTCTGTAATCATTCATGTACACATCGCTAGTTCGGAATCTCTAAATCTCGCAAATGCTAGCATTAGACGACCCATAGTTTGAACCGTTTACTTTCCCTGCTGCACATGGATGTTGGCAGTGGTGGATCCACCATGTAAGCATTGGTGTCAAATGACACCAATGACTATTTACTAATCCTCTAGGAATTAGTTGCTTACTCCAACAAATATGCGATAAACCACTTTGCATAGAAGAGTGACACCAACCATATATTGTTCTAGCTATGCCCCTAGATGTTGGTTTATTTGTATTTTGTTATCATGCCGGTAATGGAATTCGGTCCCATTGGGATTGCTTGGAAAACCAAACAATAACTCATTCTCGCGTTACATAGCAAAAGGGGGTATCTTAAAGACAAAAATCACAAGAGCAAGTGGCCATTGGGTTGGAGCGAAAAATATGACGGATGGAGAAGTAAAAGGTGGCGGTGATGAAGACGGAAAGTGAGGAGATTTTTGTGGATATCTTCACTTTGTTAGTACTCATGCTTTTTTTAAATGACGCTCGTTATGCGATTTTAGTTTGTCTTATAGGTCTCTAATTTTATGGCATGTTGTGTTTAACTTTACTTTACTAGGTGTTGGATATTAATTGTCACATACAAATGATAGTAACTATCATAACAACTGAAAGTAAACTACTTACATAGCATGAAATCTATATTGTCTTCAATGTATCTAATGGCCAGTATATATAAGCATGTGTTCAATTAGAGATAATCTTGAGTGGACCAGGCGTACATATTATTATGACTGGTAAGCCGGCTCAACTTCAAGTATATATGATATATATTATATACATATAAGATTTACATGTCTACTGGCTAAAAGACAAAAAAAACATATTTATCTCATGTAGGCGACATGTTCCTGTCTGGGGTATTACAAAATTAGAGCTTGTGTAGAGGTTGACAAGGTTGTTTACCTTCAAACACTTAGAGATGGTAATATACAGTATTTTTATAATGCAATCTCGGGCACCCAGTGCTCCTTTATCTTCATAATATGTGGTGATTATGATTTGGTTAGAGCACACATTTGCACTAAGTACTAGAAGATCGCCCAATAACTAAGAGTAAATTGTTCTCTTTTCATTCTCTCTCTTACTAAGTTTTAGAAAAAGTGACCCCTTTTCATATGCCTTAGGGCAAGTACAATGCATAGACGCTTAATCAGGTGCTTAGGATATAAAAAATTGATGGGACATCACCTAGCGCCCGTGCAAGCATCTCCCTCTCCAACGCTGATCGCGATGTGCAGGCGCTGACTGATGACGCGTAAAGCACACGCCCGTTGGGAACCCCAAGTGGAAGGTGTGATGCGTACAGCAGCAAGTTTCCCTCAGTAAGAAACCAAGGTTTATCGAACCAGTAGGAGTCAAGGGCCACGTGAAGGTCGTTGGTGACGGAGTGTAGTGCGGCGCAACACCAGGGATTCCGGCGCCAACGTGGAACATGCACAACACAATCAAAATACTTTGCCCCAACGTAACAGTGAGGTTGTCAATCTCACTGGCTTGCTGTAAACAAAGGATTAAATGTATAGTGTGGAAGATGATGTTTGTTTGCGAAGAACAGTAGAGAACAATGATTGCAGTAGATTGTATTCAGATGTAAAAGAATGGACCGGGGTCCATAGTTCACTAGTGGTGTCTCTCTCATAAGATAAATAGCATGTTGGGTGAACAAATTACAGTTGGGCAATTGACAAATAGAGATGCATACATATCATGATGATTACTATGAGATTTAATCAGGGCATTACGACAAAGTACATAGACCGCTATCCAGCATGCATCTATGCCTAAAAAGTCCACCTTCGGGTTAGCATCCGCACCCCTTCCAGTATTAAGTTGCAAACAACAGACAATTGCATTAAGTATGGTGCGTAATGTAATCAACACAAATATCCTTAGACAAAGCATTGATGTTTTATCCCTAGTGGCAACAGCACATCCACAACCTTAGAACTTTCTCACATCGTCCTGCATTCAATGGAGGCATGAACCCACTATCGAGCATAAATACTCCCTCTTGGAGTCACAAGTATCAACTTGGCCAGAGCCTCTACTAGCAACGAAGAGCATGCAAGAACATAAACAACACATATATGATAGATTGATAATCAACTTGACATAGTGTTCAATATTCATCGGATCCCAACAAACACAATATGTAGCATTACAAATAGATGATCTTGATCATGATAGGCAGCTCACAAGATCTAAACATGATAGCACAAGAGGAGAAGACAACCATCTAGCTACTGCTATGGACCCATAGTCCAAGGATGAACTACTCACACATCAATCCGGAGGCGGGCATGGTGATGTAGAGCCCTCCGGTGATGATTCCCCTCTCCGGCAGGGTGCCGGAGGCGATCTCCTGAATCCCCCGAGATGGGATTGGCGGCGGCGGCGTCTCTGGAAGTATTTCCGTATCGTGGCTCTCGGTAATAGGGTTTTCGCGACGGAGAGTTTAAGTAGGCGGAAGGGCAGAGTCGGAGGGATGACGAGGGGCCTGATACGTCTCCGACGTATCGATAATTTCTTATGTTCCATGCCACATTATTGATGTTATCTACATGTTTTATGCACACTTTATGTCATATTCGTGCATTTTCTGGAACTAACCTATTAACAAGATGCCGAAGTGCCGATTCTTTGTTTCTGCTGTTTTTGGTTTCAGAAATCCTAGTAACGAAATATTCTCGGAATTGGACGAAATCAACGCCCAGGGTCCTATTTTGCCACGAAGCTTCCAGAAGACCGAAGAGGAGACGAAGTGGGGCCACGAGGTGGCCACACCCTAGGGAGGCGCAGCCCCCCCTTGGCCGCGCGGCCCTGTGGTGTGGGCCCCTCGTGCCGCCTCTTGACCTGCCCTTCCGCCTACTTAAAGCCTCCGTCGCGAAACCCCCAGTACCGAGAGCCACGATACGGAAAACCTTACTGAGACGCCGCCGCCGCCGATCCCATCTCGGGGGATTCAAGAGATCGCCTCCGGCACCTGATGACCCACAAGTATAGGGGATCGCAACAGTCTTCGAGGGAAGTAAAACCCAATTTATTGATTCGACACAAGGGGAGACAAAGAACACTTGGAAGCCTTAACAACGGAGTTGTCAATTCAGTTGCACCTGGAAACAAACTTGCTCGCAAGGGTTTATCAGTAGTAACAGGTTTATAACGATAGCGATAGTGAAATAACGACAGAGAGTAACGAGACAAGCGGTAGTGACTTTAGTAAACAGCAGGATTAAAATACTGTAGGCACGGGGACGGATGACGGGCGTTGCATGGATGAGAGAAACTCATGTAACAATCATAGCAGGGCATTTGCAAATAGTAATAAAACGGTGTCCAAGTACAAAGCAATCAATAGGCATGTGTTCCATATATAGTCGTGCGTGCTCGCAATGAGAAACTTGCACAACATCTTTTGTCCTACCAGCCGGTGGCAGCCGGGCCTCAAGGGAAACTACTGGATATTAAGGTACTCCTTTTAATAGAGTACCAGAGCAAAGCATTAACACTCCGTGAACACATGTGATCCTCACATCGCTACCATTCCCTCCGGTTGTCCCGATTTCTGTCACTTCGGGGCCATCGGTTCCGGACAGCGACATGTGTATACAACTTATAGGTAAGACCATAAACAATGAATATCATGATGAAACAATAACATGTTCAGATCTGAGATCATGGCACTCGGGCCCTAGTGACAAGCATTAAGCATAACAAGTTGCAACAATATCATCAAAGTACCAATTACGGACACTAGGCACTATGCCCTAACAATCTTATGCTATTACATGACCAATCTCATCCAATCCCTACCATCCCCTTCGGCCTACAGCGGGGAATTACTCACACATGGATGGGGGAAACATGGCTGGTTGATGTAGAGGCGTTGGCGGTGATGGCGGCGATGATCTCCTCCAATTCCCCGTCCCGGCGGAGTGCCAGAACGGAGACTTCTGGCTCCCGCGACGGAGTTTCACGATGCGGCGGCGTTCTGGAGGGTTTCTGGCGACTTCGACTTCTCCCCTGGCGTTTTTAGGTCGAGGCGAATAAGTAGTCCGAAGGAGGGCGTCGGAGGCCGGCCGAGGGGGCCACACCACAGGGCCGCGCGGGCCCCCCTGGGCCGCGCCGCCCTATGGTGTGGGGCCCTCGGGCCTCCACTTCAATTGCCCTTCTGGCTCCGTTAGTTTCCTGGGAAAATAGGGCCTTCTGCATAAATTCCGAGGTTTTTCCCGAAAGTTGGATTTCTGCACAAAAACGAGACACCAGAGCAGTTCTGCTGAAAACAGCGTTAGTCCGTGTTAGTTGCATCCAAAATACACAAATTAGAGGCAAAACAATAGCAAAAGTGTTCGGGAAAGTAGATACGTTTTGGACGTATCAACTCCCCCCAAGCTTAGCTTATTGCTTGTCCTCAAGCAATTCAGTTAACAACTGAGCGATAAAAGAACTTTCACGAACACATTTGCTCATATGATGTATATATTCTCATGCAATGGCTAATACTTAAGCAGTTCATAATGAGATACATGCAAATAAGATCATCTAACAGCTATGTCAATCATGGAGAGGTACCAACAATTAATAATGAGCATCATGAATCATGTATATGAGCAAAATTGCAATGTTCATAAGAGAGTATGATAAAGTGGTATCTCGCTTGCCTGTATTTGGTTGGCAAAACATAAATGCCCGGGCACCTCTGGAGTTCATAGAAAGACTAGAAGTAGTGATTGTCGAAAGATAAATACATCAAAGTTATACCACAATCAATCATATTTTGAGACAAGCATATTATACTAAGAATGATAGTTGTGCTCTCAAGATAGTGCTCAAAGAAATAATGGAGACACAACATAAAAGTAAAAGATTGACCCTTCGCAAAGGGAAGCAGGGATTAACATGCGCTAGAGCTTTTCATTTTTATAAAGACAGGAGTAAAATTATTTTGAGAGGTGTTTGTTGTTGTCAACGAATGGTAATGGGTACACTAACTACCTCGCCAACCGGACTTCCAAGAGCGGCTCCCATGAATTATTTTTATGTTTATGCGGCACTCCTTCCAACCTTTCTTTCACAAACCATGGCTAACCGAATCCTCGGGTGCCTGCCAACAATCTCATACCATGAAGGAGTGCCCTTTTTTATTTTAGTTTTATTATGATGATGACACTCCCCCCAACCTTTGCTTACACAAGCCATGGCTAACCGAATCCTTCGGGTGCCGTTCAACAATCACAAACCATGGAGGAGTGTCTAATTAAGTTAATTAATTCGGGACTGGGAATCCCATTGCCAGCTCTTTTTGCAAAATTATTGGATAAGCGGATGAAGCCACTAGTCCATATGAGAGTCCGTCAAAAGTAAATGACAAGGTTGAAAGTTAAACACCACATACTTCCTCATGAGCTATGAAACATAAACACAAATTGAGAAGCATTTTGAAGGTTTTAAAGGTAGCGCATGAGAATTTACTTGGAATGGTTTGAAATGCCATGCATAGGTATTTATGGTGGACACTCTGGAATAACTTGGTTTTCATGTGGTTGGAAGCACGAGCAGCGTTCCCGCTCAGTACAAGTGAAGGCTAGCAAAAGACTAGGGAGCGACAAATCAAGAGAGCGAATGCTTGTCATAATCATGCTTGCGGCAAAATATATTAACGGAGGCATAAAAGTGATACAAGAACTCTGAAGCAATATAAATCATCGAGGCTTAATTGACTTTTTGTTCAGTCATATGCATGCGTGAGCATGTGCCAAGTCGATATAAATGAATTATTCAGAGGAGGATACCACAGTGCCATACTTACTTATGAATAAAACAATGCAAACAAACATACATGACATGCTACTCATATTAATAAATTGGAGCTAAACATGAGAGATCATGAACTACTAGACTTTCTCAAATAACACATACCTCACGTGAACCAACTAAGCATGCTCACATGGATGAGTATATGTACAAAAATGAAAACAAACAGAGTTCATACCAGCCTCTCACCACAATCAGATTGTCGTAGATCGTCATTATTGCCTTTTTACTTGTGTAGCTTGGATAATATGAAATGAAAACCACGCTCCAGCCACCGAAGACCATTGAACTCATAAAGAACTTTACAAACCAAAGAAGAACAGCAAATATTTTTGGTGTTTTTGAATTGCAAATAAGAACAAGAGGAAACAAACAAACAAAGCAAAATCTTTTTGGGTTTTCTTATAGCAAACTAGCAATAGCAAATAAAGTGAAACAAATGCAAGAAACCAAAGCAAACAAATGGTGAAGATAAACAACAGAAATATTTTTGGTCTTTTTGTATTTTGGGGAAGAAACAAAGCGAAATCAAGAAATAGCAAACTAAAAGAAACACAGAAAAGCGAAATGGCAGAAATCTGCCAAAACCTGACAGCAGTACAGAAATCGATTTTAACAAAAATCTTACGTTGCTCAGATCGAAAAGTGTTCAACTAATGAAAGTTAGATAATAACCTGGGGAACCTGCACAAAAATTTGCAGCTCAAAATGACGCTCTGGCTATTTTTGACGATTTTTACAGTAACGTTCCAGAATCTGTTTTCAGGCAGCACTTCCCCAAAATATCATCTTCCTCTCATTAGAAAACCACTCAAACGAACAAAACAAGTATGTACAAGTATCCAGCAACCATAATATGCAAAGAATGAGTGATGCCGGTATACCTCCCCCCAAGCTTAGGCTTTTGGCCAAAGTGGAGTTCAACCCCAACAAGGGTCATTGTTCCTCACCGGTGGGTAGTCCATGGAGTAGTCATAATAAAGCTCCTGCGCAGAAGAAAAGCGTGGAGGCTCCGCATATCCACCATGTTGATGCGAGGAACTTGCTGCATCGGATGATGAGTCGAGGTGCTCCTCGACCTCTATGTCGTCTCTTGCATGATGGCCTCCTCTCTCTATGTGTGCATCCAGTGCACCTTCTGTAACCGACCAATCTCCCCTGGAATCAAGGTTAGACAAAACAGGCGCAGGCAATCTTACTAGTTTCTCAGTTTTCTTAGTTATTCTCCAAACTTTCTTATAAAATATCATCTTATAATACAGGTTACCCAAGTTGGAGGAATCTGAAACAAATTCATGTTTAATCATAGAGGCTATGTCAAGTTTTTCTATGGGGAACGGAATATCAAAATGATGAGGTTCTACATTATGAAAAGCTAGTAAACGAGAGGCAATGAGACCTCCACAAATTCCACCTTTCTCACGGTTAGTAGCAAGTCTATAAGCTATTAATGCCCCCAAATTATAAGACCTACTATTTTGCAGTGCTGCAGCTAGAAAAGCCAAATCCGGGATAGAAAGTTTACCACCAATCCTTTTAGCGAGAACGCACTTGGTAATAAAATAGGCAAAGTAGCGGATAGCTGGGAGCTGAATACTAGTGATTTTACCACTTTCACCTGAGAAACTCCTTCCATCGCAAATCATCTTGTAGAGATCCGAGAGTTCTTGCGGCGATCCCTTTATCTTCTCGCATGATCCCCATTGCGGTACTCTAATTGCTGCACAAAAAGCACTAAATGGCAAGTTGACAGCTTTATTGTAAATTTTATACTGGACCGTGGGGTTAGATCGCGACCAATTGAACTTGAAGTTCTGCACAAAAGACATAGTTAATTTCACATATTGTCTTGGCTCTCCTTCAACAAAGTCACTCAGCCCTGCACGAGAAATTAGAGTTTGAACATCTTCAAATATCCCCGCGCTTCTCATGAAATCCGCGCACGGGTAGTAAGAGGGGTATACTCCCTCTTCACGATTGACCATCATAACTTGTTGGACTTCCAATTCTTGCTGGTTCAAGTGATATCTATTCCACTCCATTTTCGAAAAGCAAATGTGCCAAATTTCAGACAGAAATCTGGGCTGAGCAAAGAGATCGAAAAATCTGGAGCTCTGGAGCAAAAACGCGAGTCAGAGGAACTTGGTGTCGATTTTTTCGGGAGAGAGAAGAGTCTGGGAGGAAGAGATGGCAAAGTGGGGCAGAGGGGGACCCACACCACATGGTGGCGCGGCCACCTCCTTGGCCGCGCCGGCCTGTGGTGCAGCGCCCTCACGGTGCCCCACAGGTCATCTTCTGGTGCTCCCAGGTGCCTCGTCGAAAAATAGGACCAACGGTATAATTTTTGTGAATTTTTGAAAACTTTGAAAAACGCACAATTCCGGGTATTTAGTTTATTATTACTGGCCAGGAAAAATTTCGAAATCTTCAAATAACTAAAGAACTTTGCAAATTAAAAGTGCTACAGCAACTAGAGCAAGTGGAGGAAGAAAGAGATGTTGTTTACCTCCTCTTATGCATATAAAAAGTATCCGTTAACAAGGTTGATCAAGTCTTGTCACCAAATAACTTTTTCATAGCATGAGAAGAATTAAACCTCAAATCAATCATGTTACCTTGAATTGTATTGATATGGATCCAATCACAAGAGTTTGATATTCTTCTTTAGGCTCATATATAGGACAATCAATAGTTCCCACTTTGATAGTTCTCACATTAGAAATAGTATTAACTCCACATGCTTTCTCAATCCTCTTGGGAAAATAAACGGTATGCTCCCTATCATCAACATTGAAAGTAACCTTTCCTTTGTTGCAATCAATAACAGCCCCTGCGGTGTTAAGAAAAGGTCTCCCAAGAATAATAGACATATTATCATCTTCAGGCATTTCCAACACAACAAAATCAGTTAATATCAAGCAGTTAGTAGTAACTTGAACAGGAACATTCTCACATATACCAACAGGAATAGCAGTAGATTTATCAGCCATTTGCAAAGATATATCAGTAGGTATCAACTTATCTAGATAAAGTCTCTTATAAAGAGAAAAAGGCATAACACTAACACCAGCTCCCAAGTCACATAGAGCAGTTTTAACATAATTATTCTTGATAGAACAAGGAATAGTAGGTATACCTGGGTCGCCCAACTTCTTTGGAATTTTGCCATTGAAAGAGTAATTAGCAAGCATAGTGGAAATTTCCTCATTGGGGATTTTCCTTTTGTTAGTAACAATATCTTTCATATACTTTGAATAAGGAGGCAATTTAATAGCATCAGTCAAAGGGATTTGCAAGAATAAAGGTTTCATCCAATCGCAAAATTTATTATAGTGTTCTTCTTCCTTTGATTTTAGTTTCTTAGCAGGAAAAGGCATTTGCTTTTGCACCCAAGGTTCTCTTTCGTTACCATGTTTCTCAGCAATAAAGTCTTCTTTAGTATACTTTTTATTTTTAGCATGCTTTTCTGGTTCTTCCTCTACCTCTTCTTTATCAGGAGTATCATTCTTATCATTATCATGTTCATTATCGTGTTCATTACCACTTTCAGTTTCAGCATCAGAAATAGAAATACTATTAGGATCATTAACAGGTTCAGAGGATTCTACAACATTTTTATGTTTCTTCTTCTTTTTCTTCCTAGAATGAGCACTAGGTTCAATGCGTTGAGAATCTTGTTCAATTCTTTTGGGATGCCCTTCAGGATATAGAGGATCCTGGGTAGAGACACCACCTCTAGTTGTTACTTCATAAGCATGTTTCTCTTTAGAATTATTCCCTAACAAGTCATTTTGCACTTTAGTGAGTTGATCAATTTGAGTTTGAATCATTTGAAAATGTTTAACAAGCATCTTAACATCATTGGAGGTTCTCTCCACAATATCATGCAATTCACTAATAGCTTGAGAATTTTCCATTAAATGATTCTCTACTCTCATATTAAAATTTTCTTGCTTAACAATATAATTATCAAACTCATCTAAGCATTGTGCAGGAGGTTTCAAATACGGAATATCTTCCCTAGTAAAGCGTTGAAGGGAGTTTACCTCAATCATGGACGAAGGGGGAATTATCTCACATATATCTTCTATAGGAGGTAGATTCTTCACATCTTCAGATTTAATACCTTTCTCCTTGAGAGACTTCTTGGCTTCCCTCATATCTTCATCATTCAATTTAATTAAACCCCTCTTCTTCAATATTGGAGTTGGAGTCGGTTCAGGCGTAGTCCATTCATCATGATTCCGGCTTATTTTAGCCAATAATTCTTCAGCGTCGTCTGGAGTTCTTTTCCTGAAAACACAACCAGCACAACTATCCAGGTATGCCCTAGACTCAATGGTTAGTCCACTATAAAATATATCAAGTAAATCATGCTTTTCCAAATCATGCTCAAAGCCGAGCTCTAATAAGAGAAGCGAGAATCTTGACCAAGCCTCAGGCAATTTCTCTTCATCTTCCTGATTAAAGTTATAAATTCTCTGCAAAGCAGCATGTTGAGCACTAGCAGGAAAGTATTTGCGAAAGAAAACATCAAGCAGTTCTTTCGGACTTTTAATAGAATTAGGTGGCAAATTATTATACCAAGTTTTAGCGTCATCCTTTAATGAGAATGGAAATATTTTAGCAACAAAGTAAGTACGCATCTTGACATCATCAGAAAACAAGCTACTTAGAGTAGATAACTCAGTCATGTGTTCAACAGCACTTTCTTTTTCAGTACCACAAAAGGGTGTTTTCTCAACAATAGCTATATGAGATAGATCAAGAGAAAAATCATAATCTTTATCCCTAATGTTTATAGGAGATGTGGCAAACTTAGGATCAGGAGACAGTTTATATCTAACAGCATGTTCTGCAAGCAACTTTTTAATTTTTCTTGCATCAGTAGTAGCATTGCATTTTTCAATAAAATCATCATTAAGCTCCACATAATCTTCCTCAGGATCATCACTAAAATAACCAAGTTCAGGTGAACTAACAGGTGTAGTAGCATTAGGAGTTTCAGTATTTTCAATTTGTCTAGACCTAGCAATTGTAGCATCTAGAAAAGATCCCAATGAACCACTATCATCAAGCACAGCAGAAACATTATCAATATTATGAGAGTGTTCAGATTCAGCAGAAGTACCCGCATGCGAAGCATGTGGCGGTGAAACAAGTTTATCAATCACAGATGGTGAATCAAGAGCAGCAGAGGTATTCAGAATTGTACCTTTTCTTGTAGTGGATGGTAATATGGCGATCTTAGTAGCGCGAGGTTTTCCCATGCGGGAGTATTTGCAGCGTACAATCTTAATCCCAGTGAACTTCCAAATAAAGCTATGCTCCCGGCAAGAACGGCGCTTAAAATAGTCTTGATGACCCACAAGTATAGGGGATCGCAACAGTCTTCGAGGGAAGTAAAACCCAATTTATTGATTCGACACAAGGGGAGACAAAGAACACTTGGAAGCCTTAACAACGGAGTTGTCAATTCAGTTGCACCTGGAAACAAACTTGCTCGCAAGGGTTTATCAGTAGTAACAGGTTTATAGCGATGTGAGTAGTGAAATAACAAAGAAGAGAGTAACAGAGACAGCAGTAGTGACTTTAGTAAACAGCAGGATTAAAATACTGTAGGCACGGGGACGGATGACGGGCGTTGCATGGATGAGAGAAACTCATGTAACAATCATAGCAGGGCATTTGCAAATAGTAATAAAACGGTGTCCAAGTACAAAGCAATCAATAGGCATGTGTTCCATATATAGTCGTGCGTGCTCGCAATGAGAAACTTGCACAACATCTTTTGTCCTACCGGCGGTGGCAGCCGGGCCTCAAGGGAAACTACTGGATATTAAGGTACTCCTTTTAATAGAGTACCGGAGCAAAGCATTAACACTCCGTGAACACATGTGATCCTCACATCGCTACCATTCCCTCCGGTTGTCCCGATTTCTGTCACTTCGGGGCCATCGGTTCCGGACAGCGACATGTGTATACAACTTATAGGTAAGACCATAAACAATGAATATCATGATGAAACAATAACATGTTCAGATCTGAGATCATGGCACTCGGGCCCTAGTGACAAGCATTAAGCATAACAAGTTGCAACAATATCATCAAAGTACCAATTACGGACACTAGGCACTATGCCCTAACAATCTTATGCTATTACATGACCAATCTCATCCAATCCCTACCATCCCCTTCGGCCTACAGCGGGGGAATTACTCACACATGGATGGGGGAAACATGGCTGGTTGATGTAGAGGCGTTGGCGGTGATGGCGGCGATGATCTCCTCCAATTCCCCGTCCCGGCGGAGTGCCAGAACGGAGACTTCTGGCTCCCGCGACGGAGTTTCGCGATGCGGCGGCGTTCTGGAGGGTTTCTGGCGACTTCGACTTCTCCCCTGGCGTTTTTAGGTCGAGGCGAATAAGTAGTCCGAAGGAGGGCGTCGGAGGCCGGCCGAGGGGGCCACACCACAGGGCCGCGCGGGCCCCCCCTGGGCCGCGCCGCCCTATGGTGTGGGGCCCTCGGGCCTCCACTTCAATTGCCCTTCTGGCTCCGTTAGTTTCCTGGGAAAATAGGGCCTTCTGCATAAATTCCGAGGTTTTTCCCGAAAGTTGGATTTCTGCACAAAAACGAGACACCAGAGCAGTTCTGCTGAAAACAGCGTTAGTCCGTGTTAGTTGCATCCAAAATACACAAATTAGAGGCAAAACAATAGCAAAAGTGTTCGGGAAAGTAGATACGTTTTGGACGTATCAGCACCCTGTCGGAGAGGGGATTCATCTCCCGGAGGACTCTACGCCGCCATGGTCGCCTCCGGAGTGATGTGTGAGTAGTCTACCCCTGGACTATGGGTCCATAGCAGTAGCTAGATGGTTGTCTTCTCCCCATTGTGCTTCATTGTCGGATCTTGTGAGCTGCCTAACATGATCAAGATCATCTATCTGTAATTCTATATGTTGCGTTTGTTGGGATCCGATAAATAGAGAATACTTGTTATGTTGATTATCAAAGTTATGTCTATGTGTTGTTTATGATCTTGCATGCTCTCCGTTACTAGTAGATGCTCTGGCCAAGTAGATGCTTGTAACTCCAAGAGGGAGTATTTATGCTCGATAGTGGGTTCATGCCTCCATTGATATCTGGGACAGTGACAGAAAGTTCTAAGGTTGTGGATGTGCTGTTGCCACTAGGGATAAAACATTGGTGCTATGTTCAAGGATGTAGTTACTGATTACATTACGTGCAATACTTAATGCAATTGTCTGTTGTTAGCAATTTAATACTGGAGGGGGTTCGGATGATAACCTGAAGGTGGACTTTTTAGGCATAGATGCATGCTGGATGGCGGTCTATGTACTTTGTCGTAATGCCCAATTAAATCTCACTATACTCATCATGATATGTATGTGCATGGTCATGCCCTCTTTATTTGTCAATTGCCCAACTGTAATTTGTTCACCCAACATGTTGTTTATCTTATGGGAGAGACACCTCTAGTGAACTATGGACCCCGGTCCAATTCTCTATACTGAAATACAATCTACTGCAATACTGTTCTACTGTTTTCTGCAAACAATCATCTTCCACACAATACGGTTAATCCTTGTTACAGCAAGCCGGTGAGATTGACAACCTCACTGTTTCGTTGGGGCAAAGTACTTTGGTTGTGTTGTGCAGGTTCCACGTTGGCGCCGGAATCCCTGGTGTTGCGCCGCACTACATCCCGCCGCCATCAACCTTCAACGTGCTTCTTGGCTCCTCCTGGTTCGATAAACCTTGGTTTCTTTCTGAGGGAAAACTTGCTGCTGTGCGCATCATACCTTCCTCTTGGGGTTCCCAACGAACGTGTGAGTTACACGCCATCAAGCTCTTTTTCTGGCGCCGTTGCCGGGGAGATCAAGACACGCTGCAAGGGGAGTCTCCACATCCCAATCTCTTTACTTTGTTTTTGTCTTGCTTAGTTTTATTTACTACTTTATTTGTTGCACTAAATCAAAATACAAAAAAATTAGTTGCTAGTTTTACTTTACTTGCTATCTTGTTTGCTATATCAAAAACACAAAAAAATTAGTTACTTGCATTTATTTTACTTGATTCATCATGTTTCCTTTTAATTTTACCACAAAAGACATACCGGTAGGACGTGGGTCTATAGTTGGGAGAAATAATATAGAAGAATTTTTCAATCATGTTAGTACCATTGAAGATTTTGAAGATAGACACTTGGTAGACCTTGCGCCTACTTATGAAATTGCTGCTGCTTCTTTAGTTCACATGTTGGAAACTAAATTTGTTAATCTTAATCCTATAATCCAACACATGTTTCTCACACTTGGTGATATGGAAGAAGGGGAAAAGAAAGATTTTGTTTTAGAAACCCTTCTTAGAGAATTTGGTGGTATAGCAAGAGAGGCCAGAAAGGTCTTTGCTAAATTTAATATGCTTTGTTCTTATACCAATTTTGTTAGTCTCCTTGAAAAGATGGACATGGATAGAATAAGATACACTAATAATATTAATGATGGTGGGGAGATCAAAGCACCAATACCATGTAAACTCCTAGCTATGAATGATGCACTAGAAAATAACTATGCTTGGCTTGTTCCTGAAAATTTGTTTGATGAGAGTAGCACGCCTAAGACTAATGAAAATGGAGATGCTAAAACTTATGTATCTAATATACTATGCCTGGTTGAGAAAACTCCACATCCCGCTGTAGAAGTACCACCCTTCGATAATACTTGATACACACTTTCTGCGCCTAGCTGAAAGGCGTTAAAGAAAAGCGCTTATGGGAGACAACCCATGTTTTTACCTACAGTACTTTGTTTTTATTTTGTGTCTTGGAAGTTGTTTACTACTGTAGCAACCTCTCCTTATCTTAGTTTAGTGTTTTGTTGTGCCAAGTAAAGTCGTTGATAGAAAAGTTCATACTAGATTTGGATTACTGCGCAGAAACAGATTTCTTTGCTGTCACGAATCTGGGCTGTTTTCTCTGTAGCTAACTCAGAAAATTATGCCAATTTACATGAGTGATCCTCAGATATGTACGCAACTTTCATTCAATTTGAGCATTTTCATTTGAGCAAGTCTGGTGCCTCGATAAAATTCGTCAATATGAACTGTTCTGTTTTGACAGATTCTGCCTTTTATTTCGCATTGCCTCTTTTGCTATGTTGGATGAATTTCTTTGATCCATTAATGTCCAGTAGCTTTATGCAATGTACGGAAGTGTTAAGAATGATTGTGTCACCTCTGAACATGTTAATTTTTATTGTCGCTAACCCTCTAATGAGTTGTTCTAAGTTTGGTGTGGAGGAAGTTTTCAAGGATCAAGAGAGGAGTATGATGCAACATGATCAAGGAGAGTGAAAGCTCTAAGCTTGGGGATGCCCCGGTGGTTCACCCCTGCATATATTAAGAAGACTCAAGCGTCTAAGCTTGGGGATGCCCAAGGCATCCCCTTCTTCATCGACAACATTATCAGGTTCCTCCCCTGAAACTATATTTTTATTCCATCACATCTTATGTGTTTTGCTTGGAGCGTCGGTTTGTTTTTATTTTTGTTTTGTTTGAATAAAATGGATCCTAGCATTCACTTTATGGGAGAGAGACACGCTCCGCTGTAGCATATGGACAAGTATGTCCTTAGCTTCTACTCATAGTATTCATGGCGAAGTTTCTTCTTCGTTAAATTGTTATATGGTTGGAATTGGAAAATGATACATGTAGTAATTTGCTATAATGTCTTGGGTAATGTGATACTTGGCAATTGTTGTGCTCATGTTTAAGCTCTTGCATCATATGCTTTGCACCCATTAATGAAGAAATACATAGAGCATGCTAAAATTTGGTTTGCATATTTTGTTTCTCTAAGGTCTAGATAATTTCTAGTATTGAGTTTGAACAACAAGGAAGACGGTGTAGAGTCTTATAATGTTTTCAATATGTCTTTTATGTGAGTTTTGCTGCACCGGTTCATCCTTGTGTTTGTTTCAAATAAGCCTTGCTAGCCTAAACCTTGTATCGAGAGGGAATACTTCTCATGCATCCAAAATACTTGAGCCAACCACTATGCCATTTGTGTCCACCATACCTACCTACTACATGGTATTTTCCACCATTCCAAAGTAAATTGCTTGAGTGCTACCTTTAAAATTCCATCATTCACCTTTGCAATATATAGCTCATGGGACAAATAGCTTAAAAACTATTGTGGTATTGAATATGTAATTATGCACTTTATCTCTTATTAAATTGCTTGTTGTGCGATAACCATGTTTCTGGGGACGCCATCAACTATTCTTTGTTGAATATCATGTGAGTTGCTATGCATGTTCGTCTTGTCTGAAGTAAGGGAGATCTACCACCTTATGGTTAAGCATGCATATTGTTAGAGAAAAACATTGGGCCGCTAACTAAAGCCATGATTCATGGTGGAAGTTTCAGTTTTGGACATATATCCTCAATCTCATATGAAAAAATTATTAATTGTTGTTACATGCTTATGCATAAAAGAGGAGTCCATTATCTGTTGTCTATGTTGTCCCGGTATGGATGTCTAAGTTGAGAATAATCAATAGCGAGAAATCCAATGCGAGCTTTCTCCTTAGACCTTTGTACAAAGCGGCATAGAGGTACCCCTTTGTGACACTTGGTTAAAACATGTGCATTGCGATGATCCGGTAGTCCAAGCTAATTAGGACAAGGTGCGGGCACTATTAGTATACTATGCATGAGGCTTGCAACTTGTAAGATATAATTTACATGATACATATGCTTTATTACTACCGTTGACAAAATTGTTTCATGTTTTCAAAATCAAAGCTCTAGCATAAATATAGCAATCGATGCTTTTCCTCTATGGAGGACCATTCTTTTACTTTCATTGTTGAGTCAGTTCACCTATTTCTCTCCACCTCAAGAAGCAAACACTTGTGTGAACTGTGCATTAATTCCTACATACTTGCTTATTGCACTTATTATATTACTCTATGTTGACAATATCAATGAGATATACATGTTATAAGTTGAAAGCAACCGCTGAAACTTAATCTTCCTTTGTGTTGCTTCAATACCTTTACTTTGAATTATTGCTTTATGAGTTAACTCTTATGCAAGACTTATTGATGCTTGTCTTGAAGTGCTATTCATGAAAAGTCTTTGCTTTATGATTCACTTGTTTACTCATGTCATATACATTGTTTGATCGCTGCATTCACTACATATGCTTTACAAATAGTATGATCAAGGTTATGATGGCATGTCACTCCAGAAATTATCTGTGTTATCGTTTTACCTGCTCGGGACGAGCAGAACTAAGCTTGGGGATGCTGATACGTCTCCGACGTATCGATAATTTCTTATGTTCCATGCCACATTATTGATGTTATCTACATGTTTTATGCACACTTTATGTCATATTCGTGCATTTTCTGGAACTAACCTATTAACAAGATGCCGAAGTGCCAGTTCTTTGTTTCTGCTGTTTTTGGTTTCAGAAATCCTGGTAACGAAATATTCTCGGAATTGGACGAAATCAACGCCCAGGGTCCTATTTTGCCACGAAGCTTCCAGAAGACCGAAGAGGAGACGAAGTGGGGCCACGAGGTGGCCACACCCTAGGGCGGCGCGGCCCCCCCCCTTGGCCGCGTGGCCCTGTGGTGTGGGCCCCTCGTGCCGCCTCTTGACCTGCCCTTCCGCCTACTTAAAGCCTCCGTCGCGAAACCCCCAGTACCGAGAGCCACGATACGGAAAACCTTACTGAGACGCCGCCGCCGCCGATCCCATCTCGGGGGATTCAGGAGATCGCCTCCGGCACCCTGCCGGAGAGGGGATTCATCTCCCGGAGGACTCTACACCGCCATGGTCGCCTCCGGAGTGATGTGTGAGTAGTCTACCCCTGGACTATGGGTCCATAGCAGTAGCTAGATGGTTGTCTTCTCCCCATTGTGCTTCATTGTCGGATCTTGTGAGCTGCCTAACATGATCAAGATCATCTATCTGTAATTCTATATGTTGCGTTTGTTGGGATCCGATGAATAGAGAATACTTGTTATGTTGATTATCAAAGTTATGTCTATGTGTTGTTTATGATCTTGCATGCTCTCCGTTACTAGTAGATGCTCTGGCCAAGTAGATGCTTGTAACTCCAAGAGGGAGTATTTATGCTCGATAGTGGGTTCATGCCTCCATTGATATCTCGGGACAAAGGATGAGAAAGTTCTAAGGTTGTGGATGTCTTTGTTGCCACTAGGGATAAAACATTGGTGCTATGTTCAAGGATGTAGTTACTGATTACATTACGCGCAATACTTAATGCAATTGTCTGTTGTTAGCAACTTAATACTGGAGGGGGTTCGGATGATAACCTGAAGGTGGACTTTTTAGGCATAGATGCATGCTGGATGGCGGTCTATGTACTTTGTCGTAATGCCCAATTAAATCTCACTATACTCATCATGATATGTATGTGCATGGTCATGCCCTCTTTATTTGTCAATTGCCAAACTGTAATTTGTTCACCCAACATGTTGTTTATCTTATGGGAGAGACACCTCTAGTGAACTGTGGACCCCGGTCCAATTCTCTATACTGAAATACAATCTACTGCAATACTGTTCTACTATTTTCTGCAAACAATCATCTTCCACACAATACGGTTAATCCTTTGTTACAGCAAGCCGGTGAGATTGACAACCTCACTGTTTCGTTGGGGCAAAGTACTTTGGTTGTGTTGTGCAGGTTCCACGTTGGCGCCGGAATCCCTGGTGTTGCGCCGCACTACATCCCGCCGCCATCAACCTTCAACGTGCTTCTTGGCTCCTCCTGGTTCGATAAACCTTGGTTTCTTTCTGAGGGAAAACTTGCTGTTGTGCGCATCATACCTTCCTCTTGGGGTTCCCAACGAACGTGTGAGTTACACGCCATCAGGGCCCACACCATAGGCTGGCGTGGGCCCCTCCCTGGCCGCGCCGCCCTATGGTTACGGCCCCTCGTGGCCCCACTTCGTATGCTCTTCGGTCTTCTGGAAGCTCCGTGGAAAAATAAGACCCTGGGCGTTGATTTCGTCCAATTCCGAGAATATTTCCTTTGTAGGATTTCTGAAACCAAAAACAGCAGAACAAAGAATCGGCTCTTCGACATCTCGTTAATAGGTTAGTGCCGGAAAATGCATAATAATGATGTAAAGTGTGTATAAAACATGTGAGTATTGTCATAAAAGTAGCATGGAACATAAGAAATTATAGATACGTTTAAGACGTATCAAGCATCCCCAAGCTTAGTTCCTACTCGCCCTCGAGTAGGTAAACGATAACAAGGATAATTTCTGAAGTGACATGCTATCATAATCTTGATCAATACTATTGTAAAGCATATGAAGTGAATGAAGTGATTCGAAGCAATGGTAAAGACAATGATTAAACAACTGATCATATAGCAAAGACTTTTCATGAATAGTACTTTCAAGACAAGCATCAATAAGACTTGCATAGGAGTTAACTCATAAAGCAATAAATTCTTAGTAGAAAGTTTTGAAGCAACACAAAGGAAGATATAAGTTTCAGCGGTTGCTTTCAACTTCAACATGTATATCTCATGGATAATTGTCAACACAAAGTAATATGATGAATGCAAATAAGCAAGTACGTAAGAATCAATGCACACAGTTGACACAAGTGTTTGCTTCTAAGATAGAAAGAAGTAGGTAAACTGACTCAACATAAAGTAAAAGAATGGCCCTTCGCAGAGGGAAGCATGGATTACTATTTTTGTGCTAGAGCTTTTATTTTGAAAACATAGAAACAATTTTATCAACGGTAGTAATAATTCATATGTGTTATGTATAAGACATCATATAAGTTGCAAGCCTCATGCATAGAATACCAATAGTGCTCACACCTTGTCCTAATTAGCTTGGATTTACATGGATTATCATTGCATAACATATGTTTCAACCAAGTGTCACAAAGGGGTACCTCTATGCCGCCTGTACAAAGGTCCAAGGAGATGGATCGCATTTGATTTCTCGTTTTTGATAGATCTCAACTAAGGACATCCATATCGGGACAACATAGAAAACAGATAATGGACTCCTCTTTAATGCATAAGCATTCAACAACAGATAATATTCTCATAAGAGATTGAGGATTAGTATCCAAACTGAAACTTCCACCATGATTCATGGCTTTAGTTAGCGGCCCAATGTTCTTCTCTAACAATATGCATACTCAAACCATTTGATCATGATAAATCGCCCTTACTTCAGACAAGACGAACATGCATAGCAACTCACATGATATTGAACAAAGGTGTAAAAAATTGATGGCGTCCCCAGAAACATGGTTACCGCTCAACAAGCAACTTATAAGAAATAAGATACATAGCAACATATTCAATACCACAATAGTTTTTAAGGCTATTTTCCCATGAGCTATGTATTGCAAAGACAAGGAATGAAAATTTTAAAGGTAGCACTCAAGTAATTTACTTTGGAATGGCAGAGAAATGCCATGTAGTAGGTAGGTATGGTGGACACAAATGGCATAGTTTTTGGCTCAAGGTTTTGGATGCACGAGAAGTATTTCCTCTCAGTACAAGGCTTTGGCTAGCAAGGTTGTTTGAAGCAAACACAAGTATGAACCGGTACAGCAAAACTTACATAAGAACATATTGCAAGCATTATAAGACTCTACACTGTCTTCCTTGTTGTTCAAACACTTCACCAGAAAATATCTAGACTTTAGAGAGACCAATCATGCAAACCAAACTTCAACAAGCTCTATGGTAGTTCTTCATTAGTAGGTGCAAAGTACATGATGCAAGAGCTTAAACATGATCTATTTGAGCACAACAATTGCCAAGTATCAAATTATTCAAGACAATATACCAATTACCCCATGAAGCATTTTCTGTTTCCAACCATATAACAATGAACGAAGCAGTTTCAACCTTCGCCATGAACATTAAAAGTAAAGCTAAGAACACAGTGTTCATATGAAACAGCGGAGCGTGTCTCTCTCCCATACAAAGAATGCTAGGATCCGATTTTATTCAAACAAAAACAAAAACAAAAACATACAGACGCTCCAAGTAAAGCACATAAGATGTGACTGAATAAAAATATAGTTTCACTAGAGGTGACCTGATAAGTTGTCGATGAAGAAGGGGATGCCTTGGGCATCCCCAAGCTTAGATGCTTGAGTCTTCTTGAAATATGCAGGGATGAACCACGGGGGCATCCCCAAGCTTAGACTTTTTACTCTTCTTGATCATATTGTATCATCCTCCTCTCTTGATCCTTGAAAACTTCCTCTACACCAAACTCAAAACAAACTCATTAGAGGGTTAGTGCATAATCGAAAATTCACATATTCATAGGTGACATAATCATTCTTAACACTTCTGGACATTGCCCAAAGCTACTGAAAGTTAATGGAACAAAGAAATCCATTCAACATAGCAAAAGAGGCAATGCGAAATAAAAGGCAGAATCTGTCAAACAGAACAGTCCGTAAAGACGATTTTTTCTGGGGCACTTAACTTGCTCAGATGAAAAAGCTCAAATTGAATGAAAGTTGCGTACATATCTGAGGATCACGCACGTACATTGGCAGATTTTTCTGAGTTACCTACAGACGGGGCTGCTCAATTTCGTGACAGTAAGAAATCTGTTTTTGCGCAGTAATCCAAATCTAGTATCAACCCTACTATCAAAGACTTTACTTGGTACAACAATGCAATAAAATAAAGATAAGGAGAGGTTGCTACAGTAGTAACAACTTCCAAGACTCAAATATAAAACAAAAGTGCAGAAGTAAAATAATGGGTTGTCTCCAATAAGCGCTTTTCTTTAACGCCTTTCAGCTAGGCGCAGAAAGTGTGAATCAAGTATTATCGAGAGATGAAGCATCAACATCATAATTTGTTCTAATAATAGAATCAAAAGGTAACTTCATTCTCTTTCTAGGGAAGTGTTCCATACCTTTATTGAGAGGAAATTGATACTTAATATTCCCTTCCTTCATATCAATAATAGCACCAACAGTTCGAAGAAAAGGTCTTCCCAAAATAATGGGACAAGATGCATTGCATTCAATATCCAAGACAACAAAATCAACGGGGACAAGGTTATTGTTAACCGTAATGCGAACATTATCAATCCTCCCCAAAGGTTTCTTTGTAGAATTATCAGCGAGATTAACATCCAAATAACAATTTTTCAATGGTGGCAAGTCAAGCATATTATAGATTTTCTTAGGCATAACAGAAATACTTGCACCAAGATCACATAAAGCATTACAATTAAAATTATTGACCTTCATCTTAATGATGGGCTCCCAACCATCTTCCAACTTCCTAGGAATAGAAGCTTCAAGTTTTAATTTCTCTTCTCTAGCTTTAATGAGAGCATTTGTAATATGTTTTGTAAAGGCCAAATTTATAGCACTAGCATTAGGACTTCTAGCAAGTTTTTATAAGAACTTTATAACTTCAGAGATATGACAATCATAAAAATCTAAACCATTATGATCTACATCAATGGGATCATTGTCCCCAATATTTTGAAAAATTTCAGCAGTTTTATCACAAACAGTTTCAACAGTTTTAGCAGTTTCAGGCAGTTTTGCACGCTTTGCACTAGAAGTAGAAACATTGCCAACACCAATTATTTTACCATTGATAGTAGAAGGTTTAGCAACATGTGAAGTATCAACATTACTAGTAGTGGTAATAGTCCAAACTTTAGCTACATTATTCTCTTTAGCTAATTTTTCTTCTTTTTCTTCCCTTTCCCACCTAGCATGCAATTCAGCCATCAATCTAATATTTTCATTAATTCGAACTTGGATGGAGTTTGTTGTAGCAACAATTTTGTTATCATTATCCTCAGGTTTAGCAGCCATTTTATTAATTAAAGAAGATTGTGTCTCAGACATGTATGAGATTCGGTTTTCAGCATTTGAAAGCTTAGTTTGCAAACCAGAAATCTCCATATTCAAATTTTTAAGTTGATTCCCTATATTTTTCAACAAGGCAGATTGTTCATTCATAGTTTTAGTAAACAATTGATTTTGCTCATATTGTGATTGCATAAAGCTCTTAGTAGCTCTTTCAATTTCTAGCATCTTTTCCTCATTAGGCAAAATAGATCTACCATAAGAATTACCATAACCATTACTATTATTAGAAGGATATGGCCTATAGTTGTTACCAGAATTATTCCTATGAGCATTGTTGTTGAAATTATTACTTTTAATGAAGTTCACATCAACATGTTCTTCTTGGGCAACCAATGAAGCTAAAGGAACATTATTTGGATCAACATTAGATCTACCATTCACAAGCATAGACATAATAGCATCAATCTTATCACTCAAGGAGGAGGTTTCTTCAACAGAATTTACCTTCTTACCTTGTGGAGTCCTTTCCGTGTGCCATTCAAAGTAATTTATCATCATATCATCAAGAAACTTTGTTGCGGCGCCTAAGGTAATGGACATAAAAGTACCTCCAGCAGCTGAATCCAATAGGTTCCGCGAAGAAAAATTTAGTCCTGCATAAAAGTTTTGGATGATCATCCAAGTAGTTAGTCCATGGGTAGGGCAATTCTTTACCAAAGATTTCATTCTTTCCCATGCTTGGGCAACATGTTCATTATCCAATTGCTTAAAATTCATAATGCTACTTCTCAAAGATATAATTTTAGTAGGAGGATAATATCTACCAATGAAAGCATCTTTACATTTAGTCCATGAATCAATACTATTCTTAGGCAAAGATAGCAACCAATCTTTAGCTCTTCCTCTTAAGGAGAAAGGAAACAATTTCAGTTTTATAATGTCACCATCTATATCCTTATACTTTTGCATTTCACAAAGTTCAACAAAATTATTAAGATGGGCAAGATCATCGTAACTAACAATTTAAAATTGCTCTCTCATAACAAGATTTAGTAAAGCAGGTTTAATTTCATAGAATTCTGCTGTAGTAGCAGGTGGAGCAATAGGTGTGCATAGAAAATCATTATTATTCGTGCTAGTGAAGTCAGACAACTTAGTGTTCTCAGGAGTACCCATTTTACCAGTAATAAAAACAAGTAAAGCAAACTAAATAAAGTAAAGTAAATGCAAGTAACTAATTTTTTTTGTATTTTTGATATAAGAAGAAAACAAGACAAATGAAATAAAGTAAAGCAACTAATTTTTTGTGTTTTTGATATAGAGAAAGCAAACAAAAAAGAAAATAAAATAAAGTAAAGCAAGACAAAAGCAAAGTAAAGAGATTGGATGTGAGAGACTCCCCTTGCAGCATGTCTTGATCTCCCCGGCAACGGCGCCAAAAATTTATCTTGATGACGCGTAAAGCACACGCCCGTTGGGAACCCCAAGTGGAAGGTGTGATGCGTACAGCAGCAAGTTTCCCTCAGTAAGAAACCAAGGTTTATCGAACCAGTAGGAGTCAAGGGCCACGTGAAGGTCATTGGTGACGGAGTGTAGTGCGGCGCAACACCAGGGATTCCGGCGCCAACGTGGAACCTGCACAACACAATCAAAATACTTTGCCCCAACGTAACAGTGAGGTTGTCAATCTCACCGGCTTGCTGTAAACAAAGGATTAAATGTATAGTGTGGAAGATGATGTTTGTTTGCGAAGAACAGTAGAGAACAATGATTGCAGTAGATTGTATTCAGATGTAAAAGAATGGACCGGGGTCCACAGTTCACTAGTGGTGTCTCTCCCATAAGATAAATAGCATGTTGGGTGAACAAATTATAGTTGGGCAATTGGCAAATAGAGATGCATACATATCATGATGATTACTATGAGATTTAATCAGGGCATTACGACAAAGTACATAGACCGCTATCAAGCATGCATCTATGCCTAAAAAGTCCACCTTCGGGTTAGCATCCGCACCCCTTCCAGTATTAAATTGCAAACACCAGACAATTGCATTAAGTATGGTGCGTAATGTAATCAACACAAATATCCTTAGACAAAACATTGATTTTTTATCCCTAGTGGCAACAGCACATCCAAAACCTTAGAACTTTCTGTCACTGTCCCAGATTCAATGGAGGCATGAACCCACTATCTAGCATAAATACTCCCTCTTGGAGTCACAAGTATCAACTTGGCCAGAGCCTCTACTAGCAACGGAGAGCATGCAAGAACATAAACAACACATATATGATAGATTGATAATCAACTTGACATAGTATTCAATATTCATCGGATCCCAACAAACACAACATGTAGCATTACAAATAGATGATCTTGATCATGATAGGCAGCTCACAAGATCTAAACATGATAGCACAAGAGGAGAAGACAACCATCTAGCTACTGCTATGGACCCATAGTCTAAAGATGAACTACTCACACATCAATCCGGAGGCGGGCATGGTGATGTAGAGCCCTCCGGTGATGATTCCCCTCTCCGGCAGGGTGCCGGAGGTGATCTCCTGAATCCTCCGAGATGGGATTGGCGGCGGCGGCGTCTCTAGAAGTATTTTCGTATCGTGGCTCTCGGTAATAGTGTTTTCGCGACGGAGAGTTTAAGTAGGCGGAAGGGCAGAGTCGGAGGGCTGACGAGGGGCCCACACCATAGGCCGGCGCGAGCCCCTCCCTAGCCGCGCCGCCCTATGGTTACAGCCCCTCGTGGCCCCACTTCGTATGCTCTTCGGTCTTCTGGAAGCTCCGTGGAAAAATAAGACCCTGGGCGTTGATTTCGTCCAATTCTGAGAATATTTCCTTTGTAGGATTTCTGAAACCAAAAACAGCAGAAAACAGCAACTGGCTATTCGGCATCTCGTTAATAGGTTAGTGCCGGAAAATGCATAATAATGATGTAAGTGTGTATAAAACATGTGAGTATTGTCATAAAAGTAGCATGGAACATAAGAAATTATAGATACGTTTGAGACGTATCACTGACCCCTACGTTTGCTTCTGATTTTGTTGCTCCCTTCTGCTAAAAAAAGCAATAGCGCCCGATGCAAAATTAGACGTCGACGCAATGTGAATTCCCACGATCGAAGAGGATTATGGTTTAACTGCAAGTAAATCAATCCTAGCGCCCAGCCCAAGCGCCGACGTTGTACATGTCTTTACATAACGATAAAAAGAATCTTGTTTGATGTGGGAGGCCAAAACATGAAGTTTTTTTTGTTGCCATGCTTTTTCATGTGAAGTTTACTTTCTATGGCTTCGAAAATTCAGCTGTTGGGTGCATATGCTTCCTCCACCCAAAAAATATATTTCTAATTGTTAAAAAATTGTAACAAATAATTATGCATGTACATCTCGACAATCTATGTTCGTTCATGCAGTTTCACGAAAAAACGATATTTTTTTGTGGTCGACGTAAAAAAGACAAAACAAGTCTCATAAAAAGACTTATTTTTAGCACTAAATTTTGTCTTTTTTACACAGCCCAAATAACAAGTTGATTTTTTTATGGAAAGACTTTGTGCACACTTAGCATGTGAAGATGTACACATGAATTTTTCGTTTAGAATTTTTTTGATGTTACAAAATATATCAAAGTTGCAGTTCAACTAAAGGGAGCATACTCACCCAGGAGCCAAAACATCACTCCCCACTTTTGTAGAGTATACAATATAACACATAGAAAAAGCAAACAAATTAAACCTAAGCATGTATAGATGGATTTAAATAATAGTGACAGTATACTAATACTAAGTAAAAGCTGAAGAATGTCAAGAATAGCTTGAAAGGCTGGGGTGAAATTTGAGAGGGAGAGATAAAAAGAGAAAGATGGAAATATCTCAGGAGCTTGCTAATTTGGAGATAAGGGAGGAGTGTTCTCCTTTATCTGCCACTGACATTCAAAAAGGGTGAAAATTCAACAATAGTTACTGGATATTCTTAACAAAGAGGAATGCTTCTAGCGCCAGAGGGCAAGAGATAATTGGTTGCTTCAGGGAGATAGCAATACTGCTTATTTTCATAGGATTGCAAATGGATGTAAGAGGAAAAACACTATTTTCTCTCTGAAACATGGTGACTCTGTGATTCAGGGTGATGAAGATTTACTGAATCATGCTACAGATTTCTATAAAACCCTATTTGGTCCTGTAGAGGATAAAGGGGTTAGGTTGAGTGGTGATGTGTGGAACAGTGCTGAGAAATTAAATGACACTGACAGGAAAAATTTGAACAAGAGATTTACAGAAGAAGAGGTTAAAAGTGTTGTAGATCAAATGAAAAAAAAACAAAGCAGCAGGCCCTGATGGGATCCCTATTGAATTTTATCAAGTTTGCTGGGAGATAATCAAAAAAGATCTTTTGTCTATTTTTGATGACTTGTATGATCACAAGATTGACCTTGCAAGAATTAATTATGGTATTATCACCTTGATTCCCAAAGGAGATGATGCTGACAGGATTTTAAAGTTCAGGCCTATTTGTCCAATACAAGTCTTGTTCAAAATTTCACCAAAACCCTTATTGTCAGAGCTGCACCAATTATAGATAAATTGTTGTCTCAATGCCAAACTGCTTTTGTTAAAGGGAGATACATCACTGATGGGGTTATGTTGCTCCAAGAAGTCCTGAGAGAAACTAAATTCAGGAAACAACACGGGGTGGTTTTCAAGATTGATTTTGAAAAAGCATATGACAAAGTCAACTGGAATTTCCTGTTTGACTATTGCTCTCAGAAAGGTTTCAGTGATAGCTGGCTTGTTTGGATCAAAAAAGTGGTGACTAATGGCACTTTGAGTGTGAAAGTGAATGACAAATTGGCCCATATTTTACTAGTTGCAAGGGAGTTAGGCAAGGTGACCCTTTTGCACCATTCCTTTTCAATATGGTAGCAATCAGTTTGTCCAAAATGGTGTCCTTGACTCAGCGGAATGGACTCATCACTGGTTTGGCTAGTAATTTGATAGAAAAAGGAGTTGTTGTGCTTCAATATGCTGATGATACTATACTCCTAATACAAGACAGTGAGGAACAAGTTGTGAATTTGAAGCGTATACTGTATATTTTTTAGACCATGTCCGATTTGAAAATATTTTTGAGAAAAGTTAGGTCATGATGATACTGGATGATGACATTAAAGCACAAAATTTTGCCTCCTTATTTAACTGTCAACAAGGGAGCTGGCCAATAAAATATCTGGGCACTGCAGTGTGTGCAAGGAGACCAACAGTAGCAGAAATGGGTTTCCTTGGTGAGAAAACAAAGAAGAAAATGGGTGGCTGGATGGGAAATGCCATGTCAATTGGTGGGAGAGTGGTAAAGATTGATGCTTGTTTGTCAAGTGTTGTTGTATATCAAATGTCTTTGAGACTGTTACATAAATCAAATACTGAATAGATGGACAAGCCTATCAGGTCCTTTTTCCGGGTTGGGAGTGCTGATAAAAGAAAGTATTATTTTGTCAAGTGGAAATGGATTTGTAAACCCAAGAAAAAAAGGAGGGTTGGGTATTAAAAATCTATATAAGTTTAATATTAGTTTAATGTGCAAGTGGTGGTGGGAAATAGAGAATTGGTCAGGCCCTTGGCACTGATGAAACAGAAATATTTGAGGGATGGAGGTGTTTTCTATACAAGGAAAAGACCTGGAGATTCTCCTTTGTGGACATATATGATGCAAATCAAGCATATTTATTTGCGTGGAAGAAGAATGCAGGTGGGTAATGGCAGAAATACAAGCTTCTGGGGAGATGTCTGGTGTGATCAGAGCCCACTGAAAGATAGGTTTCCAGAAATCTATGATATTTGTATTGAACAATCTGTGACTGTGGCTGATGCAGCTGCCATGAACTGGAGTTTTTTTTTCCTTTAGAAGATGGATGACACCTGATATTGCCTTGCAAATTCATGGGCTGACTCATATTATGGCCCAAACTACCCTTAACAATGATCCTGACAAACCCTTCTGGAAATGGACAAAAGTGGGTAATTTTTCTATGAAATCTGTATACGATCACTTGTGTGGCAGTGGAATGGATAGAACTTTCAAAAATCTCTCGAAAAATAAAATTCCTTTAAAGATAAAGATCTGGTTGTGGATGATTTGGCACAATGCAATTGCAATAAAAGATAATCTGTTGAAACGCAATTGGCAGGGGAGTGCTACATGCCAGTTCGTGGAATGGATAGAACTTTCAAAAATCTCTCGAAAAGTAAAATTCCTTTAAAGATAAAGATCTGGTTGTGGATGATTTGGCACAATGCAATTGCAACAAAAGATAATCTGTTGAAACGCAATTGGCAGGGGAGTGCTACATGCCAGTTCTGTGAGGACACTGAAACAATTTCTCATCTTTTTTTTTCCTGTCCAGCTGCTAAGTATGTCTGGGGTGTTGTTGGTCAGGTGATTGGGGCGCCGTCGAGATCAGGCTCCTTTACACAATTTTTCTGGTGGTTCCCCCAGTTTCTCCCTGCAAGCAGAAACACGCAGATTGCGGGATTGGCTGCTATCTGCTGGGCCATAAGGAAGCTCATAAATCGATCTTGTTTTGAACACAAGCCGGTTAAAAATCCCTTTGAGCTAATAAGCTACTCCGTTATTTTTATGAAATAGTGGACATGTTTGCATAGTGAGAAGGACGCTGATGATATTCGAGCAGGTGCTGACAGTTTGCTGAGGCTTGTTGGCGTTCTGACACTGGTGGTGCCGCACAGAATGTTACTAGACAGCAGCAACGACCTCTCCAGATAAGGGATGCACGAAATATTAAAGCTGGCATGGATGACATGAAAGTGGAAGATCAAAGAGATGCCAAATGCGTGATGTTTTCTCCGTTTGCCGTTTGTCCGGAGATGATACTTTGAGCTTTTGCTGTGGGCTTCAGTCGTTAACTAAAGACTCCTATGTTTGTCTCGCTGGCAGTAGGTGGCGATGTAATAGCTTAGCTCTTCTTTCTGTTTCCTTCGAACTGGCCGTCTACAGCTTGATACTCCTGTTTTTCATTATCGTAATGAAAATCGATCCATGCGGATTGTTTGGAAAAAATACTAATACTAAGTATCAAGCAACTACAGGTCAAGACTCGCGTGAGAAAAGGTGCCACCGATACACCAAGAGGGAACCGTTAGTTTTTTTTTGAGAGCAACCACATATTTCATTAATTGAACACCAAGTTACATAAAACAACACATGTGGAAACTAAAAGACAAACCGGGATAAAATGATTATCCTGAATTTGCAGATAAAAACCTAAAAGATCGAGAAATACAAAACGATCTCTAGGGTTTGCTGCAACCACCGTAGCCAGCGGCCGCCGTCCAATTCCAACGCCGCCGAGACGAACGCAAGAAGAGACGCCGAGCCTCCACCTTTGCAAGATCCAAAAAAGCACCATCGCCATCGAGGCTTTGTGAGTCGATGAACAGGCCTGCTGCAAGCAACGAGGCACATGTCGTTGTGGCACATCGACCGGGGGACGTCCCCGTGCTGTCTTGGACCAAGATACGCCGCCTCCCATCGACGAAGTCGGAGAAGAATGACATAACCACCACCTTCGGACCAACATCTTCGCTCCAGAAGAACCACCTCGCCCCGGCCCCCAGCGCCGTCGTGGACAACGACAAACGCCAGTGACACGTTGAGAAACAGATCTCGCCAGATCTGAAGAACGGCGAGAAGACCAAGCCGCCGACCTGAAAGATCGACAAGCACACGTTGCCAACAACTCCGAGACGCCGCCGTGAAGGTCGCCGCCGGTGTGGGAGTGGAGTTGTGGCAGATTTATTTCCCCGGGCGCCGCTCCCACCACCCCAACGACACACCAAAGGAGACAAAAACTAACCCTAACTACTAGGCCAGAACGGAGGAACGAGGTTCCCCCTCCCTCATGCCGCCGCTAGAGCGACAAGCGGAGGGAGAGGAAACCAGGCCCAACGCCCTGGCCGGAGATTGGGAAGATTGGGGATCGCCTCCGCCGCCGCCTCTCAGGAGCGGAAGAGGAAAAACGGTTCAGGGAACCGTTTGTTGAGTTAACATTTCCCGAAGAGTGCAGGCATGTCAGTAGCACCGTCCGTTGGATCCACATGCATCGCATGGACAGACGGTCCAGATGTCACAGCCTCTCGACAGGAGACAGCCACACGGGCCTGGGGCGCCTCCAAGCCCTAACCCGGTAAGGGATCCCAAGCGAAAGAAGACTGAGGAGGAAGAAAGGATGTCACAAGACAATACAAAGAATGGCGCGTTGGCGGGCTCCCTTGGGGGGCTCCGCCAAGCCCAATGAGTATTTATAGCCTGAACTGTCGAGGAGGGGGCAATGCCTCGACAGTCAGGGAACTGCGTGATTTTGTCACAAAGTTTGCCCCATCGATTTTCTGTATTCTTGAAACTCAGATAAGTAAGAGCCGTGCTGAGGCACTTGCTAGTTCGCTAGGCTATGATAAGGCTTTTGCGGTTGGTAGTGAAGGTAGAAGCGGAGGTATTTGTATTTTATGGAACAATGATCTGAATATAGATATTATTGGCTATTCGAAATATCATGTTGATGCATCTGTTGGGGGGCTCGGTGAGTCCACTTGGAGAATCACAGCAGTTTATGGGGAAGCACAAACGAGTTTGCGCCATCAGACCTGGGATACTCTGAAGAATATTTGTGGGAGTAGCAATCTGCCTTGGTTATGCATTGGAGATTTTAATGAAGTCTTACATGTTGGCGAATATGAAGGAGTGGGTCACAGAACGTTGACACAAATGCAAGGCTTTCGTGATACAGTAGACATCTGCAATTTGCATGACTTGGGATATAGTGGTACCTTCTGGACTTGGGAGAAGAAGGTGACCGGTGGTTCGTACACTCGAGTTAGGCTGGATCGTGCGCTTGGTTCAGCAGAGTGGTGCGCCCAATTTCCGCTGGCAAATGTCAGCCATATTAATGCTGCCACGTCGGATCATCGCGGCCTTCTGCTTAGGCTGACAGACGAAACTGAATTGAGAAGGGGAGTTAATCAGTTCCGATATGAGGCAATGTGGGATAGACACCCGGGTCTTAAGCAAACCATTATAGATGGCTGGCCTTTAGAAGAAACTGTTTCGGTTGGGGAGGTGAGAGGTAAATTGGAATTTTTAGCCAATGACCTCAAATCTTGGGGACTGAACACTTTTGGTAGTATCAGGAAGGAAATTAAAAAGCTCAAATCTGAGCTTGAGTATCTAAGGGACCTGCCTGGTCGGGTTGGGCCAAGTCTTGCAGAGATAAAAGTAAATGACAGCTTGGTTGAGTTATACCACAGGGAGGAAGTCATGTGGTGACAACGATCTCGCGTACAGTGGCTCAGCGAGGGTGATAGAAATTCTAAGTTTTTTCATCAGCGAGCTAGTATGAGGAGAAAGAAGAACTTGGTTAAGTCTTTGACCAAATCTGACGGGCAAGCTACGGAAAATGTACACGAAATGCAAGCTATGACGGCTGATTTTTATAAACAGCTATATACGTCCGAGGGAGTACAGGGGATGGATCAAGTCCTTCAGCATGTTCCGAGGAAGGTTACACCGGCAATGAACGAGATCCTGACGGCTCCTTATGCTGCAGATGAAGTCAAGAATGCATTGTTTCAGATGTTTCCTCTTAAAGCACCTGGCCCTGATGGTTATCCGGCTTTCTTTTTCCAAAAACATTGGGATATATGTGGATCGGACGTCACAAAGGCAGTGCTGAGCATTGTCCAGGGCAGCGAGTCGGCGGAGTGTATTAATGATACTATTCTGGTGCTTATTCCCAAGGTAAAGAACCCGACATTGCTTTCACAGTTTCGCCCAATCAGTTTATGTAATGTGTTGTATAAGATTGCGTCAAAGGTTATGGCTAACCGGTTAAAACAGATCCTCCCTGATATTATTTCTGAAGAACAATCGGCATTCGTCTCGGGTAGACTTATAACTGACAACATAATATCAGCTTATGAATGCCTCCATTTTATGAAGAGGAACAAATCCAAGAACAATGCCTACTGCGCTCTCAAACTGGATATGATGAAAGCATATGATAGGGTAGAGTGGGGGTATTTGGAAGCAATGATGATGAAGTTGGGTTTTGCACCGCAATGGATTTCTGTTATTATGGGGATGGTCAGTTCGGTATCTTTCTCTGTGTTATTCAATGGGAACAAGTTGGAAGGGTTTAAACCTACAAGAGGTATAAGACAAGGTGATCCAATCTCACCCTATCTTTTCTTATTAGCAGCAGAGGGTCTTTCGTGCCTTTTAAAAAGTAATGTTCAGTCATCGCATCTTGAAGGAATTAAAGTGGCTCCACTGGCACCACCGGTGAACCATTTGTTGTTCGCGGATGACAGCCTACTGTTCTTTAAGGGAAGTAGAGAGGGAGCAGAAGCTTTGTCTAGCTTATTGGAGGTTTATTGTCAAGCATCAGGTCAGAGAATAAACAGGGAGAAGTCATCTATCTTCTTCACTAAAGGCTGCCCCCAATCTATAAGGGACGTGGTCAAAAATATCTTGCATGTTAATAATGAATCGTTAAATGAGAGATACCTGGGAATGCCTACTGATGTTGGGAGCTTGGTTAATGGAACATTTAAATTCCTAAGGGAGCGTGTTTGGAATAAGATTAAGGGGTGGATTGAGAAGATTCTCGTCGGGGGTAAGGAGGTTTTGGTGAAGTCCATTGCTCAGGCTATCCCGGTCTTCTCGATGGCGTGCTTTCGTCTACCCCGTGGCTTATGTGATCATATTAATTCTTTGATACGTCAGTTTTGGTGGGGAAGCAAACAAGGGAAGAGGAAAGTGCACTGGGTATCCTGGGAGGTAATGACAAGGCCAAAACATCTGGGGGGTCTAGGATTCCGCGACATTGAGTTATTCAATTTGAGTCTGCTTGCAAGGCAATCGTGGAGAATCCTCCAGGAACCCAATTCCTTAAGTGCCAGGCTACTAAAAGCTATCTATTTTCCAACCACGTCGGTGCTAGAGGCTGAGCTTGGCTCACATCCGTCGAAGATTTGGCGGTCTATTTTGGAAGGGAGGGATGTACTTGTCCAGGGTCTTATCAGGCGGATAGGCGACGGGAGAACCACGAAAATCTGGGAGCATAATTGGTTGCCGAGGGACACAAATATGAGACCGATTGTCTCATTGAAGCAAAACCCGCCGATGCTGGTTAGTGAATTGATTGATGAAACAACTGCGACGTGGAGGGAGGAAGTTCTTCGAGAATTCTTCTTGCCAATGGATGTGTCTGTTATCATGAGCATCCCGCTGTGTACAAGGAGGCAAGAGGATTTCTGGGCCTGGAATTTTGATCGAAAAGGTATATTCAGTGTGAGATCTGCTTATAGGATGATGGTTGTGACTAAGCTGAACCGAGAAAATTATTTTGAGGGCAATCCAGGTTCCTCTAATACCCAGGTTGATTCTAAAGCTTGGTGCTCTTTATGGAAAGTGCAAGTACCCTCGAAGATAAGGGTTTTTCTTTGGCGTTTGGCGCAGCAATCACTACCCACAGCCGATGTGTTGGAACACCGTAATATGGCACAATCCATCCGTTGTTCTTTGTGCGGTGAAGCAGATTCTTGGAGGCACTCTTTAATTGAGTGCAACATGGCGGCTAGTGTTTGGACACTATCTGATGATGAAATGGTCGAACATATTGTGAAGAAACGAGAGAGAAGCGAGAGAGAGTGAATGAATTGGATGCTTTATTGATTGTGACTGCAGGCTATATATAGTAGCCGAACAGTCGGGTACAACGTCGGTTTACAAGTGGTCACGTCCCTTCGCAGAGGTCACGGTGACGGTTCGATACATGTAGCGGTTGGACAACACATATAACTCTAACTGCTAGGTAGTTATGCTAAGGAAATCCTAACTGCTCTATTATTTCCTAACACTCCCCCTTGGACAACGCTGTCTTCAAAATCTTATATGTCTTGTAATTATCCATAGCGTCTTGAATGTGAACGTCCTGATAGTCCTTAATCTTGTAAGAACTTGATTTTCTTCAATCCAAGTATGTCCTCCAAAAATCCTGTGGAAAAATAAAAAGGAGAATATAGAAATCCGATATACCGTTGGTATAATAATTGTATCACTAGAACCTATATGAGAAATCCGTTGGAGAACTCATAAGGAAAAATACAATATATTGTTATCGGATCATAAATACTAAGTTCAGTCCTGGGAAATTTCTCCCCCTGTACTTTGCAAATTTCTAAGTCGTCTCAAACCAATACCATAAATGCATTTTTGAAATGCAAATTACAGTAAAGACTTAGTGAACAAATCTGCAAGATTGTCACATGATTTTGTTTGCAAAATATCAATTTCTCCATTTTTCTGTAATTCATGAGGAAAGAACAGTTTTGGAGCAATATGTTTTGTGATATTACTTTTAATATATCCCATATGCATTTGAGCAACACATGCAGCATTATCTTCATAGATAATAGTTGGTGATTCTAATGAACCTATACCGCATGAGGTCTGGATGTGATTAATCACTCTGCGAAGCCATACACACTCACGTGAAGCTTCATATAATGCAATTATTTCAGAGTGTTTAGTGGAGGTTGCTACTAAAGTCTGTTTAGTTGACTTCCATGAGATAGCGGTTCCACCATATAAAAATACAAATCCAGTTTGTGATCTAGCATTATGGGAATCAGAAAGATAGCCAGCATCAGTATAGCCAGTCAAAATCATGTCTTGATTTTTCTGATAGAACAAACCAAGATCTTTAGTACCTTGTAAATACCTGAAGATATTTTTCACTCCAGCCCAATGGCGTTTTGTTGGAGCTGCACTGTGTCTAGCCAGTAAATTTACTTCGAAGGCAATATCTGGCCTAGTACAATTAGCAAGGTACATTAGTGCTCCTATCGCACTAAGGTATGGAAACTCAGGTCCCAATACTTCTTCGTTATCATCCCTAGGTCTAAAAGGATCCTTTTCCATATCAAGGGATCTAACGACCATGGGTGTTTTGGATGGATATGATTTATCCATATTGAATTTTTCCAAAACTTTCTGAATATATGCGGGGTGATAAACGAGTATTCCTGAGGGAAGATGCTCAAGTTGTAAACCTAAGCAGAATTTGGTTTTTCCCAAATCCTTCATCTCAAACTCCGTCATTAAATGATTGCGTGCTACAGATATATCTGTCGCGTTACCAATGATGTTGAGGTCATCAACATAAACTGAGATGATGCAAAATCCTTTTGAGGATTTCTTAATGAAAACGCATGGGCAATCATCATTATTTGAGTATCCTTTTTGAAGAAGGAACTCACTAAGCCGGTTATACCACATTTTACCCGACAGCTTTAAGCCATAGAGTGACTTTTGTAATTTTACACAATACATGTTGCGATTTATATTTGGATTAGGGATTTTAAGTCCATTAGGGACTTTCATATAAATATCCGCATCGAGTGACCCATATAGATATGCGGTCACTACATCCATTAACTGCATTGATAAATTCATTTGTACTGCCAATGATATTAAGTATCGAAACGTAATTCCACTCATTACAGGAGAATATGTATCGTCGTAGTCGATACCGGGTCTCTGCGTAAACCCTTGTGCTACTAGTCTCGCTTTATATCTCACCACCTCATTATTTTCGTTCCTTTTTCGAACGAAAACCCATTTAGCTCCCACAGGGAAGACTTTTTGAGGAGTAGGTATTACTTTAGAGAATACCTCTCTTTTATTAAGCGAGCGCAATTCTGCCTCAATTGCCTCCTTCCATTTAGGCCAATCCGAGCGCTTCAGGCACTCTTTCATAGATTTTGGCTCTGGATCCAGTTGAAGGGCTTTAGCAATTTTAGAGGAGAAATATGTGTCGACAATTGTAGTCTTTCTATTATATGATTCTCCCGAATCGATATAGTTTATGGAAATTTCATTAGTTTCTTCAGGCACCGTGTGATTTCCCATAACAACGGAGTCTGGTTGTTTCGGTGTCCCAGCAATAGAATTTGTGTGCACATTTATGCTAGGTTCTTGATGTTGAACATCATCTTGGTGTCTATCAACTTCAGGTTGATTTGCATTTACCGTCATAGATTTTCTTTGTTTCCGCGGTGGCTTTGGAGAAGCCTTTTCCCTTGAGACCAGATTTCTCCCCCTTTTATTTGCAATTGGGAGTTGAGTAGTTTTATTTGGTACCTCTACTCGTTCTGGTGCATTGACTGCAGGGATATATGATTTAGTGACACCTTTGTGATCAGTAAATGCGTCTGGCAAGTTATTTGCAAAGTGTTGCAAATCTATTATTCTCTGAACTTCAGATTCAGATTCTTTAGTACGTGGATCTAAGGATTGGATGCCTGTTACATTCCAATCTATTTCCTGGCATTCTTTGTGGTTTGTTTCTCCCCCTAATGCCGGGAAATGATCCTCATCAAAAATTGAATCAGCGTACCGGGCTGTAAAATGTGTCCCCGTTAGGGGTTCTAAATATTTTATAATTGACGGAGATTTATATCCCACATAGATTCCAATTTTTCTATGGGGTCCCATGGAGGTACGCTGCGGTGGTGATATCGGTACGTATACAGCGCAACCGAATTTTCGCAGGTGGGAAATACTTGGCTGATTGCCTCGTACTATTTGAAATGGGGAAGTTTCATGATACGCAGTTCGTCTGACTTGTATCAGATCTGCGGCGTGTAAAACCGCATATCCCCAACAAGAGGTTGGTAAATTGCAATTCTGCAACAATGGTCTAGCAATTAATTTTACTCTTTTGATTAAAGATTCAGCCAATCCATTTTGAGTATGAACATAAGGTACAGAATATTCTAGATGAATGCCTAAGGCCATACAATAATCATTGAATGCGCGTGAACTGAATTCAGCCGCACTATCCATTCTTATTGTTTTAATCCTGTGTTCAGGATGATTTGCTCTTAATTTGATAATTTGAGATATTAATTTGGCAAAGGCATGGTTACGTGTTGATAATAAACACACATGTGACCATCTAGTAGATGCATCAATTAGCACCATAAAGTACCTAAATGGTCCAGATAAAGGTTGTATTGGACCACATATATCTCCTTGAATTCTTTCAAGAAAATTAAGTGACTCATTTTTAACTTTGAGGTAGGATGGCCTAATAATTAATTTCCCGGTAGCACATGGGGTGCATACAAAATCTGATGACTTGGGAAATCTTTTAATTGGTAAATTATGACCAATAGAATTGCTTATAATTTTTCTCATCATTCCTATTCCAGGATGACCAAGGCGATCATGCCAAGTCTTGAATTTATCAAGATTTTGAAAAATTATTTTGTACGCAACATAAGGTACGGGTTTAATGTATGTAAAGTATAATCCGGAAGAAAATGAAGGGAATTTTTCAAGAGTTTGTTCCTCATATCCGTCGCTTTTTGTTAAAAGCAAATATTTTTTCTTATCCATCTTAACAGTTTTAAGATGGAAATCATTTGATCGGATATCTTTGAAACTTATAAGGGTACGTGTTGATTCAGGATACAAGAGTGCATTCTGAATTACAATATTAGTACCCATAGGGAGTGTGAATGTGGCTCTTCCTGAACCAATTATTGCTTTGTTACTCCCAGTTATAGTCATAACATCTTCCTTTCTCTTAGTAAGAGTTTGGAAGTATTTTGTTTCCCTTAAAATTGTGTTAGTAGTAGCACTATCCACTAAACATAATTCTTCTTCCATCGGATTTTTCCCGTAAGATTTCTAAAAATAGAAAGAGAATATTTTAGAATAAATTTATTTTATTCATATATTCATCAAATTACATACATAGTATTTATATTACAAATTCAAAATAAATACATTACAATATTATGTCTGATTCACATAATACAATACATGTAGTCTGAGAGACTTTATTCTACTTGTTGTTATACAATATATAACACATCGTAGTATTTGAATAGCTAAGTGGCATCAATTGTTTGGGAAATCAACTGAGGTCTCCAAAAACATCTTGGGTGTAGTCCACAAGCATGTCTTCATCGAGGATGATGTTGTCCTTTGGCTTGAACATAACCGCTCTTTGTTGGTCATATCTCTCCTTGAGGGAGTTCCATAAAGCTAGTGGATCCTCCTCCATCAAATATTCATTTTTTAAATCGGGATGGAGGTGGTGCCTTATGAAATGTAATGCCGCATACTTTGCCACTTGGGGTATTTCTGGAGCATTTTCGGGGGGTGTGATAATCACGGGACCAAGGCCACGACCATTTAATTTTATTTTCATATCCATGGCCCATGATAGATAGTTACTTCCATCAAGTTGTAGTTCTTGGAATTCTTTTTTACTAATGTCACCCATTTTTCATGCATGTATGATCATGCATTTAATTAATTTTACTTGATAGTAAAATTTATTTTGGTAAGCAACAAATTTGTTCTAGAGGAACAATTTGAAAGCAGATGCTTATAAGCGATATATTTGTAGATCTTCAAGATAGTCACATATTTTGTTTTGCCTTTTTCTTATCTCATATTTTGTTAACGAGAAATTTTGGAATAAAATTTAATTTCAAGTGTGAAATAATCTTATTCTACCAAATACCATGTTATAAAATGCTAGAAGCAAATATATTAATAACATGTCATATCATATACTCGTAACATATAATAGATATAAGATCTAACATGAATGTATTTACATCACAATACACTGCTATTCTGAATGAAGAACAACGTAGGGTCCTAAACAGATTTTTACAGAACATCTGATAGACTGATACGGTTACAGAGGTAAATATGTTATAATAGTGACCAGACTGAAATCACACTGAAATCACGTAAATACTAAATTTCTGCCTTTTATATTCATGGCACATGGCACAGGAAAATGCGCTGTCCTTTTGGTTCAACAGGTGTGGGCTTGGATCAGTATAGAAAGGGAACTGGGAGGAGCGACTTGGGGAAAATATCCCGTCGTCCTCCTCACCTTATCCTCTCGACACTTCTCCTGGCCAGCGCCTGTTGAAGCTTCAGCGGCGGCTCGACCCCTCCCCTGAGGAGGAGAAGTGGTGGGCGGCCTCGTTTAGGCGGAGCTCCGCGAAGTGGCCGGTGAGGCCTAGAGCCTCGGGCGACCAGGTCCCTCTGCGGATGCCGGCGGGGCGGGCCGCCATGGCCGACGCGAAGCGACGGAGCAGCACCCTGGCCTCCGGCGAGGGCGTGGGGAGGGCAAGGGACGGCGCCGGCGGCGCGTCCTCGTTCTCCTCCTCCGTTTCTTCTGCCGCTGGGAGGTTGAGGTCGAGGAGCGCCGGGGCGACGTTAGCAGCGGATGCGACGTCGTTCTCCTCCTCTATCTCCGGCAAGGGGTCGTAGCCCGGCGGAGCGAAGTGCGCCGGGTCCTCGCCGGAGGGTGTTGGAGATGGGAGGCAGGGGCCGGACCTGTAGCGCTGGTAGTACAGCAGTGGAGGCAGCGCCTCAAATTCCTCATCGCTGAAGTCGATCTCGGGGTCGTCGACGAGCCATCCGGCGCTCGGCCCGCCCAACAGCCACTCCATTGGCGGGACAGTGAAGGCCGGCGGAGGAGGCAACAGGTCGTCGGCGTCCGCGGTGATGCTGGAGGCAGAGGCCTCGTCCTCGTACTCGACTTTACGACATGTTCTGCATCAACATCTGGTACGGCAGCGACCTCCGGCGCCACGGCAACAACCTCCGGCGCCGCGGCAACAACCTCCACGGCACCAGCCTTCGGCGTGGCCGAAATCTCTTCCCGGGGCACAACTGCCCTGGTAGTGGAGTGGCGGCACTGCGCCCATTGGTTACCACGGGGGTGGTTCCGGTTGTGGTGGCGGCGGAAACCACCACCAGGGCCGTAGCGACAATGAGGGGCACTGAGTGGTGCCCTGTGGTGGTAGTGCTGGCGGCGGAGGCCACCACCAGGGCCGTAGCGACGGCGAGGGGCACCCAGCGGTGCCCTGTGGTGGCGGAGGCCACCGTTCCGATTCTGGCGACGCTGAAAGCGGCGGCCGAAATTCCGGCGACGTGGAGCGGCATGGCTGAATGTTCGGCGATGTTCCCTGGCAACAAATCATGCGAAGGAAAAAGCGAGTTCTGGCAGTTGCAGGAAAGCCATCTTTCCTTTCTCACCTTTCTCTGTTTTCTCCTTGAGGCCTACTCGCTAGGGGCAGAGCCAGTGCTGATGACGTGTGAAGAAACGAGAGAGAAGCGAGAGAGAGTGAATGAATTGGATGCTTTATTGATTGTGACTGCAGGCTATATATAGTAGCCGAACAGTCGGGTACAACGTCGGTTTACAAGTGGTCACGTCCCTTCGCAGAGGTCACGGTGACGGTTCGATACATGTAGCGGTTGGACAACACATATAACTCTAACTGCTAGGTAGTTATGCTAAGGAAATCCTAACTGCTCTATTATTTCCTAACACATATGAGGGCTATTGGTGAACCAAATGCGAAGAACTGGTTGTTCAAGCTTATTGAGTCGTTATCACATGTGCAATTCACTAGGATGACAGTAACGCTGTGGGCGATCTGGACAGCGAGACGTAAAGCAATCCATGAGGAGATCTTTCAGAGTCCTCTCTCTACTCATTGCTTCATCAACTCTTACCTGGAGGAACTGAAGGCGGTGGCACAGCCTCGGAGAACGGCGCCTGGAGGTAATTCTACTGCGAGGCAGGGGTTCCACCTCCTTATTCTCAGCATCAAGATCAATGTTGATCTTCTTTGTATCGAGAACCGAGGGCCATGGAGTTGCTGCTTTGCTGCCTGTAGGGATAGCAATGGAGCATACTTGGGCGCATCTCGCTATTGTATTTGCAGGGAATTTCCGATCCAACTACTACGGAGGCCCTGGCGGTACGTGAGGCTCGGCTTTGGTCAAGACCTCTCCCTGGATCAAGCATACATTGTCTCAGATTGCAAGACAGTCATTTCTGATATCAAGGATGGATCAATGGGAAAATATGGTTCAGTCATATCCGAGATCAAGCATCGTTCCAATATTTTCCAGAGTTGTAAGTTCGCTTACGAAAGTCGAGCTTCAAATTTTGAAGCACACAATCTTGCTAGGCATATGATTTCTTCAGGAATAGGTCGCCACCTGTGGCTAGATACTCCTTATTCTGATTCCATTCCTGTACACATTATTACTGATCAATAAAGCCTGGCAGTATTGTCCTCAAAAAAAAAAAATGTAACACTAAAAATCAGAACACCATGAACAGCATACTCCCTCCATGCCATCGAACTTGTCATAACTTTGTCTAAATTTGACACTACACCAAAATTTAGACAAAGTTAAGACAAATTTCATGGAACGGAGGGAGTACATCAAAATGATCTTTGCATATGTGTAGTTATGTCGACTGTCAAAATATTACAGGAGACCACGCCTATCAGAAGTCACAGCCCAGATTATATGCAGGGGCAATAAGAATTGAAATGACAAAGCATGACTTATCTCTCCAAATTTTTACACATAATCATGCAAAACTCAGGTCTGTCTCATCTACCAGAGCAGATCCAGCAATCGGCACACAGCCAGAGCAATCAGCTATATTATGTAACACACCATGTGTAACTCTTTCTTGATTTTGCATTCCTAGGCTGTTTCCGGGGTAGCAAGGAGGGCGCCATGCCCAAGCATATGTAACTCTATTTCTTGATTTTGCATTTGTCTAGACAGTAAGGACGGTGGGGGTGTCATGCTGAACATCTCCACTCACGCTAACAGCAGGAGTATTGACGGTGGGTTTCTGGAACGCCCTCACCACCGCCGTTCCATCACCTCCATCGTCTCCGACCCTCCAGGATCGGTCCTTCTTCCGCTGGGGTTTCCTGTGCTGCTTGTGGGACGCCTCCTGCTGCTGCTTCTTCTCAGCGGCTTTAGACCCCTCGGTGGCCAAGTCGAAAGACTCTAGGTCACTCAAGACATGCCTCATGTCCGGACCTGCTGCGTCATCCTGCTCATTGGAGTCGTAACTGGCTGATTCATCAGCTGCTGAAGTAGTCTCTCTCAGCTCCATTTCATCACCAGGAGGGAGTTCATAGTGCGGGATTTTGCCGTCGATGTAATCTTTCAGTATCTGTCTAGCAGCCCTGGTCTCATTAGGTAGCCCACCATGGCCAACATGGCCCCGAGACATGCAGTATGCACGCAGCAGCTCAGCTGCAGTCGGTGGCCGAGATTGTGACTCATATGCTTTCGGCTTGGGCAAGGTGATCTTGTAAGTCTGCTCCAGGACATCTCTTGGGACACGATCTGCCACTACTTGGATAGCGTCCCGGTGCTTTGTCATCCTGTCAATCGGCAGGACACCGCATGACACCATCTCATGCCTTGAGCTTGAGAATGAAGGGAAAACCAGACCAGGGCAATCACACAGCATGAGCTCTTCTGAGATGATCAATGTCTGGAAATGTTTCGTCTTACCAGGTGTGTGAGTGACACCGGTCTTCTTCTGGCCAACCAAAGCATTTATCGTGGAACTCTTTCCAACATTTGGATAACCAACAAATCCAACAACCACATGCTTAGCCGTTGATGAAACAGAATCAGAACTGGCTTCATGACCCTGTTTAACTGTTGAGATCTTCCTTTGTGCTACAATAGATTTTGCTTCAGTTTGCAACCTCATCAAGAGCTCATCCCTGCCATATACCTTGGTATCCATATCAAGCGAAACAGGATCTTCTCCAGAGTGTTCACCAGACATTTTTCCTTCTAATTTGGCAGTAGCAGCTTTAGCAGACCAGAAAACATGGAGAATGTCGTGCTCCTTGAAATAGTCTGCCCATCTCTTTCTGCAGTTAGGCCAAATTTGTAAGGACATCATTTTAGACTATATACAATAAATAGACCACAATGGGCAAGGTGCAGACCTGATATTTAAAGGTAGCAAATCAGCCTTGTTGACAAGGAGCATAGTTCTCTTGTGTTCATCAATTTCCTTTGCATATACCTAGTATAGATAATGTCATGTCATCAGATCACTAAAAGGTTCATGAATCAAAAATAGAACACATTAGGTGTAACAACTAACGACTGATTTTGGTGTTAGCACATAGACCAAACATGAGAGCACAGCAATAGATTCAGATTAACATAATTTACCATTTGTAGCACCTAAGGAACATAGCAAGTTATCCTAATGTAGTTGTCCTAATGTGGACTTGCGGAGAAAAGAAAAACAAGACCGAGATCATGCTAGCAAACTAATGTTAACAGAGAAGAGGGGGCGCTGAATTCTGCATGTATATTCATGATAGACAGAAAACCAATAAATTCTCCTGTCATAGATACAGCAACAAAGAACTTTCTCTCACAATTTAGTTGTTACAACTTTGCAACTTGCAGATATTTGGATAAGAAAATTACAGAACATATAGCCTCCGAATAAGAATTCATGGACAGCTCTTCTGATGCAATTTTACTACTAATGCTTCTGTGCACAAAGTTGGTTACTGAATTAACTTGAAACAGGTACAAGCTGCAACCCTCTTGCTATGTGTGTACTAGATATTCCTTAAGTTGAATTTATTTTTGTACAAAAACATGATAAGTACCTCAAGATCAGGGCACCGGTAGAATAATGGGTCTCGGGCATCAACTACCATGACCAGCTTCATGAAAGAAGAGAAAACAATAGTCAGTACTTGTGCATGCTATTTATTATGAGTTGCTTATCTTTAAGCAAACGGTAATGCAGTACAATTGAGCACAATATAGTAGTGTATCTGATAGAGGATAAGCAGTAAGAGTACATAATATAAAATCCAGCATCTGCTACAATTTTAGAGAGTAGGGCAATGGTTGGCCCAGCACCAAAGCACTGGGCCAAAAGGTGATATTTGCACAAGACTGTAAACAAGCAGTCAATAACAATATCTGTGGGTGACAAAGGCGGTGAAGGTGGAGCATTACTCACCAAATCACTGCGTTCCACTACTCTCCAGAGCTGTCTCCAGATGTCAATGTTCTTCTCAAAGGGTGTAAGGACAATCTTGTCATTCTCTTCCAATCTACATAGATGATTGCTCCAAGCATTCAATTTCTCAAAAGATGCAGTAAGACACGTTACATTCAAAACAGCCTACCTAGTGCAAGATAGCAGGTTTTATTTAATGCCTAATTGCCTATACATATAAGTGAGCAATTAATTAATAAATAGATGAGACAGATCCATAACAGAATGCTCAAAGCCACATGGTAAGTGGTAAGCACCAAAACAATTACTACCAATTTCATACAAGAACGGCTGGTTATAGCTGGTAAACTAAGCTGAGACGAGTCCTTAAAATGTCATCAAATCAATCAGTTCCTAATCATAACTTCATAAGCAGAGCACAGCGCAAGTTGGCACAAACCTCGCGAGATTCCTCCGCCACACGAGGAACGCCTGTCCCTCGCTTGCATCGAGCTCCTCCAAGGTCATCTGGTTATGCCACGGTGGACTGCAAATCACACACACATCGCACAGTCACTGAGTCAGCTAGCAAGAACAACCCCCAAACTCAAAGCAGCACAGCAACAATCAGCAGCACTCACCGCCTGGGGACCCCGAGGCTGCTGGCGTGCATCTTCTCGTGCTCCTTCCGAAGCCGGCGCCTCTGCTCGTCCGTCTCCCCGGTGGCGTCCCTGCGCCGCACCAACCAACATAACTCAGAACGGAACGACCATTTCAGACCGAAGCACACCCGAACGAACCAACACAACTCAGAAATCAGAACGGGACGAAGGCTGAAGGGGAGGGAGGCTCACAGGTCGATGACGACGTCGGAGGGCGCGGATGCGGCGAGGGCGGAGTGGAGGCGGTCCTCCTCGGCGGCGCGCTGGAGGACGGCGTCGATCTCGCCGACGTCGATGACGGACTCGAGCGGCGGCGCGCGGCGGCGGGAGGAGGCGAGCGCCTCGCCGCGCTCCTTGGCCTCCAGCGCCGCCCTGTTCTGCTGCCGGATCAGCGCGCGGCCCAGGTTCTCCCCCTTCTTCCCGCGGCCCGCCATCGCAGCGAGGTCGAAGCCGCCGACCCGGAAATTCGGAATCCGGTTAGCCCTGGATCAGAAGGGCTCGGGGAGATCGCCGGCGAGGAAAGCTCGGAGGCGGGGCGCTGGCTACGGCTAGGGTTTTAGCGACGAGGGGAAGGTGGAGAAGAGGGTGGAGGAAGGTGAAGGCGTTGGAGATATTTGAGTTGGTTTTCTCCTGCGCGTGAGTCTCTGGGACTCGGGGCCCACATGGCAGAGGGCGTATGCGCTGACGCGACACACCAACCAGTTCCTCAATTCCGGGTAACTTCAAGACTTTTTGAAAAGTATACATACTTTCAAATTCTTCTGAGTCTCTACGAATTCCCGCTTAAGATCGTAAACACTGTTTAGGATGGAATGTAACCCGAAATGGAGAAGGTTGTAAAACACGGAGGAACAAAGAAAAAAGTTCCATAAAAGTCTTATACTACCTCGTTCATAAAATAATGTTAAAACTTAGTAAAAAATGCATGTACCTAGACATGTTTTAGTGTGTCATGCATGTAAATTTAGATAAAATTAGGACATCTTTTTGTGGATGGTAATACCAAGTAATTATATGGACGAGTTAAGACAAATATATTTGTTTTCAAATTGGAGGATAACCCCGGGTCCCCGGCACAAGATGCCAGCCAGCACATACAGGGCTGAGCTCGGGCTAGCTCGCTAGAGATTAATCAATTCAACTGATCATTTACTATGTCAATGTTTCTTTTGTGAGTCGCATTGTACTGTATCAATGTATGCGTATGTTAAGCTCATACTCACCTCACTGAGAGAACAAAGATGGAGAAAGAATTCCTTTTTTTTTGAAACGGAGGCAACAGTTTTGCCTTATTCTATTAATTATAAGAGAGTTTTACAGGATTGTAAAAGCAAAACGGGGTTACAATACAGACTACTCTCGCGACATCAAAAGACTCACACCCTTGGCACCAGCGGCAACCCAAAGCTCTAGCTCTTTTTTCATATCTCACAAATCACCGAAGGCGGCATGTGCTTGTGTCGTAAGACTCTACCATTTCGCTCATTCCAAACTTGCCACGAGGTGAGAGCAACGATGGACGCGAGGCCTTTACGGTTCGGCGTGGAGGGGCCGGTCATGAAAGCATTGTGGAGCTTAGTTAGGGCTAAACTGGACCATGGTCCGCCCTTATATTTTGTCAAAAGATATTTATGTATGTGTATTAGAGGCCCAGCCAACCAGCTCCTGCCCCAGCCCATCGTGCTGCCTTCTAGACTCCCGATCTCTGTGTGTCTACGTCGATGCTGCTCGTTAGTAGTACTTCGCTAGGTTTGGAGAATAATGCACGAACAGGCACCCACAGGGGGTCACCAGACTGTAGGATGCATGGCCGTAGAACAGCGACTAAAGGCATCTCCAGCGGCGTGACGCATGCGGATGCTGAGCGATCGTTTACGTCCGTCGTAACCGAAAATAATGCGTCTGGGCTCTCCTCCAGCGGGCCAATGCAAAGTAACCGGGCCGTCCGCGGTGACGCAAATCTAGCCCAAATATGCGCCAGGTTTGCGTCTCCGCGAACGCTACGCGGTCACGCCGAGCGTCCTCCTTTTCCTACCCGGTCCCGCAAGTCAGGGACAGCGAAATCGACCACTTCGATTTGTTTCTTTTTCCCCTTCTTTGCTGCTCTAGTGCGACGCCACCACCCCAATCCCAGCCGTCGCCGTCCCACCGCAGCGCCGCAGTACTCGCCGTCCGGTTCGGTTGCCAGTAGTTTTTTTTTCGAGAAAACGCAAAAAGCCTTTGCGTTTCATTCCATTGAAAAGAAGTAGGAGAACAAGGTTTTAAAAGTTACAACCCAGGCACAAAAAAGGACATCAAGAGATTAATGCACATCCCAGGTGCTCGGCAGAATGGCACGCAGGCCTAACGCGCAGGCCTTGGCCCATAGGTTAGCCTCGTCCCGTATCTTGGCGGTGACGTCGTTGATGGATGGCGCCGCGCCATTGAAGACGCAGTCGTTTCACTGTTTCCAGACCATCCAGGGAATGAGCAGCGACATCGAGGCCATTCATCTGCGTATGGCCTTGGGCGTCGCCTGATTGGCCTGGCTCCACCAGGAGATAAGCGTGTCGTCGCGGTCAGGTGGCCTGCAGGTAGCGCGTAGCTAGGCGAGGATGTCGAACCAGACGTGCCTGGAGAAGTCGCAACCGATCATGAGATGTTGCATCGTCTCCATGTCTTGGTCGCAAAGTAAGCAGCGTGCATGATGTGGTAATCCACGGCGCTGCAGGCGCTCGGCCGTCCAGCATCGGTCGAGATGCGCCAACCAGTGGAAGAGCTTGATGTTGTGGGGCGCCCATGTCTTCCAGGTTAGCTGCCAGGCATCACAGTGCACAGATCCATGGAAGGTGGCCTTGTAGCAGGAGCTGGCGGAGTAGACGCCGTTGCTAGTCCATTTCCAGACCATGGAATCTGCCTGATCAGATAGGTGGGTTTGCTCAATCCTACGCCAAAGCATCAGATATTCCCCAATTTCCTCGATGCCCAGGACACCATGGATGTCGCGTACCCAGGAGCGATCATGCAGGCCCTGAGCGACGGTAGTGGTGCGACGCCGGCGTTTGGGGATGCGGGCATATAGGTGCGGCACCATCTCGCGCGTGGACTTGCCGTCGATCCAGCGATCCTCCCAAAACCGCGATGTGCGTCCATCGCCGAGGCTCATGGTAGTGGAGGCAAAGAAGAGGGCTTGTTCCTCAGCGGAGAACTGGAGGTCAAGCCCTTTCCATGCCCTTGTCGCGTCGGTTCGACTGAACCAGAGCCAACGGAGGCGCAGCGCAAGGCCAGTTTTGGTCATGTTCTGGACACCGAGGCCTCCATACTCGAGGGGGCGGCAAACCCGGCTCCAATTGACATGGCAACTTCCGCCGTTGGCTTCCTTGCGGCCCGCCCAGAGGAATCCTCTCTGGATCTTCTCAATGAGCTTGAGCGTCTTCTTTGGCGGCGCGTAGACGAGAAGCTGGTGCAGCGGGATGGCGCAGAGGACGGATTTGACTAATTTGAGTCTGCCAGCTTTGTCCATCAGGTGGGCCTTCCAGGTGGGAAGTTTGGTGGCGATGCGATCAACCAGGGGCTGCAGCTGGGCACAGGTTGGGCGTCTGATCGTTAGCGGAATGCCCAGGTAGGTCATGGGCATTGTCACAATGGTACAGCCAAGGCCGGCAGTGACGATCGCCGCGTTAGTTTCCTCGCCATTGATAAGCGCAGCGGCGCTTTTGTTGTAATTGACCTGCAGGCCGGAGGCACGCCCGAGCAGCAGCAGGATCTCCCTGACGGCAGCGGTGTCGGATGATGTCTACGCACGCTTCTATTCCTGTAGGCAGTGTTTGGCCTCCAAGAGCAAAGGTTTGTAGAACAGCAGCAAGTTTCCCTTAAGTGAATCACCCAAGGTTTATCGAACTCAGGGAGGTAGAGGTCAAAGATATCCCTCTCAAGCAACCCTGCAATTAAGATACAAGAAGTCTCTTGTGTCCCCAACACACCTAATACACTTGTCAGATGTATAGGCGCACTAGTTCGGTGAATAGATAGTAAAATGCAAGTGATATGGATGAATATGAGTGGTAATAACGGCGCCAGAAAATAGCTTGCTGGCGTGCAGGAAATAAAGATGCGCGGAACAGTAAATAAGCGATGATTGCAGTATTTGGAAACAAGGCCCAGGGATCATACTTTCACTAGTGGACACTCTCAACAATGATCACATAAATAAATAAGTTCTCTTCTCTTATGCTACTTCTACACTCTCCTGTTGGATGACAAACACCATTCATTGTGTAGGGCTACAAGAGCTCCCTCAAGCCGGAGTTAACAAGCTCCACAACATTCGGTGTTCATATTTAAGTAACCTTAGAGTGCATAATAGACCATTGCAATTACACCGAGTACTAACATAGCATGCACACCGTCACCGACAGGCTATGAAAGGGGGAATAGATCACATCAATACTATCATAGTAATAATTAACTCCATAATCTACAAGAGATTACAATCATAACCTATGCCAAGTACTACATGATGCACACACTGTCAACATTACATCATGGAGGAGGAATAAACTACTTTAATAACATCACTAGAGTAGCACATAGATTAATAGTGATACAAAGCTCATGATCACATAAAGATCACATAGATTAATAGTGATACAAAGCTCATGATCACATAAAGATCACATGGGAGAGAGAGATGAACCACATAGCTACCGGTACAACCCTTAGCCTCGAGGGAGAACTACTCCCTCCTCATCATAGGAGACAACAGCGGCGATGAAGATGGCGGTGGTGTCGATGGAGATGCCTTCCGGGGGCACTTCCCCGTCCCGGCAGGGTGCCGGAACAGAGACTTCTGTCCCCTGAATCTTGGCTTCGCGATGGCGGCGGCTCTGGAAGGTTTTCCGTATCGTGGCTTCTTCTTTTAGGGTTTTCACGACGGATGCTTTAAGTAGGCGGAAGGGCGGCGTCAGAAGAGTCCTGGTGGGGCCACACCATAGGGGGGCGCCCCCCCCACTTGGCCGCGCCGCCTTGTGGGGTGGGCCCCCCTGGCTCCCCTCTGGCCCCTCTTCGGTGCTCTGGAAGCTTCCGGGAAAAATAAGATATTGGGCGTTGATTTCGTCCGATTCCGAGAATATTTCCTTTCTAAGATTTCTGAAACCAAAAACAGCAGAAAACAACAACTGGCTCTTCGGCATCTCGTTAATAGGTTAGTGCCGGAAAATGCATCAAAACGATATAAAGTATGAATAAAACATGTAGGTATTGTCATAAAACTAGCATGGAACATAAGAAATTATAGATACGTTGAAGACGTATCATTGACGTGGGTCGGATGGCAGAAGAGAACGACGTCGTCGGCATAGAGGGATATCTCGGGGACGCGCCGGCGAGGGTGGAGCTCCAGGAGGATGCCCATGTCAGTGGCGCGCTGATACGTCTCAAATGTATCTATAATTTCTTATGTTCCATGCTACTTTTATGATGATACTCACATGTTTTATACACATTATATGTCATTATTATGCATTTTCCGGCACTAACCTATTAACGAGATGCCGAAGAGCCAGCTTGTCATGTTTCGCTATTTTTGGTTTCAGAAATCCTAGTAAGGAAATATTCTCGGAATTGGACGAAATCAAAGCCCAGGGTCCTATTTTTGCACGAAGCTTCCAGAAGACCGAGGGGGAAAGGAAGTGGGGCCACGAGGCGCCGCCACAACAGGGCGGCGCGGCCAAGCCCTAGGCTACGCGGCCCTGGCGTGTGGGGCCCTCGTGTGGCCCCCCGCGTTGCCCTTCCGCCTACTTAAAGCCTCCGTCGCGAAACCCCCAGTACCGAGAGCCACGATACGGAAAACCTTACTGAGACGCCGCCGCCGCCAATCCCATCTCGGGGGATTCAGAAGATCACCTCCGGCACCCTGCCGGAGAGGGGAATTATCTCCTGGAGGACTCTACACCGCCATGGTCGCCTCCGGATTGATGTGTGAATAGTTCACCCCTGGACTATGGGTCCATAGCAGTAGCTAGATGGTTGTCTTCTCCTCATGTGCTTCATTGTCTGATCTTGTGAGCTGTCTATCATGATCAAGATCATCTATTTGTAATGCTACATGTGTGTTTGTTGGGATCCGATGAATAGAGAATACTATGTTATGTTGATTATCAATCTATTACCTATGTGTTGTTTATGATCTTACATGCTCTCCGTTGCTAGTAGAGGCTCTGGCCAAGTCATTGCTTGTAACTCCAAGAGGGAGTATTTATGCTCGATAGTGGGTTCATGCCTCCATTAAATCTGGGACAGTGACAGAAAGTTCTAAGGTTGTGGATGATCTGTTGCTACTAGGGATAAAACATTGATGCTATGTTCGAGGATATAGTTATTGATTACATTACGCACCATACTTAATGCAATTGTCTGTTGCTTGCAACTTAATACCGGAAGGGGTTCGGATGATAACCTGAAAGTGGACTTTTTAGGCATAGATGCATGCTGGATAGCGGTCTATGTACTTTGTCGTAATGCCCAATTAAATCTCACAATACTCATCATGTCATGTATGTGCATTGTCATGCCCTCTCTATTTGTCAATTGCCCAACTGTAATTTGTTTACCCAAGGGCTATTTCTTATGGGAGAGACACCTCTAGTGAACTGTGGACCCCGGTCCATTCTTTTACATCGAATACAATCTACTGCAATACTGTTTCTACTGTTTTCTGCAAACAATCATCATCCACACTATACATCTAATCCTTTGTTACAGAAAGCCGGTGAGATTGACAACCTCACTGTTTCGTTGGGGCAAAGTTCTTTGGTTGTGTTGTGCAGATTCCACGTTGGCGCCGGAATCCCTGGTGTTGCGCCGCACTACATCTCGCCGCCATCAACCTTCAACGTGCTTCTTGGCTCCTACTGGTTCGATAAACCTTGGTTTCTTTCTGAGGGAAAACTTGCTACTGTGTGCAACATACCTTCCTCTTGGGGTTCCCAACGAACGTGTGTGTTACACGCCATCAAGCTCTTTTTCTGGCGCCGTTGCCGGGGAGATCAAGACACGCTGCAAGGGGAGTCTTCACATCGCAATCTCTTTACTTTGTTTTTGTCTTGCTTAGTTTTATTTACTACTTTGTTTGCTGCACTAAAACAAAACACAAAAAAAAATTAGTTGCTAGTTTTACTTGATTTACTATCTTGTTTGCTATATCAAAAACACAAAAAAATTAGTTACTTGCATTTACTTTATCTAGTTTGCTTTATTTACTACTGCTAAAATGAATACTCCTAAAAATACTAAGTTGTGTGACTTCACAACCACAAATAATAATGATTTCTTATGCACACCTATTGCTCCACCCGTTACTACAGCGGAATTCTTTGAAATTAAACACCTTTCTTGAATCTTGTTATGCGAGAGCAATTTTCTGGTGTTAGTTCTGATGATGCTGCTGCCCATCTCAATAATTTTGTTGAACTTTGTGAAATGCAAAAGTATAAAGATGTAGATGGTGACATAATAAAATTAAAATTGTTCCCATTCTCATTAAGAGGAAGAGCTAAAGATTGGTTGCTATCTCTGCCTAAGAATAGTATTGATTCATGGACTAAATGCAAGGATGCTTTTATTGGTAGATATTATCCCCCTGCTAAAATTATATCTTTGAGGAGTAGCATAATGAATTTTAAACAATTAGATACTGAGCATGTTGCACAAGCATGGGAAAGAATGAAATCTTTGGTTAAAAATTGCCCAACCCATGGACTGACTACTTGGATGATCATCCAAACCTTTTATGTAGGACTGAATTTTTCTTCACGGAACCTATTGGATTCAGCTGCTGGAGGTACCTTTATGTCCATCACTCTTGGTGAAGCAACAAAGCTTCTTGATAATATGATGATTAATTACTCTGAATGGCACACGGAAAGAGCTCCACAAGGTAAGAAGGTAAATTCTGTCGAAGAAACCTCTTCCTTGAGTGATAAGATTGATGCTATTATGTCTATGCTTGTGAATGATAGGACAAATATTGATCCTAATAATGTTCCGTTAGCTTCATTGGTTGCTCAAAAAGAACATGTTGATGTGAATTTCATTAAAAATAGCAATTATAATAATTCTAGACCATATCCTGCTAATGGTAACTCTTATGGTAGATATGTTTCACCTAATGAGGAAAAGATGTTAGAAATTGAAAGATCCACCAAGAACTTTATGCAATCACAATATGAGCAAAATAAATTGTTTACTAAAACTATGAATGAGCAATCTACCTTGTTGAAGAATATAGGAAATCAACTTGAAAATCTGAATATGGAGATCTCTGGGTTGCAAACTAAACTTGCAAATGCTGAAACCCGAATCTCATACATGTCTGCGTCACAATCTTCTTTAATTAATAAAATGGCTGCTAAACCTGAGGATATAGATAATAAAATTGTTACTACAGCAAATGCTATCCAAGTTAGAATTTATGAGAATATAAGATTAATGGCTGAACTGCATGCTAGGTGGGAAAGAGAAGAAAATGAAAAACTAGCTAAAGAAGATAATATAGCTAAAGTGTGGACTATTACTACCACTAGCAATGCTAATGCTACACATGTTGCTGCACCTCCTACTAATAATGGTAAAAGAATTGGTGTAGGCAATGTTTCCACTTCTAATGCAAAGCGCGAAAAACTGCCTGAAACTGCTAAAACTGCCTGTGATAAAACTGCTGAATTTTTTTCCAACATTGGGGACAATGATCCCATTGCTTTAGATCATAATGGTTTGGATTTTGATGATTGTCATATCTCTGAAGTTATAAAGTTCTTACAAAAACTTGCTAAGAGTCGTAATGCTAGTGCTATAAACTTGGCTTTCACGAAACATATTACAAATGCTCTCATAAAAGCTAGAGAAGAGAAACTAGAACGCGAAACTTCTATTCCTAGGAAGCTAGATGATGGTTGGGAGCCCATCATTAAGATTAAGGTCAATGATTTTGGTTGTAATGCTTTATGTGATCTTGGTGCAAGTATTTCTGTTATGCCTAAGAAAATTTATGATATGCTTGACTTGCCACCATTGAAAAATTGTTATTTGGATGTTAATCTTGCTGATAACTCTACAAAGAAACCTTTGGGGAGAGTTGATAATGTTCGCATTACCGTTAACAATAACCTTGTCCCTGTTGATTTTGTTGTCTTGGATATTGAATGCAATGCATCTTATCCTATTATATTGGGAAGACCTTTTCTTCGAACTGTTGGTGCTACCATTGATATGAAGGAAGGTAATATTAAATATCAATTTCCTCTCAAGAAAGGTATGGAACACTTCCCTAGAAAGAGAATGAAGTTACCTTTTGATTCTATTATTAGAACAAATTATGATGTTGATGCTTCATCTCTTGATAATACTTGATACACACTTTCTGCGCCTAGCTGAAAGGCGTTAAAGAAAAGCGCTTATGGGAGACAACCCATGTTTTTACTACAGTAATTTTGTTTTATATCTGAGTCTTGGAAGTTGTTTACTACTGTAGCAACCTCTCCTTATCTTAGTTTTATTGCATTGTTGTGCCAAGTAAAGTCTCTAATAAAAGTATGATACTAGATTTGGATTACTGCGCAGAAACAGTTTTCTTTGCTGTCACGAATCTGGGTCTAATTCTCTGTAGGTAACTCAGAAAATTATGCAAATTTACGTGAGTGATCCTCAGATATGTACGCAACTTTCATTAGTTTTAAGTTTTCTCATCTGAGCAAGTCTGGTGCCTGTTAAAAATTCGTCTTTACGAACTGTTCTGTTTTGACAGATTCTGCCTTTTATTTTGCATTGCCTGTTTTGCTATGTTAGATGGATTTCTTTGTTCCATTGACTTTCAGTAGCTTTGTGCAATGTCCAGAAGTATAAATAATGATTGTGTCACCTCTGAATATGTGAATTTTAATTGTGCGCTAACCCTCTAATGAGTTGCTTTGAGTTTGGTGTGGAGGAAGTTTTCAAGGATCAAGAGAGGAGGATGATATACACTATGATCAAGGAGAGTGAAAGCTCTAAGCTTGGGGATGCCCCGGTGGTTCACCCCAGCATATATCGAGAATACTCAAGCGTCTAAGCTTGGGGATGCCCAAGGCATCCCCTTCTTCATCGACAACATTATCAGGTTCCTCTAGTGAAACTATATTTTTATTCCATCACATCTTATGTACTTTACTTGGAGCGTCTGTTTGTTTTTGTTTTTGTTTTGTTTGAATAAAGTTGGATCCTAGCATTCATTGTGTGGGAGAGAGACACGCTCCGCTTTTGCATATGGACAAATATGTCCTTAGCTTTACTCATAGTATTCATGGCGAAAGTTTCTTCTTCGTTAAATTGTTATACGGTTGGAATTGGAAAATGATATATGTGGTAATTGGTATAACATATTGAATAATGTGATACTTGGCAATTGTTGTGCTCATGTTTAAGCTCTTGCATCATATACTTTGCACCTATTAATGAAGAAATACATAGAGCTTGCTAAAATCTGATTTGCATGTTTGGTTTCTCTAAGGTCTAGATAATTTCTAGTATTGAGTTTGAACAACAAGGAAGACGGTATAGAGTCTTATAATGTTTATAATATGTCTTTTATGTGAGTTTTGCTGTACCGGTTCATCCTTGTGTTTGTTTCAAATAAACCTTGCTAGCCTAAACCTTGTATCGAGAGAGAATACTTCTCATGCATCCAAAATCCTTGAGCCAACCACTATGCCATTTGTGTCCACCATACCTACCTACCACATGGTATTTCTCCGCCATTCCAAAGTAAATTGCTTGAGTGCTACCTTTAAAATTTCCATTCTTTACCTTTACAATATATAGCTCATGGGACAAATAGCTTAAAAACTATCGTGGTATTGAATATGTACTTATGCACTTTATCTCTTATTAAGTTGCTTGTTGTGCGATAACCATGTTTCTGGGGACGCCATCAACTATTTCTTTGTTGAATATCATGTGAGTTGCTATGCATGTTCGTCTTGTCTGAAGTAAGAGTGATTTATCATGATCAAATGGTTTGAGTATGCATATTGTTAGAGAAGAACATTGGGCCGCTAACTAAAGCCATGATCCATGGTGGAAGTTTCAGTTTGGACAACAAACCTCAATCTCTTATGAGAATATTATCTGTTGTTGAATGCTTATGCATTAAAAGAGGAGTCCATTATCTGTTGTCTATGTTGTCCCGGTATGGATGTCTAAGTTGAGAATAACCAAAAGCGAGAAATCCAATGCGAGCTTTCTCCTTAGACCTTTGTACAGGCGGCATAGAGGTACCCCTTTGTGACACTTGGTTGAAACATGTGCTATGCTATGATAATCCATGTAAATCCAAGCTAATTAGGACAAGGTGCGGGCACTATTAGTATACTATGCATGTTTGCAACTTGTAGGATATAATTTACATAACTCATATGCTTTATTACTAGGGATTTCTATTTTCGTGCCCTCGGTTCCTTAGTTGTGTTCACTTTTCCCCAGCTCCTTAGTTTTTCCTCAGTTTTCCCCAAGACCTTGTCTGAAACCATCACAGATGCTGTAACGGCCGGTTGCCCGACGGTTGACCGTTATCTTCTGACTAGTGGGGCCACGTAGAGCCCGCAAAGACACGTCAGACCATCCATCTTTGTTTGACCGTAAGCATCGCTGTATCCCTGACCAAAACACGCACGAGTGGGGCTTCGGTATATCGAATGACAAGTGGGCCATGGCGCTGATACAAGGGGCAATACACGGGTAGGAATAGATTTTTAAACGGAGCTCTACAGCGATGGCACGGAGGAGGTGGCCTGCGGAGTGCCGAGATGAGATCGACGTCCACAAAGAACTGCATGAGGCGAGACCAGACGCATTAGATAGATATGAACTAGACGCGTTTAACCATGCAAAGAAGAGAAGAAATGGTCAACGACATCGACGACTACCTCAAAACTTTGACTGACCGTGTCCGACACGAACGCGAGCAATGTAGAGAAAACTAGTGTCTCTCCTTTCTGGCGTGTATAGATGGGTGCTAGAAGAGTGTGGTGGCGAAGGGAAAGACCTCGCGGTGGTCTGTGGCGTCCAACATAGTGGGGCGGCGTGGCCGTGCCCACATCGGCGTGGATGCATGTTCGGCATTGGCATCAGCATGTACGTTCGGCATTGGCCTCGGTGGTATCTCTGGTGTGTCAGTGATCGAATGAGGGGACAGGATTGAGGGTGCATCCCGACGGTGACCTAGCAGTGGCGTCGAGCATAGCCGTTCTGACCATGCCGATATCGGCATCGGCAAAGTTTGGAGGCTGTGGTGCTCGAATCAAGGAGGGATTTGTTTCTTGTACGCCAAAAGTGATTTGAAACAAGTTTCGTGTTGAAGGTTAGGTAACGAAAGTTTGTAACTAAGCCCAAAATTATACTAACGCCATGGTGAGGTTCTTTTTGATAGAGCTATACGGTTGGGCAAACTTTTTTGACACTTTTTAGATAGGGTTCCTTGTTGTTACACGTATGGCATCATGTATGGCAAATTTGGGATCATTTGGAGATGTTCGAAAAAATCACTTTGCTTAAACGCATGCCGTTTCGTCTCACTGAAACCAGCTTTTCTAACAAGGTGATTTATTCTACCTCCTCTAAATGACCTCAAATTTCATACAGCTGATCTTCTATACATAGATAGATAGATTGTTTCGTTTTTATATTTTTCGAACTTTTTATTTCCCTTTATAATATCCAATTGATTTTCAGGTCAAAACCTCGAAAAATAGCATCATGTATGGCATCATTTTCGCCATAAATTTCAAATTTTGTGAAACTTTCCCTTTTAGATATTTCTTGTTGTTATAGATATGGCATAATGTATGCCAAATTTGGTTAGGTCTCACTGAAACCAGCTTTTGTAACAAGTTAGGTTTTTTCGACCTTCTCAAAAGGGATTTTTTTCTACCTTCTCTAAATGACCTCAAAAATCATACAGACGATCTTCTATACAAAGATAGGTAGATTGTTTTGTTTTTACATTTTTTGAACTTTTATTTCCCTTTATAATACCCATTTGTTTTCAGGTCAAAACCTCGAAAGTTAACATAACTAGATGGTGAACCCTTCCAAACTTCAAATACAGAGATAGATAGATTGGTTCGTTTATCATTTTTACCGTGAATAGTAATGGCTACAAGAAATCGGTGATGGTCTATCATTTTTTGCGTGAAAAGTAATGGATACAACAAATCGGTGATGGTTTATCATTTTTTGCGTGAAAATTAATGGCTACAACAAATCGGTGATGGTTTATCATTTGGGATTTTCGTGAAAATTAATGGCTACAACAAATCGGTGACGGTTTATCATTTTTTGCGTGAAAAGTAATGCCTAAAAGAGTTTATAATTTTTAGCGCGTGAAAATAAATACAGAAAACCGCCATTTAGCAAACTTAGAGAGTGGAAGGTAACCGCCGACAGAGAGAGAGAGAGGGGTTATCCTGCCCGTTAGATCATACGATCAACGGTCGGCGGGCACGATCCGCGTGACATGGGCTAGACCAATCAGGGCAATGTTGCACGTGTGAGAGAATTTGTGGAGGGAGAGGGCAAAACTGAGTAGTATCAAGAAACCAAGGGCACCTATGTAATAAACAGACTAAGGGATTCAAATATGAGATTTAAAAAATGGAAAATGCGTGTTTTGTAGAATAAAACCCATCTTGGCCTATCTCAAACTATTTGCAATACAAATATACATGAGTGTGAGAATTGTGGCCTCATTTAGACAAAGTATGTTTTGGGGAAAGCTGTTTTGGGAAGGGCTTATTGTGGAAAACCATGCACCTTCATAGCTACTAGGTGATTTGAGAAGGCCTTTGAGAAGTGGCAATTTGTGGTAAAACTTGATTTATCTATGACTTATCTATGTTTTGAGAACTGGCAATTTGTGGTGAAGACTCCATGAGTATGTGCCACTATTTTTCGGAATTTTTGCACATTAAATGACTCATTTAACTAGTTAATCCCATTTGTTGACTGTCTGTTGACCAGCTACTTGAGGGTAAAACTGAGCATATTGCACTAGCCAGTATTAGCACTCAAGGGGAAAACTGAGCACACAAAAAATGCTAGTATAATGCACGAGGTTATACCTGAGTATATCTAAATTTCCAGGGTTAGACTCGAGGACGCGTGTTGCGGTGCAGAAATGAAAGACGTGCAATATTTGACGCGTAGACGCCGGTCGCGGTGCAGAAGTCGAAGACGTGCAATCGTGGACGCGTGGCGCATTGCATAAGTCCAAGACGTGCAGACGTGCAGCGGTGGACGCGTAGGACGCGGGTCGCATTAACCACCCCTTGCCTTTATAGACGCCTCCTCCCACTATCTCTGTCACTCTCACTCGCCTACGCAACGCCGCCTCTCTCACGTCCCATCATCTTCTCCAAAGCAAAAAACCCTCTCCCTCTCCCTCTCCTCTGCCGGCGAGATGGACAAGGAGAATGCCAATCCCATCGTCCACGGCGCCGTCGGCTCCAAGCGCGACGCCTCCCTCTTCGACGCCGTCCCCTCAACGGACGTCGCCGCCGTCCCCTCAACGGACGTCGCCGCCGCCTCCGCCGGTGCATCGGAGGCTGCGCCGCCGGTCGCGGTCAGATCCCGCCGGGATGGGACCCCTACGAGCCGGTGCCGTACGTCCCGCCCCCGAACCGCTACGACACCTCTATAGAGGACCCATGGAACGAGGTAACTACGGTTTGCTTCCTTTTTGTTCCCCATTCCTTTTTGAACCCTATTTGTGCTGGTGTAGATGGATCTGTGGATGGATGAGTATTGGGCTAATATTTGCGCCGATTTTATTCCATTTTGCTTTGATCCCTCCTTGATTTCGTTCAAGATTTGGGTTTCGGCCGTTCGGTTAATTTATGCAAGTAATAATGGGATCTCAATCAGTTAATTTATGCAAGTAATCATAGGATCTCAATCAGTTATTTTATGCACGAATCAAAAGATATCAACCGTTTAATTTTGCAAATAATCTGGATTGTGTTCAAGTTCAGATCTGGAATCTGTTTCTTTGCCTATGATGAATCGGTGGGCACAGATTTTTACAGGGAGGGTTCAGCGAACCATTTCTGTGTACAAATCTGTTGTGCATGAGCTTTGGTTCGCTTACACCGTCCCTGTAGACATATAATCGTGTCCACTCTAACTGAGGCTGCCTCTGTTTTTCCTAACTTTGTTATCATGCACGTTTGCAACTCATTCACTAATAAATTCCCGTTTGATATGGATCAGCTGTCTGGCAGCGACGTCGGCAGCGACGACGAGCACCATGACGTCAAGACTCGCCAGGTGCTGCGGAGGCTGCAGGTCGGCCAGTATGTCTCCTACCTCGACGTCGCCAAGGGTGTCTACAGGTGCCCCTTCTGCACTAGGAGGCTCAGCGGCACGACTTCAATCGCGTCCTCACGCATGCCGAGAACATCGGCCACACCAACCCCAAGGTCGGCGCGTCGGTGAACCCCAACTCCTTCCGCGCCAAGCACTTGGCGCTCGGCATGCACCTCCGCAGCATCCAGCGGGTGGAGATCTCCGGCGGGCGCATGCCTCCGCTCAAGCCCAAGGCTCCCAAGGGGAGCAACAAGTGGAGGCAGAGGCAGATGGGGTAGGCGGAGTCCTGGATGTGTGCTGCTGCTGCCTCCTCCATTTTGTTGTTGGGGTCCCTTTGTTGTTAGCTAGGGATCCCTCGTTGGTATGTTGTTAGTATGATGGTGTTGTACTGCTGTGAAGAACGTCGAACCCTACTATGTTTGGCTGCTGAATGCAGCTTATCATCTATATTATCTATCCCTATTCTACTATATGACCTTGTGAATTTATCGTACATTCCCTGTAGATTTGCTTCTAGATTTAACTACATACATATGGACCAGATGGAGTACTAGATTGGGCTCCCTACTAGATTTGCTGCCATATTGGGAAAACAACCAGGGCCAAAAGGCACAAATAATAATTGAAGAAAGACAGAAATGCAAGCTTCTCTAGATTTGATACTAATTATGTGAAAAAAGGCAGAGAGAAGGAGGCAGAAAAGGTACTCTTAAAAGGGAAATGCCAATGGCCGAGAGAGACAAAACCCAGCTCCTGCTCACGTGCAACCAAACGCTATCTCGTCCTGTCCCACGCGGTCCCTTTCTACCAGCCCCACGCGACGCGGGCCCACACGACGCGACCCCACACGTCAGAACGGAGCGGTCAACTTAACGGGAATCCTGCCGTCTGAGCTGCCTTCTGCGGGTTTCAAACAAGGACTTGGGGAAAAGTGAGGAAAAACTAAGGGGCTGGGGAAAACTGAGCACAACTAAGGAACCGAGGGCACGAAAATAGAAATCCCTTATTACTACCGTTGACAAAATTGTTTCTTGTTTTCAAAATAAAAGCTCTAGCACAAATATAGCAATCGATGCTTTCCTCTTTGAAGGACCTTTCTTCTACTTTTATGTTGAGTCAGTTCACCTATTTCTCTCCACCTCAAGAAGCAAACACTTGTGTGAACTGTGCATTGATTCCTACATACTTGCATATTGCACTTGTTATATTACTTTACATTGACAATATCCATGAGATATACATGTTACAAGTTGAAAGCAACCGCTGAAACTTCATCTTCCTTTGTGTTGCTTCAATGCTTTCTACTTTGAATTTATTGCTTTATGAGTTAACTCTTATGCAAGACTTATTGATGCTTGTCTTTAAGTACTATTCATGAAAGTTATTTACTCATGTCATTTACCATTGTTTTGATCGCTGCATTCATTACATGTGCTTACAATAGTATGATCAAGATTATGTTGGTAGCATTGTCACTTAAGAAATTATCTTTGTTATCGTTTACCTACTCGGGACGAGTAGGAACTAAGCTTGGGGATGCTTGATACGTCTCAAACGTATCTATAATTTCTTATGTTCCATGCTACTTTTATGATGATACTCACATGTTTTATACACATTATATGTCATTATTATGCATTTTCTGGCACTAACCTATTAACGAGATGCCGAAGAGCCAGTTGCTGTTTTCTGCTGTTTTTGGTTTCAGAAATCCTAGTAAGGAAATATTCTCGGAATTGGACGAAATCAAAGCCCAGGGTCCTATTTTTGCACGAAGCTTCCAGAAGACCGAGGGGGAAAGGAAGTAGGGCCACGAGGCGCCGCCACAACAGGGCGGCGCGGCCAAGCCCTAGGCCGCGCGGCCCTGGCGTGTGGGGCCCTCGTGTGGCCCCCCGCGTTGCCCTTCCGCCTACTTAAAGCCTCCGTCGCGAAACCCCCAGTACCGAGAGCCACGATACGGAAAACCTTACTGAGACGCCGCCGCCAATCCCATCTCGGGGGATTCAGGAGATCACCTCTGGCACCCTGCCGGAGAGGGGAATCATCTCCCGGAGGACTCTACACCGCCATGGTCGCCTCCGGATTGATGTGTGAGTAGTTCACCCCTGGACTATGGGTCCATAGCAGTAGCTAGATGGTTGTCTTCTCCTCATGTGCTTCATTGTCTGATCTTGTGAGCTGCCTATCATGATCAAGATCATCTATTTGTAATGCTACATGTGTGTTTGTTGGGATCCGATGAATAGAGAATACTATGTTATGTTGATTATCAATCTATTACCTATGTATTGTTTATGATCTTGCATGCTCTCCGTTGCTAGTAGAGGCTCTGGCCAAGTCATTGCTTGTAACTCCAAGAGGGAGTATTTATGCTCGATAGTGGGTTCATGCCTCCATTAAATGCAGGACGATGTGAAAAGTTCTAAGGTTGTGGATGTGCTGTTGCTACTAGGGATAAAACATTGATGCTATGTTCGAGGATATAGTTATTGATTACATTACGCACCATACTTAATGCAATTGTCTGTTGCTTGCAACTTAATACCGGAAGGGGTTCGGATGATAACCTGAAAGTGGACTTTTTAGGCATAGATGCATGTTGGATAGCGGTCTATGTACTTTGTCGTAATGCCCAATTAAATCTCACAATACTCATCATGTCATGTATGTGCATTGTCATGCCCTCTCTATTTGTCAATTGCCCAACTGTAATTTATTTACCCAATATGCTATTTCTTATGGGAGAGACACCTCTAGTGAACTGTGGACCCCGGTCCATTCTTTTACATCGAATACAATCTCGCAATCTTTGTTTCTCTTGTTTTACGCAAACAATCATCATCCACACTATACATCTAATCCTTTGTTACAGCAAGCCGGTGAGATTGACAACCTCATTGTTTCGTTGGGGCAAAGTACTTTGGTTGTGTTGTGCAGGTTCCACGTTGGCGCCGGAATCCCTGGTGTTGCGCCGCACTACATCTCGCCGCCATCAACCTTCAACGTGCTTCTTGGCTCCTACTGGTTCGATAAACCTTGGTTTCTTTCTGAGGGAAAACTTGCTACTGTGTGCAACATACCTTCCTCTTGGGGTTCCCAACGAACGTGTGTGTTACACGCCATCACGCGCCCGATCAAACGCCCAAGCACGTCGACGGCGAGCACAAACAGCTGCGGGGAGAGCGGGTCTCCCTGTCGTAGCCCGCGGCGGTGCCAAATTGGCGGTCCTGGCTCGAAGTTGATTAGCACTCTCGTGCTGGCCGAGCTGAGCAGCAGGGCTAGCCAGTCGAGGAACCTGTCGGGGAATCCATACCGGCGCAAAACCTCAAAGAGGAAGGGCCAGGAGAGAGTGTCGAAGGCGCGGGCAAGGTCGAGTTTCAGCAGCACCCTAGGCTGTCATAGCTGGTGGAGGAGGCGTGCCGATTGCCGTGTCAGGATGAAGTTGTCGTGTAGGCTGCGTCCGGGGATGAATGCGTTCTGGTTCTTGCTGACCAGGCCGTCGAGCTTGGGGGCGAGGCGGAGCGAGAGCGTCTTGGCGACGAGCTTGGCCACGAGGTGGATCAGGCTGATGGGCCTATACTCGCCCATCGTTGCCGCGTCGGGCTTCTTGGGGAGCAAGGTCAGGAGCGCTTGATTGAGTCGATGGAAGCCGCGGAGCGCGTGTATATGCGCAAAGGCTTGAACCATGTCATCCTTGACAGTGCTCCAACAAGCGCGCAAAAATTCCGCGGTAAATCCGTCGGGCCCGGGAGCTTTTCGAGCGGGGAGGCGCTAGATCGCGTTCCAGATCTCTGCCTCCGTGAAAGGGGCGTCCAGGTCCTGCAGGTTCTCCGAGGTCGCGATCAGATCTTGCAGCTCAAGGGAGATGTCCCTCCTGCTGTCTGTGCCGAGCATGGCGTCGAAGTGCGCGAACGCAGCTTCGGCCATGTCCTTGTGGTCCGAGAGGACGTGGCCGTCAGAGAGGACGCTGTAGATACGGTTCTTCTGCCGGCGGAAGGAGCTGTGCTGGTAGAAGTAGGCGGAGTTGGCGTCGCCGTCCTTGAGCATGGCGAGGCGAGATCGTTGTCTGGCGATGGTGCGCTCGAGGGATGCCAGTCCCAGGTAAGTGACCTTGAGGGTTTGGTGCAGCCATCTCTCCGGCGGCGTGAGGAGGCGATCCTCCTGGGCTTTGTCGAATCTTGCGATCACCTCCCGGCAGATGGCCATCCTTTGCCGAGCGCTACCCACGGTACGGGCGCTCCAGCTCTTGAGCGCGTTGGCAGTGGCTTGCAAGCGCAGCCAGAGGCGCTGAAGCGGGTCAGGGTTGCTGACAGAGTTCCATGCCGCGGTGACCACGTCGTGGAAACCATCTTGCCGCAGCCAGAACTCCTCGAATCGGAAGCGGCGGTGAGCGGCTGGGGAAGGGGTGCAATCGAGCAGCAAGGGGCGATGGTCAGAGAGCACGAAGGCGAGGCAGCGCAGGTGGCATTCACCGATCAGATCTTCCCAGTCCGAAGTGCAAAAGGCCCTATCCAGGAGCACCAGGGTTGGAGGATCTTGCCCATTTGTCCAGGTTAAGCGCCTGCCGTTAAGGTAGATTTCTTTGAGGGCGAGGTCGTTGATGCAGCGGCGAAATTTCCCCATGTGACGGCGGTTGAGGTTGCTGTTGTTTTTGTCCTCGTCGTGATAGATGAGGTTGAAATCGCCGCAAAGCAGCCATGGGCCGGCGCAGGTGGCACGAATGTGCCGCAACTCGTCGAGGAACGTCACCTTCTCTTCATCGTCCTGTGGGCCGTAAACGATGGAAATCCACCAGGGTGTGGGATCGGCGCCGGAGACCTTGGCCGTGAGTGCATTGGTGGTGAACATAGGGTCAGTGATGCGCACTTCCCTGCTCTTCCACGCCAGCAAGATACCGCCATGCGTGCCCACGGCGGGCAAGTAGGTGTAGTCATCGAATTCCGATCCTAAAGCCTCAAGCAGGATGTATGACGGGATCATTTCCATTTTGGTTTCCTGAAGACATACAATGGATGCGCCAGAGGAGAGAACAAGGGATCGGATGGCAGTGCGGCGAGCTCTGGCGTTGAGGCCGCGCACGTTCCAGATGAGGATTTTAAGGTTCCTAGGCATTGGAGACGTGGTCGACGGGGTGTGGTTCCTGGGGATCAGCAGGGAGCTCGCGGTTAACCAGCGCGGCGATGGCCACCAGCACGTGTCGAGGCAGCGGCGCGGCGAAAATGTTGTTGTAGGCGCGCATTTCCGCTGCGGTGATCACGTGGTCGACACCGATAATGCCGATGGTGCGAAGCACCTGGACCTGTGCGCGTCGCTCAGCCGTTGGTGGCGCGGCCGTCGTTGCCACCGTAGCGGCACGTTTGGCGGAGCGGCCACGGCGCAGCGAGAAGGATAGCGCATGGCGTCGGGGTCGTCGTCCCGGGCAGGGCAGGGCCGCAGATATGTCTTTGGTGGCGGCCTTGAGGAAGTCACCAAGCGTCCAGGCTTGGGTGGCACACGGGGTCGCCCTCCTCTTGTTGCGGCGGATGGTGATCGGCGGTGAGGCGAAGCGGCTAGCAGGACGGTGGATGGTGGGCGAAACCATGGCCTGGGGGCTGCAGCATGGCGGGAGGGGCGATTGGGCTGCCTCAACCGTCGTGGGCTCAGTCGTGGACTGGGCCTCAGCCTCGGCCTCGGAGCATGGGGAGCGGGCGGGGGACGAGGGTTCGAAAATTGGCGTAAGGCCACACTCCTCCTCGTCGTCTTGTAGGGGGCCCGTGGCAGCAGTAGAGGTGGGCGACAAAGGATCCTCCTCGGGTGCTGCACATGGGGTTGTTGGTAGCGAGTCTGGAACCTCGCTGTCCACAAAGCTGCTTTGCCCCTCGCTTTGCGTAGCGCTTTTCTCCTTGGATGCTTCCGGCGGGTTGGCCTCAGGATCGTCCTCAGGCGCCTGGGAAGACGACGAGGGGCTGCAGTCCGCGCTGGTCGTTGACCGTGGGCGCGGTCGGCAGAAGCCAGGGCCGGGTCCACCTCTCCTTCTTCCGGTGCAGCCATGGTTGGGGTAGGATCCGTGCAAGGGCCAGCTGTTGGTTGGACTGGCGTGGCCAAAGCAGGTTGGCGCGATGCGTCTGGAGCCGTTGTGCATGCAGGCCTGGGGCCCGCGTCGCAGCTTTGCCCTTCTTTTTGGCGCCAAACGAGCTTTCCTCTTTTAGCATGACGACGAGGAGGACGGCGGGCCCCACGGTGTCCTGGCCACGGTGCCATGGACCTGTCGACGCTGGCGCGGTGCCATTGCGGCGGTGCGTCACGGCGGAGGCCGGCGGTGGCGCCCCAGGCGGCGTCGACTTGCAGCCCATCAGCACGCAGACGGTCACTGGGGAGCGGCCAGGAGAACGCGTCCATGGCAAGCCCATCAGCACGACCTCCGGCGGTGGGGGAGTTGGGGCGGCGTCGCTTCCTGCTGCGTCGTCGCGGAGGGCGGTGCCCCTGAGCGCCATGGTCCTGCCCATCACGGCCCTGGCCAGGTTGGTTGTCATGAGTGCGGCGGTTGCCCCCAGAGTGGCCGCCGGCCTGGGCATCCGGTGGTGGCGCGCGGTCGACTTCGTAGCGCACGATGTCGATGGAGACAGGGTAGGTGAGGCGCTTGACGAAGGGTGCTTGGGAAGGGTGGCGAGCGGGGGTGACCTCAACCACCTCCAGGATGGCGCGACGGCGGATGGAGGCTGGGTCGCAGGTGCGGGCGTCAAGCCTGTAGGTCGCCATGTCTGCCCTGGTGCGCGTGCTGGGGTGGAGACGCTCGATCCAGCAGCTGTCGTTGAGCAGATGCTCAACAGTGGAGAGGTTCCAGGCCTGGGCAGGGATCCCACGGAGCGCCAACTCAACCTTGTAGTCGAACGAGCCGAGGCCAGCGTGCGCAAGCTTGCACCATGGCCGGAGAGATAGCGTGAAGCCGTACCCCGCGCCCCCGATGAAATGGTCACCGGAGAGCCGATCTTTCAGCTCCTGCGAGCGGAAGATGAGGAGGAAATCCTCGGGCTGGTGGAGGTGGACAGAGAAGTCGCCAGGGCGGAGCTCGAACTGTTCGTAGATGGTGGCGGCGACTTCCTCAGCAGTAACCGGGGGGCGGGTGCCTGTGATGGAGGCGACCATGGCACGGCGAAGGACCTCCTCGGCCTGCTCAACTTTGACGGTTCGCGAGACGATGACGTGCACCGGATCCTGCGGATCGACGGCGGGTCCGGCTCGGGTTTTCGCTGGAGCGGGCGGGGGCGGGGGTGGCGTCGCGGGCCTGGGCGCTGCCGCCGCAAGGGGGACGATGGCGGTTTGGGCGTGTCTGCGCGGAGGCGTCCCCGCGCCGTCGTGGTGCCGCTGCTCGCAGTGGCGGGATGCGTGGCCGGAGATGAAGCAGATGCGGCAGCGGATGTCGCCGGTGCAGTCGCGAACCCTGTGGTGAGGCGACAGGCAGCGAAAGCAGAGGCCTTCCTCCTCCTCTGGGGTAGGGCTGCGCGGGCGAGAGGAGGCGGGGTACGCATGGTCGCGGCGGGGGCGGCGTTGTCGGTGACGCTGGCGGGGGCGCTGGAACCCATCCGCGTCGACCTGGGCGCCTCCGCGCACGCGGTGGACCTCGGAGCGTGGTCCAAGACGGGCCTGGGCGAGGACCCTGGTCACGGCGGCGGCGGCGGTGGTGGCGCGGGAGGAGCGGCGGGCGCGGAGGGGGCGAGGTGCTGCTCGCCACGTCGCGGTAGGAGCGCGATGAGGAGCCGGAGTCACTGCCGGAGCCCAGCCAGCGGCTGGCGCCGGAGCCTGAGGGCGCGTCGGAGACCGTCATGGCGGAGAGGGAGGGGGGGCGCCGGCGTGACTCGACGGCGGCGGTGCTAGGTCAGGCTAGGGGAGAGGGAGCGGAACGGAGCGTCTCCATCCACAACTCTAGATCTTTCATACTACTAAAAATCTTTACTCTAGAACATAGAGGCTTAGCCCCAACCTCTATATCAATCGGTGTATGTGCGTTTTATTACTTTATAAGGACCAAGTGAGCATTTGCTGCACATGAGCACCAGTGCTCTCAGTTTTTTAAATATTTAAAAAATTATGTATCTGTGTTTCAAAAATTATCACATTTATTTCATGAATACATATATATGTTCCAAATAGTCGTGAGAAGTTTCGGTAGAAGTTGTATTGTATTTTGAGCTACAGGAAAAAAACAAATTTGTGGCTACGTATAGGTACGTATATTTGTCAGAAATTTTTCTTTTTTGTATAGCCAAAATATAACATACTTTTCTCCAAAATTTCTACCGTAGCTTCGGAATGTTTATATGTATGTAGGTATTTAATTTAATTTTTTTTAGAACTAAAATAATAAGATTTTATAGCACCGAGAGAACTGGTGCTCATATGCTAAAGACACTTTTCGCAAGTATAGTAAAAGCCCAATCAAGCGGACGATATACTTCACTCACCTAACATATACAGAAACTCGTACCATGGTGCCAACGTTCCAAAGACAGGATATATGATGCATCAGGTGACAGGAAACTCAAACTTATATCTTTGTACACTAATATCAGTGCAACCAGAACACAAATCGACAGGCTAGGAAGTAACAATGGCAACACATAACCATTGACATAATATAATTACAAGGGTAAGTAAACAAACAGGGTAGACAAACCAATAAGCATGTGCCTGCACAGACGAAGCATTTGCTCATCGACATAAAAAGCATGTCCTAACAAGCAAAACAGGGGCATGCAAACTTCATAAACAGGCTGTGTGAGCATGATAGCAGTTACCTGCTATAAAAAAGGTACGAAATCAGTGTGCTCGATTTCAGTTGTCAGTACCAACATAGTAGTGCCAAAGGCGCGAGACTCGCACACAAACGACCCATTGTTGGCTGTTGAGACTGATTTGAGTTAAACCAGTGTCACCCATCTGCACATAAGAAGGCAACACATAAATAGCTCGAACAGGTTATGCAGGAGAACAGGCCTATATGTTGAGCTTGACTAACCAATATATTTAAATATTTGCGAACAAACAAATAGAAAATAAGAACACGGCTCGGCCGATTTACCTTTAGGGTGTTGTAAATATCATGCTAAATAATCAGACATGTGAGATGAGATCATGAGACAGTGGCAATGCAGTGGCAATACTATTGCGCCAGGAAACTGAACACCTATCAGGCCAATAATGAGAGAACTTTTCGCAGGTGAAGATATAAGCAGGAATGTAGAATAATTGATTTCCATCATGGGAAAGTGGAATCCTTCTGAAGCTAATCATATACTGTCTCAAGCAAAGATTTGGACCCACAATGTACCAGTGCATATATGATAGTATTAGAGATATCTGGTTTAATCCAAATAGTTGGAGCAAAAATGTCGGAGCCTGTGCAGATAATAAAGGGGAATAATGATATACATGGCCAAAAGATGAAACCATGAGAGCTTGCAGCATCTGCAAGTACTTTCTCGACAGGTTTGTTGCTGCCGCACTGTCATCATTCCACCAAAAGGCTTAGTAGCAACTTGAAGCACTAACCATGCTCAATAAAGCAAAATGTAACATGAAAATATAGTATTCACGCATCAAATTAAATTATACAAATAACAAAGATGTACGGATGAGGGAACTAACAGGATAAGAGCTTATTGTTGTCTTAACTAAAAACCTTATGGGGGAAGCACATCAGCTAAATAACTAATGAACACAAATGGGCACTGACGATACATACATGTAATTTTGCCTCCTAATAAAGAGAAACATATGAAATAGCTATCTACAAAAATGACATTTTAAGCAATTATGAAATCAGATATTTAATAGCTTATTTGAGATTAAATAATCAAATATGAAACTACACCAATAAGTTGTATCTAAAGCAAAAAGGCTGTCTTTCTAGTTTCAATGCTTAAAAGCACATATGACATTGACATGCCCTTGAAACTACATCAGGGCTTGAGAACCTCTTAGCATGCATGGTTTTCTTTGTGTCCTAAACAAATGCAGGTAGTATAGTTCAGTGAATTAAGTAACAAATCAGGTATGGATTCAAACGAGCAGAGAACGCAAATTTATGGCGTCTTTCTTTCTTGATTCAGATAATAATATGGCCTGCAAAGCGTACATGGGGATTTTCCCCAACGACAGAATCAGTACCTCAGACGAAACACTCAACAGGCAACAACCAGGAACCTACTTGACAGAATACCACCCTTGATATATGTGGTATACTAGCCAAAAGAAAAAGAGAAAAAATGATACAGTATCTGAATAAAAACTAGCCATCTCGACCAAACAGCCTCACTCGCATGATTCTTCCCAGTCTTCCACTTCAAAGTCTGGCTGCAGCTTCTCCAGTGCTTGCCCAGCACCGGCGATTGGCCTGGTGCTTGTGGTAGCAGACTCCAGAGCATTCCATCTGTTTGTATCCATGACCTGGCCAGCAGCATCACCACGTCTCCACGCTGACCCTGGAGCTTGACCAAGCACACTTGTCCCCGCAGAATGACCAAGTACCGCCCAGCCTACAGATGGGTCAGACTCCGAGGCACCAGCCATCTTCCACGGATTGGCACTGGTCTTTGCAACCGATCCTCCCTCTCTCTGTGCTCCAACCCACACATTGCCTGATGCTGAAGCCTGAGTGATGCTGCTTGGGCAAAACATTGAAGCACCCTGGTAAGCAGACCCATAGTCCAGCCGCCTGAGAGCTGTGGCGGCTCTAGCTGGATCACCGAAGACTGCCAGGGCATTCTTGTCGTTGAGCCAAACCAACTCACACTCGCCACCAAACCTCAAGACTAGAGAGCTAACATCAGCCTCCCTTGGCAGGTCCAGCATTGCAACAACGAGCCTCGGGTCCATATCCACCATGGGATCAAAGTAAGGATGCGAAGCCGAAACAGGGACACCAGCCTTGGAGCCCAGAACACGAGCAGGCACCTTCGACTTGGGTGTGACATGGATGGTAACAAACAGCCTGGGCTCCCAACCGACCGCCTGAACAGACAGCTTCCACCTATCTGCAATGAGCCTGATAGCATCCCTCTTATCCTTGGTCATGTGACAGAAGACATGGACCTTGATGTTGCTTGAAGAATTTCCTCTCGTCTTCCCAAGCACAAGAAATTTGCACCTCTCCTCTATGGCCAGCACCCACTTCGGCTCGCGCCGGTAAAGATCAGAAACCAAATCCGAGGCATTCGAGTTCTCACCGAAATGCAGTGCGTCCAGATTGGGCTGTGTGATGTCAAAAGCTTCAGCAAGGACTCTTTTCCTCTCCATTTTCGCACACTCCTCATCACAGCAGAGTTTCCTCTGGCCAAGAGGTACCCTCTTCCCATTTGAATCCACTGGCTGGAGAGGCCTTGGCAGCTGCTCTATGATGGAGATGTCGAGCATACTATCACCATTGTGGTATGATCCTCCGGCGCTGCAGGGCACAGTTGAAGTGATACGGCCACAAGAGCAGGCAATAGCCACACGGACTTCGCATCTCACATCTGGGCAGGGTGATGACGGGTGGCATGGGGCATTGCAAGTGTGCTTGCATTCCCTCCTCGGGACACCACATGACTGTCCACATGAAGCCTTGCTCCCAGAGCTTGAACTAGCATCTCCACTTGCGGGTGGCGGTGGATCACAAGGGGAAGGGTGGCAAGTCCTAGCGCAAGCGTGCAGTCCGCATTGCCGGTTCTTCCCACAAGGCTGGTTGCATCTGATATCCTTCGAACCGCAAGGGATGTTCCTCAACATCACATGCCCCCCGCTGCATTCCCTCGTCACCGGCACAACGCAAGGCGGGCAGTCCCCAAAATGGCACTGATGCGAAGCTGGATGCCCACAGGCCTGAGGGACGGTGCACGGGTGCGGGCACGACGGAGTCGGCGTGCCGCACGGCTGCGGCGGCGGAATGGATGTCCTGCCGCAGGCGCAGGTGAGATCGCTGAATATGGTCTCGCGGCAGGGATCGCAGTGCCTGCTGTGGCAGAGGTGCTGGCAGCCATGCTGCCCGCACCGGAGCTTCTTGCCGCACGGTATCCGGCAGAAATGAGGATCCACGCTGACGCCGCCACCTTCATGCCGAGCGAACGGGTTCGACAGCGGGCAGCAGCACTCGCTGCACCGGTGCCTCCCGCAGTTCTTCTTGCGGCCGCAGGGCTTGCTGCAACGGAACTGTTCCATCGAGGCCTTGTAGCACTCCACCATCCGGCCCGACGAGCCGCAGCGGCACCTCTGCTCGACCCGCGCCGAGCACGGCGGGCACCTCCCCTCGTGGCACGTGACATTGCACCTATGCGCCCCGCACGGCAGCCTCTTGTCGCAGACCTTGTCGCAGGCAGGGATCGGGTCCAGGCAGCTCGCCCGCGTCCCCTGCAGCCGCGTCTTGCCGCAGTGGCACGCGGTGACCGTCCCCGGCAGGAGCCGGCACTCCCCGCACGGCCCCGCGTGGCACGCGGCCTCGCAGGCGTGGTTCCCGCACGCCAGGCCGTGCCCGCACGCCTCGCCGCAGGAGAACGCGCCGGCGGCGGCGGTGTCCGAAAGGCTCCCCGTCATCTCGCCGCACGGGATGGTGTTTGTTTTGTTGCCGCAGAAGCAGCGGGCGGGGAAGGTGACCTGGCAGTCCCCGCAGGGCCCCGTGTGGCAGGGCTTCTCGCAGCGGTGGCGCCGGCAGGGGAGGAGGCGTTCGCAGCGCTGGCCGCAGGTGACGGGCGTGGTCCGGTCCGCGCAGCGCCGCGCGATGGTCCGCTTGCCGCAGGGGCAGGGGCGGTCTGGCGCGAACGCCTTGCAGGGCGGGCATGGGCCCGGGTGGCACTGGAGCACGCAGACGTGGGGGCACCTGGTGGAAGCAGCATCGTCGTCGTCGCCCTTGCCGAGCGGCTTGGAGCATGGCTCGCCGCAGGAGTGCGGGGTGAGGAAGAGGTCGTTGGGCGGGTCGTGGCGGCGGCCGCAGAAGCAGGTGTATGCGACGTCGCGCGCGGCGACGGCGTGCACGGACTGGCACCCCGGGCAGCGCCAGGAGGCGGCGTCGGAGACGGAGGAGGCCGGGGCCCGCGCCCACCTGCGGATGCAGGGGAGGTGGAAGATGGAGAAGCAGCTGGCGCAGGACCAGACGGGCGCCGACCTGCGCACCGCGTCGTAGCAGATCATGCACTCGACTGCGCCACGGGCCAGCTTGTCCTGGATCTCCTGCACCAGCTGCGGCACCCCTGTGATGACAGGGGCGGGCGCTGGCGCTGGCGCGAGCGGAGCCCTCTCCTGCGGCGGTGGTCGGTGGTTGGCCGGAGCCCTGTCCTGCGGCGGGGCGGGGCGGCGGTTGGGGCGGTGGCGGCGACGGTGCGGGCGGGCGTGGGATGGCGGGTTGGGGAGGGGCAGGATGGGGGCGGCGTCGTCATGGGCGCCGTAGGGACGGGGGTCGGCGGCGGCGGGGTTACGCGCAGCAGCGGATCGGGGCCGCCATAAGGCAGGGGAGGCGGCCGTGGCTGGGCCGTTGCCGTGGCGGCGATCGGTGGAGGGTTGCATGCGGCGGCGGAGCGGGAAGCCCAGGTGTGGCGTGTCCTCCGTTGGGGAGTTGGGGGCGGAGGCGGGGAGGTGGGGGCGGCGAGCGGCGGTGATTGGTGGATTATGGGGAGTGGAAGAGCGTATTTGAAGAGGCGGGAGAGCCTTGGGGACAACGGCAAGTCGGCGGTGGGGGACGGAGACGCGTCGCGGGTCAGTGAGAGGCGGTTGCGGGCCTTCGGGAAGAGCACGTGCACGGTCGGGTTTGGAATTGCCGAGTAGTGTAAGTATTTTCGTGTTGTCGTGCTCGCATCATATTTCCTGTGACATGGACACCTGCACGTTCGTTTAGTCAAAGGACGGCAAGGAAACTTGGGAGCCACGGTGCACACCACACCGCTTTCCTCTAACAAATTCTTTCCTTTTCTTGTCCACTTTTTTAAAAAGAAAGTCCTAATATATTAGCCAAAACCAACCCTCACAAAACATCCTTACAAGCAAAATAAATAAAACTAAGTCCCTGCAGCTTCCAGCAACATCTTTCTTCTCCGTCCCTCGACGACACGTTGTGAGCAAAGCTCGATGACACCTCTGAGCTTTCGGCGTAGCAAAGCTCGTGTCGGAAAAAGCTTGAAAAAACCCATACGCTTGTGGAATCAGCGCTCGGGAAGTTGTCGACGTAGACCAAAAGATGTCAACAACCACAATCTCGAAAGATAGCCATCTTGGAGAAGCTAGTACTCAGAAGGTCGGGAGATAATCCCAGCTCGTCGACAATACGCTGCTACATCATTCCCACCACGGAACGCTGCAGCCATAGACATACACTTATCACGCCAAGCCTAATGCCAGTCAATCGAATCCAAACTCCATCCCGTCGACGCTCCTCCGCGGGAAAACACTGATATGAGGCGGGCTGAAGGACTTTTATTTTCAACGCTGCTAATGCCCCTGCACCGAAGATGGAGAACTCAAAGACCATACGGTGTAAGAAATATGTGTAAGGGTATATTGCCCCTATGTGTGGTTTTGGTAATTAATGACAACCCCTATGGATTAATGTTTTCATTGAGTTTCTATGAAGGAATATTCCATAGGTACTACTTGTATTCCATGTGTTGGATTCATGTATGGATGCCATGAAGATAAAGATACACCTTGTGTATTGGCATCAAGATCATCGATCAAGATAGTATGATAGAGCATGAGAAGATACAAGGTTGACCAATACAAAGAATGAAGAAAAGATTCAAGTTTGGTCAACACATGAAGCATGAAGAATGTGCCACGTGAAGTCACATGGTATCTTTCCATGGGCATGTATGGGCATGCATCAGAAGTGAGATCTCATATAGCCCATGAGAGGATTACGGCAAGTGGTGATCGTCATCAAGGTTGAGTTGGGCAAGTTCAAGTTGAGCATCTCGAGAAGATCATATGCTTGAAGCTTGCCGTCCATTTGATGATAATGGACATGTGAAAATGTACAACAATAGAGCTTTCCCATCATAGTGTATGGGGGAGCATTTGTGAGTCTTCACGAAGTAACGATGATCAAGTAAGGCATTCCGGCTTGAGTGGAGCTTGAAGAGCTATCATCAAGATCAAGCGGGATGCGCAAGGCAAAGGTATGGCATTGACTAGGTTTTCCTTTTATCGGTCTCAAGGTGGTTGTTGGGAGACCGGATTATAGGATAGATAGTCGCACTATCAAGAGGGGCTTTCGGTTGGGTAACTTGATTGCATCGTCTTAGGGAGCTCGATCCTTTGCATACTTTGCAAATCCCTATTTCTTCTTGGTGTTTCTCTGTGTGAGGTTCTTGAGCTTGTTGCTAGCTTTACAACAAGCCCAAGTTCATCGAAAACGGAGTTCGTATGACTCTTCTATGACATTTTCAAGGTTGGGTGATTTTACCGGTTATTCATGATATAAGGTTCTACCTTTTATATTCATGATAAAAATCCCCTCCTACAGATTCTTGTGTTTTCACTTTTTATAAGATAGAATTTGTTGTTACCTTTCAAACAAATTGGTTTCATTCAATTCGGAGTTCGGGAGCATTTGTTTTTTTTAAAAGGAAAAAGCGAGATAAAAAGAAAAAGGGAGGGAAGGGGCCAGCCACCGACCGGCCTGACCGGCCCAGCCACCGGCCCACCCGGTCTGCGCCAGCTATGGCACCTGTGCCAGCCGGGTCGCCTCCAGTGGGCCGTCCGGCCTGGGTCTGGCGGCCACCGGCCCGCCCGGCATGTCCCCGGCCCGACCGGGCGCCTCCCAGCTGGGCCGCCTCCCCTGGCCCATTCGCCCCCGCGCGGCCAGCTCGCCCATCCTGTCCGGGCCTCTGCTCGGCCGGGCTGCACGCCGGCCTGTCCGGCTGCTGCTCCGGTCGGCCGTCCTGTGCGCCGGCTGGGCCGTTTTTCCTGTGCGATTTTTACTGTCTTTTTCCCCCAACGGTTATTTCTCCTCCTTAGCTATAAATAGCTTTCTTCCACCTTGAGCTGAGGTAGTTCTTCCCATTCTTCTCCTCCATTGTTGCTATCTGAAGAACTTGCTTCCCCCTCTTGATTCCTCCCATGATTCTTGCCCATTCTTGAGGATTTGAGAGAGGAGATCTAGATCTACAATCCCCACCAATCAATTTCTCCTCTAAGTGAGGGGAACCCATCGGATCTAGATCTTGGAGTCTTTTGTTGACTTTCCCCTTTGTTCTTCCTCTCTAATAACATCCTAGCATTTGTTGCTCGGGTGGGATTTGAGTGTGAAGGACTCGAACACCTCTAGTGTTCTTGCTTTGCATCACTGCATAGTGTTGAGCTCTCCACCACGATTAGTTCGAGTGAGAGACCGTGAGCTTGTTACTCTTGGAGGGAGACCTCCTAGTTGGCTTGGCGGTTGGTGCTCCGGTGATCTCTTCAATGAAGATTGTGAAGAGGCCCGGGCTTCTCCTTCGTGGAGCTTATGAAGTGGTTGTGGAGCTTGCCATCTCCGGAGTGTAGGAAAATCTAACCATAAGGAAAGGGCCATTATCCTTCGTGGGTGTGGCTCGAAGAATAGGGTGAGCCTTCGTGGCGTTGGGAAATCCTTCGTGGGACCTCCACTCCTCCAAACGTGACGTATCTTCTTGCAAAGGAAGGGAACACAGGAATACATCCTCGTCTCCGCGTGCCTCGGTTATTTCTATACCCGAGCTCTCTTTCCTTGTGATAGCCATCGTGCTTGAAGTACATATATCTTGCTATCACTTGTGCTACATATAACTTGTGCCTATCTTGCTTAGATCTAGTTGTTATTGTTACACTTAGTTGAGCTTAGCATATTTAGGGTTTGTGCTTGTAAACTAAGCGTTAGTTTAATTCCGCATTCTTACAAGACAAATCCGTAAGAGTTTTTAATCGCCTATTCACCCCCCTCTAGGCGACATCTCGTCCTTTCAATTGGTATCAGAGCAAGGTCTCTCCTTGTTTAAGGCTTCACCGCCTTGAGAGTAAAGATGTCGGCTAGTAATATAGTGCACAATGACACAATTATCTTTAATGGCACAAATTATCTTTTGTGGAGAAATTGCTTGCTTTGTAATCTTCGGACCTTGTGTCCAAATATAGAGCGATTTCTAGATGTAGGTTTTTCTCCTCCGATGGATCCTCAAAATCTATCTTTAGAGGATGAGAAAAACTTACATCTTGAATCTCAAGTATCTAATGAGCTTTTATTCTCCTTGAGACCAGATTTTCGTAGGTTCTTGATCTATATAAAGCGAAAATCGTCTCATGAGATGTGGATCAATGTCAACACCCGGATTTTTAAGTCCGGATGCCTATTATGTCGTTCATCGCAATCCCAGGAATATTGTTGTTGCGAGACATAACAGTTGATATCATAAGTCATCATTCATTACAAACCATAATCATCTTACAAAAGTAGATCACATGATCCAATATTACAACCATAGTTGATCTATTGATCAACGATCATCACAAATGTTACAAAGCGGAAGCGTAGTAGTAGTGGACTATCTAATTCCACAGGCCAACGCTTGACGTTAGAAGAACTCCTAGTTGTTGTAGACGTCCTGCTGACCGTCATCTTCATACTGCTGCTCCTCTTCATAGTCTGGCCATTTGAATAGCCAGGGACACAGCCGTGAGTACTTTTAAAGTACTCACGAACTAACACTATTGTAATTACTATCAAGTTTATTACTTGGATGCTAAGCTCTAGGTTTATTTGCATAAAGCCAATTTTAGTTCATAAACATTTAGTAAAAGACTCCTCATTTGCTAACTAACTCAAGTGGGAACATTAGTGTCATTCCCACAACTCAGTTGTGATTCAATTCAAGTTCACCATTCATGTCACCATTCATTTCACCCTTTAGTTCAGAAAACATCTGACAACGGAACAGTATGGCCTTTCCAATCGTCCGTAACCGTGGACACGGCTATTCGAATAGTTTTACACTCTGCAGAGGTTGCACACTTGTGCCACAACATTTGATTACATCCGTCAGGGGTAACCCTGAATAATTGTAACTCAGTACGCGGATCATCAACCATAACCTTTCACTTACATATCCTAGTATAGGCACCTCTCCCCATGAGCTTGGCCTCCCAGTGAAGACAAACCGTCAGCCTGGGTGACAAGGTATTAACTTGTCAATGCCTACGAGTTGTAGACTAGGGTTTAGTTGGATGTAGAGGGCAAGTAGATCTCGAAGGTTTCAGCCGAAAAGTACTCGACGATGTAAAAACTAGGGTTTGTGAGACAATGATTCGATCCTTTCTTTGTCCCTCGACTCCCCCTTATATAGGAGGCGGAGCCGAGGGTTTCGTAATACACAAGTTTACAGAGTCCGGGAGGGTTTCTAACCCGTCCCGCAAGATTACAAGTATTGTTTCCTAATACAACTTCTAGCTTTCCTTACTAGCATCTTGGGCTTCCGAATCTTCTTATTCTTCGGGTCGTAGGCCTTCAGTAAACCCCGGGTACCATCTTCGGCAGGCCCATTAGGGGTGTCTATGTCAGTAGCCCCCGAGATTTTGCTTGAATCGCAGAGTCAGGGAAAATCTCCAACTTTAATCATTCAATACATCTGCCGAAGTTATCACATATCTTTAGATACGCAATTCTACATTGTACAGGGATAATGGTAGTTGGGGCTAGTTCATCTGATGGATCAGGTACTAGTTAACTGCTCTAGTGGCAATCCGAAAAACCTACTTCAAGATCATGTCCCTGGACATGATCTCAGTATACTGGTGTAAACTTCGACAGGAGCCGCTTAAGGTCTTACCATTCTGTCGAGTCCCAGTCATATTTTATCGGGTACCTAACGCGTCCGTTAGGATTTTTCTTCGTATCTGTTGATACGGAAAAAAGTAGCAAACCGACGTCAGAGACGGCGCTACGCCGCGCAGAACGGATCTGGGGTCTTACCTTCGCAATGTTTTGCGGCATTCAGAGATTACTCGCTACTTTGGCGCTCTGAGAATATATTGTCGAGTTTTTTTTCGGCTGTTGGAATAGCACATTCTATCGAGTCAATGTATGACTTATTTTGCCTTCCCGATGGGAGTATATGTAGAGTTATTTGTATAACTCGAAATATGCTCACTTCTTCTTTTTTCTTCTTTCTTTCTTTCTCTCTTTTTTTTTATAATTTCATCGGGCACGCGAATAGCGTTCCCGATGGGAGTAGCCCCCGAGGCTACACCCAAGAACTTGTGCTTGGTTGTAGGCTCAACACTTTATTGCCTCATGTCAATGTATTTTCATTCTTTCTCGAACTTTTTATATTTATCGGGTGCGCGACCAGCGCTCCCGATGGGAGTAGCCCCCGAGGCTATGAGCAAATGCTTGCATTTGGTCATAGGCTCTCGACATTTCTATTTTGTCATACTCGAATTTTTCTTTTTTTTCAAAGTAGCCCCCGAGCATTTGGGCAAAAACTTGTATTTGTTCAAAGGCTCTCGAAATAATCAATAATCTTCTGCTGTCGCCATTCTTATGAAGCTTCATAGTCGAGATCTTCGCTTGCCAAGGTGACATCATTGCTGACGATAGCCACGATCACTGTATCGGGAAAACGCGAGAACTTCTCTCCCTCTGTCTCGTGGGCCCAAATTTCATATCGTGTTGACACGTCCTGCAAGTGGGGGAACACGTCCTTCGCTTTTCCTGGCGCACGTACTGTAGCTCCTGTGCTTTCTCGTCTGTATGAAATTACTTTTTACCCCTTGTCCACGTGTACACCATCTGTCCCGCAATCTCTCAATCCAACGGCGCGTCGATTCACCGCACCTCTATATAAGGGTATCGTCTTCCTCCTCTAGTCCTTTCGCTTGCACCGCACCTCTGCTTCTCCTCTGCGAAATCCTCCATTGCTCCCATTGCTTCAAGAGCTCAACCACACTCACACCCTTCATCGCCAAGCTTATTGATGCCGCCTCGCATCCGTTTGACTAGGCACAGTACTCCAGAGTCGAAGATGGCGACGGCGGATCTGGGAAGCGCCGAGTGGGAGAGATCCAAGATCTCTGCCCAAGATATCAACCTGCTGAAGAAGATGGGGTTCAACAAGAAGGAGAACTCGCTCCGCTTCCCCAAGGAGGAGAGCTATCCAAGGCCTCCAATCGATTATCGGGTCAGTTTCGTTGACCACCTCATCCGAGGTCTTTCTCCCCCAATCCACGAGTTTCTTCGGGGTCTTTTGTTTGTCTATGGGCTTCAACTGCATCAGTTGACGCCCAATTCCATCCTCCACGTGTCGATTTTTATCACATTGTGTGAGTGCTTCCTCGGGGTCCAACCTAATTGGGCTCTGTGGAAGCGTATCTTCTACCTCCGCTGTAATGGCTCCCACAACGTCGCCTACAACATTGGCGGCGTTGTTATCTGTGTTCGTTCTGACGTCGAATATTTCGACGTCAAATTCCCCGACTCCATCCAAGGTTGGCGAAAGAAGTGGTTGTATATCCATGAAGAAAGCTCCAATCCAGTGGAGGACAACATCGCCCCTTTTGACGGAGAAGCCAAAATCCTTCGCCGCCGTTCCTGGGATGCTGAAGCTACCGAAGCTGAGAAGTTGGCGACAGAAGCGCTGATGACTCGCATCCACGAGCTACAGAACACCCGCGGCCAGGAACTTTCGGGTATTGAGATTACTGCTTATTTCCTTAGGATTAGAGTGCAGCCTCTCCAGGCTCGCAAAAATCCCCTCTGGAAGTATGCTGGTGAAAAAGATGTTGACAGACTCTCAAAAGACCTTCCTTTGAAGGATTTTGAAAAGCTTATCCGCAAAATCTCATCACTCAACAAGAAGGATCCAATTCCATCCTCTTGCCGCATTGCGCCATATAGTGGCGCCAATCCCCTTCCCGAGGTAATTTTTCCTTTTAGTTGCTATATTGTCTCCTTTAGTTTTATTATTTATCGACTACTGTCTTGCTAGCTTTTATGCATAACTTCCTTTTTTATCGACACTCTTTCTTTTTCTCAGAACCACCCCGTTCTTACTTCTCTTCCTCCTCTTCCTGAGGGTGGAGAAGTTGAAGATCGTACCGTTGTCGATGATGACAACCAAAATACCTCGCGCCCTGAAAGTGAAGTCGCGGGTTCTCACAAATCCACGGCTTCTTCTGAAAAAGAGGTCGAGTCTGAGGCCACTGCCTCTACACACTCCCTTCCTCCTGCTGTTTCTCCAAGGAACAAAAGGAAAAGGGATGAAGTCGAAGATTCCGGCACCTCCAAGGCCGAAGAAGTCGGTCCTTCAGATAAGAAGGCGGCTTTCAATCCTTACGAGGATGCCCTTGTCAGCTCGTAAGTTCCATATTACTTTTTGTTACTTTGCTCTCGATGTTTTTGTCTATCTTGATTCTTATATTGTCGCCACTTTGTTGCAGTGGTGACGAAGAAGAAGAACCTATTGACGCGGCTGCTCGAACGAGTACGTCGCGTACGTTAGTTATATCTGAAGCTCAACCTGATGGAGGTGAAACTTCGCCTCCTCAGCAAAACATTGAGCGTTCAACTCCACCTGCAAGCCCCCGTGCCTCTTCGCCAAAGAGGGCAAGGGTCGAGCCATCCAAGGAACCTATCCTGTTCCCTAGTAACTCTTCGACACCTTCATTGGATGACGTAAGTTTTTCACTCTCCTCTTTTGATATATGTTCCGATCCTTTCAGTACTTTCATCTTTTCTTTGTTTCTTGCAATATGTTGTCGAATTCAGACTGGCTATATTGACTTCTCTTTTTCTGTTGTTCCTCTCTTCAGCCTTTGATGAAGGAATTTATCCGCCTCGGTACCCAATTCGTCGGGTATCGTGATCATACCAAGAAGCTGGAAGGTACTATTTTTACTCGCCTTCTTTGTTGCATGTACTCCATTATTTTTGTCAAGATATTTGATTGTCGTTCATGTTGCCAGGAGATCTTGCGGAGTCCAATAAGCGTGCCGACGCTCTTGCTACCAAGTTAAAACAGAGCGAACAAGCTCGCAAGAAAGCTGAAGCAGATGCTGCCGCCGTCGAAGATCTTCGGAAAAGACTTCACGACGCGAAAACTTCGTTGAGCGAACATATAACTCAGCAGTCTGCTCGCGAGACAGAAATTATTGCTCGCATAGAATCGCAATGTCGACGTTTTGTTAGTAAGTGCTCACATCCTTGTGCATTTCCTCGGGTTACTTCACACTTTCCGAGCATTCTTTATTTACGAGCTACCCTTTGCTTATTTTCAGGGAGAACTCATCAAGAATACGTAGTGGATGGTCCTGAAGGCGACGAGCTTCTCGACGCGCTGACTCTTCTTGAAATCCATGGGGATGAAGCACGCGAAGGAATTGCTGATGCTGAGGCAGGTCTATCGAAGCTTTTCCCCTACTTCTTCCCGAAGAAAGAGGAGCCCAACACTTTTGTTGCTCTCGCCAAAGGCTTCAACGTGCCGGAAGATCTTGGGCTCAAGCTTCGCCAAGAGGGCCTGAAGATTGAGTTGAAGGCACCATCGCGCTGATTGCTGATAGCCAGCAAAACGTCGATTGGACCAAGGTTGGCGACATAGGGGAGATGGAAACGAAGAAATGGCAATCTCTAATTAAAGCTACCAAGCCTCCCTCAAAACCAATCCTTTCCTTCCTTGGTGTTAAACCAACTCCTGCTCCAAGCACATCCAAGCCGGAGGTCAAGTAGACCACCCTTTCTTTCTTTTCTTTTTTTCTTTTGATGCTGTCGCCCAAGTATCTTTGGCGACATCTACCCCACTAGTTTGTTAGGGCTTTCTCCATTGTAATGTCTTGTAAATATTCTGAAAATTAATGGAATTCTATCTTGCTTGATGATTGATGTCGAGCCTTTTCTTTCAGTTGATTTTTGACAACTATTCTACAACTCCTCGTCCTTCTGATGTGTTACCTGCGTCGTCGCGTTTGAAGAAGGCACCTGTTGCTATCGAACGTATTGAAGATTCATCGAGTAAAAATTCAGCAGAAGACTTGGAAGAACTTCGCCAACAACTCCAGTCTATGAAGAAACAATCACTTATGATGATGGAACAGTATCGAAAATCATCCGAGAGAGAAAAAATTGCGCTTCAACAGGCTCAAGATGCCATATCTGCCAAGGAAGCCGCTATTTCTGAAGCTGCAAAAGCGACCACTCGAGAAAATTTTATGCTTGATTTGATGAATGAAGCCAGTGCGGATATGTCAGGTATGCTTTTGCAAACCAAGATTCCTTCTGTTTTCCCGTTATTCCTTTTTTGAAATTCTTGTGCTGTCGCCAAATAGGTTCCTTTCTTGACGCTGCTGCTGAAAACGAAAGGGTAAACACAAGGACAAATCTCCGTGTTAACCTTTCTCTTGACCATGGTTCTCTTTTCTGGGCCACTCCAGAACGTACCCGAAAAATTGTCAGGTTTCAAGACCGCGCCTGTCAGGTTCGCGACTTCCTTGATTTCTGCACCAGGACCTTGTCCCTGGTTTACAAGACCATGTTTCCTCGGAACGAGGCACCCGACACTCTTCTTGGTCTGATGGAAAAATTTCGGGATGCTCCTCGTATCCGTAACTTTGTGCGAGCTCAATTATCTGCCGGCGCCAGGTTTGCTATGATGATGATAAAAATCTGCTATCCCAAGTTTGACATGAGTCAAATTGTTACCAAGTGCCTGGCCAAGATGGCGAAAAGGAAGAGAGACGTTGGCAAAATTGATGATCATGTGACTCCTGTAGCAGAAGATATGATGGATGAACTTCTTCGGATGGACGCTGAATTCTTCGTGAAGGGCAGCTATGCTGAACACAGTACCCGTACTAGACGGATGACCATAGATAATATAATGGGCCACCATTGACATTTTTCCTTCTTAGCTTGTCGAGTTCTCTCAGGAATTGCGTCCTGTATGTTGTAAACATATTCTATATTGTAAAGTTAGTAAATATTTCTATTTTTCCTCATCAAGCCCCCGAGTGTTTCAGTGGTAAATCTCTTTATTCTGTGTGCGAGGTTTTAAACCAAGGCAACCAAATTCTTATTGAATATACTATATTTGTGGGTACTAGCCCCCGAGTGTTTTGTTCTTTTTTTTGATTGCTATTTTGTACCTTATTTTTATCTGGCGATGTATTTGGTACCCAGGCGAGATATTTTTGCCAGTTAGATTCATCTATATTGTATATATATTGTAACTTCGAGGCGTAAGCCCCCGAGCATGTCGAAGAAAAAGATATATATCTCCACTATCTTTATTATATTGCAGCACGGCGAGCCCGCCTCATTAAAAACCTTCTCCGGCCCCACTCGGTGCCCCGAAAAAGGAAAAGAGTGCGCTGAAAACTGGTGGGCGTTTCAGTACATTGTGGCTTTACAAGGAGGACTATATTTCGACTCTAGGCGTAAAAACGCCTGAGGTGTGCCATGTTCCAAGGATTTGGCTCGACATCTCCTGACTTCTTGTCCTTTAACCTGTATGCGCCTCCCTCGATTACTTCTGTGACGATGTAAGGTCCAAGCCATGGTGACTCGAGCTTTTCATGCCTTTGTTGATTGAGCCGTAGAACTAAGTCTCCCACCTGAAAGGACCTTGGTCGCAAATGTCGACTATGGTAGTTTTTCAGATCTTGCTGGTATTTAGCGACTCGCGATAGCACTTCATCTCGAGCTTCGTCGAGTGCGTCGACGTCGTCTTCCAATGCTCTCCTGGACGCTTCTTCATTGTATTCCGTGACTCTTGGAGAGTCGTGCTCTATTTCTATCAGCAATACTGCCTTTGCTCCATGGACCAAGAAAAACGGAGTCTCCTGTGTCGCTGTATTTGGTGTTGTTCGGATGCTCCATAACACACTCGGCAGCTCTTATGGCCAAGTATGTCGAGCTTTTTCCAGTGGTCCTAACAAGCGTTTCTTGATACCATTGCAAATTATTCCATTGGCTTTCTCGACTTGGCCGTTTGTTTGCGGATGCGCAACTGATGCGAAATGCAATTTGATGCCTACCTCTGCACAGTATGCCTTGAATTCCTTTGATGTGAAGTTACTGCCATTGTCCGTAACGATGCTATGAGGTACTCCAAACCGAAAAACAATGCTTTTCATGAATTTATTGCTGACGCTGCATCTGGTGAATTTATCAGCTTTGCTTCTATCCATTTGGTGAATTTGTTGACAGCGACGAGCATATACTCGTATCCTCCTGGCGAGGCTTTATGTAACTTCCCCACCATATCGAGGCCCCACTGAGCAAAGGGCCAAGATAAGGGTATTGGCATCAACTCCGCTGCCGGAGAGTGAGGTTTTGCGGCAAATCTCTGGCACGCGTCACAAGTTCGCACTATCTCCTTCGCGTCCTCAATGGCCGTCAACCAGTAAAATCCAGCTCGAAAGACTTTTGCTGCAATAGCTCGACTGCTCGCGTGATGACCACATATTCCTTCGTGCACGTCCTTCAGGATTGTCCTTCCTTCTTCTGGTGTAACACACCTTTGTAACACACCTGAAATACTTCGCTTGTACAACTCCCCTTTGATCACCGTGAAAGCTTTGGATCGTCTAATAATTCGCCTTGCTTCAACTGGATCGTCGGGTATTGTTTTCCTTAGGATGTATGATATGTACGCCTGCATCCATGGAGTTTGCACCATCAGTACTAGATCATGTTCCTCTTCTTCTTCCAATGTTTCTTTCGCAGCCCCCGAGGGTTTCTCATCCTTCTCCTTCTTTGTTGATTTCTTCGGCTTTGTGGATCTCTCTGTTATCTCCTCCCAGAACACGCCCGGAGGAATCGCGAGACACTGCGACCCGATGTTTGCGAGAACATCGGCTTCATCATTGCTCAGTCTGCTGATGTGGTTTACTTCGCACCCATCAAATAACTTCTCGAGCTCGTTGTACACTTCCTTGTATGCCACCATGCTGTCATTGATTGCATCACATTGGTTCATGACTTGCTGAGCCACCAATTGTGAGTCGACAAAGATTTTTAGTCGAGTTGCGCCGCAGGCTTTCGCCATCTTCATCCCGTGTATAAGAGCTTCGTATTCTGCCTCATTGTTAGATTCTTTGGGAACATCATCCGTAAGACATATTTTAATTTGTCGCCTTCCGGTGATATGAGTATCACGCCTGCTCCAGCTCCCTCTAACCTCTTGGACCCGTCAAAGTTCATAGTCCAGGTTCTCGAGAGATCCCGGGGTCCTGTATTTTGCAGCTCCATCCACTCTGCGATGAAATCTGGCAGAATTTGCGACTTTATTGCTTTTCTTTCTTCATACGTGATGTCCCGAGGAGAAAGTTCTATTACCCAAAGGGAGACACGACATGTAGCTTCTGGATTGTTTAGTATATTGGATAAAGGCGCCTCATTGACCACTATTATCGGATGCGCCGAAAAATAGTGCCGCAATTTTCTTGCGGTTGTGAACACTCCGTATGCTAGCTTCTGATACTGTGGGTACCTCTGTTTTGAAGGCGATAATACTTCACTAATGAAATATACTGGCCTCTGCACTCCATGGAGTTTTCCTTCTTCTTCCCTTTCGACGACTAGCGCCGTGCTGACCACCTGGGGTGTAGCCGCAATATATAACAGGAGGGGTTCCTTCTCTTTTGGCGCCACCAAGATTGGTGGTGTCGAGATTGCGCGTTTAAGATCCTCGAAAGCTCTATCTGCCTCCTCGTTCCACTGGAACTTCACTCCTTGTTTGATTAGGGCGTAGAACGGTAACGCCTTTTCTCCCAGTCTGGCAACGAATCTGCTTAAAGCTGCAACTCGCCCAGTTAACTGCTGTATTTCTTTCAACTTTGTTGGCTTCCTCATTGTTACTATAGCTTCGATTTTTTCGGGATTAGCTTCGATCCCTCTTGCTGAGACTAGGAACACGAGAAGTTCGCCTGCAGGGACGCCGAAAGAACACTTCGTCGGATTCAACTTGAGACAAAATTTGTCGAGGTTGTCGAAGGTTTCCTTCAAGTCCTCGATTAACGTTGCCCCCTTTTTTGATGTTATGACGACATCATCAATGTATACTTGTACGTTTTTCCCAATCTGTGTTGCTAAGCACTTCTGCATCATTCGCTGATATGTTGCTCCCGCGTTTTTCAGACCAAAAGGCATTGTTCTATAGCAAAACACGCCGTAAGGTGTAATGAACGTTGTTTTGACTTCATCTTCTTCTTTTAATCTGATCTGGTTATAACCAGAATAAGAATCCAGGAAGGAAAGACGTTCACATCCTGCCGTGGAGTCGATAATTTGATCGATCCTCGGGAGGGGAAAGTGATCCTTTGGACAATGTTTGTTGAGACACGTAAAGTCGACACACATGCGAAGGACTTTAGTGTTTTTCTTCGGGACCAATACTGGGTTTGCGACCCACGTGGCCTCTGTATGCAGCTCCTTGATGAAACCAGCTTCTCTCAGTCGATCAATCTCCGACAGCATAGCTTTGCGGTTTGGCTCCGAAAAACGCCGCAAAGGTTGTTTGATTGGTCTCGCTATTGGATCCAAGTTTAGGTGGTGCTCGGCAAGTTCCCTGGGTACTCCTGGCATGTCAGCTGGATACCATGCGAAGATTTTCCAGTGCTCACGGAGGAACTCGACGAGCGCGCTTTCCTATGCGAGGTCCATGTTTGTCGTGATGGACGTTGTTTTCTTCGGATCTGTCGGGTGAATCTGCACCTCTTTAGAATCTTTTGCGGTGTTGAAGGTTGATTCCTTGTTGGGCCTCCCTACATCTGGCAGCACATCATAATCAGTTGTAAGTCTCGACACCATGTATTCTGCTTGCATCTCGAAAGTTTCTGACAGTCGATGAAAATCCTTGTCACATTTATCGGCTAGCGCAAAGCTTCCTTTGACTGTGATTGGTCCCTTAGGTCCAGGTAACCTCCAAAGCAGATACGTGTAATGTGGTACCGCCATAAACCTGGCATATGCTGGTCGTCCCAACAAAGCGTGATACTGCGACGGGAAATCCACAACTTCAAATTCCAACCTTTCTATCCTGTAGTTTTCTCGGGTCCCAAACTGAACGTCGAGATTGATCCTCCCCAATGGGTAGCTTGGCTTTTCTGGTGTGATGCCATGAAAACGTGTGTCGGTTGGTTTCAAATTTGCTAGGGAGATATTCATCTTTCTTAGCGTATCTGCATACACAAGGTTTAAGCTGCTGCCGCCATCTATAAACACTCGAGATACATCGAATCCTGCGATTACTGCCGGTAAGATAAGTGCTGACTGCCCTGGTCGAGGAACTTGCTGCGGGTGATCCGCTATTGTGAAGCCAATGTCTTGTCCTGACCAATTTAGGTACTCAACCGTTGGTGGAGGCATCTTCTCTGCCATAAACACTTGCCGCGAGATTACCTTTTGAGCCCTATTAGATGGCCTACCTTTCTGAATCATCGAGACCGCGCCATTGGAGTTAGGATCAACATATGGAGGTGGTTGTGGTGCTGCCGCTATTCTGAGCTGATGTCAATTTTCGTCCGTGATCGCGGGAGGAGGTGGTAAGTGGATCTCACTCCTGGGCCCCTGGGGGTTTCTATTTGTTATTTGAGCATTGGCTATCCCTGCAACCCGCATCATTGCTTGAAAATTGCGGCAGTCTTTCTGCAGATGTCCTGACTGCCTTTTCCCATTGCTATCGAGATAAAAATGCATCTGGCACGGCCCGTTCATCATATCTTTGGGAGTTACAAAAGGTCTTTGAAACCTTGACCCTCTATTTTGCCTGTTATTCCGAGAATCATCTCTATTGTCGCCTTGCTGTGCATTATTCCTTTGATAATCATCTCTATCGTTTCCTCCATTGTTTCCCCGAAACCCAGCCGATATTTGGCCAGGGGCATCGTAACTCGAGAATTGTCGAGGAAATCGGCGCCTAATTTGAAAATTTCGACTGCGGTCCTCCTCTGGTGACCTGTGTCGTTTATTATGTACTGCATCTTCGCCATCTGCCCATCTGTTTGCTATTTCCATTAATGCTGATATTGTCCTTGGGTTTGTTCTTCCCAAGTCCTCCACAAAATATCCTCGTCGAACTCCTGCTACAAACGCATCTATCGCTCTCTCGTCAGATATATTTTCTGCCGAGTTTTTGATGATGTTCCACCTCTGAATGTACTTCCTCATTGATTCATCATGCTTTTGTCTACATGACCTCAACTCCTCTAGTGTCGCAGGTTTTTTGCAGGTTGATCGGAAGTTCTTGACAAACACATCTTCAAAACTGTCCCAGCTGTCGATGGAGCCTGGGGGAAGCTTCTTTATCCACGATCTTGCGGCTCCGCTCAGGTGTATTTGAATGCTCTGCATGGCTGTTGCTCTGGTTCCACCTATCAATTTTACCGTCTCGAGGTAATCAACTAGCCAATCCTCGGGATCTTGCAGGCCATCAAATTTCTAGAAACTATCGGGTAGCTTGAATCCTGATGGGACTCAAGTTTTTCGGACCTGTCGCGTAAAACACGGGAGTCCACACATATCCTCTTCAGCAAGTTCTGGTGAATGCCGATGTTCTCTTCTGTCTTATCGCGCCCTATCTACCCTGGCTTGAGTCGCCGTATCTCTGACTCCACTTGCTCTTGGTGGATCTTGCACTGCTGCAGTAGGTCTCGGGCTATTTTGTCTTGCAGTTCCTTCGGGAGGTGTGGCTGCGAACGCTGCTCCCATGGCTCCGCATCCTGCCATGGCCATGTTGTACAACGCTTCTCTTGGATCCCCGGGAGGTGGCGGGGACGCTAAGATGAAAGCTTGCGTTGCCATGTATCCTGCTTCCGGTGTTTTTAGAATGATATTCCCCCTCGTGTCGATTGACATAAAAGACATATCGAGGTTTTGAATTAAAGTCTCTCTTTCGGCCTCAGGTATATTTTGCAGCCGAGATCTTGCTCTCCTTCGAGCTTCTCTGTGGCTATCTCCCGAAGTTCCTGATTGTCGACTTAACTCCGCTCTTCGCCTGCTTGATGCGGAAGCTGCCTCCTTTCTTCTATTCAGAGCAGCTATCTGTTTTTCTAATTCTCTTCCAGCTCGAGCGATCCTATATTGGTAAGCCTGCAACTCTTCAGTCGTAGCAGTTGTCGCCATTGGTTCTGAACCATCCATAGCTCTTGCAGCTCTATCCCATGCTGCTTGTGGGAGTTGAACCCTAATACGTGGTGTAGGCCCGACATATTTATTGCCCAAACCTCGCCTTAGGTCAGAGGGATCGACATATGGATTTCCCAATTCGTCGAAAGCCTCTGATGTCTCCTCCTGATCGCGACTTGCTTATCCAATGGCGTAAATCTCTGTCCATGATGTTGCTTGCTACCGATGAAGTCGACGATCTTGAACTTGCCATCGAGATCAGCTCCTTGTCGCCTCTAGTTCCCACAGACGGCGCCAATTGACAAGGTATTAACTTGTCAATGCCTACGAGTTGTAGACTAGGGTTTAGTTGGATGTAGAGGGCAAGTAGATCTCGAAGGTTTCAGCCGAAAAGTACTCGACGATGTAAAAACTAGGGTTTGTGAGAATGATTCGATCCTTTCTTTGTCCCTCGACTCCCCCTTATATAGGAGGCGGAGCCGAGGGTTTCGTAATACACAAGTTTACAGAGTCCGGGAGGGTTTCTAACCCGTCCCGCAAGATTACAAGTATTGTTTCCTAATACAACTTCTAGCCTTCCTTACTAGCATCTTGGGCTTCCGAATCTTCTTATTCTTCGGGTCGTAGGCCTTCAGTAAACCCCGGGTACCATCTTCGGCAGGCCCATTAGGGGTGTCTATGTCACTGGGAACTGCACAGGGCTTGGGCCGGACATTCACCTCATATTCACGTCATTTCACATCATTTCACATTCCACGGAGGCAGCCTCGGCATAACCCCTATGACGCTTGTTTAGAGGGAACCCATACTAAGACACATAAACTTCCAGTTAAGCCCTACCCATAATCAGGTATTGTGGGGGTACTTGTAAATTGGAAAGGTATCGCATCCGAACCCAACCATCAGTTTTTATCAAGTTCACCAAGTCATTCATGTCATATTCACCTTCAAAATCATTCAGTGTCATTTCATTTCACAATGTTCCCATCTAGAGTAGTCAATTTTATTTGTTAGCACTAGCATCTAGTCATGAGGGGTGCTAACTAGCTTTGATTGCCATAGGCTAACTTTGATGATCTTGTTCTATTCTAGACCAAGTGAATCATGAATCAAAAATTAAACGTTGATAAACCAAAATCAGTAAAGCTTGTAAGTAAAACTTGGGATGGAATCATTAAGCATAAGGTAAGATGTGGTGGTGCCTTGCTCTTGTAGAGCCTTGCACTTAGCAAGAATATTGGCTTGCCTTGGTTGGCGTATTGGTCAAAGTGGTCTTCCTCTCCTTGGAAGTAGACCTCCTCCTCCTCTTGATACTCCTCGGTACTAGCGTCTAAAAATGAATACGATGTATACAATCACCACACAAGACTTAAACACTAAAATAAGTACACACATGAGTCACATAAGCTAGGATAGCATCACAACATGATTTTTAGGTGGGTTAACTTTGTTGGATTCTTAAGAAAAATAATTTCCTCTCATTACACATATTATTTAGTGTTGCTATTTAATTCTTTGAGGAAATAATTTCCTCTCATGGAATCTTGTTAAGATTTAATTCCCTCAAATAATAATAAGGTATGAATTCATGTTGATCAAGTTCAACAATTCATATCTATCATTTGGGGAGAATGATTTAAATGAGGTACGAACCTCATCCCATTTATTTCTTACTTTAAAAACAATTTAATGTCTCTAAGTAATTCAAGATGAGATGACATAGACTAAGTCAACACACCACTTTGAATTGCTTAGGACCATGATTTAAGTGAGAGAGACCCTCTCATACTATTTGGAAAATAATTTTCAATGATTTAAATGAACTAGAAATAGCCACATAGCCATTATTTTGATCTAGTCCATGATCATACAAACAACTATGTGATGTTTTTACATAAACATGTAGAGTATGTGAAATGCGATTTATGAGAGTTGGAATCAACTCAAAATCACTTAGGGTTGATTTTTAATAATTGTTTGAAGTCACAAAAGTCCCTCCCTTGTTATTTTTGTAACTTTAATTCCATAAACAATTTAAGGGTGAGACCAGTGGGGTTGGATAGAGCTTTTTATAAGCTTTCCAAATATATAAAATTTGTCAAATTTGGTTTTGTGGATTTTATTCTATTCAATTTTGAAAACAGCATCTGTGAGTAATTTGTAATTAAACAAAATTTCGAATTTGAATTAAACGGGCCGGTGGGAAACATTATTGGGTCCAATCTGTTTAAACTGCGCAAAGGCCAGCCCAGCATGCATCCACTGCGCGTGGGCTGCCTGACAGGTGAGGGGCCACCCGTCAGTGTATCCGAACACCCGAAGTGGTAAGTTTCTTTCTACGCCGTAGGATTAGAATCAGATCGGACGGTGCACGGCCATCGTCATATCCGGCGAGCGGCAAGGCTACTGGCGGCGCAGGTAGGGGGTCAACATGCTCACCGAGGCTCCAGCTAGGGTGGGCAGTGTGCGCGGGGAGGTTGTCGACGACGACGAAGCGCCCGGTAGCAGTGGCATCTCCTGGGGCGGCGTCTATCTCCGGCGAGCGTCTGCGGCGGAGCACGGGCAGTGAGGGTGAAATTGGGTGGCGCTACGGGGCAATGTCGAGCGGCGAGGTGGCTAGGAGAGGCAGAGAGGAGAGGGGAAGTCGATGGTGTGCTGGATTGGGAGCGGGAGGGCCTCCTTTTATAGCGTCCAGAGGTGCTGCGGCTCGGGCGATGGGGTCGTCCATGGCGACGTCGCTACAGGGGTGCGGAGTGGCTGGCGATGACGCATGCGAGTAGGCGCTATCGATGCGGTCACACTGCGCTTGATTGCGGTGGAAACGATGCAGAGGAGAGGATGAGAGGGTGACGCGAGCTTGCAGTACCGCGGCGGTGGTCGCCAACGAGGTCGTCGGCTACAGCGTTCCCACGGGCCAATGGAGTTGTCTGGGCGGTTGATGGTGACGTTGCGGTGCGGGTGGTGCAGAGAGAAGAGGACGGGGTGACGCAGGCGAGCGGAACGCCGACGTGTCTGGGCGTGCCCGTGGCGCTCGCCGTGCACGCTCTGGCGTGCGCGTGCACGTCTGGGCACGTCTGGGCGTCGCTTGTCCTGGCGCGTCCGGTGCACCATTGCGTCGAGGGCCGTGTCTGGCATGACCAGGAGAGTGTGAGGAAGCGAGGTGGCAAGGTGGTGCACGGTGGCAGGGTCCAGAGTGAGAGAGGGCAAGGGTATGTCCATGCCATGCCACAGCATGGCATGTCCTGGTCAAAATGGTGACGTCCCTGGGTACCAAACCTTGTCTATTGCGTTTGGCAAATCTCAGAGGGGTCAGAGAGGTACAGAGGCTGACCTAGGGTTGAAGAGGGAGGCTATGATCCATTGGTTTATGCAATGTATGAGGTTGGCATATTGTTGCTCACAAGGTGTTTGAGGAAATGGCCGCAAGAACTCCACTTTGGAATTTTTGGATGAATTTTGGTGGGTTTGAATCATATATTATTTGCAGTAGAATGGTGGTGGTGGTGGTCAATTTGGAATTGGTTTGCAAAATCACAAGTTGCATATGATCTTGTATATGCTTCAATGTCTCTACTTTGCTTGATCATCATTTGAATTTGAGAAGGAATTTGTGGTGATGGTTTTGGGAAAAGTTGTTCATCTTGATGTTGTCTTGGATGAGGTGCAAAGAGTTGGCCAGGTGTAGTTTAGAAATCTCTAAATAACAGGGCTCAAAGTAGGCATCAAGCTATAATTGTCACAAGTGACCATTAGTGCATGTGAGCTCCTATTTCATTCAAATTTGATTTGATTTGATTTTCTTTGATTCCAAAAGTGTTAGTAAGTGTGTAGTAACCATTTACAACCAATGGTGAAAGCCAAATTGGTCTAGGTTAAGGATTTGTAAAAATGGCCTAAACCATATGTGAGTGTGTGTTGGATTTTCTCATTTCTTTTCTTCTTTCATTTTTCCTTATGTTTGGTTGATCAAGTGATCATGGATTGGGGTTTGAGCACACTTGCAAACACACAAGCAATCATCATGGCAAATTCACACTAATACAAATATAAAAGGTGAGTTATATGCATAGCCCTATATGGAGATAAAAAGTTTTTGTTGGTTCTAAATTTTGGTATATTGGGAACTCTCTCTTCATTCCTTTATTGAATTTTTGGGATGTTACAATCAATCTTAAAGAAAGGTTTGGTGGATCCATTTCTCATTTGGTCGATGGTATCTCCGAGGAGCTTTCTTCCCCTTCACATCATGAAGAGCTCCAAGTTGCTTCCACCTCCGGCTGTGATGATATATCATCTTCTTCCACTTCACCAACGTGTTGCAAGTCACAAGGTAATGATATGGTGAGTGGTGAGGAAAATTGCAATATGGATATTGTGCTCAATAGTGATGATTCTTCATATCTATCCCATTGCAATGTTTCCTCTTTGGACTTGAACACATATAGCACTAAAAATAATCTACATGCTTGTGTTGATAGTCCTTGCATATCATGTGTGAATTGCTTACATAGATCTCATGATGATGTGCTTGCCTTGTCTTGTTTCCATAATCAAAATGCTTCTATTTCCTCTAGTTGTTTGTTGACTAACAATGTAGAGGAAACCGAACACTCTATGGATCAAGACACGGTTTCAAATGAGGATTCAAGAATATCTTCATCTTCATTCTCCGGTATGCACATGTGTCTTATGGCAAATGGATCAAAGGTATCTCCTACTTTGACTCCTAACACATCCTCTAACGATGAGAGTGATGATGATGATAATGATGAAGAATATAATATGTTGTTGCATGATATGGGAATGGTATATGCTTCTCTCCATGGTAATAAAGAAGCTCGTGCTAATCTCGAACACTCTATGGCAACCTTAAATAAATACAAGGAAACCATAGTGGAGTTAGAGTCTCATATTGAAAATAGGAGACTAAGAATAGTCCTCCTCAAGCAAGAGCTAAAAGATGAGAAGCATACTAACTCTATGCTTACACAAAAAATTGAATCCTATGTGCTTGAAAAAGAAAAATCTTCTATTGATGCTACTAACTCTACCTCCTGTGAAGCATCTATCTTAAAGGAGAATGTTGAGCTAAGGGCTCGACTTGATTGGCTAACTAGCAATTGTAGGGAATTGGAAGAAAGCAATAAAACACTCTCACACTCTCTTGAGGATCTCCTAACCTCCTATGATGAGCTAAAGTTAGCTCATGAGGCTAGTATCACTAAGGTAACATCTTGTGAGCCTCATGTGGACATTAGCACAATCTCTACTACAAATGATATATTTCCATGTGCTAGTCCTTGTAATCCATCTAGTCAAACTATTGATACACCTTGTGTTGGATTACTTTCCTTGCCTTGTTGCTCTAACAATGAAGATTCTACTTTCTCTAGTACTTGTATTTCTACTAACCTTGTAGAGGAAATCAAAGAGCTCGAGGCCCAAGTCCTTTCCTTGAAGAAAGACTTGGAAAAGCGTCATGAAGGGAAATCCGCACTTGACAAGATGCTAAGTGTGCAACAATCCCCCAATGACAATAGTGGACTTGGATTCAACTCCAATAACAAGAACAAGTCCAAGAGCATGAGCAACAAGAAGAAGGGCCAAGACAAAGTCAAGGATCCGGCCAAGATTGTTTGCTTCAAGTGCAAGGTTGAAGGGCATCATGTTAGATCATGCCCATTGAAGAAGAAGCACTTAAGTGAGAAGCAGCATGGGAAACGGCCACAAGGTCAAGCTCAAGCTCAAGCTCAAGCTCGACCTCAAGTTGAAGATAGACCATTTCCCAAGGAGAATCAAGCTATTGTTCCTCAAGTGAGGAAATCAATAATGAAGAAAAAGGGGAACACTTGCTACTTATGTCGTGAGAAGGGACACTTTGCCTCTTCATGCTTAAGTGGTACCTTATCTAACCCTATAATTGTTGATGATGATTATTCTCTAGGGAAGTATAAGGATGGCAATGTGTTTGCCAAGTTTGTTGGAACTCAAAGTGGTTTCAAGAAAAGAACCATTTGGGTTGCCAAGCCTATTGTGACTAACCTCTTAGGACCCAACTTGGTTGGGGACCAACAAGCTCAAACTTGATCAATAGGTGCATGAGGAGGGCATTGGAGACTTGGCTACTTCATGAAGAACTAAGGGATCTTCATATATTATATTTTTATCAAGCCAAGTCATAAGGATTATTATCTATATCTTATATCCAATATTTCTCTTTGCAGTAACTTATACTTCAACTCTTCATATTTATTGTAAGTTACTTGCCCCTTTGCATGTTTGGTTTGGTATCAAATATGTGTTTGTATGTGTTGAGTCTTACTTGCCTATCTTGTGTATTCAAGTATGTTTGTTTGACTCATCATATACTTGTGTATTGTTTTGAGCCCAATGCATCTTGATGATATCTTATTTGGCTCTCTTTGAGTGATTAATGGAACATTCCATTTTGGGGGAGTAATATGTGTGTACATGGGTACCATCACTTAGTATTGATATTGCAAGATTATCTAGTTACTATGTGGTCTGTCATACTCATGAGAAATTCAAATTCTAAATGTCCATTAATCATCTCTAGTCAATTTTAATTGCCTCTTGATTAGAAGAAACGCTTTATCACATTATGGGGGAGTAATATGTTTTGTACATATCACAAGCCTAGAAAATGTGAACATATGAGGTTATGCCACTTAGAGTTGATACTCTTAATTATCTTGTTCCTAGGTGGCATGTTTGCTCAAACAAGCTCCACTTCTATTAAACAGCTTTTATTTGCTCATCTTATGGATTCTTGTTTGAGTAAGAAATTCTTGGTACGGTTTTCCCTCAAATACATATCTCTATATCTTATTTGGGACACCGTTTGCTTCAAGTTATTCTAATCATTGCCGTGCGTGATTGTTTGACTAGTTGAAGCTATCAAGAATCTTCATCTGTGCATAATGCTTAATTCTATATACTTATCCTATGCCTTTTATTGTGAAGTTGATCCTTACTATCCTTGAAATATACCACCGAAAGTTAATTCCAATATTCTCATTGTCCTTGACAATAGATAACCTTGTATGTGGTTGAATTTATGGATCATCTTCACCTTGGATTGCTTCTTATTGACTTATTTATTTTCAAGAAATGTGTGTTGCTCCCATATGTCTTCCTTGTCCCTTTGAAAAATCTTTTGAAAAATTATTTTGATTCATATCAAGTATTTGTTTTGGAAGACAAACCTTTTCTTTACGGTACATTGTGCCATTGTGAAAAGTGTAGAGGGTTTGGTTTATTTGTTGGAACCTTGCTCTTTTGGGAGTTTGCTATCTCATTCCTTATTCTATGTTTTATTTGTTTGAATGAGATAAATCTTTGAGCATGTTTGCTTTATTTCATCCTTTATGCTCAATGGTTTCTTCGTAGTTCATTTGTTGAACTTTGTTGAACAAATCTTTTGTGATTTGTTTCTTTGATATAATTTGGACAACAAATTTGTTTGGTCACACCTTTATGCCTTTTTGAATTCATTTGGTGTTTTTTCCAAAGTGTATCTTTCTTGGATCTTTAAAGTCTTTGTGCATGCTTATATGTAATTTGTTTATACTTGTAGCATGCTTGCTTTCTTTAATCCATTATATAGGGTATACTCCATCGAATCCTAAATGGCTAAGATGTGCATGAAATTCTAATTTCATATATAAATATGCACATATTTATATGGAGTGTGTCCTATGTATTGTGGTTAGTCTAACCATTTTGGACCCAATAAGTTTGGGGACCAAGATGTACTTGAGTGTTGTTTTAGGTACATTGGAGATGCAATGGAGGCTTGTCTCATCTATAAGGAAGGTGTTGTCACCATATGATAATTGGAGTCAAGCTAGGATGATCAATGAACTCTTATCTACTACATCATGCCATTGCTATCTCGGTAACAAGTATCTTATTCATGCATACTCATATAGCATCCAACCTCTTGTAGGTTGCATCTTGGCATGAAATTATTTATTTCGAAAGTATTGCGGTTCTTGAAAAATCCTTTTTTTTAGAAAACTTCTTATTGTACATTTGAGTAATTGAGAAGATGCATATGATAGGTGACAAGGTATTAACTTGTCAATGCCTACAAGTAGTAGACTAGGGTTTCGTTGGATGTAGAGGGCAAGTAGATCTCGAAGGTTTCAGCCGAAAAGTACTCGACGATGTTAAAACTAGGGTTTGTGAGACTATGAATCGATGCTTTCTTTGTCCCTCGACTCCCCCTTATATAGGAGGTGGAGCTGAGGGATTCGTATTGTACAAGTTACAGAGTCCGGGAGGGTTTCCAACTCATCCCGCAAGATTACAAACATCATCTCCTAATACAACTCTAGCTTTCCTTAATAACAACTTGGGCTTCCGATTCTTCTTATTCTTCGAGTCGTGGGCCTTCAGTAAACCCCGGGTACTATCTTCGGCAGGCCCATTGGGGATGCCTATGTCAGTAGCCCCCGAGATTTTGCTTGAATCGTAGAGTCAGGGAAAATCTCTACTGTTTATATTTACTCTACAACTTTAAACTTCTCTATATTTCTTCATATGAATTTCTATATTTTACAGGGATAATGGTAGTTGGGGCTAGTTCATCTGACGGATCAGGTACTAGTTAACTGCTCTAGTGGCAATCCGCAAAAACCTACTTCAAGATCACGTCCCCGGACATGATCTCGGGATACTGGTGTAAACTTCGACAGGTGCCACTTAAGGTCTTACCATTCTGTCGAGTCCCAGTCATATTTATCGGGTACCTAACGCGTCCGTTAGGATTTTTCTTCGTATCTGTTGATACAGATAGAAGTAGCAAACCGACGTCAGAGACGGCGCCACGCCACTCAGAACGGATCTGGGGTCTTACCTTCGCAAAGTTTTGCGGCATTCAGAAATTGTTCGCAACTTTGGCGTTTTGAGAATATATTGTCGAGTGCTTATTCGGCTGTTGGAATGGCACATTTTATTGAGTCAACAGATGACTTATATTGCTCTCCCGATGGGAGTATATGTAGAGTTACTTTAACTCGAAATATACTCTCTTGTTCTTCTATCTTTCTTTTTTATAATTTCATCGGGCACGCGAACAGCGTTCCCGATGGGAGTAGCCCCCGAGGCTACAGCCAAGGACTTGTGCTTGGGTGTAGGCTCCACGCTTTATGCCGCTATATTTTCTTTCTCTCCCGTAATTTTCAAATCTCTCGGGTGCGCGAACAGCGCTCCCAATGGGAGTAGCCCCCGAGGCTATGAGCAAATATTTTGTATTTGATCATAGGCTCACACCATTTCTATTTTGTCTTTCTCGAACTTTTCATTTTTTCCAAAGTAGCCCCCGAGCATTTGGGCAAAAACTTGTATTTGATCAAAGGCTCTCGAAATAATCAACAATCTTCTGCTGTCGCCATTCTTACAAACCTTTGTAGCCAAAATTTTATCTTGTCAAGGTGACATCATTGCTGACGATAGCCACGATCACTGTATCAGGAAAACGCGAGAACTTCTCTCCCTCTGTCTCGTGGGCCCAAATTTTTACCACGTTAACACGTTGTGCAAGCGGGGGACACACGTCCTCCGCTTTTCCTGGCGCACGTACTGTAACTCCCCCAGGGTGAAATTACTTTTTACCCCTGTTCCACGTGTATATCATCTACCGCACACTTTTTTCCATCCAACGGTTCGCCGCTTCGCCGCACCTCTATTTAAGGTCTTCATCTTCTTCCTCCAGCACTTTCGCTCGCGCCGCTCCCCTGTTCTCCTCTTGCAAAAATCTCCTCTTGCGCCCCACAGTTCCCTGAGCTCAACTTCTCTCGAGCTGCACTCCTGCGCCATTGTTGATGCCACCGCGCATACTGACCAGGCACAGCACGCCGGAATCAACGATGGCTTCCACAGATCTAGGGAGCGCTGAGTGGGAGAGATCCAAAATCTCTGCCCAAGACATCAACCTCCTGAAGAAACTGGGGATCAGCAAGAAGCCGAAGGCGCTGTGCTTCCCCAGCGAAGAGAGCTACCCAACCCCTCCAATGGAGTATCGGGTTAGTTTCGTCGATCATCTCATCCGCGGCCTTTCTGCCCCCATTCACCCTTTTCTTCGGGGGTTGCTTTTTGTTTATGGACTGCAGCTTCATCACCTCACACCCAACTCTATCCTCCACATTTCCATCTTCATCACCCTTTGCGAGTCCTTCCTCGGCGTCCAGCCTAACTGGGCGTTGTGGAAGCGTATCTTTTTCTGTCGCCGCAATGGCTCTCCCAATGTCGCCTATAACATAGGCGGCGTTGTTATCTGCGTTCGCCCTGATGTCGAGTACTTCGATGTCAAATTCCCTGACTCAGTTCAAGGATGGCACAAAAAATGGATGTACATTCATGAGGAGAACCATGGGTGTGCTGAAGACAACATCCCTCCTTTCGATGGTGCCGAGAAAATCTTCCGCCGCCGCTCCTGGGATGCAGAGGCTACCGACGAAGAAAAGACGGCGACGGAGGCATTGATGACCCGCATCCACGATCTGCAAAACACCCGCGGCAAAGAACTGTCGGGTATCCAGATCACGGCATATTTCCTTAGAATCAGAGTGCAGCCTCTGCAGGCTCGCAAAAATCCCCTCTGGAAGTATACTGGCGACAATGATGTGGATCGTTTGTCGGTGGATTTATCGGTCAATGATTTAGAAAAACTTGTCCGGAAAATCTCCTCCCTCAGCAAGAAAGATCCTGTCCCTTCTTCTTGTCGCGTAAAACCATATAGCGCCACCAATGCGCTTCCCAAGGTAACCTTTGTCGATTTCCTCATATTTGTTTGACATCCTTTCCATAACTCTTTTATTGACATCTCCTTTTGCTTATTATATTTTTTTTATAGAACCATCCAAGCCTTGTCTCTCTCCCCCCCTTCCTGAGGGTGGAGAAGTCGAAGAACGAGCCGTTGTCACTGATGACAACCAAGATGCTCCTTCCTTTGAGAATGAACCCGCAGGTTCTCGAAAATCTGCGGGATCCTCTGAAAAGGAGGCTGCCTCTGAAGCTACCGCATCGGCACAGTCTCCTCCTCCTGCTGTTTCTGCAAAGAACAAAAGGAAGAGGACAGACGTCGAAGATTCCGGCACCTCCAAAGCCGAAGAAGCCGCTCCTTCACGTCGGAAGGCAGCTTTCGATCCATACCTTGACGCCCTCGTCAGTTCGTAAGTTACTCCTTGGCTCTCGCTGTTTTAATTCTTGAAAGTTTTTGTCTATCTTGCTTCTTATACTTCCGCAATTTAATTGTAGTGGTGACGAGGAAGAAATGCCAGCTATTGATGCGACTTCTCGAACGAGTACGTCGCATACTCTAGTTGTTTCTGAAGTGCCAGTTGAAGGAGAAGAATCTTCGCCTCCTCAACAAAACACCGACGCACCTACTCCTCCTGCAAGCCCTCTTGTCCCTTCTCCAAAAAGGGCAAGGGTTGAAACAATCACAGAGCCTACCTTACAATTGGGTAGCTCCTCGACTCCTCTTTTGGATGATGTAAGTCCTCAAATGCTTTCTGATGCTGTCGATGCTTTCTCTATTTGCTTCTTTTGATTTTGTGCTATCGCACTTTTTCCCCTACCGACGCTTTCTTTCTCTATCTTTCTTTTAACAACCTTTGATTAAGGAATTCATCCGCTTCGGTGCCCAATTCGTTGGGTACCGCGATTATGCTAGCAAAGCTGAAGGTAATGTCTTTCTGCTTCTCTTTACCCTTGCCTTCTCACTCCTTTCTTGTTGTGATTTTAACTAGATTTAACTATCTTGGCAGAAAAACTGGCGGAGGCCAACGAGCGTGCCAACACACTTGCTCAAATATTAGAGCAAAGTGAGGAGGCTCGTAAGAAGGCCGAATCAGATGCTAGTAAGGCTAGGGCAGAGGCTGACAAGGCCAAAGCTGACGCTGCTGGTGTCGAAGAACTTAAGAAGAGGCTTCACGACGCCGAGACTTCGCTGAGCGAGCATATAGCCGCACAATCTGCTCGCGAAGACGCGATTATTAAACGCCTGAAGTCGCAAAACCGTCGCTTTGTCAGTGAGTACCTGAACCATTTTGTATTCTTTGGACTTGCTTTCCTTTACTCGTTTGTTGATCAATAAATTTCTGTCTCGACAGATAAAACATCTCAGGAATTTGAACTTGAAGATCCCGACAATGATCCTCTTCTTGACGCACTTGCGTTCCTTGAGTTTCATGGAACAGAAACACGCGACGGCATTTATCAGGCCAAGGAAGGACTGTCGCGGCTCTTCCCCTACTTCTTCCCGAAGAAAGAGGAACCCGCGACTTTTCTTGCTCTTGCCAAGTGCTTTAATCCACCAGAAGATCTTGGACTGAAGCTGCGCCAAGAAAATATGAAGGTCGCTGTTGAAAGCACTGTCGCCCTGGTTGCTGATAGCCAGCAAAACATCGACTGGACCAAAGTTGGCGACACACAGGAGATGGAGACCACGAAGTGGCGATCGCTGATCAAGGCTGCGAAGCCCAACACAAAGAAGATCCTCGCTTATCTCGGATTCAAGCCTACTCCTGCCCCTAGCTCGTCAAAGCCGGAGGTCTAGTAGAATGCCTTATCTTTTTCTGTTTTTTATTTTCTTGTTCCTTCTGAAGTTGTCGCCACAGTAGCTTTGGTTACAACTGCCGTAGTAATTATTTTGAAGACTCCTCCTGTAATATCTGTGTAAATGTCCCGAAGATCAATGGAATTCTATTTTGCGTGATCATTGATACTGAAATTTTCTTTTCCAGTTGATATTTGATAACTACTCCGCAAATCCCTCATCCTGCCGACACTTTTCCTGTTTCCTCCTTCTCGAAGAAAACACTTGTCGCTGATGACCTTGTCGAAGATTCTTCAAGTAAACATTCCCCACAAGATTTGCAAGAACTTCGCCAACAACTTCAGTCCATGAAAAAATAGACTCTTGCGATGATGGAACACTCTCGCAAAGCATCCGAAAGGGAAAGGATTGCCCTTCAACAAGCTAAAGAAGCCATAACTGCCAAGGAAGCTGCTATTTCGGAAGCTGAAAAAGCAACTACTCGAGAAAATTTTATGCTTGATTTGATGATTGAGGCCAGTGCAGATATGTCAGGTATGCTCTTGCAAACCGAGATTCCCGTTTTCTCGCTATTTCCTTTTTCGAGATTCTTATGTTGTCGCCAACTAGGCTCCTTTATCGACGCTGCTGCTGAGGATGAAAGGGTGAATACCAGGACGAGCCTCCTTGTTAACCTTTCTCTCGACCACGGTTCTCTATTCTGGGCCACTCCAGAGCGAACCCGACAAATTGTTAGGTTTCAAGACCGCGCTTGTCAGGTTCGCGAGTTCCTTGATTTCTGCACCAGGACATTAACCCTGGTTTACAAGACGCTTTTTCCTCGGAACGAGGCGCCCGACACTCTTCGTGGTTTGTTGGAGAAGTTTCAAGATGCTCCTCGTATCCATCACTTCGTGCGAGCTCAACTTTCTGCCGGTGCCAAATTTGCTATGATGATGATCAAAATTTGCTATCCCAAGTTTGACATGAGCCAGATTGTGACCAAGTGCTTGGCCAAGATGGCGAAAAGAAAAAGGGATGTTAGCAAGCTTGAAGATCATGTGACCCCTATTGCCGAAGATATGATGGATGAACTTCTTCGAATGGATGCTGAGTTTTTCGTAAGGGGTAGCTATGCTGCACATAGTACTCGTGCTTCAGATACTGGACGCTTGACCATAGATAATATACTGAGCCGCCATTGACAATTTTCCTTCTAACCTTGTCGAGTTTTCTCAGGGATTGCATCTTGTATGTTATACACATTCTATATTGTAAAGTAAACACTTCTATTTTTCCTCCTCAAGCTCCCGAGTGTTTCGGTGATGAATCTCTTTATTGTGTATGCGAGGTTATGAATCAAGGCACCCAAATTATTATTGAATATACTATATTTGCGGGTACTAGCCCCCGAGTGTTTTGTTCTTTTTTGATTGCTGTTTTGTTCCTTCTTTTTATCTGGCGAGGTATTTGATACCAAGGCGAAATATTCATCTATATTGTAACTTCGGGGTGTGAGCCCCCGAGCGTATCGAAGAAAAAGATATGTATCTCCACTATCTATTATATAATTAAAACAACAAACAATGAATGGCCTAGATTAACCAGCAACTAATAAACGCTGCCGATTGATACGTAAAAGCAAAACCAACTAATAAACGCTGCCGATTGATACGTAAAAGCAAAACCAATTTGCCCTGGAAAGCCGGAGAAGCATATGTAGATACGAAGATAAAACTATTCGCACGATGGTCCGTATGTACAAGATAGATTAGTTGGACATAGTCTCCGGTCAAAGAACATCTACCATGATCTGATTTTGCGAGAGAAGAGCCGTCCGACTTACGCTGAGACACAGAATCAAATTTTGTTAGTTGGACTAATCTTCACAGAGAAGAATCCGGCCGGAGAACGTCGGCCATGATTGTGTTCTCCCCAGAGAAGAAAATTTTCTCCGGCCGTCCGATCTACGTTTGTTGGCTTTGTAGGTTTGGCCTCAAGGTTCAAGCCGCGAGATAATAGCCTAACGCCGGCCGGCGCATGATGTCATATGTGCCGCTGCATTGACGACGCTTAGGTGGTTGTCTCTCCAGCGGTGTACACTACCCGTCTTGACTACCCGTCTTGACTTCTGAAACTTTATTACCTGACATGCTTACGGATCGGAACAATATGCAGGTAGAAGACGATCGTTCATGGACTTGGCCGGCATGAGGAAGATGACACAATCTGACATCTGGCGAGGTCGGTTCATAGAAAGAAAGAAAAAGACACCTACCCGGATCGCTTAGATTGTTGCCAGTTCCCAATATAACGTTGGATCTTCCTGGTATCGGTAATTTGGTATTCAATGCTTTTTTTTTTTTTTTTGCGAGAGAAGGAACAGCATTACATCGGAAACATTACAGAAAGGACCCCAAGAAACACAAAAATACAGAACCGCCCTCCTGCACGTTGACCGCGGCTTCGAACCGTCAATGCCGTCGGTGGCGCGCCGCCGCCGCCGCCTCCCTCGAAGCCTTGGATCGGAGGCAGTCCCCAGGCGAGCGGGAAGGCGCCGAGCGCCGGTCCCGGAAGACCTACACCGCCGAACGTCGTCGCGGACGATCCGATGCGCCGCTGCAACACCTTCTTCATGAACTCGATTTGGAGGCTCCGCCGCCCTCGGAGGCGGCCACGGGGAAGACGCCCACGGCACCTCCGCAGAGATGCGAGGGCGTCGATGGCGGTGGATCGAAGACGACGCCCCGCAGAGCGCCGACGCCGGAGAGGAGATCCACCGCCCGCAAACTTCAGCCGCCACGCCTCCACCTCCAAGACGCCGACGACCTGCAACCACAGAGCTCCTACACTATGTACAGGACACGAGACGGGGATCCCCCGGCCTCCCGCCGCCGAGGCGGCCGGCGGAGACCGAGGGATCCGACGAATCACGCCGGCGAGGTGGAGTTCTTCGGTGGGATCCAAGAAATCGCCTCCGCTACAGTAGACGGGGAGGGATATTCAATGCTTTGATGTGCATGGCGCACAGTTTGATCGACGCGGCGCTGAGTCAGGTGGCTCAGAGCCCGGCCTGGAAGAGATCCTTAATTGCTCAGGTAGCAAAACCAAACCTATGATACTCCTAGCCGTAGTAAAAATTGTTCTGGGATAAACACGATCCCAGTTGCACAGGTTGCATCACGGCACAGGCGGCAACAACGCGAGCACGAGCGCGACCACATCTTGGTAGTGCACTATTCGCAGTGCATGGATGTGCCAGAAGACTTGCGGCAGGCGAGGGCGGCAGACACAGAACGATCAATCGTCGCAATAACACTTTTGCTTGCAGTTGAAGAGCCACAAGACTTGCGCGGCCGTTTAGTCCGAAAACAAGTGAGAGTTCCACTGTGTTACAGCTTGCCTAGCAATTCAAGCAGATGCATGTTTGATTTATCAAGTTGAGGTATGACCAATCAATCGGCTGCCAAACACAAGAATAAACAATGCTAATTTATTCATCAAACCTTCTTCTACGATTAATAGGTAGGAGGTTAGCGGTAAATTGTATAATTTAATCCATCAGTTTCGTCTTATAAAATGTATTAGCTTTATTGAAAAGATTCCCTCTATTCCAGATTCCCTCAATTTTAAAATATAGTGACATATATAACTCTTCATCAAAATCAAACTCTAATTTTTTTTGCAGGAATGAATATGTATGCTTATGCAAGTGGATATAAAAATAAAGGAAAATACTCACTATCTGTTTCTCCCGGATTCTACGTTGTTGTGTTCCTGGTAAAAAACTTGATGTGTGCATTCTCTTCCGTATGTTTGGCAAGTGTAAATTAAATGGAGGTTATTTTTAAATCACTTCCTACTGGTGCAATTCAATTTCTAATGGTCCTACGTTTTGCTTTGTATGCTGCCGATAACAAATCAACAATTTAACATAGAAAAATCCCTCACTTAAAGATTGGATAAATGGTAACTACAAATGATCTTTTTAACGAGAAAGAGCATAAAATTGATGTTATTTCTACTTACTACCTACTAAAGCTTACAACCTCAGTTCATGCATATCATTACACATCCTTTGTTTAGATACTTTGTAGGTTCTTTATTTTTGCAGGTGTCATACCATTTTGGATAATGCTTTGTGGTATACATGAAAATAGGGTTTCAGTAAATTCTTTTGGTAGAATTTCAGGTAGCTTTTACTTCTTGCATTTTTTTGTTTTCTCAAAACCATAGTTCAGTTTCTCTTATATCTGCAGTTAATAAAAAATATGCATGTTTATTGGTACTTATCGCTCAATTTAAAATTAATTGATTCCTTAACCCAAAAGATATTTCTTGATCAAATGAAACATTGCAATTAAAGGAATTTGTCTTCCACCATTTTCTTACGAATTCATTTATTAGCAGGGTTGTTGCAAGCATGATTTGTATGCGGAACATCAAGATAATCCCACCCTATGTCCAAGTCCAGACACAACGTGTAGAAATCTACACCTGCTTGATCTGCAAATAAGCATCTAAGATTGTTCCTTAGCAATATCATACTATGGTTGTATTTTTCTCTACCAAATTTTGGGAAGAAAACATGAGCTCTTATATGATACTGTATGTTATTAATCAGTGATTCCATGGTTTGCCACTTATACTCAGTTGTCTCTTTGTTATCTCTCAATATATGATCTCCATAAATTTATGCATTTTCGTGTGCAGTCCTTGAAGCATCTTCCGACTATCCACCGTTTTATTTCCTACAGGGTAAGTTTTTTCTCCATAAGGCATGGTATGGAAATTATGTATTTTTGTCTTGTATATTCTCATATCCAACTGCAACTCAACTAATATGATAGTGGGCGGAAGAGGATAGGTTCAGATACAAGTGAGGATAGGTATAGGCAGAATTCAAATGAGTAGAGGCTAATGTTATTAGCATAGATGATAGTGCAACATTTTTTAGATGTATGTTACCTAGAGTGCAAGAGTCTTGGCATGATATTTCTCAAAAATACTTCAGAATGATGAGAGGTGTAGAAAACACATTGGCGCTAGCAGCTAGGTTAATTCTAACGTGAGTTTCTAACAAAATGAGATGATAAAAAGTCGTGTAGATACCAATGGATGAGAAGAAGGGGAGAAAATACTAAGAAATATTATAATACTATATAGTTGGGCACGATGAGATACAAACTGTTACAATGCCCAGTACTAAGAAACCGTATAATACTACCACGCACATGTACACTGAATAAATCTAATTAAAGTATGAAAATAGTGGCCATATATAGTCCATTTCTTTTTCTATTTGAGTTATTATACTCTAACTTACTATACCTAAACATTTCTATCTTCATATCAACATATAAAAGCTAATATAGTATATATCTTGAACACATAAATGTAGAAAATACAAAATCTAGCCGCGCGAATGCGCGGGTTAGCCGGCTAGTTTTTATTATATTGCAGCACCGCGAGCCCGCCTCATTAAAAACCTTTCCAGCCCCACTCGGTGCCCTGAAAAGGAAAAGAGTGCGTCTGAAAACTCGCGGGCGTTTCAGTACATTGTATTTTTACAAAGGAGGACTATAGTTCGGCTCTAGGCGTAGAAACGCCTGAGCTGCGCCACGTTCCAGGGGTTTTTCTCGGGAACCCCTGTCTTCTTATCCTTAATCCTGTACGCTCCTCCTTCGATTACTTCCGTGATGACGTAAGGGCCCAACCATGGTGACTCGAGCTTTTCAGTACTTTGCTGATTGAGCCGTAAGACCAAATCGCCGACCTGGAAAGATCTTGGCCGCAACCGTCGACTGTGGTAGTTTTTCAGGTCCTGCTGGTACTTGGTGACTCGTGAGAGTACTTCATCCCGAGCTTCGTCGAGTGCATCCACATCGTCCTCCAAAGCTCTTCTTGAAGTTTCTTCCTCATACTCTGTGACTCTTGGGGAGTCATGCTCTATTTCGATCGGTAGTACTGCCTCAGCTCCGTGGACTAAAAAGAACGGAGTTTCCTGTGTCGCCGTATTTGGTGTTGTTCGAATACTCCACAAAACACTTGGCAATTCTTCTGGCCAGGTGTGTCAAGCCTTTTCAAGTGGTCCTAGCAGGCGCTTTTTAATACCGTTGCAGATAATACCATTGGCTTTTTCGACTTGACCGTTGGTTTGTGGGTGCCCAACTGACACGAAGTGCAATTTGATGCCCACTTCTGCGCAGTATGCCTTGAATTCCTTTGATGTGAAATTACTGCCATTGTCCGTGACGATGCTATGAGGTACGCCGAACCGAAAAACAATGCCCTTCACGAATTTTATTGATGAGGCTGCATCTGGTGAATTTATCGGCTTTTCTTCTATCCACTTGGTGAATTTGTCGACAACGATGAGCATATACTCGTATCCTCCTGGCGAAGCCTTGTGTAATTTGCCCACCATATCGAGTCCCTATTGAGCAAAAGGCCAAGATAAGGGTATTGGCATCAATTCTGCTGCTGGAGAGTGAGGTTTTGCGGCAAATCTCTGACATGCATCACAAGTTCGCACTATCTCCTTCGCATCCTCAATTGCTGTCAACCAGTAGAATCTAGCTCGAAAAACTTTGGCTGCGATAGCTCGGCTGCTCGCGTGGTGACCACATATTCCTTCGTGTACATCCTTCAGGATTGTTCTGCCTTCTTCGGGTGTAACGCACCTTTGTAACACACCCGAGATACTTCGCTTGTACAACTCCCCTTTGACCACCGTGAAAGCTTTGGATCGCCTAATAACTCGCCTTGCTTCAACTGGATCGTCAGGTATTGTCTTTCTTAGGATATATGATATGTACGCCTGCATCCATGGGATTTGCACCATCAGTACTAGATCCTGTTCCTCTTCTTCTTCTTCCAATGTTTCTTTCGCAGTCCCCGAGGGTTTCTCGTTCTTCTCCTTTTTTGTTGATTTCTTCGGCTTTGTGGATCTTTTTGTTATCTCCTCCCAGAACACACCTGGAGGGATTGCGAGGCACTGCGACCCGATGTTTGCAAGAACATCGGCTTCATCATTGCTCAACCTGCTGATGTGGTTTACTTCGCATCCATCAAACAGCTTCTCCAGCTCATTATACATCTCTTTGTACGCCACCATGCTATCATTGACTGCATCGCATTGGTTCATGACTTGCTGAGCCACCAATTGTGAGTCGCCAAATATTTTTAATCGAGTTGCGCCGCAGGCTTTCGCCATCTTCATCCCATGTATAAGAGCTTCATATTCTGCCTCATTATTAGATGCGTTTGGGAACGTCATCCACAAGACATATTTCAATTTGTCGCCTTCAGGTGATATGAGTATCACCCCTGCTCCAGCTCCTTCTAACCTTTTGGACCCGTCAAAGTTCATAGTCCAGGTTCTCGATAAATCCGGAGGTCCTGTGTTTTGCAACTCCATCCACTCTGTGATGAAGTCTGGTAAAATTTGCGACTTTATTGCCTTTCTTTTTTCATACGTGATGTCCCGAGGAGAAAGTTCTATTCCCCAAAGGGAGACACGGCCTGTAGCTTCTGGATTGTTGAGTATATTGGATAAAGGCGCCTCATTGACCACTATTATCGGATGCGCCGAAAAATAGTGCCGCAATTTTCTTGCGGTTGTGAATACTCCATATGCTAGCTTTTGGTACTGCGGGTACCTCTGTTTTGAAGGCGATAATACTTCACTAATGAAATATACTGGCCTCTCCACTCCATGGAGTTTTCCTTCTTCTTCTCTTTCGACCACTAGCACCGTGCTGACCACCTGGGGTGTAGCCGCAATGTATAGCAGGAGGGATTCCTTCTCTTTTGGCGCCACCAATATTGGGGGTGTCGAGATTGCGCGTTTAAGATCCTCGAAAGCTCTATCTGCCTCTTCGTTCCATTGGAACTTGTCTCCTTGCTTGATTAGGGCGTAGAACGGTAACGCCTTTTCTCCCAGTCTGGCGACGAATCTGCTTAAAGCTGCGACTCGCCCAGTTAGCTGTTGTATTTGTTTCAACTTTGTTGGCTTCCTCATTGTTACGATAGCTTGAATTTTTTCGGGATTAGCTTCGATCCCTCTTGCTGAGACTAGGAACCCAAGGAGTTCTCCCGCAGGGACGCCGAAAGAACACTTCGTTGGATTCAGTTTGAGACAAAACTTGTCGAGGTTGTCGAAGGTTTCCTTCAAGTCCTCGATTAACGTTGCCCCCTTTTTTGACGTTATGCCGACATCGTCGATGTACACTTGTACATTTTTCCTAATCTGTGTTGCTAAGCACTTCTGCATCATCCGTTGATATGTTGCTCCCGCGTTTTTCAACCCGAAAGGCATTGTCCTGTAACAAAATACGCCATACGGTGTAATGAACGCTGTCTTGGCTTCGTCATCTTCTTTTAATCTGATCTGGTTATAACCAGAATATGCGTCCAAGAAGGAAAGACGTTCACATCCTGCCGTGGAGTCGATAATTTGATCGATCCTTGGGAGGGGAAAGTGATCCTTTGGACAATGTTTATTGAGGCACGTAAAGTCGACACACATGCGAAGGACTTTCGTGTTTTTCTTCGGCACCATCACTGGGTTAGCTACCCAGGTGGCCTCTGTGGATATCTCTTTAATGAAACCAGCTTCTCTGAGTCGATCAATTTCTGACAGCATGGCTTTGCGGTTTGGTTCCAAAAAACGCCGCAAAGGTTGTTTGATTGGTCTCGCTATTGGATCCAAGTTTAGGTGGTGCTCGGCAAGTTCCCTGGGTACTCCTGGCATGTCAGCTGGACACCATGCGAAGATTTTCCAGTGCTCATGGAGGAACTCGATGAGCGCGCTTTCCTATGCGAGGTCCATGTTTGTCGCGATGGACGTCGTTTTCTTTGGATCTGTCGGGTGAATCTGCACTTCCTTAGAATCTTTTGTTGTGTTGAAGGTTGATTCCTTGTTGGGCCTCCCTACATCTGGCAGCACATCATAGTCAGTTGTAAGCCTCGACGCCATGTATTCTGCTTGCATCCCGAAAGTTTCTGACAGTCGATGAAAATCCTTGTCGCATTTATCGGCTAGCGCGAAGCTTCCTTTGACTGTGATTGTTCCCTTAGGTCCAGGTAACCTCCAAAGCAGGTACGTGTAATGTGGTACCGCCATAAATCTGGCATATGCTGGTCGTCCCAACAAGGCGTGATACTGCGACGGGAAATCCACAACTTCAAATTCCAACCTTTCTATTCTGTAGTTTTCTCGGGTCCCAAACTGAACATCGAGATTGATCCTCCCTAGTGGGTAACTTGGCTTCTCGGGTGTGATGCCATGGAAACGTGTGTCGGTTGGTTTCAAATTTGCTAGGGAGATGTTCATCTTCCTTAGCGTATCTGTGTACATAAGGTTTAAACTGCTGCCGCCATCTATAAACACTCGAGATACGTCAAATCCTGCAATTACTGCTGGTAAGATAAGTGCTGATTGCCCTGGTCGAGGAACTTGCTGCGGGTGATCCGCTATTGTGAAACCAATGTCTTGCCCTGACCAATTTAGGTACTCAACCGTTGGTGGAGGCATCTTTTCTGCCATAAACACTTGCCGCAAGATTACCTTCTGAGCCCTATTAGATAGCCTAGCTTTTTGAATCATCGAGACCGCACCATTATTGTTCGGATCAACATATGGAGGTGGTTGTGGTGCTGCCGCTATTCTAAGCTGATGTCGATTTTCGTCCGTGATCACGGGAGGAGGTGGCAAGTGGATTTCACTCCTGGGCCCTTGGGGGTTTCTATTTGCTGCTTGAGCATTAGCCATCCTTGCGACCCGCAACATTGCCTGAAAATTGCGGCAGTCTTTCTGCAGATGTCCTGATTGCCTTTTCCCATTGCTGTCGAGATAAAAATGCATCTGGCACGACCCATTCATCATATCTTCGGGAGTTACGAAAGATCTCTGAAACCTTGACCCGCTATTTTGCCTGTTATCTCTATTGTCGCCTTGCTGTACATTACTTCTTTGGTAGTCATCTCTATTGTTTCCTCCATTTTTCCCCGAAAACCAGACGATATTTGGCTAGGTGCATCGTAACTCGAGAATTGTCGAGGAAATCGGCGTCTATTTTGAAAACTTCGACTGCGGTCCTCCTCTGGGGACCTATGTCGTTTGTTATGTACCGCATCTTCACCATCTGCCCATCTATTTGCTATTTCCATTAATGCTGACACTGTCCTTGGGTTTGTCCTTCCCAAGTCCTCCACGAAATCTCCTCGTCGAACTCCTGCTACAAACGCATCTATCGCTCTTTCGTCAGATATATTTTCTGCCGAGTTTTTGATGATGTTCCACCTTTGGATGTACTTCCTCATTGATTCATCATGCTTTTGTCGACATGACCTCAACTCCTCTAGTGTCGCAGGTTTCTTGCAGGTTGACCGGAAATTCTTAATAAACACATCCTCAAAACTCTCCCAGCTGTCGATGGAACCTGGGGGAAGCTTTTTTATCCACGATCTGGCGGCTCCACTCAAATGTATCTGGATGCTCTGCATGGTTGTTGCTCTGGTTCCGCCTATCAATTTTACTGTCTCGAGGTAATCGACTAGCCAATCCTCGGGGTCTTGCAGGCCATCAAATTTCTTGAAACTATCGGGTAGCTTGAATCCTGATGGAACTCGAGTTTTTCGGACCCGTCGTGTGAAACATGGGAGTCCACACATATCCTCTTCAGCAAGTTCTGGTGAATGCCGACGTTCCCTTCTTTCTTGTCGCGCTCTATCAACTCTAGCCTGGGTTGTTGTGTCTCTGGCTCCACTCGCTCTCGGTGGATCTTGCACTGCTGCGGTAGGTCTCGGACTATTTTGCCTTGCAGTTCCTTCGGGAGGTGTAGCTGCGAACGCTGCTCCCATGGCGCCACATCCTGCCATGGCCATGTTATACAACGGTTCTCTTGGATCTCCGGGAGGTGGTCTGGACGCCAGGATGAAAGCTTGTGTCGCCATGTACCCTGCTTCCGGTGTTTTTGGGATAATATTCCCCCTCGTGTCGATTGACATGAAGGACATGTCGAGGTTTTGGATTAGAGTCTCTCTTTCCGCCTCCGGTATATTTTGCAGCCGGGATCTTGCTCTCCTCCGAGCTTCTCTGTGACTTAACTCCGCTCTTCGCCTGCTTGACGCGGAAGCTGCCTCCCTTCTTTTATTCAGAGCAGCTGTCTCTTTTTCCAATTCTCTTCCAGCTCGAGCAAGCCTATATTGGTAAGCCTGTAATTCTTCGACCGTAGCAGTTGTCTCCATTGGTAAAATCAACTAGACCAGTTTCGATCTGTTTACCTCTATCCATGATGTTGCTTGCCACCGATGAAGTCGACGATCTTGAACGTGCCATCGAGATCAGCTCCTTGTCGCCTCTAGACCCCACGGTCGGCGCCAATTGACAAGGTATTAACTTGTCAATGCCTACAAGTAGTAGACTAGGGGTTTCGTTGGATGTAGAGGGCAAGTAGATCTCGAAGGTTTCAGCCGAAAAGTACTCGACGATGTTAAAACTAGGGTTTGTGAGACTATGAATCGATGCTTTCTTTGTCCCTCGACTCCCCCTTATATAGGAGGTGGAGCCGAGGGATTCGTATTGTACAAGTTACAGAGTCCGGGAGGGTTTCCAACTCATCCCGCAAGATTACAAACATCATCTCCTAATACAACTCTAGCTTTCCTTAATAACAACTTGGGCTTCCGATTCTTCTTATTCTTCGAGTCGTGGGCCTTCAGTAAACCCCGGGTACTATCTTCGGCAGGCCCATTGGGGATGCCTATGTCAATAGGAATATATATAAATCATATTTATGATTCACCTATCCTAAACATGCCCTCTAGCAATTTATTGCATATCAATTCCTCAAGAGCTCTTATGTGAACTATTGATGAAATTATGAAACAAATACCTATTTGTGATACTTGTTGCCTTTCTCAAAACATTCCAACTAGCTTTACTTCCCTTATTGTTAGTTGTGATGTTTTTGAGATTTTCTTGGTTGAAGCTCATTCATATACCACAAGTGAATATTGGAGCCATAGGCTATATATGATTTTTAAGCAAACATCCTATGGTATATTTTATGACTTCATCTTGGATATCTTGTCTTATCTATTTTGTTAACCTCTTGTGTGTGCATGTTTCTTTATGGATCACTTTGTCCACTTTAGAAACTTATATACAAGATTTATGAGTGCTTGGTTTATTTGTTTGTCCAATTGGATCTTTGATTGCTTGCTTTATTTGTTGAAGCTTACTTCATCATGTTATCTTTATGCAATCTTTGATCCTCAATATAGTTTGACTTCCTTCAAGTATTCATCATTGGATATGTGCATTTGATTCCACTCAAATTATGAGAAGTGCACACCATGGGGAGGAACTCACATTATATTGGCTTTCTAACAAAATTCTCCCATTTTGGCACTTGATGCCAATGGGGGAGAAGTTTAGAGGGTTTAAGGGAATGGTTTTATACTTAAGTTTGGTTTGTGCTTAAGTGTTCTGCCTCTCATGCATTCCATATTTATTATGTCTTGCATGGTTGTTTATATATAGTGGAAATTGTCCCAAAGGTTAATCTTGACAATGTATGCAATGAATTCATGTTCATCACACGTGCATACATTGTGGGGGAGTTTGCTCTAAATATATTGGTTCTACTTGCATCCCTTGCATTAGTTGTAGTTGTGTGAGTAGAGTTGGTTTTGATACGGGATAGTAGCTTTGTGTTACTTGACCATATCAAATACAACCTCTTGTGTACAACTTATTCCCGGATAAGTTGCGTACTTGTCTCTAATATTCATTATATAAACCCTCTTATTGTGGTTGTCATCAATTACCAAAATGGGGGAGATTGTAAGGGTATATTGCCCCTATGTGTGGTTTTGGTAATTAATGATAACCCCTATGGACTAATGTTTTCATTGAGTTCATATGAAGGAATATTCCATAGGTACTACTTGTATTCCATGTGTTGGATTCAAGTATGGATGCCATGAAGATAAAGATACACCTTGTGTATTGGCATCAAGATCATCGATCAAGATAGTATGATAGAGCATGAGAAGATACAAGGTTGACTAATACAAAGAATGAAGAAAAGATTCAAGTTTGGTCAACACATGAAGCATGAAGAATGTGTCACGTGAAGTCACATGGTATCTTTCCATGGGCATGTATGGGCATGCATCAGAAGTGAGATCTCAAATAGCCCATGAGAGGATGACGGCAAGTGGTGATCGTCATCAAGGTTGAGTTGGGCAAGTTCAAGTTGAGCATCTCGAGAAGATCATATGGTTGAAGCTTGCCATCCATTTGATGACAATGGACATGTGAATATGTACAACAATGGAGCTTTCCCATCATAGTGTATGGGGGAGCATTTGTGAGTCTTCACGAAGTAACGATGATCAAGTAAGGCATTCCGGCTTGAGTGGAGCTTGAAGAGCTATCATCAAGATCAAGCGGCATGCGCAAGGCAAAGGTATGGCCTTGACTAGGTTTTCCTTTTACCGGTCTCAAGGTGGTTGTTGGGAGACCGGATTATAGGATAGATAGTCGCACTATCAAGAGGGGCTTTCGGTTGGGTAACTTGATCGCATCGTCTTAGGGAGCTAAATCCTTTGCATACTTTGCAAATCCCTATTGCTTCTTGGTGTTTCTCTGTGTGAGGTTCTTGAGCTTGTTGCTAGCTTTACAACAAGCCCAAGTTCATCGAAAACGGAGTTCGTATGACTCTTCTATGACATTTTCAAGGTTGGGTGATTTTACCGGTTATTCATGATATAAGGTTCTACCTTTTATATTCATGATAAATCCCCTCCTACAGATTCTTGTGTTTTCACTTTTGATAAGATAGCATTTTTTGTTATCTTTCAAACAAAATTGGTTTCATTCAATTCGGAGTTCGAGAGCATTTGTTTTTAAAGAAAAGGAAAAAAGCAAATAAAAAGAAAAAGGGAGGGAAGGGGCCAGCCACCGACCGGCATGACCGGCCCAGCCACCGGCCCACCCGGTCTACGCCGGCTCTGGCGCCTGTGCCAGCCGGGTCGCCTCCAGTGGGCCGTCCGGCCTGGGTCCAGCCCAGGGTCCGGCGGCCACCGGCCCGCCCAGCATGTCCCCCGGGCGCCTCCCAGCTGGGCCGCCTCCCCTGGCCCATTCGCCCCCGCGCAGCCAGCTCGCCCATCCGGCCTGGGCCTCGGCTCGGCTGGGCTGCACGCTGGCCTATCCGGCTGCTGCTCCGGTCGGCCGACCTGTGCGCCGGCTGGGCCGTTTTTCCTGTGCGATTTTTACTGTCTTTTTCCCCCAACCGTTATTTCTCCTCCTTAGCTATAAATAGCTTTTTTCCACCTTGAGCTGAGGTAGTTCTTCCCATTCTTCTCCTCCATTGTTGCTATTTGAAGAACTTCCTTCCCCCTCTTGATTCCTTCCATGATTCTTGCCCATTCTTGAGGATTTGAGAGAGGAGATCTAGATCTACAATCCGCACCAATCAATTTCTTCTCTAAGTGAGGGGAACCCATTGGATCTAGATCTTGGAGTCTTTTGTTGACTTTCCCCTTTGTTCTTCCTCTCTAATCTCATCCTAGCATTTGTTGCTCGGGTGGGATTTGAGTGTGAAGGACTCGAACACCTCTAGTGTTCTTGCTTTGCATCATTGCATAATGTTGAGCTCTCCACCACGATTAGTTCGAGTGGGAGACCGTGAGCTTGTTACTCTTGGAGGGTGACGTGGGCATTACCCTTCGGGTAACCAATGCTGCTCTACCCTATACGGTCCAGCTGAAGGCCCATGAAGGTACTCGATGGCAAGATGGGCCACTAGGACGGTGCAGCGGAAGGTTTCTTGAAGTACAAGACACGGAAGGAGCCGAACAAGGAAAGTTTAGAGATAGATCTATTGTAAACCTAGTCGTACTCGATTAGACCTCTCGAGACCTGACCACCTATATAAAGACCAGGAGAGGGGCTATCGAGGGACACAATCAATCTTAGCAATCTTAGCCAACAGAAGCCTAGACCTAGGTCACCCTAGCACTTAGCTATCTCGGCGAGATCTCAGCCGAACTATTCGGCACCCCATTGTAACCCATTATCATCATAATCAAGAACAGACAGGCAGGACATAAGGGTTTTACCTCATCGAGGGCCCCGAACCTGGGTAAATCGCTCTCCCCGCTTGTCTGTGAACCGATGTCTCGTGTCAGCTTGCAGGATTCCATCAACCCTAAGCCCCTATCGGAGGGCATTGCCGAGGAGCACTCTCGACAATTGGCGCCGTCTGTGGGAAACCTGTCGACACAAGGCAGGGCATCGGCGATACCAGTCACATCTGCAGCGTTCGTGCTCGAGTCACCAACGCCTCCAGATCCAAAGGACCCGATTCGCTGCGGATCCTTCGAGTTCGTACCACGCCTCAAGCCGTCACACCCGATTCCTGCAGAATCGTGTGACGACATGACCGCCACTTTTGGAGGCGTTCACTTCATCATCGACTCCGGAGGCTTTCTTCGCCTCCCTAGGACAAATACATCTGGATTGGGGCCCTCAGTTTCGGCAGATGACACCCCGACAGCAACTTTGGAAATCCCGCCCAGAAGCGCACAAGGAGGCAGCCAAGGAAGTTTCGATCTCACAACGGGGCGAAAGAAAAGGCGAAGGGACTTGCACCATGGAGAAGAAGAACGTACAACGCCTCACCCTCGCCAGTCCGAACGGGGACAAGAGGGCGTGCAACCGATCCATGGCCGCGCTCGTTCACCGTACTTATCGGCCACGGAGCAACTCGATGCACCATGCTACCTCCACTCCTATATCGACCCGAAGGACGGTCGAGAGAAATCCAGTCACCTATTGAGGAACTGCCGACACTTCCTGGAGATTCGACAGTTCTGTGATGATCTCAGGAGCGAAGCTATATCAAGAGTTCACATAATGGAGAAGAGGGCAAGATCTTACAGCTATCAGCCAGAACCGTATGTGCCAGAACCGTACGAACCAATGGAGAAGGACGAGTATGTACCAGCCGAGATATTCCCAGAACCGCGCGGGCAGGTCAACATGATCCATAAAACCAGCTTTTCAAAAAGGGAAATCAAGAAATTTTCACGAGAAGTAAAGTACGCGGAAGTCGCTATGGTTGACACACCCGAATTCATCGACTGGTCGGAACAAAGTATCTCCTTCGACAGGACAGACCACCCGAAAGCCGTCCCTAGACCAGGTCATGCAGCCCTTGTCCTTGAGGCGCAGACCGGAGGGTACAACATGAGCAAAGTATTCATGGATGGAGGGAGCGGCTTAAACTTACTATTCGCCAACACAATGAGAGCAATGGGTCTAACAGTCGATATGCTGAGAGAATCTGACACAGGATTCCATGGCATTATACCGACTCGACCCGCTTATTCTCTTGGAAAAACGTCATTGGACGTAGTCTTCGGTACGCCCACCAATTTCAGGAAAGAAAAGATCGAGTTCAAAGTAGTCGACTGGGAGTCACAATATCACGCCATCCTCGGCAGGCCCGCGTTTGCCAAATTTATGGCCGTACCTCATTATGCGTACCTAAAACTAAAGATGCCAGGCAACAACGGGACCCCAATAACCATTCACGGGAGTTTTTCTCGATCAGACACTTGTGACAGGGAGTTCCAGAAGATCGCCTCGAAGTTCGGTGCCAAGGAAGAGCTCAATGCGATCGACGCTGCCATAGATCATACGCAGCCACCAGCCGACAACCGAAACGTAAGATCCGACGAGTTTGATGCTACAAAGGAAGCCAAGAAGCTGCAGGTGCATCCCACTGACCCGAAGAAAACGGTCAATATATCGGCTGATCTTACGGTCGCATAGGAAGGCGCGCTCATCGAGTTCCTCCGTGAGCGCTGGGAGATATTTGCATGGGAACCATCCGACATGCCAGGTATCCCCAGGGAACTCGCTGAGCACGCCCTTAATGTTGACCCGACAGCCAAACCAGTGCAGCAGTCGATGCGTCGATTCTCTGAACCAAAGAGGAGAGCAATTGGTGAGGAAATCAATCGACTCTGTAAAGCAGGATTCATCCGAGAGCTCAAGGAATCAGAGTGGGTGGCCAACCCTGTCATGGTGCCCAAAAAGGACACCACCGCTCTACGTATGTGTATCGATTACACTAGCCTCAACAAACACTGTCCGAAAGATCACTTCCCGCTGCCTCGAATTGACCAGATAGTCGATTCCACAGCCGGACGCGACCGCCTCTCCTTCCTTGATGCGTACTACGGATATAATCAGATCAAACTGAAGAAAGAAGACCAGGAGCTAACCGCGTTCATCACTCCACACGGCGTTTTCTGTTACAACGTCATGACCTTCGGATTGAAAAACGCAGGAGCAACTTACCAACGTTGTATGCAAGCTTGCCTTGGAGAGCAGATCGGGAGAAACATCGAAGTCTATATTGACGATATCGTGGTAAAAACGAAGCACACTGCCACCCTCGTCGATGATCTACGGGAGACTTTTCATAACTTAGACAAGTATAAAATCAAGTTGAATCCCAAAAAATGCTTCTTCGGAGTACCAGGGGGGCAAGTGCTAGGGTACTTCATCTCGGCCAGAGGGATCGAAGCCAACCCTTTGAAAATCAAAGCTATTCTCGATATGGAGCCGCCAAAGAATCTGCACCAAGTGCAGCAACTAGCGGGACGATTAGCAGCGCTCAGCAGGTTCATCGCCAAGCTAGGAGAAAAAGCTTTGCCCTTCTACAATTTGATGAAAAAATCTGAAAAGTTCGAGTGGACAAAGGAGGCGCAGGAATCCTTCGACAATCTGAAGAAAATCTTGTCGACATATCCAGTCCTTGTAACCCCCCGTGAGAAAGAAACGCTGCTCATGTATATAGCTGCGACAGCCCAAGTCTTCAGCAGCGTCTTGGTCGTCGAACGAGAAGAAGCTGGGAGAGTTCATGGCGTGCAGAGGCCCGTTTACTATCTCAGTGAAGTGCTCACACCCGCAAGGCAAAGGTACCCTCATCATCAGAAGCTGGCATACGCTGTGTGGAGGTCAGCCTGAAAGTTACGGCACTACTTCACAGAGCACCCAATTGTCGTCGTGAGCGAAGCACCGTTGAAGAACATAATGACCAATCCAGAGGCCACAGGTCGAGTGTCCCAATGGGCTATCGAGATAGCGCCACACGACATAACTTACGTTAACCGGATAGCTATAAAATCCCAAATCCTCCCAGATTTTGTGGCGGACTGGATCCAATCCCAGACACCAGCGGCACCCAACATGTCGGGATCATGGATAATGTACTTCGACGGGTCGAAACGAAGCACAGGCGCAGGAGCAGGAGTGGTGTTGATATCACCGCAGGGAGATAAGATGAAGTACATACTACGTATGAATTTCTCGCTGCCAACGAACAATGAAGCAGAATACGAAGCACTGCTGCACGGGATGAAGATGGCAAAGGCATGCGGGGCAACTCGTCTGGAAATCTACGGGGACTCAAACTTGGTGGTGCAGCAGTCGATGAACTTGTGCGACGCGGTCAGTGACAACATGATCGCCTATCGGCAGCTGTATCAAAATATGGAAGCTAAATTCGAAGGATGTGAGCTCAAACATATCGGCAGAGCCAGTAACGAGGAAGCCGATACTTTGGCAAACATCGGGTCCATGTGCTCCCCTATTCCAGACGGAGTGTTTTACGAAGTGATCACTCAACGATCAATAAAAGAGAAGGCGTCGGTACCTCCCGAACCGTCGGCTGACGAATTAAAGGAGAGTTCGCAGCAAGCTGCCGAAGAATCCCCAACTCCCCCTGCCGAACAAGTCCTCCTCCTCGAACCACTGTGGACCAAGCCGTTCTTAGCGTATCTAACGAGGCAGGAGTTACCCGAGGACCCGATAGAAGCAAGACGAATCGCTAGACGATCGAAAGCATTCACCATAGTAAACGGTGAACTTTACAAGCGCAGCATTTCCGGCATTTTCCAAAGATGCATTGCCATTGATGACGGAAAGGCACTGTTGCGCGAGATACACGAAGGAACTTGCAGACATCACGCAGGAAGCAGGGCCCTCGTGGCGAAGGCCTTCAGAGCAGGATTTTACTGGCCAACAGCGGCATCGGATGCTCGAGATCTGGTCATGAAGTGCGACCCCTGTCAGCGATTTTCGCCAAAACCACATGCCCCTGCCATAGACCTAATGACAATACCTCTGGCGTGGCCGTTTGCTCAATGGGGACTCGACCAAGTCGGACCGCTGCCGAGATCGTCGCCTGGAGGACATACGTATCTATTGGTCGCAGTCGACAAATTTACAAAGTGGATCGAGGCAGTACCGGTGCGAAACCAGAAAGCAAAAACATCAGTACAATTCTTCAGGGGAATAACATGTCGATTTGGTATGCCTCATAGTATCGTCACAGACAATGGAACCAACTTCGACTCCAAAGAATTCCGAAAATTCTGCGATGACGGAGGAATCAAACTAAAGTTTGCATCAGTGGCCCACCCACAGACCAATGGCCAGGTGGAAAGGATCAACGGTCTCATAGGGGATGGCCTCAAGAAACGCCTTACAGGCGCAGCTGGAGCTTGGGTCGAAGAATTGCCATCTGTACTCTGGAGTTTGCGCACTACACCCAACAGGTCGACTCAGTACACCCCATTCTTCTTGGTGCATGGAGCCGAGGCAGTCCTGCCAGCCGACGTTCGGTTTGAAGCACCTCGGGTGACAGCATACACGGAGTCCTCTTCCAATATCGCGCTACAGGACGCTGTGGACCTCCTCGACGAGGCGCGGGACATCGCCTTGGCAAGAACGATGGTGTACCAGCAGGCACTGAGAAATTATCACAGCCGACGAATACGCAATCGAAGCTTTAATGTCGGAGATATGGTGCTTCGGCTGAAGCAAGAGAGACCCTTGAAGCTCGAATCCCCATGGGAAGGACCATATATCGTCACCGAAGTGATACCTGGAGGAGCCTATCGGCTCAAAAACCCAGCTTCCGGAAAAGACGTTGAGAATCCATGGAACGTCGCACACTTGCGACGGTTCTATACATAGGATACGATTGTTTTTAATTACTCGACAGCCCTTAAGGTTGCTTTTGCATTATGAATAAAAATTCTAATCAGGTTCTCTACCTTTTTTCTTGCTCCAGGCACTATCACCCGAACATACTTTACGGGGCCTCGTCATCGGCTCTTACTCCCATCGGGAGCGCTGGCCTAAAAATAAGCTTACACAGCGCCATTAATTAAATACTCTCAACGGGAGCTAAGATTAATGATGCATACAAACAGCCAATCCAAGCCTCGAGTAAATACACGAGTGCTGCAGTCGATGGTTACATTATCATAAAATAAGGCTCAAACCGGTGCACCGCGTGACGAAGCCAAGCGTCTAATTCCCTCGACTAAGTCGATGGGTCTCGCTCTTACAAAACTTACATATAGGCTTCGCAATAACATTGCATAATTCAACGAAGTCATCGAGAGAGCAGGTTGAACTGATCACTCAGCCGCCCTTGACAATAAAATATCAATCAAACTAACATAGTGTGCAACGTACGCAGTAAATTTATACAAAACAATCTTATGCAGGTATAAGGCTATTACATTCATGATCGGGTTCCCCGGTCCCAGTGGGCCTTCAGCTCCTTTTCAAGGCATGACTCCATCCGAGAAACAATGGTGTATGCAGGACCTCTAGCAACATCATAGTACTAGCCTAAACTCCTCTCGGTGTTTGCTACGGCTCCCAAATCTAAAGACGGGTGGCACGCCAATATCGAAGCAAAGGCAAGCTCAGCACCAGCCAGGAGTTCTTTTCGTACCAACTGTCGAATCCATTCGGGAGACTTGAATCGGGTGAACAAGGCAGATAAGGTTTCGGGTGCTTGGTCCAGAGGAAACAAGGTGTTCCAAAACATCGTGAGATGAGCGTGGAACTTATCAAAGTAATAATGCGCCTTCCCCACCCGATACTTAAACTTCGCCATGACAACAGCTTTCGGACGATGCAGCCACAAACCGTGATTCGGGTGCGGAACGTCAGTCATCGCCTCAACCTCTTCATGGATCTTCTTGTTCTCCTCAGTTGCATCCGAAGCCACGACTGGAAAGAAACGAGTTAAAAGAATATTCAGGCTATGTCAGGAAACAAAAAATGGGCTAATACTTACGGCCCAAACTTTCGGTAGCAACATGAAGACCATCGAGAGCGTATTGTTCAATAGCAGTCGCTATCTCCCCTTTTTTCTTCACCAAGGCTGCCATCGCCCGACGAGAAGCAATATCTTTATTTAGGCAAGAGACTTGGTCACGCAAGCAACGAACAAGGCCCGATTCATCATTACTCGAAGGGTTTGGGAAAATCTCGGCACGGGAAGAAGTTGAAGGAATCTGCAGCACAGTCCCCAGTTCAGGCCAGCGTTAACATAAAAACTCCCATCGGGAGTACTTGGCATATATAATACATCCAAAAGGATGTTTCGATTGGCAACAGAGCCGAAATAAAACTGGACTACGTCAAAGTTATGATGGATCTTATTTACAACAAGTCAAATAAAAAGTTCAAGGGTTCGCCGATGATGAGGCAGGGGCAGATCCAGGAAGGGGCTTGGCTTGTGCTTCCTCTACCAGCTTCAGAAGTTGATTGGCACAAATTACTGCAGATCTTTTAAAAGGCTCAAGGTCGACTAAATGGTTGTCATCATCGACAGGCAATGCCTTAGATAACTTCTCCAATTCTGACCCCATCCCATGACCCATAAGCAACTGGAAGGTAAGAACCGCCCCAAATAAGCGGTTACGGCGTTTCAATACCTCCACAGGCTCGGAAGGCCGGATCAACGAGGAAAGCATCTGCCAGCTCGCCGAGAGTCTTGTCCTGCTTCATCTTCGGGAAGATCATCGAGTGCAGCCTCGACAATGCCCCTTTGGTATTTTGCAGTAGTCCAAGGACTTGGACATTTGACTCAGCAGCAAGTGACAAAGCATCAGATGTGGAGTCCTCCCGAAGCTGATGGCGTCGAGTGACGGTTATATCGGCGGCATCTGAAAGAAAGGAAAGATCAGCAGCCAAAGAGGATGTGTCAGAAATGAAAATTATGTGTCATGAACCTTACCCAATAAATCCTTGACGGATTCACGGAGAACACCTTCCTTTTTATCGACTGCAGCCGCTGTCGCGCGCCTGGCATCTTGCTCATCCTTCATCTATTTCTTCAGCTTCGACAGCTCCTCCTTCAGCAAGGCGTTTTCCTTCTTGGCATCGATGGCGAGCCTGTTGGCTTCCAGCACTTGATCAGCCAAAGATTTAACTGTCTTCCGAAGCTGGACGTTTTCGGCCTCCAATCGGGTAAACTGTTCGGCGAAATCAATCACAGCATCGACTGTAGCAAAAACCGGCTGTCGCAAGGAAAATCAGGGAGATTCAGTCGACATGAGGAAAATTCGGTAAAAACAAGGCAAAATAAATACCTACATGATCACGACCGGTCGACGGAGTGGGAGCATCGCCAGGAGGGATAACTCTCGACACTGGAATCTTCTCTACACCCGTTCGCGACGGAGGCGTCGACTTGGCGGGAGAGGGGTTCGATTCCTTAGCCGATGCCGCTTTCCCAGAGACTAATTTGGCCCTCTTCGCGAGAGGAACTTCATCATCATCATCATCAGAGCTACTTAAGCGCACTGCACGGTTAGCATACAAAATGATAGGGAACAAATCAAGAAAAGAGTGTAGAAGCTCACAGGTCCAGATCATCCTCGCCTGCAAAGAAACTTGTTGAACTCTTCTTAGCAGGAGGAGGCGAAGCAGTTTCATCGGCATCATTATCTCCTCCACTAGGACTTGATTCAGCCGTTGTAATGAGATCGTCATGTATCTGCTTACGGCGCCTGCTCCTGACGAAGGCTTCATCTTCAGCAGCTTCTTCCTCTTGGACATCGCTGTCCTCGAGGGCATGCTGAGCATCCTCGGTCCCCTCAGAATTATCATCGTCATCCTCTAGCACCACACCGCTTTCGGGTGTAGGAGGATAGCATTGAGCAACGGTGGGGGCCTGTCGAAGAAAGGAAATCTGTGAGACAAAAAGGAAGAAGGAGTGACAACAACAAGCGGAAAAACAACAAAGGATTACCTCGGTCGGAAGATGGTCGAAATCATAAGGAGGACGAGCCGATGTAAGGACAATGTTGTCCCTCATGCTAAGGCATGTCAAGCGGCGGACTTCATCTCGGAGGTCTTCAGCCGAAAGGTCGACAGAACAGACTCTAGACCTATCGTCTTTGCCCGTGTAGAGCCATAACTGGTGGGGTCGGGACATTAATGGTTGCACTCGACGTTGTAAAAACACTGAGACCACCTCGGTGCCGCACATCGTCAAGCCTCCCGTATTCTTCAAGGCGACGACCTGGTCGAATAGCTTGTCGGCTATCACTCTCTCTTCGGGAGAGAGGGCGTTTTGCCAGGACTTCTTCGGCTTAGCTATCAGTTTGTCTTCAAAAGGAGGGAGGTTTGAGCGCCGTCCAGGCACCAAAGGGTCTCGCAGATAAAACCATTTGTTGTGCCAGCCTTGGACGGATTCTTTCATCGGGTAATCGAGATAATCGACTTCCTTCCTAACAACAAAACCGACGCCACCTACGACGGGAGGACCATTGCTATCATTGTGACGCTTCACGTAGAAGATCTTCCTCCAAAGACCCCAGTGAGGGTCGATGCCGAGGAAGGCCTCGCAAACAGTGACGAAGATAGAAAGGTGGAGGATGGAGTTTGGAGTCAGCTGCCAGAGTTGGATCCCGTAGAAGAAAAGAAGGGAGCGAAGGAACTCGTGGGCCGGAAGGGAAAGACCACGAAACAAATAGGCAACAAACATGACAGTGAAACCCTTCGGGGGCTTTAGGCGAGAAACCGCACCTGGAAGACGAATATCATCCTCAGATGCGGAGATGAAGCCGAGGGCGCGCAGCCTGTTGATGTCACGATTGGAAATGGCGGAAGCGACCCAATCGTGGCTAACTTTGGCCGCGTCTGAAGTGCTCGCACCCTTCTTCTTGCCCATTCTGAAGCTTTGAGGGAAGAACAGAGGAAGCAGGAAAGGACGGGCGAAGAAGATGAGCAGTGGGAGGCGTAAAAAAGTAAAAACAAGGAATCCCTCTATTTATGCCGTAAGAATTTGCGTGAGATCGTGGCCATAACTCCACTAACGTCGTGGAAGGTGGAGCGAATCTGGCTGTACACGTGGCGCTTGAAACGGGAAAGGAACCGGCGGCCCATTATTCCCACGTCGCGTGAAAATTGAGGAAACGCCTCGGTCGTTGCGCGTGAGCTGGTCAAATCCTAAAACATGCCCGCGCAGAACTAGGGTGGGCCCGTTAGGTCAAGTCTTGTCAATCGAGCCATGGCAGCGACGCGTCATCAATGACAACATGAGCACTGTCAACAACAATCGAAGGAATGAAAAAAAGTATCGGATGGCGAATCTGAGCCTATGCACATATTGCGAAGCATCTGTACTTAGGCTCGGGGGCTACTCCCATCGGGAGCGCTGGCCGCGCACCCGATAAGTTAAGGACTCGAAGAAAAAGAAAAAGGAGGTTTTGAAGGAAAGGGCAATTGTTCGACTCGAGTCTGCACCCGGTTGCTAGCACCCGTGCCCAGACTCGGGGGCTACTCCCATCGGGAGCGCTGAGCGCGCACCCGACAGAACTTTTTTTTGCACTCCAGGATCATGCCCGGGGACCTGATTCTGTGTAGGGTAACGTTGTTTTGCCGTCGGCAGTTAACTAGCAAAAGCTGGGCACGTTATTCATTATCCCTTGCATAAGGAAAATATATCGGATGACCTACAAAGACTTGCAGAAAAACTTCGGCAGAGAAAAATGTTCGAGTAGCGCAACTTGAGTCTACGCACAGATTGCGAGCATCCGCACCTAGACTCGGGGGCTACTCCCATTGGGAGCGCTGGCCGCGCACCCGATAGAAGAAAACGTTGCAGACAGAAGGAAAGCAAGAATGATCAAGGAGAAGGACGTCGGAAGAAGACATGCTTCAGTCTCTACCCGAACTATGTTCGGCTAGACACTCGGGGGCTACTGACGTGGGCATTACCCTTCGGGTAACCGATGTTGCTCTACCCTATACGGTCCAGCTGAAGGCCCATGAAGGTACTCGATGGCAAGATGGGCCACTAGGACGGTGCAGTGGAAGGTTTCTCGAAGTACAAGACATGGAAGGAGCCGAACAAGGAAAGTTTAGAGATAGATCTATTGTAAACCTAGTCGTACTCGATTAGACCTCTCGAGACCTGACCACCTATATAAAGACCAGGAGAGGGGCTATCGAGGGACACAATCAATCTTAGCAATCTTAGCCAACAGAAGCCTAGACCTAGGTCACCCTAGCACTTAGCTATCTCGGCGAGATCTCAGCCGAACTATTCGGCACCCCATTGTAACCCATTATCATCATAATCAAGAACAGACAGGCAGGACGTAAGGGTTTTACCTCATCGAGGGCCCCGAACCTGGGTAAATCGCTCTCCCCGCTTGTCTGTGAACCGATGTCTCGTGTCAGCTTGCAGGATTCCATCAACCCTAAGCCCCTATCGGAGGGCATTGCCGAGGAGCACTCTCGACAGAGGGAGACCTCCTAGTTGGCTTGGCGGTTGGTGCTCCGGTGATCTCTTCAATGAAGATTGTGAAGAGGCCCGGGCTTCTCCTTCGTGGAGCTTGTGAAGTGTGTTGGAGATATGCCCAAGAGGCAATAATAAATTAGTTATTGTTATATCTTAGTGTTCATGATAAATGTTTTCATCCCATGCTATAATTGTATCAACCGAAACATTGGTACATGTGTGTTATGTAAACAACAAGGAGTCCCTAGTAAGCCTCTTATATAACTAGCTTGTTGATTAATGGATGATCATGGTTTCGTGATCATGAACATTGGATGTTATTAATAACAAGGTTATGTCATTAGGTGAATGATATAATGGACACACACCCAAATGAGCGTAGCATAAGATCAAGTCATTAAGTTCAATTTGCTATAAGCTTTCGGTACATAGTTGCCTAAGTCCTTCGACCATGAGATCATGTAAATCACTTACACCGGAAGGGTACTTTGATTACATCAAACGCCATTGCGTAAATGGGTGGTTATAAAGATGGGATTAAGTATTCGGAAAGTGTGAGTTGAGGCATATGGATCAATAGTGGGATTTGTCCATCCTAATGACGGATAGATATACTCTGGGCCCTCTCGGTGGAATGTCGTCTGATTAGCTTGCAAGCATATGATTGGATCATAAGAGATGACATACCGCGGTCCGAGTAAAGAGTACTTGTCGGTAACGAGGTTGAACAAGGTATGGAGATACCGATGATCGAACCTCGGACAAGTAAAATATCGCGAGACAAAGGGAATTGGCATCGTATGTAATTGGTTCAATCGATCACTAAGTCATCATTGAATATGTGGGAGCCATTATGGATCTCCAGATCCCGCTATTGGTTATTGCTCGGAGAGGAGTCTCGACCATGTCTGCATAGTTCACGAACCGTAGGGTGACGCGCTTAAGGTTCGATGTCGCATAGGTAGATTCGGAATATGAGATGGAGACCGAATGTTGTTCGGAGTCTCGGATGGGATCCAAGACATCGCGAGGAGGACCGGAATTGTTCTGGAAGAATTCTGCTGTTTTGTATTTCAAGAAAAGTTGTTCTGGAAACATTCTCGGAATTGGACGAAATAAAAACAAAGGTTCTTATTTTTCTGTCACGTAGACGGAGTCCAAAGGGGAGACGAAGAAAGGCCAGGGGTGGGCCACACAACACGCCGGCGCGGCCCCCCAGGCCGCGCCAGGGTATTGTGTGGGCCCACCAGGCGCCAACACTAGATGGGTTTTGTGAAACCCTAACCCTAGTTCCCGACTATATATAGTGGGATAGTTTGGCCGGCCAAAGCTGCTCCGTACGCAACCCTAATTTGCCACCTCTCCTCCCTCCCAGTTTCTCCTGCTCCGGCTTGGGCGAAGCCCTACAGGAATTCTTCTCCACCACCACCACCACGCCATCGTGCTGCTGGGATTCCGTGGAGATCTACCACACCTCTGCTGCCCGCTGGAACGGGAGAGGAAGGATCTTCATCGACACCGTACGCGCGACCGAGTACGGAAGTGCTGCCGGATTGCAGCACTGGGGATGCTCGTCTACACCAACAATGAGATCTAATCTCGTAGGCTTTGGAAATCTTCGAGGGTTAGTCTCATATCAATCTCGTTGCTTCGATCTTGTAGATTGGATCTTGGGTGTTCCATAGATTAGATCTTGGATTTATTCGTCTTGCGGTAGGAAATTTTTTGTTTTCTATGCTACGATCCCCATCAATGGTATCAGAGCCATGTCTATGCATAGATCTGTTGCACGAGTAGAACACAATCGTTTTGTGGGCGTTGATGCTTTTGTTGCTTTAGTTTGTGTACTTTGCATCTTGCGGGATGGTGGGATGAAGCGGCCCGGGCTAACTTTACATGACCGCGTCTCATGAGACTTGCTCCACGCTTGACATGCAACTTGTATTGCATAAGTGGCTTTGCGGGTGTCTGTCTCTCCCACCATAGTGAAGATCCAATTTACTCTTTCTATTGACAACACTAGTATCACCGTTGTGGTTCATGTTCGTAGGTAGATTGGATCTTACTCGAAAACCCTAAACCACGTAAAATATGCAAACCAAATTAGAGGCGTCTAACTTGTTTTTGCAGGGTTTGGTGATGTGATATGGCCATGATGTGATGATGATTATATTTGATGTATGAGATGTTCATTGTTGTATTATGGCAACCGGCAGGAGCCTAATGGTTGTCTTTAATTTTTGTTAAGACCTGCGTATCTATTCATCATGTAATAGCTTTATTTCAAGTAGTTGTTATAGTAGCTATAAGTGATGGACAACCATGAAGCGGTGCCATGGACCTTGGTGCAATGCTGGTGATGATGGAGATCATGCTCATGTGCTTTGGAGATGGAGATCAAAAGCACAAGAAGAAAGGCCATATCATATCACATATTATGAATTGCATGTGATGTTAATCCTTTATGCATCTTATCTTGCTTAGATCGCGACGGTAGCATTATAAGATGATCCCTCACATTAATATCAAGATAATAAAGTGTTCTCCCCTCGTATGCACTGTTGCTACAGTTCGTCGTCTCGAAACATCTCGTGATGATCGGATGTGATAGATTCTACGTTCACATACAACGGGTGTAAGCCATGTTGCACACGCGGAAATACTTGGGTTTGCTTGACGAGCCTAGCATGTACAGACATGGCCTCGGGACAACGGAAACCGAAAGGTTGAACACGAGTCATATGGATGATATGATCAACATGTTGATGTTCACCATTGAAGCTACATCATCTCACGTGATGATCGGTTTTGGTGTAGTGGATATGGATCGTGTGCCACTTAACAACTATGAGGGATGTTGTATTAAGTGGGAGTTCATTAGTAATTAGATTAAAACATGAACTTATTATCATGAACATAGTATGAATAGTATTTTGAATTAAAGTTTGTAGAATTGGCATCCGTTTTCTACCATACGCTAGTCTTGTAATTGAGATAGAAATACTGTTAAGTCTGACAAGTAACTTTACGGACTGGTGCCGTATTGTTAAAGAATCAAGATATGATTAAGTCCTAATGCAAACTTTTAGTAAACCTCACATTGATGATTCAAAGAGCAATGGTTTCAATTAGTACAAAATCATCTTGTCTCCGTGAAACTTGAAGTTCAAATCCGTTTGAAAAGTAAGGAGCTGAAATTTTTTTTTTCAGAAATAAGCGAGGTATGAGATATATGTGATATCTAAGACCTTATTGCAAGATGATAGAATATAATCTAGTGAGACTACATAAACTCATAAGTTTTATGGGAATGTACGAAGGTTGAAGACGCTAGGCGTCCCGATCCTCCAACTAAGTTGGGCACTAACGATATTCGCATATCCATGAAGTAATCGTCCTTAGTATGCACCGTTGCTAAGACTCGTCGTTTCGAAGCATCACGTGATGATCGGGTGTGATAGATTCTACGTGTGCATACAACGGGTGCAAGCCAGATTTGCACATGCGAATACTGAGGTTAAACTTTACGAGCCTAGCATGTACAGACATGGTCTCGGAAAGACGTCATGATATGATGGATAAAATTATGTGTGAAATTGTTCATCATATTACAAAGTTACTAATAGTGAAGTCTGGAACACTTGTCATTTGATGATCAACTTCAAAGTAAGAACCTCAAGGTTATTGGTATTTGACCAATGGACCTAGAAGTTATTGAAGGTGAAGTGTTTTCTGAGAATGGGGAAAGCTAAAAGAGAAACCACAAAAGATATTTTGGCAAAAAGAAAGAAAAAGACTAGAAAGTCTAGCTCAGATGTATATAGATGATATACATGTTATGGATGTATTCCTTGTTTGGTCACATAATAGAATTCTTGGGTATTTGTACTAGATTGGTTGGTATGAGATGTCATACAATACAACGCAATACAAGAATACGATGGCCTAAGTGACTGATAAGGAATATGGTAATAATGCACGTCTGGAACATAATAAAGTGTTATTATGTTTGTCGTTGGCATTCTACCTAGCCCTTAGAATTTATAATAAAGAACTTAATAAATTGTTATTTTGCTCTGGTCAAATGAAAACAATGAGTTGTTCAAATTATGACATTGCTCCATGTACGATGGATAAGTTATTATAAATCTTAATGGTGAAACACACATACATAACACTGACGCTAAAATGCCATTAGGAAAATGATTTGAATTCCACTCATTAGTGGAACCGCCGTTTAGGTCGTGTTAGAAAGGAACGCATGAAGGAACTCCATTTGAATGGAATTTTGGAGTCATATGATTTTTGAATCATTTGGCGCTTGCAAATCTCTTCTAAAAGGAAATGACTTAAATACCGTTCATAGGCCAAGAGTTGAACGGGCAACTAACTTAGTGGAAAAGTACATGATGATGTATGTGGTTCACTGGGCATAGTTGTGTGCGGGAAATTCTTTTACTTCATGAAAACTTCCAACAATGAATTGAGTATATATATATGTGGATATATTCGATAAGGAAGAAGTTTGAAACATTTGAATGGATTCAGATAAATTTCAGCATGAAGTGGAAATCATCGTAATAGAAAAGTCAAATATCTATGATTAGATCATGGTGGAAATATTTGAATTACGAGTTTTAGCGAACATCTAAGAGAGTTATGAAATTGTTCTACAACTCACGTTTCTTGGAGTATCATAGAGATGATGAAGTATCTGAGATACGTATCCAAACCTTGTTGGATCAAAGATGAGATAAAATATTGATGGCATTATATTTTTAAGGATTATGCTTTATAGACTACCGCTCTTGCACTGAATAGAGCATCATCATGATCCGTTGAAATGACACCATACAAGTTATGGCATGGGTATAAACCCTAATAGTCCTTTCTTAAAATTTTGGTATAATTAAATGAGTTTACAACCAAAACCGGATAAATGTCTTTGTTGGTTATCCCAAGAGAATGGATTGGGAATTCTTCCCACTATGAAGTAAAAGACAAAAGTGTTTGTTAATATTACTTGTTTATTTCCAAGAAATTGTTTTCTAGCGAAGTATTTGAGTGGGAGGACAATAGAACTTGATAAGGTTTATGAACCTGAGCATAATGATCAGAGTAGCGCAGCATCGGAAATGGTTCCGGAAGCGGCTACGACAATCATGGCTCCCATGACTACAAAGTGTTTTAGACATGGAGATCGAAGTACATATTGAACCTTGTAGGTATAGTTTACTTTGTGATCAAATAAATGATTTGTGGACAAAGGATTGATTTTGAACAATGATAAACCAACTGCAAACAAAGAAGTTATGATGGGCCCTGACTCCGTTAAAATGGTTATGCGCCATAAAATCCAAGATAGATAAATACTTTTTGAAAGTAAATGGATCTATTAAATAGATGGACTTGGATGTAATATCCTTGAAGAAGCTTGACTTGTCAAAAAGTTGTTTACGACAAAGTTCAAAGAGTTGACTGCGAAAAGATTGGATCTTCCGTAGCAATGCTTATAGTCTATGTGGATTATTCTAGTAATCGCTACATATTTCTTATATGAGATATGCTAGTAGGATGGCAAAGTACATTACTTAACAGAAGTGTGTATTAAAGGTGTATACAAGATACAAACCAAGAGTTTTGCTGGTCCGTGGAATGCTAGATAGGTATACGAACTTCAATTGGATGAAGTGAGTATCACGGAGTTGAAATCTTCACCGGATGAAATAGTCAAAGAGTTTTTGATTTCATCAGAAACGATGAAGATGCTTGCATTTGCAAGAAATTAAGTGGGAGCGCTAAGACATATTTATAATACTTTATGTAGATGACATATCGTTGATTATAAATAATGTAATTATATAATTGATTAAAAGTTTCATTGAGAATTAATTTCAATGAAAGGATGTGGACTGAAACATATTTAGTGTCAAGATCTATGAAGATAGATTGAAACAAATAATAAGTTTAAGTCAAAGTACATAGAATGGATATTGAAGTAGTTCAATATAGAAATATTAAGAAAAATGTTCTTGTCATGTGAAGGTTTAACAACACTTGAGTGTATCTGACACTCGATGAGTAAAAACACATGAGTGATCTTAGATCACGAATAATATGTACAAAATCAGATGTTCTGTGCTCTAAAATGTTAGGAGCATATACTAGAATGATTCATGTGATGATCATTGGAAAACAGTAAGAATATCCCTGAGTACTTAAAGAAGAACAAAGGATATATATAGTTTTATATGGAGTGATGACAAACAAATCGCTGTAAGGTGTTGCACCGATATTAGTTTGGTCACATGTAAAAATGAATTTCAAATCTCAATTAGGCTAAGTGTTGTTTAAAAGGTAGCACAATGAGCTAGAAGAAGTCTATGCTAGATTTAGATCAGTTCTAAATATTGTGACGGATTCTACAAACGAAGGCAGAGTATGTCATTGTTTTGACAATGACTGAGGATGTTAAGTCGAGGAGTTCTTTGAGAACTTGGTGTAGTTCCGATAGTGTCAGAACTTTGAAGCTATATTGTGTATGACAATATTAGTGACTTATTTTCAGACCGCGGAATTAAGGTTCCACCAGAGGACTAAGCATATACAATTAATGTCAACACATTTGGAAAATGAGTGATGCGTTGAGACGCAAATGAATTGCAAAATACATACGTTTCTGAGCATGTCAGATTCGTTGACTAAAACCTCTCCCGTGAGCAAAACATGATAAACACCAGAAGGCCAAGGTGTTATGTCTTTACAAATGTAAACTAGATTATTGACTCTAGTGCAAGTGGGAGACTGTTGGAGATATGCCCAAGAGGCAATAATAAATTAGTTATTGTTATATCTTAGTGTTCATGATAAATGTTTTCATCCCATGCTATAATTGTATCAACCGAAACATTGGTACATGTGTGTTATGTAAACAACAAGGAGTCCCTAGTAAGCCTCTTGTATAACTAGCTTGTTGATTAATGGATGATCATGGTTTCGTGATCATGAACATTGGATGTTATTAATAACAAGGTTATGTCATTAGGTGAATGATATAATGGACACACACCCAAATGAGCGTAGCATAAGATCAAGTCATTAAGTTCAATTTGCTATAAGCTTTCGGTACATAGTTGCCTAAGTCCTTCGACCATGAGATCATGTAAATCACTTACACCGGAAGGGTACTTTGATTACATCAAACGCCATTGCGTAAATGGGTGGTTATAAAGATGGGATTAAGTATTCGGAAAGTGTGAGTTGAGGCATATGGATCAATAGTGGGATTTGTCCATCCTAATGACGGATAGATATACTCTGGGCCCTCTCGGTGGAATGTCGTCTGATTAGCTTGCAAGCATATGATTGGATCATAAGAGATGACATACCGCGGTACGAGTAAAGAGTACTTGTCGGTAACGAGGTTGAACAAGGTATGGAGATACCGATGATCGAACCTTGGACAAGTAAAATATCGCGAGACAAAGGGAATTGGCATCGTATGTAATTGGTTCAATCGATCACTAAGTCATCGTTGAATATGTGGGAGCCATTATGGATCTCCAGATCCCGCTATTGGTTATTGCTCGGAGAGGAGTCTCGACCATGTCTGCATAGTTCACGAACCGTAGGGTGACGCGCTTAAGGTTCGATGTCGCATAGGTAGATTCGGAATATGAGATGGAGACCGAATGTTGTTCGGAGTCTCGGATGGGATCCAAGACATCGCGAGGAGGACCGGAATTGTTCTGGAAGAATTCTGCTGTTTTGTATTTCAAGAAAAGTTGTTCTAGAAACATTCTTGGAATTGGACGAAATAAAAACAAAGGTTCTTATTTTTCTGTCACGTAGACGGAGTCCAAAGGGGAGACGGAGAAAGGCCAGGGGTGGGCCACACAACACGCCGGCGCGGGCCCCCCCAGGCCGTGCCAGGGTATTGTGTGGGCCCACCAGGCGCCGACACTAGATGGGTTTTGTGAAACCCTAACCCTAGTTCCCGACTATATATAGTGGGATAGTTTGGCCGGCCAAAGCTGCTCCGTACGCAACCCTAATTTGCCACCTCTCCTCCCTCCCAGTTTCTCCTGCTCCGGCTTGGCCGAAGCCCTGCAGGAATTCTTCTCCACCACCACCACCACGCCGTCGTGCTGCTGGGATTCCGTGGAGATCTACCACACCCCCGCTGCCCGCTGGAACGGGAGAGGAAGGAGCTTCATCGACACCGTACGCGCGACCGAGTACGGAAGTGCTGCCGGATTGCAGCACTGGGGATGATCGTCTACACCAACAACGAGATCTAATCTCGTAGGCTTTGGAAATCTTCGAGGGTTAGTCTCATATCAATCTCGTTGCTTCGATCTTGTAGATTGGATCTTGGGTGTTCCATAGATTAGATCTTGGATTTATTCGTCTTGCGGTAGGAAATTTTTTGTTTTCTATGCTACGATCCCCATCAAAGTGGTTGTGGAGATTGCCATCTCCGGAGTGGAGGAAAATCTAACCATAAGGAAAGGGCCATTATCCTTCGTGGGTGTGGCTCGGAGAATAGGGTGAGCCTTCGTGGCGTTGGGGAATCCTTCGTGGGACCTCCACTCCTCCAAACGTGACGTACCTTCTTGCAAAGAAAGGGAACACGGGAATACATCCTCGTCTCCGCGTGCCTCGGTTATTTCTATACCCGAGCTCTCTTTCCTTGTGATAGCTATCGTGCTTGAAGTACATATATCTTGCTATCACTTATGCTACATATAACTTGTGCCTATCTTGCTTAGCTCTAGTTGTTATTGTTACACTTAGTTGAGCTTAGCATATTTAGGGTTTGTGCTTGTAAACTAAACGTTAGTTTAATTCCGCATTCTTACAAGACAAATCCGTAAGAGTTTTTAATTGCCTATTCACCCCCTTCTAGGCGACATCTCGTCCTTTCAATATGTCCTAGAGGGAATCATAGAGATGATTATATTTTGTTGTATCCATGAGTTATTGTAATGTTCATTTGATATCCATATTAGGCAACATATATTGATTGTCAATTACGTGAATTGTTTGTCAAATTCTTTAATTGTATGATTTTCTGAAGTTGTCCCTATCCGGAATTCATGTGTGTTCATGTGAGGACACATATGGATATTAGACTAGCACATCGATTGGTTGATGACTGTGTTTTCGAAAGTCATAAACATGGAGATGTCAAACCAATGATGTTGACTCATGCTATAAACATGGAGTTGGAATGACCCAACATGAGACATGGCAATTATACTTGCAGCTCTCTATCTACAAAGGTGTACATTTTGTCCTTATACCTGAAATTATCGCATGTAATTGAGATGTGAATCGACCTATGTAGGGGCTATCAAACGCTAAACCATAAAATGGTAGTTATAAAGGTAGCTTTCGAGTTTGTCTTAAAGTATGATGCAAGGCATGATCAATCAATATGAGATTTCCCCATGTCTATGTTAGAGATATATTTGGGCTCCTCGAGTGATCGAACCCATAAATGCATGGCCATGCTAGATAAGGTTAAAATTTAACCTAGTAAGGGATTCCAAATCATACGATCGAGAAAGAGTGGTTAGCTTAGAGCTTAAACAAATATCATGAGGCAAAGTGAATGACATGCACAGAACATTGTGATGATTCTTCCATATGATCTTTATGCGCGTTTAGGAGTTGGCACGTCTTGCTAGAGGACGCTACCAACTATTGTCCGAGTAGAAGTACTCGTGTCATGTCTATTCGTGTGTGAACCTATAGGGTCACACATTTAAGGGGATGGAAGCCTAATTCAGATTTCATCCTCATTAGACCAGGCTTATGGTACTAATGGGCCTGAAGTGCTGAAGCTCAACAAGGACGCCTATATAAGAGAGGGTGGGGCGAGCTGATTAGGGTTGAACCACTGCACCCAACCACGACTCCTCTCACGCCTCAATTGCGCGTCCGGACCTAGTAGGCCGACATGTGACGCTTCCACTCCGTACGAGTGGATACTGACATGGGTATAGCCCATCAGGTACACTTGTTAGTGTACCTGGTTTGGACAAGCACAAGATTAGGAAACCTTAGGGTTCTCCTATAACTTGTAACCAACTCGGTGGTACCTAAAACCTAGCCTCCTATATAAAGGCTAGAAGGGCCACCGAGGAGAGAGTCTACTCTCTAACTCACGCCCAATATATCTTCCCTAGGCAAGATCCGATCCACTCCACCATAGCCATTATAGCAACATTGTAATCTCCATCGATAATGAAAATCGGACAAGGAGGAAGTATGGTGGTACTACCCTTCGGGGGCTTGAATCTGGGTAAACCTCGCCTTCTCCCTTGTTTGTTAGCCGGTGAATATAACAGATCACCTCTCTTCCTAACCCAAGTCCATCATCAATGGACATTGTCGTGGATACATGATACGTCTCAAACGTATCTATAACTTTTGATGCTCCATGCTTGTTTTACACCAATTTATATATGTTTTGCTCATACTTCGTTGCACTTTTATACATTTTTCGACACTAACCTACCAACAAGATGCCACAGTGCCAGTTCTCTGTTTTCTGTTGTTTTGTATTTCAGAAAAGTTGTACATACATGAAATATTCTCGGAATTGGACGAAACAAAAGCCGAAGTCAATATGTTTTCGTAACGAAGACAGAGTCCAGAGGGGGGTCAAAGAGGAGCCACAGGGCGTCCACGCCATGCCTTGGCGCTGCCAGGCCTGGGCCCGTGCCAAGGGGTGGTGTGGGCCCCCCCAGGGCTCCACCGACCTCGCCCTTCCGCCTATTTATTCACAATCTCAGGAAAAACCTAAACACCGGAGCCTCCATCCACGAAAAGTTTCGTCGCGGCCGCCATTGCAGACCCTAGATCAGGAGGGTTCTGAAGCTCTTCCCAGCACCCTGCCAGAGGGGGAATTCATCGCCGGAGGCATCTACATCGCCATGCCCGCCTTCGAAGTGATGCGTGAGTAGTTCATCCCTGGACTATGGGTCCATAGCAGTAGCTTGATGGTTGTCTTCTCCAATTTATGCCTCATATTTAGATCTTGTGAGCTGCCCTACATGATCAAGATCATCCTTATGTAATGCTACATATTGTATTTGCTGGGATCCGATAAATATTGAATACTATGTTGAGATCGATTATATATTATTGGCATATGTTATTTGGGATCTTGCATGCTCTCCTTTGCTAGTAGATACTCTGGCCAAGTATATGCTTGTGACTCCAAGAGGGGGTATTTATGCTCGATAGTAGGTTCATGCCTCTAGTTTTCTGGAAGACTGACAATAACTTCTAAGATTGTAGATATTTTGTTGCTACTAGGGAGAAAACAACAATGTTTTATCCGAGGGTAATTCTATTGTTTAATTTTCACATATTGCTTAATATGATAATTTGACGATAACCGGAAGGTGGATTATTAGTCATAGACGTATTTGGATTACAGTCTATGTATTATGTTGTAATGGCCAAAACGAATGTCATAGTAATCATCTTGTCATGTATGGTCGGTATCCTGTCAATTGCCCAGATGTAATTTGTTCAACCAGCATGTTATTTATCTTTATGGAGAGACATCTCTAGTGAACCGTGGACCCCAATCATTTCCTTTACACTATAAATTCATCTACTGCAATCATGTTCTGTTTACTTTCTGCAAGCATTGTTCTCTTTAATTACTGCAAACATCTCTTTCCACTCGATACGTTTAATCCTTTGTGTTCATTAAACCGGTGAGATTGACAACCTCACTATAAGTTGGGGCAAAGTATTTTGGTTGTGTTGTGTGCAGGTTCCACGTTGTTGCTGACGCCGGTAGTGCGCACTGCCAATAGTCTGCTAGCAACACCTTCAGAAGTCACGCCTTTCTCCTACTGGCCGATTAAACCTTGGTTTCTTACTGAGGGAAAACTTACTGTTGTGCTCATCACACCTTCCTCTTGGGGTTTTCCAACCGCTTCCATCAAGCACCATCAAGATTTTCTGGCGCCGTTGCCGGGGAGAAAGAGGATTTCTGCAAGGGGAGTCTCTCATCTCCAATCTCTTTACTTTGTTGTTATTTTGCTTAGTTACTTTATTTTGTCTTGTTTGCTTCTTTATATCAAAAACACAAAAAAAATCAGTTGCTTTTATAGTTGTTATTTTGTTTTTAGTTCATTATGTTGATCCCTAAGTACGATCTGAAGGACCTATGAAAGAGCAAAGTCTAAAACTCGTGTTTTGTATGTTTGATGACAACACTTGAATAATCTCACCGTGTGCAAAGAGTGTCTTTGATAGATTTGCAAGTGCATGGTGACCTCGCTGGACGCGTCAAGATCGGAGGACTGAAGCGTAGCTTATAGGTTTTCTGGTTTTGTGTGTGTATCGCGAGGTGACATGGTTGGAGAGGAAAAGAGGAGAAAGCAGCTTTTGCCAGACCGGTACTACTGGTACCAGTAGCAGTAGTACCGCTACCCCTACCGGTACCGCCCAGTGATACCGCTCTGGAGACTTGCACTGAGAAAATGACCCAGAGAACGAGGAACAGTACCTTTGTGGTACCTTGAGCGGTAGTACCGCCTCGGTACCGCTTAAGTACCGTAACTTAAGTTACGGCAGTACCGGCCATTGCGGTACCTCGAGCGGTACCGCAAGCGGTAGTACCGCTATGTGTCCACGTGGATAAGTTCGGTGAGGATTTCGAATCCAGAGCGGTAGTACCGCTTACCGAAGCGGTAGTACCGCTTAGGCAAAAATTGCGGGTAACAGTTGGATTTCGGGGGGGCCTATTTAAAGGGCCCTTCTTCCCCAGCTCATTTTTATCTCTTCTCTCTCTCTCTCCTCCATTGTTGCTGAGCTTAATCTTTGAGGATCTCCCCAACCATCCAACCAATCTTGCCCAAATTTTGAGGAGTGGTGGAGGAGGCCCCGATCTATAGTTCTACCAAGAGAGATTTCACCAATTCGTGCTAGTCCTTAGTGGATCTTGGAGTTAGGGTTCCTATGGTGGGATCTTGGAGGAAGTGCACCTATGGAGGCTAGCTTGGAGTTGTGCTAGCCCCATAGGTTGTTGGGAGCCTCCTAGTGTTGTGGAGCTCGCCCCAACCTTGTGAAGGAATCACCGCCTCGACCGGTGCCTTAGTGGAGAAGGGGGAGCCCCTTTGTGGAGCTCTCTCGAGGAAGAAGGTGAGGCCTTCTTTCGTGGTGTGGCCGCCTAGCCTCTTGTGTGAGGCTAGCACCTCCTCAACGCAGACGTACTCCCTTTTGTGGGAGGAACTGCGGGAAACAAACCTCGCCTCGTCTCCGCGCCATCCGGTTGTCCCGCTCCTTACTCGTACTATCATGCTTGGTTCCTTTACTTGTTGCACTTGTCTAGGATCATACTAGGAACATCTCCACCACTAAAGTATTCACTTTTACCTTCCGCTTTGCTAAAAACTGAAAAAGACTTAAAATTTTGGTAGCGTCCATTCACGCCCCCCTCTTGTCCGCTACGATCCGTTCAATTGGTATCAACGCAAAGTTTTCTTGCTCGGGCTTTACCGCCTAAGAAATGGCCGGACAAGAGAAGGTTGTGAATGGGTCCCCTTCCCTTGAGCCACCCGCTCCATCATCTACCATCGATAGCACAACGGCTACGTTGGATGACCTCAAGAAATTGGAGTCATCCATCGTTAGCCAAATGAAGGCAATGATGATGGAGTTGGTTGCTCAAAAGCCAAACCCTACCGAAAATCCTAATGCAAGTGCCGCGGATCCTCCACCAAAAAGCTAGTCAATTTCCTCTTGTTGATTTTGTCGCGCAATCGACAAAAGATCCACAAAAGGAAGGGCTTGGGGAGACCGGCACTTCAACAAAGGGGAAGGATGAGACACCGGTTGCGGAATGTCTAGGGGATAATCATGCGGTGCCACCACCAAGTGATTACACCATAAACCTTCCAATACCTATGCCACATATCTTGTCGCATGGTTCACCACCGTAACTTGAATCAAATATGTTGGGGGGATGACCCCCGGTATGCCAAAGGCATGCCAAACCGGATGGTTTGAGCCATCAAGATACCGGTTTGAGGTTCATTCCGGAGAACGAAATTAAGCGATTGGCTAAGTAAATCTGTACCGGTATCCCCAAAGGTAGGTATACCGGTATGGGCTAAGAAGACACCGGACTGCCGGTAAGAAGTGCACTGTAGCACGTCGGCAGGGCTGGTCAAAGATTCCCTCGGGAGCTAGAGGACAAGCATGACCTAAGCAAAGTAGCTTTAAACGAAGCCATGACGTAAAAGACGAAGGTGACGCCCAAAGCAACCGGAGGACATCAGTCTCCCTGATTAAAGAAGATACCGGCGTCACCTATGATTAAAGTAGCTTCGTAAAGTAGCTTTGTAAAGTAGTTTGTCTGTTCAAAGATGCCATTAGGGTTTCTTCCCCTGTAAGCCACCCTCTCCCCTATATAAGGAGAGGGGGCAGCCCTCTTCACGGGCAGACGCATGTATGTACGAAGATACCTTTTGTAACCTTGTTCATGGAATAGAGAAGATCTAGAACGGAGTTCATCCTTGTGTCTCTCTTCTTCTACCTCCGGCCTTGGCCAAGTTCTTGAGGAAAGCACCCGGAAGTTCATCCTGCCTGATCCAAAACCCTCCCCCGAATCCTCTAGCGTCCAACTCGGCCCCAACTTAAGCCATCCCATGGCATCTGTCTGTTCACCACGACCACAGTTGGCGCCCACCGTGGGGCAGAGAGAGGCGCTTGCTGGAGTTCATATTCGGGCGGGCCTCCTCGACGTCGACGGCGAGCGAACGGTGTCCGCACTCGTACAGAACATCTACGCCATGGACTTCATCAACGACAACGCAGGCTGCTTCGCCAACGGCGGTAAGTTCCCCAAGAACGGCCGCATCATCGAGTTCGGCAGCCACCGCATCTACTTCGGCACCGTCCCTGTGCGCCAGTGCCTCTCGCTGGTGCTGGTGGCACCGGATCCGCCAAGGTGGCTATGTGCTGGCCGCGCCGCCGGTAGCGTGGAGGTCATGATGGCCGGCGTGGCTGGCGCCGGCAAGGACGCTGTGGAAGAAGGTGCTGGCCATGCGGCATCGACCCGTGCGGCCAAACCTCCACTGGAGCGCGACGCAGGAGCCGCGGGAGCATCTTCAACACCACCGAAAACGCCACTCCAAGCGGCGATGAACATGCTGGCGACGCCCATCGCGCAGAACATCGATCCGTCTGCGGCCCAAGCGCAGCTGGAGGAGACACGCAAGGCGCTGCTTACCGGCGGCGCAAACATCCTCCAGGCGCAGCGGGAGCTGAACCTAACCCTACGTGAGTACAACGCTGCCCATGGCTTTGCTTCAGCTAGCGCTCATGCCGCTAGGATGCCGGAAAACCGGCTTAAAGCTCGCAATCTAGATCAGGATTTGCGTAAGGAAATTCATGCTGGCAAAAGTACTTCTGCATCTGTGAGCATCGTAGAGAAACCTAAGTACAGTAGTCCGGATAAAACTATAAAAGCTGCTAAGGCCTCTATGGAAATGTGTGACTCGCTATCCGGCGATGCTCTGGCAAAGCAACAGGATAGAGTTAGAGAGCTGCTCGATACCATACAGGCACAAAATGATGAGCTTGCTAGGATGAACAAAGCAGCGCTAGAGTCAAAATCGATCCGGTCGACAAAAGCTGCCGGAAGCAAGTCTCAGGGGCAGGACTCGTCCCCCCATCCGGATAAAAGAAGGGAAAAAGAAATGAATGCGCGGCAGATGACTGATGTCTACGTTCCCCCTCCTTTCCTGTAGACAGTGTTGGGCCTCCAAGAGTAGAGGTTTGTAGAACAGCAGCAAGTTTTCCCTTAAGTGGATCACCCAAGGTTTATCGAACTCAGGGAGGAAGAGGTCAAAGATATCCCTCTCATGCAACCCTGCAACCACAAAGCAAGAAGTCTCTTGTGTCCCCAACACACCTAATAGGTGCACTAGTTCGGCGAAGAGATAGTGAAATACAGGTGGTATGAATATATATGAGCAGTAGCAACGGTGCCAGAAAATAGCTTGCTGGCGTGTAGTTGATGGTGGTAGTATTGCAGCAGTAGTAACACAGTAAAACAGTAAACAAGCAGCGATAGCAGTATTTAGGAGCAAGGCCTAGGGATTACACTTTCACTAGTGGACACTCTCAACATTGATCACATAACAGAATAGATGAATGCATACTCTACACTTTTGTTGGATGATGAACGCATTGCGTAGGATTACACGAACCCTCAATGCCGGAGTTAACAAGCTCCACAAGTTGTTCATATTTAAGTAACCTTATAGTGTAAGATAGATCAAAGGACTAAACCAAGTACTAACATAGCATGCACACTGTCACCTTCATGCATATGTAGGAGGAATAGATCACATCAATATTATCATAGCAATAGTTAACTTCCCAATCTACAAGAGATCATGATCATAGCATAAACCAAGTACTAACACGGTGCACACACTGTCACCTTTACACACGTGCAGGAGGAATAGAACTACTTTAATAACTTTGCTAGAGTAGCACATAGATAGTAGTGATACAAAACTCATATGAATCTCAATCATGTAAAGCAGCTCATGAGATTATTGTATTGAGGTACATGGGAGAGATGAACCACATAGCTACCGGTACAGCCCCGAGCCTCGATGGAGAACTACTCCCTCCTCATGGGAGCAGCAGCGGTGATGAAGATGGCGGTGGAGATGGCAGCGGTGTCGATGGAGAAGCCTTCCGGGGGCACTTCCCCGCTCCGGCAGCGTGCCGGAACAGAGACTCCTGTCCCCCAGATCTTGGCCTCGCGATGGCGGCGGCTCTGGAAGGTTTCTGTGGTTTTCGTCGAACGTCGTAGGGTTTTCGCGACGGAGGCTTTATATAGGCGAAGAGGCGGCGCAGGAGGGCTTCTGGGGGGCCCACACTATAGGGGGGCGCGGCCCCCCCCTGGCCGCGCCGGGGTATGGTTTGGTGGCCCTGTCCCCCTTCTCTGATCCTTCCCGGGTGTTCTGGATGCTTCCGGTGAAAATAGGAACTTGGGCGTTGATTTCGTCCGATTCCGAGAATATTTCGTTACTAGGATTTCTGAAACCAAAAACAGCAGAAAATAGGAACTGGCACTTCGGCATCTTGTTAATAGGTTAGTTCCAGAAAATGCACGAATATGACATAAAGTGTGCATAAAACATGTAGATAACATCAATAATGTGGCATGGAACATAAGAAATTATCGATACGTCGGAGACGTATCAGCATCCCCAAGCTTAGTTCTGCTCGTCCCGAGCAGGTAAAACGATAACACAGATAATTTCTGGAGTGACATGCCATCATAACCTTGATCATACTATTTGTAAAGCATATGTAGTGAATGCAGCGATCAAAACAATGTATATGACATGAGTAAACAAGTGAATCATATAGCAAAGACTTTTCATGAATAGCACTTCGAGACAAGCATCAATTAATCTTGCATAAGAGTTAACTCATAAAGCAATAATTCAAAGTAAAGGCATTGAAGCAACACAAAAGAAGATTAAGTTTCAGCGGTTGCTTTCAACTTGTAACATGTATATCTCATGGATATTGTCAACATAGAGTAATATAATAAGTGCAATAAGCAAATATGTAGGAATCAATGCACAGTTCACACAAGTGTTTGCTTCTTGAGGTGGAGAGAAATAGGTGAACTGACTCAACAATGAAAGTAAAAGAATGGTCCTTCAAAGAGGAAAGCATCGATTGCTATATTTGTGCTAGAGCTTTTATTTTGAAAACATGAAACAATTTTGTCAATGGTAGTAATAAAGCATATGTATCATGTAAATTATATCTTACAAGTTGCAAGCCTCATGCATAGTGTACTAATAGTGCCTGCACCTTGTCCTAATTAGCTTGGACTACCGGATCATCACAATGCACTGTTTTTACCAAGTGTCACAAAGGGGTACCTCTATGCCGCCTGTACAAAGGTCTAAGGAGAAAGCTCGCATTGGATTTCTCGCTATTGATTATTCTTCAACTTAGACATCCATACCGGGACAACATAGACAACAGATAATGGACTCCTCTTTTATGCATAAGCATATAACAACAATTAATAATTTTCTCATTTGAGATTGAGGATATATGTCCAAAACTGAAACTTCCACCATGGATCATGGCTTTAGTTAGCGGCCCAATGTTCTTCTCTAACATATGCATGCTTAACCATAAGGTGGTAGATCTCTCTTACTTCAGACAAGACGGACATGCATAGCAACTCACATGAAATTCAACAAAGAGTAGTTGATGGCGTCCCCAGTGAACATGGTTATCGCACAACAAGCAACTTAATAAGAGATAAAGTGCATAATTACATATTCAATACCACAATAGTTTTTTAAGCTATTTGTCCCATGAGCTATATATTGCAAAGGTGAATGATGGAATTTTAAAGGTAGCACTCAAGCAATTTACTTTGGAATGGCAGGAAAATACCATGTAGTAGGTAGGTATGGTGGACACAAATGGCATAGTGGTTGGCTCAAGTATTTTTGATGCATGAGAAGTATTCCCTCTCGATACAAGGTTTAGGCTAGCAAGGCTTATTTGAAACAAACACAAGGATGAACCGGTGCAGCAAAACTCACATAAAAGACATATTGAAAACATTATAAGACTCTACACCGTCTTCCTTGTTGTTCAAACTCAATACTAGAAATTATCTAGACCTTAGAGAAACCAAATATGCAAACCAAATTTTAGCATGCTCTATGTATTTCTTCATTAATAGGTGCAAAGTATATGATGCAAGAGCTTAAACATGAGCACAACAATTGCCAAGTATCACATTACCCAAGACATTTTAGCAATTACTACATGTATCATTTTCCAATTCCAACCATATAACAATTTAACGAAGAAGAAACTTCGCCATGAATATTATGAGCTAAGAACACATGTGTTCATACGAACCAGCGGAGCGTGTCTCTCTCCCACACAAGCATTTATTCAAACAAAAACAAAAACAAGAAACATACAGACGCTCCAAGTAAAGTGCATAAGATGTGACGGAATAAAAATATAGTTTCAGGGGAGGAACCTGATAATGTTGTCGATGAAGAAGGGGATGCCTTGGGCATCCCCAAGCTTAGACACTTGAGTCTTCTTGATATATGCAGGGGTGAACCACCGGGGCATCCCCAAGCTTAGAGCTTTCACTCTCCTTGATCATGTTGCATCATACTCCTCTCTTGATCCTTGAAAACTTCCTCCACACCAAACTCGAAACAACTCATTAGAGGGTTAGTGCACAATAAAAATTAACATATTCACAGATGACACAATCATTCTTAACACTTCTGGACATTGCATAATGCTACTGGACATTAGTGGATCAAAGAAATTCATCCAACATAGCAAAAGAGGCAATGCGAAATAAAAGGCAGAATCTGTCAAAACAGAACAGTTCGTATTGACGAATTTTAAAATGGCACCAGACTTGCTCAAATGAAAATGCTCAAATTGAATGAAAGTTGCGTACATATCTGAGGATCATGCACGTAAATTGGCTTAATTTTCTGAGCTACCTACAGGGAGGTGGACCCAGATTCGTGACAGCAAAGAAATCTGGAACTGCGCAGTAATCCAAATCTACTACTTACTTTTCTATCAACGGCTTTACTTGGCACAACAAAACACAAAACTAAGATAAGGAGAGGTTGCTACAGTAGTAAACAACTTCCAAGACACAAAATAAAAACAAAGTACTGTAGCAAAATAACACATGGGTTATCTCCCAAGAAGTTCTTTTCTTTATAGCCATTAAGATGGGCTCAGCAGTTTTAATGATGCACTCATAAGAAATAGTAATTGAAGCGAAAGAGAGCATCCAGAGGCAAATTCAAAACACATTTAAGTCTAACATGCTTCCTATGCAAAGGAATCTTGTAAATAAACAAGTTCATGAAGAGCAAAGTAACAAGCATAGGAAGATAAAACAAGTGTAGCTTCAAAAATTTCAGCACATAGAGAGGTGTTTTAGTAACATGAAAATTTCTACAACCATATTTTCCTCTCTCATAATAACTTTCAGTAGCATCATGAGCAAACTCAACAATATAACCATCACATAAAGCATTCTTATCATGAGTCTCATGCATAAAATTATTACTCTCCACATAGGCATAATCAATTTTATTAGTAATAGTGGGAGCAAATTCAACAAAGTAGCTATCATTATTATTCTCATCAAGTGTAGGAGGCATAGTATAATCACAACAAAATTTACTCTCCATAGTAGGTGGCAACAAAAGACCACTATCATTATAATCATCATATATGGGAGGCAAAGTATCATCAAAGAAAATTTTCTCCTCAATGCTTGGGGGACTAAAAATATCATGCTCATCAAAACCAGCTTCCCCAAGCTTAGAATTTTCCATATCATTAGCAACAATGGTATTCAAAGTGTTCATACTAATATTACTACCAGCATGCAAATAAGATTCCATAGGTTTTTTAATTTTCGCATTAAACCATTCATGTCTTGACTCAGGAAATAGTACAAAGAGCTCACAGATGTTTTCCATTATGCCTTACTAGTGTAAAACAAGAAACAAAAAGATGCAATTGCAGGATCTAAAGGAAATAGCTTTGAGTACTTACGGCGCCGGGAAATAGCTTAGTAGCCGAAGTCCGGAGTGTGAGTACCTTTTACCTTTCCTCCCCGGCAACGGCGCCAGAAAAGTGCTTGATGTCTACGTTCCCCCTCCTTTCCTGTAGACAGTGTTGGGCCTCCAAGAGCAGAGGTTTGTAGAACAGCAGCAAGTTTTCCCTTAAGTGGATCACCCAAGGTTTATCGAACTCAGGGAGGAAGAGGTCAAAGATATCCCTCTCATGCAACCCTGCAACCACAAAGCAAGAAGTCTCTTGTGTCCCCAACACACCTAATAGGTGCACTAGTTCGGCGAAGAGATAGTGAAATACAGGTGGTATGAATATATATGAGCAGTAGCAACGGTGCCAGAAAATAGCTTGCTGGCGTGTAGTTGATGGTGGTAGTATTGCAGCAGTAGTAACACAGTAAAACAGTAAACAAGCAGCGATAGCAGTATTTAGGAGCAAGGCCTAGGGATTACACTTTCACTAGTGGACACTCTCAACATTGATCACATAACAGAATAGATGAATGCATACTCTACACTTTTGTTGGATGATGAACGCATTGCGTAGGATTACACGAACCCTCAATGCCGGAGTTAACAAGCTCCACAATTTGTTCATATTTAAGTAACCTTATAGTGTAAGATAGATCAAAGGACTAAACCAAGTACTAACATAGCATGCACACTGTCACCTTCATGCATATGTAGGAGGAATAGATCACATCAATATTATCATAGCAATAGTTAACTTCCCAATCTACAAGAGATCATGATCATAGCATAAACCAAGTACTAACACGGTGCACACACTGTCACCTTTACACACGTGCAGGAGGAATAGAACTACTTTAATAACTTTGCTAGAGTAGCACATAGATAGTAGTGATACAAAACTCATATGAATCTCAATCATGTAAAGCAGCTCATGAGATTATTGTATTGAGGTACATGGGAGAGATGAACCACATAGCTACCGGTACAGCCCCGAGCCTCGATGGAGAACTACTCCCTCCTCATGGGAGCAGCAGCGGTGATGAAGATGGCGGTGGAGATGGCAGCGGTGTCGATGGAGAAGCCTTCCGGGGGCACTTCCCCGCTCCGGCAGCGTGCCGGAACAGAGACTCCTGTCCCCCAGATCTTGGCCTCGCGATGGCGGCGGCTCTGGAAGGTTTCTGTGGTTTTCGTCGAACGTCGTAGGGTTTTCGCGACGGAGGCTTTATATAGGCGAAGAGGCGGCGCAGGAGGGCTTCTGGGGGGCCCACACTATAGGGGGGCGCGGCCCCCCTGGCCGCGCCGGGGTATGGTTTGGTGGCCCTGTCCCCCTTCTCTGATCCTTCCCGGGTGTTCTGGATGCTTCTGGTGAAAATAGGAACTTGGGCGTTGATTTCGTCCGATTCCGAGAATATTTCGTTACTAGGATTTCTGAAACCAAAAACAGCAGAAAACAGGAACTGGCACTTCGGCATCTTGTTAATAGGTTAGTTCCAGAAAATGCACGAATATGACATAAAGTGTGCATAAAACATGTAGATAACATCAATAATGTGGCATGGAACATAAGAAATTATCGATACGTCGGAGACGTATCAATGACCGTGTACGATCCGGTTCTTGCCGGAAAACAAAAAGCCGGGCCACACAATGCCGGAGAAAAAAGCTATGGAGCAGGTCGCGGCTATGCCGGAAATGGCTATGCGCGAAATGGTTATGCCGGAAACAATCATGCCGGTAGACGTGAAACCGGGCAAAATTATCGAGCTGCAAGGGCAGCGTACGCTGAAGAAGAAATGCGACCACCAAGGTACCGGCAGGCAAGAGCCGCGGAACCAGAAAGATATGAAGAAGGAGATTCCGAGGTGGAGCGAGTCAGAGCCTACCGGAACCCTTTGGGGGAACGTGTGGGGGAAAGATGCTTGCCAGGCCAGGATGCGAGGCACAGGCTGGACAGAGTGCATCTTTCCGAAATAATCGAATCTGAGGGCCCTCCTGGCCCAAAGTGCTTTGGCCCGCGAATCATTGGAGAAGAGCCACCGGTGCGCAATTTCCAATTGCCCCGAGACACAAAAACATACGATGGCACGACCAAGCCGGAAGATTGGCTGGCGGACTATGTCACAGCAGTCTATGTAGCTGGTGGCGGAGTAAACCGGCGTTGGGCGGTAAGAATCATACCGTCCTACCTAGTAGGGCCTGCCCGTATCTGGCTTAACAACTTGCCGGCAGGAAGCGTAAACGGATGGTTGGACTTTGAGGAAGCCTTTGTGAGCAACTTCAGCAGCACTTACAAGAGGCCTAACCGGCCCCAGCAGCTCGCCTTGTGCCAGCAGCGTGCAAGTGAAACAGACCGGGACTATCTCACCCGGTGGAACTCAACGAGAAACACGTGTGAAGGAGTGATTGAGGCACAAGCGATTGCTTGGTTCAGTCAGGGATGCCGGAGAGGATCACCACTGTGGCAAAGGCTGCAGAGAAACATGCCGAGCACATTGGCTGAAATGATGCGAGTGGCGGAAAACTATGCGTTGGGAGACCCACTGCAACCGGCTGTGCAAGCCGAACTGGCGCAGTCAAACCAACCCCGCCATGATCAACACCGGGATAACCGGCACAACAAAAGAAGGGAAGACTTTCCGGACCGAAGGTATAGTCTGCAACAAGTAGCCGCGGTACAGGAAAATTCTGGCCCCCGCGGGAACCAGAGGCAAAAAACCGGATCGCAGCCGTGGGCGGGTCCTAAGAAGAAATGGGTTCAAAAAGAAGGATGGGGACAGAAAAAAGATTGGCAAGAGCACATGAGATACACCATGGAAGCGGCTATGGACATGCCGTGCAAGCTGCACACCCCACATCCATCGAAGCCGGCGAACCACTTAACGAAAGATTGTTCCTGGATCAAGCACCTGATGCTGAGAGGAGCGGCAAAAGATGCGCAAGCGGATGGCTGTTCCATAGTACTGCCGCCCTCGCACGACATGCTACACCAGCACCCATTACCAGCACCACCACCGCTTACCGGAGCCAATACCATAATGGTACAACAATACCAGCAAGTTAACCGGGTGGAGGAAAATCATGATCAACCACCACCACCGGCACCTTTGGGCCGGAATGTTTACGAGGACCCACATTTGTGCTGTGTTGTCTTTGTCACTGAGCGAACCGACAGGCAAAGTGTGCATCCGCGCTCCATGGAAGTAAACGCCGTGATGCCGGCGGTTCCCAAGTACATGCTGTGGTCAGATCAGGAAATCACCTGGTCGTTCAAGGATCACCCCAAGATCTTGCCGAATCCGGGTGGTTACGCTCTTGTTGTAGACCCAATCATGCGAGGGCCAGAAACTCGAGTCAAGTTCAGCAAAGTGCTGATAGACAATGGAAGCAGCATAAACATCATGTACAAGCACACGATGGGGATAACAGAAAACATGCTCCAGCCAACTCACACAACCTTCCATGGAATCGTTCCGGGATTGTCCTGTGCCCCGGTAGGAAAAGTCCGGGTGGATGTGTCTTTCGGAGGACGTGACAATTGCCGGGTGGAAAACATTCTGTTTGAAGTGGAGGACCTAGACAGTCCTTATCATGCGTTGCTGGGGAGGCCGGCATTGGCAGCTTTTATGGCCTCAACTCATACGGCTTACCTCAAGATGAAGATGCCGGCACCTCGTGGACCCTTGACTGTGGTGGGAAACTACAGAGTCTCACTGGAAACGGCGTCTGCCGGATCAAACCTGGCGGAATCGCTGGTGATCGCAGAGGAAAAAAGAAGGATGCAAACCGCAGTTGCGCTGGCTCAGTCCTCACAGTTGAGCTTAGCGGCAATGAGTGGAAACTTGGGGACACCAGCATTCAAGCCGACGAATGAAACAAAGGACATTGTGCTGGATCCGGCTTACCCAGAGCGCACCGTTCGTATCGGTGCCGGACTGAATCAAGCATAGGAAAGCACGCTCGTCAGCTTCCTCCGTGAGAATCGGAATATCTTTGCCTGGTCTACTGATGACTTGGTAGGTGTTCCGAGGGAGCTGGCTGAGCACTCTCTAAACGTCCGGAAGGATGCCAAGCCGGTGCGACAACCTTTGCGCCGGTTCGCTGAAGATAGGAGGAAAATCATCGGAGAAGAGGTGACAAAACTGTTGGTTGCCGGTTTCATCGTAGAGGTCACGCATACTGAGTGGCTGGCCAATCCGGTAATGGTCGAAAAGAAGAAAGATGAGAACCTGGAGGCAAAAGCTCCAAAGGTGTGGCGCATGTGCATCGACTACACAAACCTCAACAAAGCTTGCCCGAGAGATCCCTTCCCTCTGCCCCGGATCGATCACGTGATTGATTCTACTGCTGGGTGTGAGTTGTTATCTTTCCTTGATGCTTATTCTGGTTTCCACCAAATTCCCCTGAAAAAGGAAGATCAAATAAAAACTGCGTTCATCACCCCGCACGGGGCTTATTGCTATGTCACTATGCCTTTCGGTTTGCACAACGCTGGTGCAATGTACCAGCGCTGTATGCAAAAATGCTTGTTTGATCAAATTGGAAAGAATGTGCAAGTCTATGTAGACGATATCGTGATAAAAACTAAGGTAAAAGATACCCTAATTGACGATATCCGGCAAACATTTGATAACTTGAGAAGGTTCCGGATGAAACTTAATCCGGCAAAATGTACCTTTGGTGTCCCTGCCGGTAAGCTGCTTGGTTTCCCTGTGTCAAGCCGGGGCATTGAAGTGAATCCGGTAAAAATTCGGGCAATAGAAAGAATGACTATCCCGCAGGAACTAAAGGATGTGCAAAAATTTACCGGAAGCTTGGCGTCGCTAAGCCGGTTCATAAGCAGGTTGGGAGAAAAGGCTTTGCCGCTCTATGCCTTAATGAAAAAATCCGATATTTTCGTCTGGACCCCACAGGCAGACGCAGCGTTCAAAGAGCTAAAAAAGATGCTAGCCACAGCACCGGTGTTGGCCTCGCCTTTGGAAAGAGAGCCCATGTTGTTGTACATAGCAGCAACTAACCGGGTTGTAAGTGTAGTGGTGGTGGTAGAAAGAGAGGAAGAAGAAAAAATCGTGCAGAGGCCGGTATATTACTTGAGCGAGGTGCTCTCCCCCTCAAAACAAAACTACCCCCACTTCCAAAAGATGACCTACGGCGTGTACATGGCCGCCACCAAGCTCAAACACTATTTCGAGGAGCACCCCATGAAAGTGGTGAGTGAAGCACCCATTTCAGATATCATGGGCAACAACGATGCCAGCGGCAGGATTGCGAAATGGGCAATTCAACTGTCACCGTACGTGCCGGTATACGAAAGAAGAGATGCCATAAAATCACAAGCTTTGGCTGACTTCCTGGTTGATTGGGCGGAAATGCAATACAAGCCGCCGGAGCACAAAATAGAATACTGGAAGATGCACTTTGACGGATCCAAGCTCAAAGAGGGTCTGGGTGCCGGTGTGGTACTCACCTCACCAAAGGGAGATCATCTCCGGTATGTTTTGCAAGTGCATTTCAGAGCATCAAACAATGTCACTGAGTATGAGGCTCTAATCCATGGGCTCAAGGTCGCAAAAGAAATCGGTGCGCACCGGATCATTTGCTACGGCGATTCAGATCTTGTGGTGCAGCAGTGTTCCGGAGATTGGGATGCAAAAGATGCCAACATGGCCTCATACCGGTTTCATGTGCAAAAGATTGCCGGCTTCTTTGAAGGGTGTGAGTTTCACCATGTGTCGCGGGCTGAAAATGATGCCGCGGATGCTTTATCCAAGCTAGGTTCGTCCAGGCAAGAGATTCCTCCCGGAATAGCCTTGGCGCATCTAAGAGTTCCATCAATCAAGCCGAGTCCGGAGTCGGAATCAATTTTCGTACCGGAGTCACACGTGGTGCCGATGGATATTGACGAAGGAAACCCGGGGACTGTTCCGGCACACTCGGGGACTGCTCCGGCAAACCCGGGGACTGCACCGGTAAGCTCGGGGACTGCGACGCCCATACCGGAAGAAGCAATGTTTGTGGACAGCATGGACATAGACGTGCCGGTGTTTGTGGTTAGAGAAGCACCATCTTGGGTTAAACCTATTAAGGAATTCCTGATCAATGGCATCTTGCCGGTTGACGAAACTGAGTCAAGGAGAATCCAGCGGAGAGCTAAAGCATACACCTTCATTAATGGCGAGGTGTACAAGAGAAGTGTTACCGGTGTCCTTCAAAGATGTGTGGAACCGGAAGAGGGTAAAGAGATGCTCAAGGAGATTCACCAAGGAGAGTGTGGGCACCACGCCTCGTCAAGGGCGCTGGTGGCAAAAGTATTCCGGCATGGGTTCTACTGGCCCACTGCTTTGGAAAATGCTGAGGATTTGGTAAGAAAGTGCAATGGTTGCCAGAGGTACGCCAAGCAAAATCATACCCCAGCTTCCGGCTTAAAAACCATACCGTTAACATGGCCATTTGCTGTTTGGTGCCTTGACATGGTTGGACCATTCAAAACCGCAAGAGGAAACATGACCCACATCTTGGTGATGGTGGATAAATTCACCAAGTGGCTGGAAGTGAAGCCTATCGCAAAGTGTGATGGCCACACAGCGGCGAAGTTCCTAAAAGATGTCATCCTCCGGTATGGATATCCGCATAGCATCATAACTGACAATGGCTCAAACTTTGCCCAGGGAGAGTTCAAGCGGTTCTGTGAGAACAACAATATCCGGCTAGATCTGTGCTCAGTGGCACACCCACAAGGCAATGGCCAAGTTGAAAGAACCAATGCACTGGTGCTTTCCGGTATAAAACCAAGGCTTATTGAACCACTCGAAAAGACACCGGGCTGTTGGCTTGATGAACTGCCATCAGTGCTATGGAGCTTAAGAACGACTCCAAACCAGTCTACCGGATACACTCCATTCTTCATGGTTTACGGAGCAGAAGCGGTAATACCAACCGACATTCTCCATGACTCACCAAGGGTGCAACTCTATACCGAAAAAGAGGTAAAAGAGGCCCGAGAAAACGATGTGGACTTGCTGGAAGAAGCAAGAGAACTGGCATTTGCAAGAACAACCATCTACCAGCAAAACCTCAGACGCTATCACAGCCGGAAGGTTAACCCGAGAGTTTTCCGGGAAGGAGATTTGGTGCTACGCCTAGTGCAACGCACCGAAGGCCGCCATAAGCTTTCACCCCCTTGGGAGGGGCCATTCATTGTAAGCAAAGCTCTGCACAATGATGCCTACTACTTGATTGATGCACAGGAATGGAAAGAAGGAAAGGCGGACAAATCCGGAGATGAGACCAAGCGTCCTTGGAACATAGCATTGTTGCGCCCTTTCTACTCATGAAGTTGTACTGTAAGAAGTTCCTTTTTGTACCTTATGCTATGAATAAAAGAATCCGGCACCTCGAATGTTTCTCGGGGACTGCCTCTATCAAACTTGCATGTAATATGTTTATTTTTTCCGTTTACCGGTTGCTTGTTAAACATTTTTTCTTTCCGGTTTAGTAACGTGCTAAACCTACCGGAGTCTTCGACTCTGCTGCTGTCCGCAAACCGGCTTCATGGCAAGCAAGATAAACCGGTAGGAATTAAGCACGTGAATTGCGGAAAGAGGAAGTGGGAACGGACAACCCGGAAAAGCTTAACTAACCCCGGTTTTACCGGTTTTTTGTGGAAAATTTCGAATCTTACCTAAGTTCAAGGAAGTGTTCATTTGGCAAAAGAACTTTGTAACTCATACGCCAAAACGCCCAAAAGAGGTAGGCAGAGGCAAAGGGAAAGAACCAAGTGTGCATCAAATTGGATGCGGAGATGATTCCAGAATCTTCACAGTGCAAGATAAAGACAAAAAACAAAGGTAACATGTTAAGTTAACCAACCAACATAACTTAATAAGTTACCGGTATGCAAGATACCGGCATAAAGTTGTAGCACAACCAAAATGATAAGTTTTATCTTACATCATAAACCCCGGCATACCGGGGTAGAATTTAACGCACTTTGTTCTCAGGTAAGCAGGAGCAGATAGACTTTTTACAGCAAGTGTTTAAACAACGGGGGCTTCAGGGGGAGCAGCATTGGCCTCTGGAGCTTCTGGGGGCGCGTCGCCAGCTTCTGGGAGCGCATCTCCGGCACCTTCATCTTCATCTTCCTCTTCTTCCTCCTCATCGCTGAGGTAGTCCTTGATGCCCGAAGGAGGGGGGATGAAGGTGCGAGCCGGCGCGTACTCAGCAAGCCGATAGGCGCGATCCTGCCGCTTCGCAGTAAGGATCGGATCCGTATCGGTAGGAGCGTTTTCGCGCACGCCTTGAAGAGCATCCAAGTCCAAGTCCGGGTACCAGGAGCACGCGACGCGCAGCGCGGTATTGGCTCCGGCACGAGCGCCGGAGCACTGCCACTCCCGGATTCTTCTTCCGGCACCCTTCAAGCAGTCGGAGGTGAACGTTAGGCTTGCCGGTACCTGCTCTTCAGGCCAAAGCACCTTGAAGAGATGGATCGCCAAGTCAGGCAGATCCGCGAGGTTCCGGTCCACCGCGCGCATGTGGGTGATCCGGGCAGAAAGTGCAACCAGGTGATCATAAGGATCCCAAGGCGCATCCAGGTTCCGGAATTCCTGCGCAACCCGCCGCTCGGCCACCTTTTTTCTGCGCGTGGGGCTGAGAGTCCGGAAAGAGCCGTAAGAAGCAAAGGAAGAAGATAAGGACACGCTACCGGAAAATATAAGCTTGTAAGCGAAAACCGGAAAAGAAAAGAGAAAAAATTACGGAGAGCGAGAGCGTCGGTTCGCGTGACCAGCTCATCGTACTCCTTCTGCTCCGCGGTTAAGCGGGCGACCTGGTCTTCGGCAGCCTTCCGGAACTTGCCCACTTCCTCCAGCTCTTCCCTCAGCACCGCAGTGGAGTTCGCGGAATCATCCACAACCTCCGCCAGCCTGGCCTCGGCTGCTGCCTTGGCATCCTTCAGCTCTTGCTCATACCGTACCGCGGCCTGGATAGCCTGGTCCTTGAGCTCCCTGGAGATAGTCTTCTGGGCGTCCAAGGCCTTCTGGTGATCCCGGATGAGTTGCTCCTTTTCAGCTGGAATCAAGAAAAAGAAATTTGAACAAAAATCTAACCGGTAAAGCGCAGAAAGACAATGCAACCGGAGAAAGAACAGTACCTTGGAGATTGCCAACCTGGGTCTTGAGGGCCTCAAGGGAGGCTTCCGGAATGGCTGTTAGGGAAAAATTCATAGGTACAAAGAAGCAAAATCTTTGCATAAGAAAGAAGCCGGATGCCCAAAGGAAACAAACCTTGGCAGTGGCTGTGGGCCTCGGCAAGGTCCCGGTGCTCCCAAAGAAGCTCCTCGAAGAGCTGCTTCCGGGCATCCGCGGTGCTCTGTCAAAGTAAGATAGTCATGAGAAAGCTGCCGGTTTCGAAAAATTTGAAGAAAGTTTCGTGCTCACAGCTGCGCTCTAAACCCAAAACTCGGGGACTGGGAGGATATGAGTAAGTCTGGAAAGAACAAAACCGGCATCAACAGAAAAAATTACAACAAAATTGGTGAAACTTACCACCACGTTGCTGGTGGTGTCATGCCACGCATTGTCGAACTCCTTCACTGCGCGCTTGAGTCGCATGAAGTGCTCCGGGGGCCGGCCGGGTCGATGGCAGGAAGCCGGTCCTTGCCCAGGCCGCGCGTAGCTGCGGACACATCCGCCTGATTCCACTTCTCAGCGTAATGAAGCAGGTGCCCCAGCTCCTTGCCCTCGCGCTTCAGATCTGTAATCCGGCCGAGGAGGCCGGTAGCTCTCTCTCTAGCCATGACAGCGGCAGGGCCGGTGTGCAGCACCAGAGACTGCGGGCCGGAAGCCATGCCTTTCCCCTTGAAGGGCTCAGACACGCGAAGCTTGGCGCCTTCTGGCGGCGGCGTTGGCTTGGCCGCAGAGGGTCCTTGGGCTGGCGGCGGCGTCGGCGCGTCCTTGGTGGGCTTGGCGGTAGGAGCTTCTGGCGGCGGTGTTGGCGTGCCACCAGTTGGCTCAGGAACAGGAGTATCTGGCGGCGGCGTTGAGCTTGCCGGCGCGGAAGAGTCCGGCACGGCCTTGGAGGGGGAAGAGCATGAGCTCTTCTTCTTCTTCTTTTCCTTCAGGACGGGAGGAACTTGAGGTTCCGCCCGCCCGGCAGCTTCAGTGTCGGCGCCGATGTTGCTGGCGCCGGTATCTTGTGTGTTTGGAGGAGGGACAAGATCCTCCTCCGCGCGGTGATCAGAAGTTGTAGGGGCCGCGCGCCCCGCACTTGGAGTGCCTCCCAATGGGGAGGCAGAAGGGCTGCCGGTACCTAGGTGTACCGGGCTTGAACGAGGAGGGGACGAGGTCCTGGCCGTTCCCTCGGAGCTCCCCGGCATCGTACCGGTAGCGCCCTTGGAGAGCGAGAGCGCAGGGCTAAAAAGAAAGAAAGAAAAGATAAGAAAAAGCAACCGGAAGAAGAAGTTTGTGAAATCAAGCGGATAGAAAAATAAAAACTCACCCGGAAGAGACAGGCATGCTCCTCTTCTTGTAGCGCCTCTTGCCTACTTCCTTGCCTCCAAGGATTTCCGTCCGGGGGCGTTTGGCAGGAGGGGCCTGGCTTGAACCGGCATCTGGTGCCGGGGCCTTGTTCTTTTTGCTCCCGGAGGCAAGCTTGTCCAGGAACTCCTGGCCAACCTCGGCCTGCAGGGGGGCCACGTGCTCATGGACCTGTGGTTGGGGGCCAGTTGAGGAAGCATCTACAGCAGGAAAATAACAATAAAAGCATAAGAGGCCAGAAGAGAAAACTACCTCAAGCACAGTAAGATCATCAACAGAGCCGGGAGCCTCAGACGAAACGTTACCGGGGCGTGAGGTGTGTGTGCGGCCCATCTTAAGATCGGTCCAATGGACGTAAGGATCTGGATCAACCTTGTCCAGAGGCCGCTTCCGGACGGGGCCTCGCTTATCCGATTCGATGCGAGGGAAGCGCTGCTTAGCCTGAAATGAAATAGAAAAACAGTTAGCCACAACACAACATTTACCGGTAGAGCAGCCCGGGTGGCAATCTCTTACTTCATCGGTTGGAGGGTTGGTGGAGCTAAGAGGCACGAAGCCCCACTCCCAGTCATCCGGCATGTCCGTTTGGCAGATTTGCCTAGCTTTGAGGACTACATCTGCTTTACTTAGAGGGAGGCCGGTGATCTTGGTGGGATCGCCGGGACCGTACATCTCGCTCATCTTATGAGCCCGGCGTTTAAGGGGAAGCACCCGATGGGAGATGAAAGCGCGGATGATGTCATCTGAGCAGATGTCGGTTTCCTTCATCAGCTTCTCCATGAAGCGTACGACCCGGTTCGTCTCGATGTGATTCGTCCCAGGGAAGTAGCCCCAATTGACCTTGGTGGGCGGCGCCAGGTTGAAAGTCGGAAGGTTGATGAGATCCGCGGCGCCGTCGTTCTTCACGTAAAAGAACGTTGTTTGCCATAACCGGCAGGACTCGAGGCCGGAGAACTTAAAAAAGGGGCTCCCTTGGCGGGAGCCGATAATACAAGACCCGCATTGAACGGGGGGTTTGGGCTTAGGAATGTCCTTGCCCTGGACCGAATTGATCCGAAGAGAGAAAAAGCGAGCAAAAGTCTCGCGGGTGGGGCGGATGCCGATGTAGGCCTCCATGAAAGTGGCGTAGCAAGAAAGGTAAAAAACGGCGTTGCCGGGAAGATGGTGAGGCTGGAGTTGATAAAAATCCAGGACCTGGCGGAAGAAGTCGGAGGCCGGAAGGCCGAAGCCACGCTCAAAGTGAGCAAGAAAAACTACGAACTCACCGGGATTGAGCACCGGCTCGATCTCATCGCCGGGGAGCCGGCAGGATACTCCCTCCGGTATCCTTCTAGACCGGCGGAGCCAGTCGATCTCGTGTTGCGTAACGTCGGAGCCCCTCCAGGCTCCGCGTGTGATACCGGATAGATCTTTTCCGGGGGCTTGGCTAGAACTGCCGGCCTCTTGATCGTTGCCGGCGTCGGTTTCCATCCGGGCAAGATCTGCGGTTAGCCCGTCGGAAGTTCTACTCCCTTGGTTACTGGAAGACGAAGCGGAGAGAGACTCCTCTCTAGACATATGGATCTGAGAAACGCCGGTATCTACTCGAAAAACAGTTTTCCAAAGAACTACCTTCGCGCGAAGATCTACGGGTAAGAAGAAAAGCAAAAGAAAAGAGGAAGTAAATATTCTACCGGCCCAAGATCTGAAAGGCAAAGAAAAGAGGGGAAAAAGCGAATCGAACCTAACCTGGGGCGGCGGAGACGCTCAAGAAGAAGGTTGCCGGAGCAACGGTGAGCTCACGAACGCTGACGGAGGTTGGCGACGGCGAAGGGTGAAAGCCGCCGATGAAAGCTCGAAGCAGCAGCGGCGAAGAAGCGCCGGTGGATCTCTCCGCGGCGAAGATCTACGGCGCAGCGAGAGCGACGACGCGAGTTCGTCGGAAGCAAGGCTCTGGCGGCGACCGGCGGCGACGAGGTTGCACGAGGCGAAGAGATCGAAGCACGCTGGAAATGGGGACAAGTGCGAAGAAGAGGAAGGAGTGGAACCGCCCCGCCCTTATATAGGAGAAAGAGTTAGTGGGCCAAAAACCGTCGGGCCGCGGCGGTTCGTCTCGTGGGCCGCCACGTGGCGCGAAGATACACGCCTAAAAATCAAGAGGCCATAGGGTCGCCGCACGGATCCGGAATGGCCAGAAGGATCCGGTGTGGCACATTAAATGTTGGCGTAGAAGCCGAAGCGAAGTGACCACTGACACTGGCGCGTCAGGCACAGTGCGCATGTCCCTGACAGGCGCTGTACCCGAGAAATGCTCGACTTCGCCGAGGAGGAAGTTAATGTCGATGATACCGAAGAAAACACACCGGAGACACTTCGCAAAGAAAAAAAATGTGAGTATAACATGAGATACCAGGAAAGTCCGGAAGATAACAGAAAGAGGCTAAGGCAAAGAGGCCGGCATCTTCGAACATGGAGCCGGAAAGATTAAACCGGTACCTTGTGAGATAGGAACCTGGCATAGCCCGTCGGATAAAATCCACCGGACTATACCAGCTTCGGGGACTAATGTTGGGGGGATGACCCTCGGTATGCCAAAGGCATGCCAAACCGGATGGTTTGAGCCATCAAGATACCGGTTTGAGGTTCATTCCGGAGAACGAAATTAAGCGATTGGCTAAGTAAATCTGTACCGGTATCCCCAAAGGTAGGTATACCGGTATGGGCTAAGAAGACACCGGACTGCCGGTAAGAAGTGCACTGTAGCACGTCGGCAGGGCTGGTCAAAGATTCCCTCGGGAGCTAGAGGACAAGCATGACCTAAGCAAAGTAGCTTTAAACGAAGCCATGACGTAAAAGACGAAGGTGACGCCCAAAGCAACCGGAGGACATCAGTCTCCCTGATTAAAGAAGATACCGGCGTCACCTATGATTAAAGTAGCTTTGTAAAGTAGTTTGTCTGTTCAAAGATGCCATTAGGGTTTCTTCCCCTGTAAGCCACCCTCTCCCCTATATAAGGAGAGGGGGCAACCCTCTTCACGGGCAGACGCATGTATGTACGAAGATACCTTTTGTAACCTTGTTCATGGAATAGAGAAGATCTAGAACGGAGTTCATCCTTGTGTCTCTCTTCTTCTACCTCCGGCCTTGGCCAAGTTCTTGAGGAAAGCACCCGGAAGTTCATCCTGCCTGATCCAAAACCCTCCCCCGAATCCTCTAGCGTCCAACTCGGCCCCAACTTAAGCCATCCCATGGCATCTGTCTGTTCACCACGACGACAAAATAGCTTTGAGAATTGGCAATTTTTAATGAGATCTCATGTGCGCAGCGCGTCTACCGAGCTATGGCGCATCATCGAGGAAGGCTATTCACCACGAGACCCAAAGAACTTGACAAGAAGAGAAGTGGTGGATGACCAACTCAACACCACCGCCATCAACATGATCCACATGGCCGTCACGCCCAAGGACCGTGCTCATATCCGCTCACTCAAGACTGCCAAAGAAGCATGGGACAAGCTCGACAAGCTCTTTCTCGGAAATGAGAGGATCCAAAGCTCTCGTTTCGATGAAGTGAACAACATGGCCGACAACTTCGTCATGAATGAAGGAGAGTCCCCCGAAGAAATGTATAGGTGCCTCATCACTCTTGCCGTACAAATGCAAAATCTTGGAGCAACGTTTGTGGATGACTATTGGATCAAGCGAAAGTTCTACAACGCTCTCCTCCCTTATGAGGAAGTGAAGTTGACGGCCATCCGCCAAAACGCCCCCTTCCGTGCTATGACATCCGATGAAGTCCTTAGCGAAGTCATCGCTTTGGACATCTCCAAGAAGAATGCGGAGGATCTTGTTGCTCGCTCCCACAACACTTGCAAGCCCAACCTCGCATTGAAGATGAAGGTGCATGAAGGTAGTGAAAGAGATGATGATCCCATTGAGTGGGGTCCGGATGATCTCAAGACCAACTATCATGAGCATATGGCCCTCGGCGCCAAGAGATTTTGGGAGGGAAACAAGCCTCGAAGCACAAGATCAAGAAGACTACGTGATTCTTCAAGAAACTTATCCAGGAGTCCAAGGGAGGGGCAAAGGGGGAGAACATGCTACAATTGCGGCGACAAAAGTCATTTTGTTGCGGATTGTATCTATGAGAGAAGAGAAGATAATGGTGGAAGGCTTGTCCGCAAGGATAAGTTGAAGTCACTCTCCAAAGGATTCTCCAAGTTCTCCTCCACATCCGATGACGACAAGGTCTCCTTCACCAAGAAGCCAAGAGCCTTTATTATTCGTGAAGAGTACTCCTCCGATGAGGATGAGGGGCATGAGGACAAGTGCTCCAACAAGGAAGGAGAGGGAGTGGCCGCGATCGCCATTACCACTCCCTCTACCTCTCTCTTCGACTCTCCAAATGACAACCTCATCACCAACAATGCCCGTTGCCTCATGGAAAAGGTATCCTCGGAGGTAGAATCCCCTTCCAAACTCACATCTCCATCTAATGCTTTATCTATTGATGATGCCACTAGTCTCACCATTAAGCGTGAGATTGTGGGTTTGGATTTTTTCTCACTAACATGCAAGGGGATACCAAGACTCATGTTGGGGCTCTCTTGGCTCAACTTGGGGCGGCTCAAGACCTCATAGAGGAGAAGGAGAGGCTTGAAAGGGAGGCGGCAAATGAGATTGCCTCCCTCAATCAAGTACTTGAGGAGGAACAAAACTTGCGCATGTCCCTCGAAGCTAGTGTGATCACTCTCGAAGACTCCAACAATGCCATCATCTCTCAACTCACCAAGGACCGATATCATGCTCTTGGTTTGGTGGGTGAGCTCAAGAAAGAGAAGCTTTCTCTCGAGGAAGCCAACAAGAAGAAAGATGAGGAAGACCCCAACTCTTGTCATGATGAGCTTGTTGATCAAGTTGCTTCCTTGAAGAGGCACAATGCTCTACTCTTGGAGGTCAATGCTCTTCAAGAAGAAGCCTTGGATGAGTATTACCGCTTGTGCAAGGAAAAGACATCATGTTGCAATCATGAAGAAGAAATTGCCGCTCTTGAGAACACCAAGGCCAAGCTTTTGAGTTTGAGTGGCATGCAAGAAGAGTCCTTGGTGGAGTGCCTCCGCATGAGCAAAGAGAAGGTCACTTGTTGTGATCATGAGGAAGAAATAGCCTCTTTGAAGAGGAGTGAAGCTAAGCTCATGGAGGTCAATTCCATGCAAGAGGAAGCTTTGAAGGAGTACTTTCCATTGAGCAAGGACCGCGCGTGTTGCAACCATGAAGGAGACATTGCCAAGATAGAGAGTGATAAGCGACTACTCATGAAGATGAACTCTCTCCAAGAAGAAGCTTTGACGGAACATTTCCGGGTGAACAAGGCAAAGGAGGTCCAAGTGTTTGACATCACTCACCCTCACCCGGAGCATGAAGATGAGATCAATCGATTGAAGGCCAAAATTGATAGACTCCAAATTCAAGCCAAGTACTTGGAAGGAGTCATCGAAGCCAAAGATGGAGCCAATGAGGGCTCGTGCAATGAAGGAGGAATGGCTACCAAGCCAAAGAGGAAGAGAAGTAGGAGGATCAAGAAGAAGAAGAACAAGGAGAACATGGAGATCAACCATGAGGAAGGCTATGCTAACTTAAGAAGGGATGGAGTACCCAACTCCTCCAGGAAGGGTTTCGCCGGCTCTAACAACCCTTCTCATGTTCTTTTTGTTGATTACTATGGACATATTCGTGCTCGCTTTATTGGTCCTCAAGAGGACAATGTTGATTGGACTATTTGGGTTCCCAAACCCCTTGTTACTAACATGATAGGACCCATTGAAAAATGGGTACCTAAATCCAAGACATGATTCCTTGAGGACTATGCTTCCGGTGGCGCTAAATGGGTGGTTCATAGTGGAGCCACAAGTCATATGACCGGAAGCAAGGAAATTGTTGTCGACCTCGAGCCATCTCACTCTACCATTTCATATGGCGACAACACGTGCTCAAAGGTATTGGGTCTTGGCAAGGTGGTGGTAACACCCGACATTTCACTTGTCCTCCTTGTCGAGACCCTTGGTTACAATTTACTTTCTGTTCATCAAATTGCTTGTATGGGTCTATGTACATTCTTCGATGAACATATGGTGGTCCTCTTGTGGAGCAAGACACTCCGTGTAGCCTTTGTTGGATATGTAGAGAACGGGTTGTATGTTGTTGATTTCTCCGGAAAGACAACATCTTCCGTACTTTGCCTATTCGCTAAAGGTGACAAGGGTTGGTTATGGCATCGCCGATTAGCTCATGTCAACATGAGGACTTTGCAAAGTCTCCACAAGGGTGGCCACATTCTCGGACTAAAAGAAGATGTTTCTTTTTGCAAAGATCGTGTTTGTAGGGCTTGCGTACAAGGGAAAATGCATGGAGCTCCTCACAAGGCCAAGACGATCATCTCTACCACAAGATGCTTGGAGCTCCTACATGTTTATCTCTTCGGTCCACTGTCTCATGAAAGTCTTGGAGGGAAGACGTATTGCCTTGTCATTGTTGATGACTATTCACGCTATTGTTGGGTATTCTTCTTCAAGTACAAGAGTGAGACTCAACGGACCATGATGGAGTTTGCCAACCAAGTTCAACACAAGTACAACGCCACGATCCTCGCAATAAGGAGCGACAATGGAACGGAGTTCAAGAACTACACCTTGGATGACTGCCTCGGCGAAGAAGGAATCCAACATCAATACTCCTCGCCATATACTCCCCAAAAAAATGGGGTCGCCGAAAGGAAGAATCGAACCTTGATCAAAGCCGCTCGAACAATGATGATAGAGTACAAGTCCAAGTATAACTTTTGGGCGGAAGCTATCTCTACCGCATGCCATGCTACTAATCGCCTCTACTTTCGCAAGGGTCTAGAGAAGACACCATATGAGATTCTCACCGGAAACAAGCCCAATATGTCATACTTCAAGGTCTTCGGATGCAAATGATATGTGCTTGTCAAGGACACACGTCTATCCAAGTTTGATTCAAGAGCTCAAGAAGGAATCTTCGTTGGCTATGTTACGGATTCTCACGCCTATAGAGTCTTCAACAAGTCAAATGGGTGAGTTGTAGAATCTTGTGATGTGACATTTGATAAAGATGATAGATCTTTGGAGGAGCGAAGTGCTTCTTGTGAGAAAGGAGATGCAATTCCCCCGGTTACCGTAGGAAGGATGGGTGTTGGCACTCGCCGACCTCAAATGCTACCTTCTATGAGTACCGGGGAAGGACCAAGTTCCACCCAAGTGGAGCCATCTACACCACAAGACCAAGCTTCTTCCATTGATCATACAAGTGCAAGCCAACCTCTACAACAACCTCAAGTTCAACTTCAACAACAACCTCAAAAATCAAGTTCAAGCCTACCTCAACCAACTCAAGAACAACATCAACAACTATCGCAAGCTCATCTACCTCAACAACCAACATCAAGTGACCAAGGTCAAGCCTCAAGTTCTTCACCGAATGGCTCGGGGACAATCTTTATGGATACTCCCATTCCCAATACTTCCGATTCGTCCGACTCTCATGATGATGATGATGATGCCCCACACAACAACAATGAAGGTCAAGGCGGGGATCTAAACCATGATGAAGGCCAAGAGGACTCTCAAGATTCTAATCCTATAGCCGATACTCGCCGTGAAGACCCTACCTCAAGACATTTGCGCCTCAAGTCTCATTCCTTGTGTAATGTCATTGTTGACTTAAAGAGCAAAGCGACCACCCGGAGGTGATGCGTGCAGTCGACACGTCCGTTGGGAACCCCAAGAGGAAGGTGTGATGCGTACAGTAGCAAGTTTTCCCTCAGAAAGAAACCAAGGTTTATCGAACCAGTAGGAGCCAAGAAGCACATTGAAGGTTGATGGCGGCGGAGTGTAGTGCGGCGCAACACCAGGGATTCCGGCGCCAACGTGGAACCTGCACAACACAATCACAGAACTTTGCCCCAACGTAACAGTGAGGTTGTCAATCTCACCGGCTTGCTGTAAACAAAGGATTAGATGTATACTGTGGATGATGATGATTGTTTGCGAAGAACAGTAAAGAACAATTGCAGTAGATTGTATTTCAGATGTAAAGAATAGGACCGGGGTCCACAGATCACTAGTGGTGTCTCTCCCATAAGATAAACAGATGTTGGGTGAATAAATTACAGTTGGGCAATTGACAAATAAAGAAGGCATAACAATGCACATACATATATCATGATGAGTACTATGAGATTTAATCAGGGCATTACGACAAAGTACATAGACCGCTATCCAGCATGCATCTATGCCTAAAAAGTCCACCTTCAGGTTATCATCCGAACCCCCTCCAGTATTAAGTTGCAAACAACAGACAATTAAATTAAGTATGGTGCGTAATGTAATCAACACAAATATCCTTAGACAAAGCATCGATGTTTTATCCCTAGTGGCAACAGCACATCCACAACCTTAGAACTTTCTGTCACTGTCCCAGATTTAATGGAGGCATGAACCCACTATCGAGCATAAATACTCCCTCTTGGAGTCACAAGTATCAACTTGGCCAGAGCCTCTACTAGCAACGGAGAGCATGCAAGAACATAAATAACATATATGATAGATTGATAATCTTGACATAGTATTCAATATTCATCGGATCCCAACAAACACAACATGTAGGATTACAAATAGATGATCTTGATCATGATAGGCAGCTCACAAGATCTAACATGATAGCACAATGAGGAGAAGACAACCATCTAGCTACTGCTATGGACCCATAGTCCATGGGTGGACTACTCACACATCAATCCGGAGGCAATCATGGCGATGAAGAGACCTCCGGGAGATGATTCCCCTCTCCGGCAGGGTGCCGGAGGCGATGTCCTGAATCCCCCGAGATGGGATTGGCGGCGGCGGCGTCTCTGGAAGGTTTTCCGTATCGTGGCTCTCGGTACTGGGGGTTTCGCGACGAAGACTATATGTAGGCGGAAGGGCAGGTCAGGGGGCCACACGAGGGCCCCACACAACAGGCCGGCGCGGCCAAGGCTTGGGCTGCGCCGCCCTATTGTGTGGCCACCTCGTGGCCCCACTTTGTATCCTCTTTGGTCTTCTGGAAGCTTCGTGGAAAAATAGGACCCTGGGCATTGATTTCGTCCAATTCCGAGAATATTTCCTTTGTAGGATTTCTGAAACCAAAAACAGCAGAAAACAGCAACTGGCTCTTCGGCATCTCGTCAATAGGTTAGTGCCGGAAAATGCATAATAATGACATATAATGTGTATAAAACATGTGAGTATCATCATAAAAGTGGCATGGAACATAAGAAATTATAGATACGTTTGGGTCGTATCAAGCATCCCCAAGCTTAGTTCCTACTCGCCCTCGAGTAGGTAAACGATAACAAAGATAATTTCCGAAGTGACATGCTATCATAATCTTGATCATACTATTGTAAGCATATGAGATGAATGCAGCGATTCGAAGCAATGATGAAGATAATGAGTAAACAAATGAATCATATAGCAAAGACTTTTCATGAATAATACTTTCAAGACAAGCATCAATAAGACTTGCATAAGAGTTACTCATAAAGCAATAAATTCAAAGTAAAGGTATTGAAGCAACACAAAGGAAGATATAAGTTTCAGCGGTTGCTTTCAACTTCAACATGTATATCTCATGGATAATTGTCAACACAAAGTAATATAACAAGTGCAATAAGTAAACATGTAAGAATCAATGCACACAGTTGATACAAGTGTTTGCTTCTGGGATAGAAAGAATGGGTAAACTGACTCAACAATAAAGTAGAAGATAGGCCCTTCGCAGAGGGAAGCATGGATTACTATATTTATGCTAGAGCTTTTCATTTTGAAAACAAGAAACAATTTTGTCAACGGTAGTAATAAAGCATATGTGTTATGTATAAGATATCTTATAAGTTGCAAGCCTCATGCATAGTATACCAATAGTGCTCGCACCTTGTCCTAATTAGCTTGGATTAACACGGATTATCATTGCATAGCATATGTTTCAACCAAGTGTCACAAAGGGGTACCTCTATGCCGCCTGTACAAAGGTCTAAGGAGAAAGCTCGCATTGGATTTCTCGCTTTTGATTATTCTCAACTTAGACATCCATACCGGGACAACATAGACAACAGATAATGGACTCCTCTTTAATGCATAAGCATTCAACAACAGTTAATATTCTCATAAGAGATTGAGGATTGATTGTCCAAACTGAAACTTCCACCATGAATCATGGCTTTAGTTAGCGGCCCAATGTTCTTCTCTAACAGTATGCATACTCAAACCATTTGATCATGAAAATCTCCCTTACTTCAGACAAGACGAACATGCATAGCAACTCACATGATATTCAACAAAGGTAAAAGTTGATGGCGTCCCCAGAAACATGGTTACCGCTCAACAAGCAACTTATTAAGAAATAAGACACATAAGTACATATTCTTCTCTACAATAGTTTTTAAGGCTATTTGTCCCATGAGCTATATATTGCAAAGGCAAAGAATAGAAATTTAAAGGTAGCACTCAAGTAATGTACTTTGGAATGGCGGAGAAATACCATGTGGTAGGTAGGTATGGTGGACACAAATGGCATAGTATTTGGCTCAAGGATTTGGATGCACGAGAAGAATTCCTCTCAATACAAGGCTAGGCTAGCAAGGTTGTTTGAAGAAAACTCAAGTATAAAAGGTGCAGCAAAGCTCACATATGAACATATTGTAACTATTATAAGACTTTACATTGTCTCCTTGTTGTTCAAACACCTCAACCAGAAAATATCTAGACTCTAGAGATCAATCATGCAAACCAAATTTTAACAAGCTCTATGTAGTTATTCATTAATGGGTACAAGGTACATGATGCAAGAGCTTAAACATGATCTATATGAGCACAACAATTGCCAAGTATCACATTATTCAAGACATTAAACCATTTACCACATGTGGCATTTTCCGTTTCCAACCATATAACAATGAATGAAATAGTCCAACTTTCGCAATGAACATTAAAGATAAAGCTAAGAACATATTTGTTCATACGAAACAGCGGAGCGTGTCTCTCTCCCAAAAAAAGAATGCTAGGATTCGATCTTATTCAAACAAAAACAAAAATAAAAACAAACAACAAACAGACGCTCCAAGTAAAGCACATAAGATGTGACGGAATAAAAATATAGTTTCACTAGAGGTGACCTGATAAGTTGTCGATGAAGAAGGGATGCCTTGGGCATCCCCAAGCTTAGATGCTTGAGTCTTCTTAAAATATGCAGGGATGAACCACGGGGGCATCCCCAAGCTTTGACTTTTCACTCTTCTTGATCATATTGTATCATCCTCCTCTCTTGACCCTTGAAAACTTCCTCCACACCAAACTCAAAACAAACTCATTAGAGGGTCAGTGCATAATTCATATATTCAGAGGTGACATAATCATTCTTAACACTTCTGGACATTGCACAAAGCTACTGAAAGTTAATGAAATAAAGAAATCCATCACATATAGCAAAACAGGCAATGCGAAATAAAAGGCAGAATCTGTCAAAATAGAACAGTTCGTAAAGACGAATTTTAAAGTGGCACCAGACTTGCTCAGATGAAAATGCCCAAATTGAATCAAAGTTGCGTACATATCTGAGGATCACGCACGTAAATTGGCAGATTTTTTTAATTTTTCTACAGAGACTACTGCTCAAATTCGTGACAGAAAGAAATCTGTTCCTGCGCAGCAATCCAAATCTAGTATTGACTTTACTATCAAAGACTTTACTTGGCACAACAATGCGATAAAATAAAGATAAGGAGAGGTTGCTACAGTAGTAACAACTTCCAAGACTCAAATATAAAACAAAGTGCAGAAGTAAAATAATGGGTTGTCTCCCATAAGCGCTTTTCTTTAACGCCTTTCAGCTAGGCGCAGAAAGTGTGAATCAAGTATTATCAAGAGATGAAGCATCAACATCATAATTTGTTCTAATAATAGAATCATAAGGTAACTTCATTCTATTTCTAGGGAAGTGTTCCATACCTTTCTTGAGAGGAAATTGATATTTAATATTACCTTCCTTCATATCAATGGTAGCACCAACAGTTCGAAGAAAAAGGTCTTCCCAATATAATGGGACAAGATGCATTGCATTCAATATCCAAGACAACAAAATCAACGGGGACAAGGTTATTGTTAACCATAATACGAACATTATCAATCCTCCCCATAGGTTTCTTTATAGCATTATCAACAAGATTAACATCCAAATAACAATTTTTCAATGGTGGCAAGTCAAGCATATCATAGATTTTCTTAGGCATAACAGAAATACTTGCACCAAGATCACATAAAGCATTACAATCAAAATCATTGACCCTCATCTTAATGATGGGCTCCCAACCATCTTCCAACTTCCTAGGAATAGAGGTTTCAAGTTTTAGTTTCTCTTCTCTAGCTTTTATGAAAGCATTTGTAATATGTTTTGTAAATGCCAAATTTATAGCACTAGCATTGGGACTTTTAGCAAGTTTTTGTAAGAACTTTATAACTTCAGAGATGTGACAATCATCAAAATCTAAATCATTATGACCTACAGCAATGGAATCATTGTCCCCAATATTTTGAAAAATTTCAGCAGTTTTGTCAATTTCAGCAGTTTTAGCAGTTTCAGGCAATTTTGCACGCTTTGCACTAGGAGTAGAAACATTGCCAACACCAATTATTTTACCATTGATAGTAGGAGGTGTAGCAACATGTGAATCATTAATATTACTAGTGGTGGTAATAGTCCAAACTTTAGCTACATTATTCTCTTTAGCTAGTTTTTCATTTTCTTCTCTTTCCCACCTAGCATGCAATTCAGCCATCAATCTAATATTTTCATTAATTCGAACTTGGATGGCATTTGCTGTAGTAACAATTTTATTATCATATCTTTATTAGGCATAACTTTAAATTTTAAAAGATCAACATCAGAGGCAAGTGTATCAACCTTAGAAGCAAGAATATCAATTTTATCAAGCTTTTCTTCAACAGATTTGTTAAAAGCAGTTTGTGTACTAATAAATTCTTTAAGAATGGCTTCAAGACCAGGGGGTACACTCCTATTATTGTTGTAAGAATTCCCATAAGAATTACCATAACCATTACCATTAGCAGCAGGATATGGCCTATAGTTGTTACCAGAATTATTTCTATAAGCATTGTTGTTGAAATTATTATTTTTAATGAAATTCAAATCAACATGTTCCTCTTGGGCAACCAATGAAGCTAAAGGAACATTATTAGGATCAACATTAGATCTACCATTCACAAGCATAGACATAATAGCATCAATCTTATCACTCAAGGAGGAGGTTTCTTCAACAGAATTTACCTTCTTACCTTGTGGAGCCCTTTCCGTGTGCCATTCAGAGTAATTTATCATCATATCATCAAGAAGCTTTGTTGCCGCCCCCAAAGTAATGGACATAAAGGTACCTCCAGCAGCTGAATCCAATAGGTTCCGCGAAGAAAAATTCAATCCTGCATAAAAGGTTTGGATGATCATCCAAGTAGTTAGTCCATGGGTTGGGCAATTCTTTACCAAAGATTTCATTCTCTCCCATGCTTGAGCAACATGTTCATTATCTAATTACTTAAAATTCATTATGCTACTTCTCAAAGATATAATTTTAGCGGGAGGATAATATCTACCAATAAAAGCATCCTTACATTTAGTCCATGAATCAATACTATTTCTAGGCAGAGATAGAAACCAATCTTTAGCTCTTCCTCTTAAGGAGAAAGGAAACAATTTCAATTTTATAATGTCACCATCTACATCCTTATACTTTTGCATTTCACATAGTTCAACAAAATTATTGAGATGGGCAGCAGCATCATCAGAACTAACACCAGAAAATTGCTCTCTCATAACAAGATTCAGTAAAGCAGGTTTAATATCAAAGAATTCTGCTGTAGTAGCAGGTGGAGCAATAGGTGTGCATAGGAAATCATTATTATTTGTGCTAGTGAAGTCACACAACTTAGTATTTTCAACAGTACCTATTTTAGTAGTAGTAAATAAAGCAAGCTAAATAAAGTAAATGCAAAGAACTAATTTTTTTGTGTTTTTGATATAGAGAACAAGACAGTAAATAAAGTAAAACTAGCAACTAATTTTTTGTGTGTTTTGTTTAAGTGCAGCAAACAAAGTAGTAAATAAAGTAAAACAAAGCAAGACAAAAACAAAGTAAAGAGATTGGAAGTGGAGACTCCCCTTGCAGCGTGTCTTGATCTCCCCGGCAACGGCGCCAGAAAAAGAGCTTGATGCGTGCAGTCGACACGTCCGTTGGGAACCCCAAGAGGAAGGTGTGATGCGTACAGTAGCAAGTTTTCCCTCAGAAAGAAACCAAGGTTTATCGAACCAGTAGGAGCCAAGAAGCACGTTGAAGGTTGATGGCGGCGGAGTGTAGTGCGGCGCAACACCAGGGATTCCGGCGCCAACGTGGAACCTGCACAACACAATCACAGAACTTTGCCCCAACGTAACAGTGAGGTTGTCAATCTCACCGGCTTGCTGTAAACAAAGGATTAGATGTATACTGTGGATGATGATGATTGTTTGCGAAGAACAGTAAAGAACAATTGCAGTAGATTGTATTTCAGATGTAAAGAATAGGACCGGGGTCCACAGATCACTAGTGGTGTCTCTCCCATAAGATAAACAGATGTTGGGTGAATAAATTACAGTTGGGCAATTGACAAATAAAGAAGGCATAACAATGCACATACATATATCATGATGAGTACTATGAGATTTAATCAGGGCATTACGACAAAGTACATAGACCGCTATCCAGCATGCATCTATGCCTAAAAAGTCCACCTTCAGGTTATCATCCGAACCCCCTCCAGTATTAAGTTGCAAACAACAGACAATTGCATTAAGTATGGTGCGTAATGTAATCAACACAAATATCCTTAGACAAAGCATCGATGTTTTATCCCTAGTGGCAACAACACATCCACAACCTTAGAACTTTCTGTCACTGTCCCAGATTTAATGGAGGCATGAACCCACTATCGAGCATAAATACTCCCTCTTGGAGTCACAAGTATCAACTTGGCCAGAGCCTCTACTAGCAACGGAGAGCATGCAAGAACATAAATAACATATATGATAGATTGATAATCAACTTGACATAGTATTCAATATTCATCGGATCCCAACAAACACAACATGTAGGATTACAAATAGATGATCTTGATCATGATAGGCAGCTCACAAGATCTAACATGATAGCACAATGAGGAGAAGACAACCATCTAGCTACTGCTATGGACCCATAGTCCAGGGGTGGACTACTCACACATCAATCCGGAGGCGATCATGGCGATGAAGAGACCTCCGGGAGATGATTCCCCTCTCCGGCAGGGTGCCGGAGGCGATCTCTTGAATCCCCCGAGATGGGATTGGCGGCAGCGGCGTCTCTGGAAGGTTTTCCGTATCGTGGCTCTCGGTACTGGGGGTTTCGCGACGAAGACTATATGTAGGCGGAAGGGCAGGTCAGGGGGCCACACGAGGGCCCCACACAACAGGCCGGCGCGGCCAAGGCTTGGGCCGCGCCGCCCTATTGTGTGGCCACCTCGTGGCCCCACTTCGTATCCTCTTCGGTCTTCTGGAAGCTTCGTGGAAAAATAGGACCCTGGGCGTTGATTTCGTCCAATTCCGAGAATATTTCCTTTGTAGGATTTCTGAAACAAAAAACAACAGAAAACAGCAACTGGCTCTTCGGCATCTCGTCAATAGGTTAGTGCCAGAAAATGCATAATAATGACATATAATGTGTATAAAACATGTGAGTATCATCATAAAAGTAGCATGGAACATAAGAAATTATAGATACGTTTGGGACGTATCAGGAGGCAACTAGCAAACTTTTGTGAGCACCACACCTTTGTCTCTATGGTGGAACCACTCAAGGTTAATGATGCGCTTGAAGATCCCGATTGGTTGATAGCAATGCAAGAGGAACTCAACAACTTCAAGAGTAATGATGTGTGGACTCTCATGAAGCGACCCGATCATTGCCGCAATGTTATCGGCACCAAATGGGTCTTCAAGAACAAGCAAGATGAACACGGCATCATCATCCGCAACAAAGCAAGATTGGTGGCACAAGGCTATTCTCAAGTTGAAGGCGTGGACTTTGGCGAAACTTTTGCACCCGTTGCAAGGCTTGAGTCCATCCGTATCCTTTTGGCCTTGGCCTCTCATCATGGCTTCAAGTTACAACAAATGGATGTTAAGAGTGCTTTTCTTAATGGTCCTTTACATGAGGAGGTATATGTGAAGCAACCCCGGGATTCGAGGACCCCCATTTCCCGGACCATGTCTTCAAGCTCAAAAAGGCCCTATATGGTCTCAAACAAGCTCCTAGATCTTGGTATGAGCATCTTAAGGAGTTGCTTGTAGACCGTGGTTTCGAAGTGGGGAAAATCGATCCCACTCTTTTTACTAAGAAAGTCAATGGGGAGCTCTTCATATGCCAACTCTATGTAGATGACATCATATTTGGCTCAACTAACACAAAGTTTAATGATGAGTTTGCAAAGTTGATGACTAATAGGTTCGAGATGTCAATGATGGGGGAACTCAAGTACTTCCTCGGGTTCGAGATCAAGCAAATGCGACAAGGCACCTTCATAAATCAAGCAAAGTACCTTCAATACATGCTCAAGCGCTTTGACATGAAGGACGCCAAGGGTATTGGAACCCCGATGCATCTCAAGTGTCAACTCTCTCTCGATGAGACCGGCAAGGCGGTGGACCCCAAGCTCTACCGTTCGATGATAGGTTCACTTCTTTACCTTTGTGCTTCTCGTCCGGACATAATGTTAAGCGTCGGAATGTGTGCACGGTTTCAAGCAAATCCGAAGGAAATCCATATCATGGCGGTAAAGAGGATCTTTCTATATTTAGTTGATACCCCACATTTCGGACTATGGTACCCAAGGGACACGGACTTCTCTTTGGTTGGATTCACCGACTCCGATTGGGCGGGAGATAAGGTTGATAGGAAGTCTACCTCTGGAGCTTGTCACTTTCTTAGAAGATCTTTGGTGTGTTGGTCTTCGAAGAAGCAAAATTGTGTCTCCGTCTCTACGGCGGAAGCCGAGTATGTTGCCGCGGCAAGTAGTTGTGTTCAAATCTTATGGATGAGGCAAACCTTGCGGGACTATGGACTCGAGTATAGCAAGGTTCCTCTATTATGTGACAATGAGAGCGCCATCAAGATCGCCTACAATCCGGTTCTTCATGGGAAGACGAAGTACATTGAGATAAGGAACCACTTTATTCGAGATCACATTGCTCGCGGAGATATTATTCTATCCTTCATTGGCACCAAGGAGCAATTGGCGGACATCTTCACGAAGCCCTTGGATGAGAAGCGTTTCATTTAGTTGAGGCATGAGCTAAATATCATTGATCCGTCGAACTTTGCTTGACCGTCGTGCACACATACCACTCTTTAGCTATATGTCTAGATGAAAAGCACGCATGGATATAGGGGAGTGCGGTTTAAACTTATTGAGCTATCCCTCCCCCCATAATGCATAAAGAAATCCAAAACATATGCTATTTGTCAAATAAGTGACTAATGAGCTTCATGTTGAGTTGTAGCCGTGAGTCCTAGATACATCTACGCGACCTCACACTACTATACTCTTACACGGTGGCTTTGGCCACCAACCTCCCCTTTGAGGAGCCTTTGGTTCTTTTTGTTTCTTTGTGACTTTTATTTTGTCCTTCTTCTTTTGTTGTCTTTTCTTTTTCTCCATGTCTTTGGGGAGCCTCACCCAAGCTTTGTTCTTCCTTGTTGGTTTTTGCGAGCTTGGTTGTGTCTTTCCTTACCTTCCTTGTTGGTATGCTTTCTCTCCTTTTTGGTGTTCCGATGCCAAAGGGGGAGAAGTCATCTAACTAGGACGGGTTTTTGCATGGAGACGTATTGGTTACATCTATGGATGCTCCTTATGTGAGTTTGGGTATTCTCAAGGCAAAGGGATGACAACTTCACCCAAATCTCTTTGCATGATCTTGTGTTGCCTCCATAGTGTACATATGCTATATGAACATGTCAAGTATCCTTGGTGCATATGTGCATGGTTTGTAAAATCTAGGGGGAGTTATGCCTCTAGGATGTGTGTATATGTATTCAAATGCATATTCTAGTAATGCACACTTCTAGGGGGAGTTCCGTCTAGCTTTTGCAAATCTAAAAATCTCATCATAATATCTTATGTCATTGCAAATTCTTGTGTTGTCATCAAACACCAAAAACGGAGAGACTAAAATAGCAAAGTCTAAAACCCGTGTTTTGTGTGTTTGATGACAACACTTGAATAATCTCACCGTGTGCAAAGAGTGTCTTTGATAGATTTGCAAGTGCATGGTGACCTCGCTGGACGCGTCAAGATCGGAGGACTTAAGCGTAGCTTATAGGTTTTCTGGTTTTGTGTGTGTATCGCGAGGTGACATGGTTGGAGAGGAAAAGAGGAGAAAGCAGTTTTTGCCAGACCGGTACTACCGGTACCAGTAGCAGTAGTACCGCTACCCCTACTGGTACCGCCCAATGATACCGCTCTGGAGACTTGCACTAAGAAAATGACGCAGAGAACGAGGAACAGTACCTTTGCGGTACCTTGAGCGGTAGTACCGCTTGAGAGCGGTAGTACTGCCTCGGTACCGCTTAAGTACCGTAACTTAAGTTACGGCAGTACCGCTGTGGTACCGCTTCGGTACCGCTTGGTATCCAGTAAGCTCTGGAGGCCATTGCGGTACCTCGAGCGGTACCGCAAGCAGTAGTACCGCTATGTGTCCACGTGGATAAGTTCTGTGTGGATTTCGAATCCAGAGTGGTAGTACCGCTTACCGAAGCGGTAGTACCGCTTAGGCAAAATATGTGGGTAACGGTTGGATTTCGGGGGGCCTATTTAAAGGGCCCTTCTTCCCCAGCTCGTTTTTATCTCTTCTCTCTCTCCTCCATTGTTGCTGAGCTTAATCTTTGAGGATCTCCCCAACCATCCAACCAATTTTGCCCAAATTTTGAGGAGTGGTGGAGGAGGCCCCGATCTATAGTTCTACCAAGAGAGATTTCACCAATTCGTGCTAGTCCTTAGTGGATCTTGGAGTTAGGGTTCCTATGGTGGGATCTTGGAGGAAGTGCACCTATGGAGGCTAGCTTGGAGTTCTGCTAGCCCCATAGGTTGTTGGGAGCCTCCTAGTGTTGTGGAGCTCGCCCCAACCTTGTGAAGGAACCACCGCCTCGACCGATGCCTTAGTGGAGAAGGGGGAGCCCCTTTGTGGAGCTCTCTCGAGGAAGAAGGTGAGGCCTTCCTTCGTGGTGTGGCCACCTAGCCTCTTGTGTGAGGCTAGCACCTCCTCAACGCAGACGTACTCCCTTTTAATTTGTGGGAGGAACTGCGGGAAACAAACCTCGCCTCGTCTCCGCGCCATCCGGTTGTCCCGCTCCTTACTCTTACTATCATGCTTGGTTCCTTTACTTGTTGCACTTGTCTAGGATCATACTAGGAAAGTCTCCACCACTAATGTATTCACTTTTACCTTCCGCTTTGCTAAAAACTGAAAAAGACTTAAAATTTGTGTAGTGTCCATTCACCCCCCCCCCCCTCTTGTCCGATACGATCCGTTCAACCTATCAGTAGGTAGTGGTTCTATAATTGGGAAATATAACATTGAAAAATTCTTCAATCATGTTAGTAAGCATAAAGATATTGAGGATAAATCCCTGGTAGAACTTGATCCTAATTATGAAGCTTTTGTAGCTTATTTAGTTCAAATGTTGGAGGCTAGATTTGTTAGCCTTAACCCCATAATGCAGCAAATGTTTCTTAAACTCCATGAATCGAAGTTGAGGATGATGAAAATAAATATTTTATCCTAGAAAGTTTGCTTAAAGAATTTAAAGATGTTGTTATAGAAGCTAGGAAAGTTTTTGATCGGGTTGAGATGGTAGGCTCATGTGTAGATATTATTGGTACACTAAAAAAATAGACAAAATCAAACCTGAAAATAGGAAAGAGAGTAAAATAACTGTACCTTTCAAACTTGTAGCAATGCATGAAGCTTTGGAAAAGAATTTTGATTCGATTGTTCCTGAAAATCCATTTGATGAAAGTAGTGAACCTAAAAGTGCTGAGAAAGGGTCTTCTAAAACTTATATTGATAAAATACAAATTCTTGTTGAAAAGACTTCTTGCATTGATCTTGATGCTTCTTCACTTGATAATACCTTATGCTAGCTCTTTTTCTGCGTCTAGCTGAAAGGCGTTAAAGAAAAACACTCTTGGGAGATAACCCATATTTTATTTCTGTAATTTTTCTTTTGTTGAGTCTAGGAAGTTATTACCTCTTTAATAATCTCTCCTTATCATTGTTATTTCGTTTTTGTGCCAATAATAGCCTCTAATAGGAAGAAAGTAAGATTTGGGGAAGTTGCTGTCCTGAAACAGATTATGTGATGTCACCATAAAAATTCGTATTACCATCCAAAACGTAATTTTGATCTGCCAATGTTTGAGCATATGCCCCAGGTTATTATCTAACTTACGTTAGTTGAACACTTCTCGATCTGAGCAACACAGGATTTTCGAAAAAATCGATCTTTACTTGTTGTTCTCTTTTGACAGGCCTCTTAATCTCTTTCTTTTTGAGTTCTTTTGTGAGAAAGATATTTTGAAGAAGTTGCTACATTATCTAATAATTTATTGGATATTTGACATATGTTAGAACTGAACCCTAGTGGATTTGTTATTTTGATTGCATTAATGCTGCTAATAAGAATTGTGTGAAATTTTGTATGAAGGAAGTTTTTGAGTGTAGGGAGAGAAGAATGATGCGATCAAATGAAGTATGGACAAAATATCAAGCTTGGATATGCCCATGTCACCCAAGAAATATCCAAGAGGTACAAGTGTCAAAGCTTGGGGATGCCCAAGGCATCCCCTCTTCATCAACAAAGCAACATGTCATCTCTCTATGCACTATTTTTTTTGTTTCATACGCTATGTGTTGTTCTTGGAGCGTATTTATTTTTGTTTTTTGTTTTGTTTTGTTTGTTGTAGCATATGGTTGGATCCCAGCATATTTGTTTTGGAGAAAGACACGCTCCGTTTTAATTGCATAGAACGCTCTAGTTTTTTCTCTTATTATTCTGCGAGTGTTCTAGTTTTCAGCTCTTGTTATTTCACTCGAATTTTGTTCAGAGCTCATTAGTATACTTTAGTTATGTATGATTATCTCTCTGGTCCATATTATTTTTCATCTCTGAGAGCTATTTCAAATAAGTTGATTGGTGTTGGAGACAAGTAAAATGTTTCATGCTTATAGTGATGCAAAAGAAAGCTTGTCTAGACTGTGGAATAGACTTTGACATGTCATGTTGGATGTTATTCTTGTTATATATGCTTAGTATTTATTGCCGTAGCATGACTTGTTTCAAATATCCGAGAGTGTGCTATTGAAAGAATGATGTGTTGTTTTCATCATACAAAGCATAATATTGTGGTATTCACCTTTGATGCTTTACTGGGTTGACTTGGCACATGCTTATAGCATGTTATGACTATAACCAGTCAACTAAAGCCTATATGATTATTTAGTTTTTGACTTGTAATATCACTTTATGCTTTGATTAATAATGTTTTGTCTCTATGCATGATTATGGCCATTATTGCTCTCTTAGTTGGTCGCTCCCAGTCTTTTGCTAGCCTTCGTCTGTACTGAGTATGAGCTCTACTCGTGCATTCAACCACCAAAAACCAAAGTTTTCCAATTGTGTTCACTATATCTACATACTAGCATTATTTCTATTTCAAGTATATTCATCATATTTTTATTTATCTTCCAAATTAAATTTTGACATGAGAAAATTAGTTAGTAAAGCTCTCATGAACTTGATGGCACATTTACTTTCTTGCACTTAATAAACTTGATCATTGTGACTATCTTATGAAATATACATGTTTGCAAATTGCAAGTTGGGAGTTAGCACAACCATGCTTTCATGGGAAACGCTTTCAACATTGCATTTATTCATATTTAGTTGATGTCATGTTCTTTTGTTTATGGATGCCTAGCGGTGCAAAATAAAATGGAAACTTGTAAGTCCATGGAGTTTGTATATGTGTTAGAGAAACGTCTGGACCGCTAATCTAAGTCATGCATCATTCATGATGGAAATTTACAGCGAACCATAGTGAGCATTCTATGAAGCATTTTAAATAAAAAGCTACATACCCATAGTAAATAAAAAAATGGATGAAGTCTGGTGATCAGGGGGGATACGTGAGCACCCCTTTTCTGCTCGACACGTGTCTAACGACGTTAGCACTGTACACGCATCGACGCGGTCTAGCTCGTCGAGTGGAAGGGTAGAGAGACGCGGGGAAGGTGCACGTCGACGCGCTTGGCCGGGGAGACACTAGCGCGACCTTAGAGGCGCGAGCTGGAGGCCGGCGAGGTGGAGGTGGAGGCCGACGAGGTAGTGGCCGTTAGTGAGTGGACGTTAGTGGCCGTTAGAGAGTAGCAGAATCTTACGATGGTGGACCAAATCCAACGGTGATAACCAGGTGCTCACGTATCCCCCTGATCACCAAATCCACTCTCAATAAAAAAAATTGCTGAGATGCTTATTGTCTGTTTGTCTTGTCATTTTGGTATGGGAATGCTCCTATATAATGGGGCCGGATGTACCCCGTTGGCGGTTCTCGATAATACATGTATACTTACAATGACAAGAACTTATTTGGGACCTAAACTTAGTAGCATGAGGTTTAGGTACTCGTATTCAAGGGGCATGAGATTTTCAACTTGTGATTTGTCAAGCATATGGCTCATATTTGCCATCACATTAACTTTAACCATTTAAAATGCTTATGATAGGCAAAATGAGAGCTCAAAGCTAATGAGTACCATACTTTTTGGAGGTTTATAAAACTTGTTAATCTTGCTTCCTTCTTCGAAGGACTTCTCTTTTACTTTATGTTGAGTCTTCATTTTCTTCCTTATGCACCAATTAAGAGAGCATAGTTGTCATTCTTAGTGCAATGTGCATAGTCCCAAAATTATTATTGATGGATTCATGATTATGCTATTGCTTGTTCTTAAATTACTTGTATCTAGTCACCCTCTGAACTTTGAAGGTGTCCTAGCATTTATGTTTTGCTACTTCCTAAAGAACATGTTGAGTACCACTTTGCTATGTTTTCTCTATGTTCATAAACAAACAGTTGCTTTCAATGCACTATTATTCATGATCCTTTGTTTGAGTTACTTTTCATGTTATAACATAGTTGCTAAGTTCTATTGTTAGAATTATATCTATCATGCCTATTTTTAGAGTACTTTGATCCCAGTCACAATGCTTTTACAATAACTTGATCAAGATTGTGTTGGCTTCATGTCACCTCACAAATTATTTTGTTATCACTTCCCTACTCGAGGACGAGCTGGAGTTAAGCTTGGGGATGTTGATACGTCTCAAACGTATATATAATTTTTTATGCTCCATGCTTGTTTTACGCCAATTTATATATGTTTTGCTCATACTTCGTTGCACTTTTATACATTTTTCGGCACTAACCTATTAACAAGATGCCATAGTGATAGTTCCTTGTTTTCTGTTGTTTTGTATTTAAGAAAAGTTGTACAGGAAATATTCTTGGAATTGTACGAAACAAAAGCCGAAGTCAATATTTTTCCATAACGAAGACAAAGTCCAGAGGGGGGTCGAAGAGGAGCCACATGGCGGCCACACCATACCTTGGCGCGACCAGGCCTGGGCCCGCGCCAAGGGGTGGTGTGGGCCCCCAGGGCTCCACCGACCTCACCCTTCCGCCTATTTATTCGCTATCTCGGGAAAAACCTAAACACCCGAGCCTCCATCCACGAAAAGTTCCGTCACGGCCGCCATTGCATACCCTAGCTCGGAGGGTTCTGAAGCTCTTCTCGGCACCCTGCCGGAGGGGGAAATCATCGCCGGAGGCATCTACATCGCCATGCCCGCCTCCGAAGTGATGCGTGAGTAGTTCATCCCTGGACTATGGGTCCATAGCAGTAGATGCTTGTGACTCCAAGAGGGGTATTTATGCTCGATGATAGGTTCATGCTTCTAGTTTTCTGGAAGAGTGACAATAACTTCTAAGATTGTAGATGTGCTATTGCTACTAGGGAGAAAACAACAATGTTTTATCCGAGGGTAATTCTATTATTTACTTTACACACATTGCTTAATGCGATAATCTGTTGCTTGCAACTTGATACTGGAAGGGGTTCGGACGATAACCGGAATGCGAATTATTAGTCATAGACGTAGTTGGATTACGGTCTATGTATTATGTTGTAATACCGAAACGAATCTCATAGTAATCATCTTGTCATGTATGGTCGGTATTTTGTCAATTGCCCAGCTGTAATTTGTTTACCCAACATGTTATTTATCTTTATGGAGAGACACCTCTAGTGAATTGTGGACCCCGGTCCTTTCCTTTACAATGATAAATTCATCTACTGCAATCCTGTTCTGTTTACTTTCTGAAAACACTGATCTCTTTAATTACTGCAAACATCTCTTTCCACTCGATACGTTTCATCCTTTGTGTTCAGCAAACCGATGAGATTGACAACCTCACTGTAAGTTGGGGCAAAGTATTTTGGTTGTGTTGTGTGCAGGTTCCACGTTGTTACTGATGCCGGTAGTGCGCCCTTGCAATAGTCAGCTAGCAACACCTTCAGAAGTCACGCCTTTCTCCTACTGGTCGATTAAACCTTAGTTTCTTACTAAGGGAAAACTTGCATCACACCTTCCTCTTGGGGTTTTCTAACCGCTTCCATCAAGCACCATCAAGATTTTCTGGCGCCGTTGCCGGGGAGAAAGAGAATTTCTGCAAGGGGAGTCTCTCATCTCCAATCTCTTTACTTTGTTATTGTTTTGCTTAGTTTACTTTATTTTGTCTTGTTTGCTTCTTTATATCAAAAACACAAAAATAAATTAGTTGTTTTTATAGTTGTTATTTTGTTTTTAGTTCATTATGTTGATCCCTAAGTACGATATGAATGACCTATCAATAGGTAGTGGTTCTATAATTGGGAAAGATAAAATTGAAAAATTCTTCAATCATGTTAGTAAGCTTAAAGATATTGACGATAAATCCCCACAAATACGCCTAGTACCAAACAAGGCTGTATTTTTGTCAATCCCCAATAGTCTACCCTTATCTAGTAGATTAAGAGAGCTGGCGACTAGGGTCGAAGAGGCAGTCGTCCGTTCAGGAATGAGTCCGGTCTCGCCACCGCGGCCAGGGAGGCACGAACTATGCAGGCGTTGGCTAGGGTGACGGTGAGTGCCTCCTCCTTGAGCAGGAGCACAACATTGGTGATGGTTTGGGCCACGATGGTGTTGGCGTGGTTCATGCCTAAAGGGTGGCGGCATATTTGGCTTCATCCATACATGCCTTGGCCTTGTCTCTCCGCCCGACACGCTTATTGGTCTCAAGAGCTCGATGCACCGGTGTGAGCTCTTTCTTCAGCTTGAGCAGGGTTGGAGCGGAGGTGGAGCTGGTGGCCGGCGACGGAGTGTCCTCCATCGCTCGCTAGGGCTTGGGCGGCTGCGACAACGGGTTTCGTATAAGAGTAGAGGGAGAGGGAGTGTAAGTGTGCCTCTAACGGGAGAACCCGAGGATGAAAAAAGGAGGACGCGGAAGATGTCCGCACTACTGCAATTCAATACCAAATTTAGCCTAGAAACGGGGTCTCCTCAGTCTGTTTGGATGCATCGTTGGGTCTTGCCCCCTATCTGCACGGACCGAAATAGGCAACCTTCATTAGGTCTCGTCGTTAGGAGATGCCCTAAATGTTCAGAACCTTTATGCTGGCCAGGATGTCGACTTGGAAGCATAAACTAGTCGGCAGATGCCCAAGTCGGTTAACAAGGCTTGGGAAACAAGACGGTGGAAAAGATAAACCAAAAAATTGGAATTTCACATAAGTTTCTCATATTTGCACGGAAAGTTCTTCTGGCATATGAACTTTAGTGATCCTCTATATTTAAAAAAATTAAAAACATTTTTATAAGTTAAAAAAACTATAAAAAACTTCGGACTTTGTCAATGATATATCTTACAAGCATGCAAAATCGCAATGCAATATTTTTTTAGAGATTTTAAATATAAATATGCTTTTCAATTTTTTAAAATAAGGAATCAATGTTGTCATGTACACAAAATCTCCACGCTTATTTTTAACGCAAATGCCAGCAGTCCTACTTTTTTTTGCGAAAAGGAACTGACAATATCAACCCATGATTCTTACAGAAAGATCCAACACAGAGGAAAAATACAAGAAAGCCCTCATGGATCCCATATTCGTCGACGGCGAGCAAGACGTGCCGACGGCGCGCCTCCACTGCAACTTCCTTGAACCTTGGAACGGAAGCATCCCCCAGCGGACGGGAAGTCATCGATCCTCGAACTCCGTAGAGCCTCCACCTTGCTCCGTCCACTCCGACGCCATGGACAACATCGCCAGCACCTACTTACTGTGCAAAAGTTTTTTAGACTAACAGGGAGCGCTCCCCAGCTCCATTTTCTTTATTGAAAATGAAACACATAAGCGTTCAAGACAGAAGATAAAAAGATGCAGCCCATCAGCTAAGCCGAGGGTCTTAAAAGATAACAAACATCTGAAAGTCTCAAGCTAAAGACATGAATCTACCAGAGAGAGCAACAGAAACTAGAGTAAAGCACTACATCACAGCCCCTCTATTTCCGCTTGTACCCAAGCATCAGATCACCACATGGATGTCGCCTGATTCTTCTGGGTGCTTCAGCAAGTAGGCTTCAGAGGCGCGCCCTTGATGGAGAGAAGCCGTGGATGACTTCCAAGTTGAAATCCAATCAAAAGATGTGCATTTCAATCCGGCATCAGCGATGGCACCATCCTCAATCTTCTCACCAGGGCACCTTTGAATTTTTCCACCAGATCCCATTCCAGGCTTTTGAATAGAACCTACCAAATCCTTAGATAAGATAGGAGCAAGCCCCACCACACCTGTTTCATAGATAACCAGGTTTTTCTGTTAAACACCAAAGAGTTCTGTTGTTCCAAATGCACCACATAACAGCAGATGAGACAACATTGAACTGCTCAATTTTTTTATTGCACAGCCATTTAGATGCAAGAGATAGATAATCAACAATCTCTATGTCAAAAATCTCTTGCACCACAGACCAAAACAGCCTAGATACTAAGCAATCCATACTGTGCAAAAGTTTCCAGTGACATGATCAAGATGGCAGTGCAATCCCTACAAGTTCAGCACCCATCAAACTTAGGCATCACACAACATGACCTGTTCCTAATGATCTCCCGCAAAAGCTTCAAACCTGGAGATTCATGCCCGGACAGCCTAGTTGCTCGGACATTTTCGCACAACTTATAGTTCGATTTCCATGGTCCAAAAGGAGCCAGGTCTCATAGTGTTGTATGTGAAGTTCCTATAAACTTCAGGTTATATTATTGCATTGTGCATTGGAAACGAACTCAAACTAAAATTTGAGCAATTTATTGGATTCACTTCCGATCTATTGCGGTGACAGTTCTTCCAGCGCACTGCCAAGTTTCCTTCCAACAAAATAATTTTAAGCATAGAGAATGCAGAAAACGAAGTAATATGAGAATGTGCAAAAGCTTGAAATTGCAGAAAATCAAACATAAACAATTACTGCAAATAAAATACTGCCATCCATCAAAACAAGAAACAAACATACATGATACATCACCTCTCCGCCCCACGGCACGGAGACATCAGCCATACAACACACCAACCAATCTGAATACAATTTATAGTTTTGGTATAACATAAAAAATAACCCAGCGCCACACAACTTCATATTCAAGTATACTTAGTCTTCCAGATGATGCCAGGACACGCCCTACGCTCTATCTCCCCCCTGCCTGCTCACAATTCTTCCGAAACATCATCCACATTCAGCAACACCCTGACCATGTCGTCTTCTTCATCGGACTCCTTCCCGAGGCTGTTCGCGAAGCTCACGACGTTGGCAAAGTCAAGAAAGTCCTCGTCCTCGACGGTCTCCGGCCCGAGGCTGTTCATGAAGTTGAGGAGAGTCACGAAGTCAGAGTCCTGGAAGTACCACGCAACATCGGTCCAGTACCCTTCGCCGTGCACAATAGCCATGACGGTGGTGACGTCAGGCGCTTGGAGGTTCAGGATGCCGTTGTAGGCGTTGATCTCGTTGTCATCCAACGAGAAACTGGCACCACTGAAGTCAGGGCTTGTCTGTGTTAACATAATTGTTTTAATTATGAAGCATCAGCAGTGTTACCGAGATTCAGAAATGCATTTCCAACTGTAAACTGGGAAGAACTTACCTCGCCAAGACCGGAGTTCGAGCCCTCACAAGGATGTGCCTCACCAAGACCAGAGTTCGAGCCTGCCTCACCAAGACCCGACTTCGAGCCTTCAGAAGATTGTGGTCCGCTACCTGGAACCAAATGCCACAAACCATGCATTATTAATTACATTTTCAAGATCCATAAATCCATCAGGGGTCCTTACAGTAAAAAAAAGTGAGCAATCGATTAGTCAAGTGAAACAAGACTAAAAGTTCAGCACAGATAGCTGGAAACCATTGATTGAACAAGTATAACAAGAAAAAAAAAATCCTAGATCTTATAAAATTAGAAGCTGTGTCCAATCCCTTTAACCCGACCTATACTTATGTTCTCCACAAAAGACATAAAAACACATTCATTTTGAACATCAGTAGTATTATCTTGTGTACGCACCCAGGTATGTACCTTACTCCGCCACATCTATGCATGATCTACGATAAATTTGCAGGATATATTTTACTACTTTTCTGGAAAAGGATCATCCTTGAAAAAAAAAACCAATGGTACGAACAAAGTTGTCATAATGAGATTGCTTTCAGTTTTTTTTATACTTTCAATTTTCCATTACTTGAAGTGACACATTTCGATAAATGTCAATACAATATATTACTGCAAAGAACATATATCCAGTAACTATTCAATATCCTTGAGCCCATGTTTCATTGACCTGTAATGCTTAATTTTACATATCAGACAAATCTCAGAGAGTTGATTGGCATGTCAAATAATAATAAGGGCTTATATATTAGGTGTTCTATCAGATGTCAGCACGCACTATAAGTATGCACAGTTTGGCTCAAGCCCCAAGGTGTATACTACACAATCATGCAACAAATATTTGACCAGAATATACTTTTCCTGTTCATAATTACAGCTATAACACAAAACAAAATTTAGGGTGTTTCAAAAACCAAAACGATGCATTGAACTGGAAAAAAAGTGTCCAACAGACACCACCTCAAGAACCAGAGCATTTTTTGGGGTGAATTCTGATGATTACCTCATTGTACTAGATTGTGAAAATAATCTAAAATGAAGACGGTGTACAGTTTGGTGTGCACAGCTTTTATTTGAGGACATGGTCGAAGGAATATTTCGGCCATCAGGCTAGTATGTTGTAAAATTTGTGGTAGCAAGTGAATCTTCTCCAAGATTAAAAAGAACTGGTAAATAAACTCTATTGTTAGAAAGGCCATAGTAATTCACAAGACTGAAAACGTTCCACTGGGTTTGCACTTTACACGATATTAAGTGAAAGTGACAAACTATCTCTCCTCTTTCTTCTTCTTGCCCCCAAGAGTTTGTAATAAACAGCCAATGGCCATGGTTCTCCTGTCAATTTACACTGCCATTACTGACCATCAGCATGACCAAGTCCGCTTGCTTCTTGCACAACACAACCACTAACTCTGCCAGTGAAACACATGCACTATAGCAGTTATGCTCCTCACCTCTCCTCTATCGCTGTTTTCATCCATTTGTCACACATAACCTACCCTTACTAGCTATTGCTATGATGCATTGTGCCACATATTAGCTATACTGGTCACTGCAAACATGCGTCAACTAGTTTCGGCCACCATAGCCCTTCCCAACCACTGCCTGGAACAGCAATCACCACCATAGGCCTCACCGACCAGTTAGTTGGTTATCACCAGGCACAGTTGACCTTGCCGACCACTTCACTAGTCAGTACTATCACTACAAACCTTAACTAATACTCCCTCTGTCCCATAATATGTATATTGTGATAACATCTTACATTATGGGACAGATGGTGTACTTGATTGAGAAAGTACCAGATAAAACAAAACAATAGATTGTCATATAAATCTAAAAGTACCAATTTGAGAAGGGCGGAAGGGTAATGTGAGTCTAATATGAACGTTAGAGATCCTCCTCGAGATAGGCTTTCGCCCCGCTTTATAAATAAAGCCAGAAACAAGTAGATCAAAGATAAACAAAAAAGTGCAAGGGGACCAAAACTTGTCACCAAAGACACCGGAACGAGATAGAGGGGAATCGGAGGTCCACGACGACGCCCCCAAGAAGGTAACGACGCACAGCGCCACTATCGTTGAGACCGCGACGGTCAAGGGTTTTCACCCGGATCGATAACGTGGAAAAGGTACCCACAATGGTGCCCTCAAGAGGGTTACGACACCCACATGCATCGCCGCCGTAGGCGTCGAAACACTAAGCTTTCGCCCGAACAAACCTTCACACACGCCCGATATTTTGGACCGCCCACTGAGCCCGGCCTCCAAATTGCGATCTAGGAGCTGCCATTGCAGAAGTTCCGTCAACACCAGGATCACAGACCGCCTGCTCCTCGCATTCAAATGACTAAGGAGCAAGGCCATCACCACCGCGCCGCTAACCGTAAAGGTGCCTGCGCGATCCACCTTCCGGGGCCGCCGCCCCGGCGTCCGTGAGCGACAGCAGCACACTATGGGGCTGCCGACTCGAATGAGGTAGATCAGCGACGGATCAGCCGCCGGTCACGGCCACGCAGCAGCCAGTCGTAGGAGTGTGCCCTCCACCGCTGGAGACAGTTGCTGACCGGACACAGCAGGAGCACCAAGCCTAGATTGGGCATGGCCAGGGCCCAGATCGGGCCCGTAAAGTCGCTGATGGCACGCTGCAGCACCAGGGCTGCCGCTGCCGCCGCCACCCAACTACCGCCGCTCCGCAAGTAGATCAGCCGTGTGCCACGCCATCATCACCCGTCCTGAGCTGGCTCCAACCTCACACCGAGATAGTCGCGCCTCTCACCCAGCACGTCACTCTCACCGGCCATCCCGCCCCGTGCCGAAGCCTCCATGCGAGAGGGAGAAGGGGTCCTGCTGCCAGTTCCCGGGCTACGCCTGGCGGCACCATCCGGCGACGCTGTGAAGGGGGGAGAGAGGGCTCTGTTGGGCGGCGCCCAGGGTTCCCTCCCCGTCGCCACATTGGTGACACAGGAAAGAGAGGGATTTTTATGGTAATTCTACCAACTGTGATTTTATCCGCAACATTCAAAATAAATTCTTTTTCTTAACAAAACAAGAACGAAAAACTACAGTCTTGCGATGGAAGGGGAGTTGTCAACATCAAAAGCAACTAAATCAGACTAACATATTCGTTTCATCAAATCAGCCATTATCAATCCAATACAGCCTAGCTAAAACCCCGTCAAAGCATCCACCAATAGACCTATACAGACACATTTTGATAGAGCATCCTCACCTTGAGACATGGATAAAGCAACTGGCTCCAATCCCTCGTAGCCCATGAAGCTCGCGATTATGTCTTTCAAATAAATCAACAATAGAGCTATCGTCGCATACTTGAAGAATGGAAACGATGGAGGTGTGCACAAGTGTGGGTTAGGTTGTTTTTTGAAGAGTCCAACGGGACGAATATATAGTACAAGATGCAATGCGAACACAACGCATAATCGTGTGTACACATACAAGAATACTAATTTTAGAAGGCTCCAATTTGAGAAGGTCCAAAAGGTAATTCGACTCTCCTATCAACCTTGGAGGAGATATACATTCTTACATTGCACAAAGCAAGTGTAAAATTTGTAGTTGCACAACTATTTATGGTAATTGTAGCAATTACAATTTTATCCATGATTTTTAAAAAAAAATTTCTTAACAAAACAAGGATGCAAAACTACCATGCATGATAAAAGGGAAGCTGTCAATTAAAAAAATGAAACAAGTATATCCATTTTCATCAATCTGGAATGATCAATCCAATACAAACTAGCTAAAACCCCATTCAAAGCATCCATGAATGGATCTATATAGATCCATTTTTATAGCATCTTCACGTTGAGACATGGATAAAGCAGCCAGATCCAATACCTCGTAGCTCATGAAGCTTATGATTACGTCTTTCAAGGAAATCAACGAAGCGCCAAAGGATGGATGAATGCACAAGAGTGGGTTAGGTTGAATATTGAAGAGTCCAAAGGGGCGGATATATAGTACATGATGCAATGCGACCACACCACATAATCGTGTGTACACATACAAATTTACTAATTGCAGAAGGATAAAAAGGTACTGCAAGTCTCCTATCAACCTTAAAGGAGATATACCTTCTTACATTGCACAAAGTAAGTGAAAAAATGTAGTTGCATATCTATTTATTTATGTTAATTCTTCAATTGTGAATTTATATGCAATATCTATATTTTTTTTAAAATCTTAACAAAACAAGGGCGAAAAACCACATTGCATGATAAAAGGGAAGTTGTCAATACTAGAAATCACAACATCGAACTAATATATTAATTTCATCAAGATGTGAATTATCAATCCAGTATAGCCTAGCTAAACCCCATCAAAGCATCCACAAATAGACCTATATAGATACATTTCGACAGAGCATCCTCACCTTGAGGCATGGATAGAGCAACCGGCTTCAATCCCGCATAGCTCATGAAGATCACGATTATGAATTTTGAGGAAATCAATCATAGAGTTGTTGTCACCGAAAGGATTGGGGAGGGCACATGTGTGGGTTGAGTTGTATTTTGAAGAGTCCAAAGGGGTGAATATATAGTACCGGATGCAATGCAAACACAATGTGTAATTTTGTGTACACATACAAATAAACTAAAAGACGCAGGAGTGTGAACATGAATAAGGACAGTACAAAATACTCGAAGGCATTTAACACCCGACCCAATCAGATGAAGACGTATCCATGTATGCAATGGCATTGCGGTAGAAAAGGTAGTAAATCAAGATAAGAAAACATCGAAAAGTCATGTCTTGATGGCATCATCTCGTAATATGGCAAGAAACAAAGATAGAAGAGTGAAACCACACGGCACCCAATGAGATTATTTTTAACATGGCATTGCAGTAGAAAAGGGTTATTTTTAAGGTGCTACCATGCTCTTTCTCGAAGTATTTCATTGTCTCCAGTTTATATTGCCCCTCCACTTATAATGTGCCGGCCCTGACCACAGCAAAAATTAAAATGAAATGTAACCAAAGTTATCCACGTTAGGCACAAAGAGAGAAATGATGCAAAATGTTCTCACCTCAATGAATACGTTTTCGCGAGAAAAGGGGGAAAAGGGACTATATAGCAAGAGGGGATGGAGTATACAGAATAAGACATGGGAATGTGTATAAATAGATAACCCGGGACAAAATCTTTAGAGATATGGATTTCCTCAATGTCATTTAATGCAAAAGAAAATCTTGTCTACATAAATAGTCATACTACAAGTGATATGATAATTATACATGTAACAAATGACAAGTAATAATACAGAACGAACGATTGTGTCCATATTGCTAAATAGCACCAAAACAATAATTATCCATCAAATATACATAAACCATACTAAAACCGAACTATTTCACCAAATTATATGATAAATGTGATCTTTGAATTCGTGTTATGTTTTGGATAGTCGGTTAGGGTACTTTCGTTCTCGTTGTTAACATATCTATTTGTCGAACCGAATGAGCAACATACAAAATTATATTTGCAACACGTTGTACAATCATAAGTGTTATTAAGTAAAATTTAGACACTAAGAGTGTTAGAATGCGAATATGCAATGTATGCACTTTTTTTAATAGTTTATGTTCATATACTATGTGTTAGCCATAAATTCTAACAACTTAAAACTATAATACTTAACTCGGACAGTAGGTGAACTAAGTGATACATTAATTACCACATGGTATTTCATATTCGAATGAACTCTATGAATTAATTTGAAATGGATCCAAATTAGAAAGAGCATGGTACCACCTTAAAAATAATTATTAAGATCGAAATAAGAAAGAGCATGGTACTTTACCTATGTTAGATATCTTCTGTTATAGAGTTAAAAATATAATTTTATAGTACGCTACTTTTAAACATTAAACATAAAGTTATGGTTTCTTTGAATTTAGGCAATACAATTCGTTTGTATACATAAACATTCACAAGGCATCAATCCCTATTTTTTAATACCCAATGATCCAAAAAACTGTAACAAGTGAGATCATTTGCTGGTGGGAATCCATGATCGCTATGCGAAAGGTCAAACATCAGATGATGACTGAACTGAATCCATGATCATTTTGCTTTGAATGGAAGCCACCCTTGCTCTGATTCCGTGATACACCACACTCCTACTCATAGTCTTCCCAGTATTGTACCCTTCACCGCATGATAATGAGGCCCTTCACTACATGCTTTTCGTTAGTGTACTTGTACTGTGCTGATCTGTGGTGGAGGCCGGTTCCGAGGAGAAGCGCCTGGTGCCTCTCTCTAGCGGCCCCGAACACCATGCCCTACCGCCGCTGGATCATTAGGCGTGGCCCTAGCCAGAGTTCTGGAATCTAATTGGGGAATTTGGGATGGGTGGAGGGACAATATATCATTTTTTCGCTTCAGTAAAATGGGTTTGTAAAAATGAGAAAATCGGATTTTGAGGAAAAGGAAACCACCACCATATCCCTTTCATATTTGCATTCTAACACTCCTCATATCTAAAAGTTTACTTAAACATGTATATGATTGCACAAGGTAATGCAAATATATTTCTGTATGTTGCTCTTTCGGTTCGACAACATCAATATGTTAACAAAAATGAAAGTTCCCTAATGGAATATCGAAAACATAGCAGAAAATTAATAATCAAATTTATCATATATTTCAGTGGATTAGTCCGGTTTTAGTTCGGTATTTGTATACGTGATATTTTGATGGATAATTATTGTTTTAGTACTATATTAGCACTATGGATAGAATTTTCCATATTGTATTATTACTTGTCATTTGCTACATGTATAAATTAGCATATCACTTAGCGGTAGACCGTTTATTCATTTAGGGAATACTTTCTCTTTTGCATTTAATAGCATCGAATAAATTCATATCTCGGGAGAAGATTTTGTTGCGAGCCTTCTATTTATATACACGTCTATGTCTTATTTTGTACACTCCATCTCCTCCTATTATATAGTACTTTGTTCCCCTTTTCTCGCGAGACTGATTCATTGGGGTGAGAATATTTTGCATCGTTTCTCTCTCCATGCATAACAGGGTACATTTCTTTTTAGTTTTTGTCGCGGTCATTGTATCTAATGAGGGGTCAATGCATTAGAAGCTGAGTGACACTATAAACTTAAGAGAATGGCATACTCCGAGAAAGAGCATGGTAGCACCTTAAATAACTATTAAGATCTCTGACATCTTAACTCATCTTAACTGAGAGAGCTAGCATGGACATGTGAATAGGGAGGAATGTGGCCAAGGCCAACTATCCAACAGGACGGATCATGGTCAACCAAACAATCATGTACCTGCTATGAAATTTCTTGACACACACAACATAAATGAACAAGAGAAAAACAATTAGAAATGCATATAGACCAACAAATAAGCAAAGTGTGCTTCCAATATTGATAATAAAATCCCAAGCCAAGTCCAACGAAAAATGGAACAAGTTAAGAAAAGTTTTTCTTACGATCTTTCACCCTATTCTAGAGCTTGGCACCCTGGTATGCACTTCTCTAGCTCCGCCCCTGCATATATTATCATATTATCTTGGATGCAAACATGGGGTGGAGACAAGATGAGTTCAAATTAAACATCCACAAATAGTGGATATTGCAGATAGACATAAATCATGAAGATTAAACCAGATTACTACAATATCAAAAGGAGTACATGATAGGAATAGCGTGCTTCAACGAAACACTCACACTGGATCAAATGTTATAGTACTTATATGCACATGGTAAATGGGAAGTCTCGTCAAATGTTCTATATTATGATCACAATGGAATGAAGTTAGCATAACATGGTCTACGATCTAGAATTTCTATAGCATGTTGTGGATTTGTAGTGTTTGTACAGAATAACTAGGTGCCGTCATTACTACAGTTCCTCCTTTGACAAGAAACATGAAACCCAACTAGTCAAATTGGTTATCATGTGGATGCGTATATCTGATACTATTGATTGTTGGTCCAAACCCTGCATATGCTTATTTTTGTCCAGCAGTACTGAGTGGCATGGACTTTGCACATATTAAAAAGCCAAGTATCGATCATCTGTCATATGTTGTGTACTCGAGTCCTGCCCAAATCTAGACACAACTATTTGGATTTAATCCCGTACACAGCTTAGTTGTGGATTCCCTTCCTGATCTGGTCTATAATAGGGGCTATTGATTTCAACCACTGCACATGCATCATAAGAAAGAGATGGATCCCAAAGTCGTGAGTAGTATATATATACACTAAAATACACGTTGTATAGAAAAGTACCGGACTAGAACTTGTTGACAAGGGAAGTTGCAAGGATTAGTTTCAAAAGAAAACAACTGTTTACCTATTTCAATTTTCAAGTATCAGAACTCTGAATTCTGAACTGAACTAGAAAAACACCCGGTTCCCAAACTTAAATCCCCCGTGATTAGAATCCAGCAAACAAACCCCCGTTTGGTAACAAGAGGTTAAGTCTTAACCAACGATGTCCTCCATCGCCTATTGTGAAGTTGCTAACAATCATGTCCTCCGTCTATAAATAGATGTCTGAGGTTTGTATAAATCTAGATGTATATGGACACTAAATAGTGTCTAGATACATCTAAATTTAGACAGATCTCAGACGTGTATTTATAGACAGAGGTAGTACGTTTCCTTGCAGAATCGTTCCATACTGACTGCGATATTCATTATTCAGCCAGTGGCTGTGATCATAGACAGAGCAGTAAGACATCACAGTTGAGCGCATACCTCCGAGGCGTCGATCTCCTCCACGGTCATCCTAGCGTTCCACCCATGGCTGCAGCCTGGGAGCGAACCATCCGACAAAACAACACGAAATGGTCAGAATCCATAGAACGTGAAACAGAGGATCCGATGAAATACAATAGCACCACCATGGATCAGAGGGATGGGGAGGTACTGCTGACCCGCGGCGGCGGGGGCGGAGGAGAAGCGCCTGATGCCTCTCCCTGACGGGCCCGGCCACCACGCCCCGCCGCCAGACGAGCATTGGGCGCCGTCGGGGAGCGGCAGGTCGTAAACCCTAGCTGGGATCCTCGCGACGAGACAAAATCGTAACGGCTCCGTGCGTGAATGAATACCATATCTTTGGAGGATTTCGAATATCTTTGGAGGACGGTGACAGTCTGCCTTCACAATTACTTCGACATCCAGACTGTAGATTTCGACCAAATATTAATGAAAAAATATGAACATTTATTACAATATAAAATCTGTTGCAGTGAAATATTAATGAACTATATAAAATCTGTTGTATTGAAATATTAATGAACTAAATAAAATCTATTGTATTGAAATATTAATGAAGTATATAAAAAATGTTGTACTGAAATAGTAATGAATTATATTTTAATACTATTATATATGTGTTTGGTATTATAGATATTGACATTTTTATTTATTTTTGTTAAATTTTGTAAAGTTTGACTTTGACTAAACCTAGAATGCGTGGAAGCAAAAAAAAAAATGGAGGAAATAAGAGCATCTCCACTCACATGACTCAAATGGCGTCCAACAGTTCTCGGTCCAAACAAGATTTGGAGAGATATGCTCTGGTCTCTCGGGATGTCACTTCATCTTGCTAGACGAACTTTAATAGTAATCACAAAGACTTCTGAATATGAAACAAGAAAAGAGAATGCAACCGACGAGGATAATTTGTATAGTGATCAAAAGTTGAATCAGGGGCTTTCATTATATCGAGAAGCAATAGGGAATGATGTATGGATAACACAAGTGACATAGGCATCCCCAATGGGCCTGCCGAAAATGGTACCCGGGGTTTACTGAAGGCCCATAACCCGAAGAGCAAGAAGATTCGGAAGCCCAAGATGCTATTAAGGAAAGCTAGAGTTGTAATAGGAAGCATTACTTGTAATCTTGCGGGATGGGTCAGAAACCCTCCCGGACTCTGTAAACTTGTGTATTACGAAACCCTCGGCTCCACCTCCTATATAAGGGGGAGTCGAGGAACAAAGAATGGATCGAATTAACTGTCAACACAACCCTAGTTTCATATTCGTCGAGTACTTTTCGGCTGAAACCTTCGAGATCTACTTGCCCTCTACATCCAACGAAACCCTAGTCTACAATCTGTAGGCATTGACAAGTTAATACCTTGTCAATTGGCGCCGTCTGTGGGATCTAGAGGCGACAAAGAACTGATCTCGATGGCACGTTCAAGATCGTCGACTTCGTCGGTAGCAAGCAACACCATGGACAGAGGTAAACAGATCGAAACTGGTCTAGTCGATTTTATTTCTCACCCGCCCTCCCGTTTAGATGCATATGAGTATCTGGAGGAGCCCATGGAGATGACGGTCGGAAAATTTCGATTCTGCGTCAAGAAAGAAGGGTCGTATCGTATCGAAGTTCCGATTTCGTCGGGACCATCAGCGGTCGATTCTGATTTTTCATCAGGCGAGGAGGAGATTTCGTCGCCACGTATCATCAACTCCATGGCAAGCGAAAAGCTCGCCAAGATCTTCAGCGGCATGTCTTTCGAGTCGTCTGCGGACTCTGATATAAGCAGCGACTCAGACAGCGTCGACAGCTTCAACTTCATCGACAGATCTGTTGCTCTTGGAAAGGTCTTCACCAGTCTCTATGATGGTGTCACCAATCCTGACAAAAATCAAAAATCAAAATATCATCAGATCTATGCAATCGAAGAAACAAACCGAGCAGAGCCGGAGACGTCAGAGGCTTTCGACAATGTGGGAAACCCATATGTTGATCCCGCTGATCTTAGGCGAGGTTTAGGCACTAAATACGTCGGGCCTACACCACGTCTGAGGGTTCAACTCCCGCAAGAAGCATGAGATAGGGCCGCAAGAGCCATGAACGGTACAGAACCAATGACTACAACTGCTACAGCAGAAGAATTGCAAGCTTATCAATATAGACTCGCTCGTGTCAGTAGAGAGCTAGAAAAACAGACAACTGCATTAAATAGAAGGCAGGAGGCAGCCTCTGCGTCAAGCAGGCTGATACGTCTCAAACGTATCTATAATTTCTTATGTTCCATGCTAGTTTTATGACAATACCTACATGTTTTGTTCATACTTTATATCGTTTTGATGCGTTTTCCGGAACTAACCTATTAACAAGATGTCGAAGTGCCAGTTCCTGTTTTCTGCTGTTTTTGGTTTCAGAAATCCTAGTAAGGAAATATTCTCGGAATTGGACGAAATCAACGCCCAGCATCTTATAATTCCACGAAGCTTCCAGAACACCGGAGGGGGGCCAGAGGAGAGCCACAGGGCCACCAGACAGTAGGGCGGCGCGGCCCAGGGGGGCGCGCCCCCCTATTGTGTGGCGCCCCCGTAACCCTTCCGACTCCGCCTCTTCGCCTATAAAAGCCTCCCTGACCTAAATCTTCGATACGGAAAAGCCACGGTACGAGAAACCTTCTAGAGCCGCCGCCATCGCGAAGCCAAGATTCGGGGGACAGGAGTCTCTGTTCCGGCACGCCGCCGGGACGGGGAAGTGCCCCCGGAAGGCATCTCCATCGACACCACCGCCATCTTCATCAACGCTGCTGTCTCCCATGAGGAGGGAGTAGTTCTCCATCGAGGCTAAGGGTTGTACCGGTAGCTATATGGTTAATCTCTCTCCTATGTACTTCAATACAATGATCTCATGAGCTGCCTTACATGATTGAGATTCATATGAGTTTTGTATCACTATTCATCTATGTGTTACTCTAGTGATGTTATTAAAGTACTCTATTCCTCCTTCATGATGTAATGGTGACAGTGTGTGCATCATGTAGTACTTGGCGTAGGCTATGATTGTAATCTCTTGTAGATTATGGAGTTAATTATTACTATGATAGTATTGATGCGATCTATTCCTCCTTTCATAGTATGATGGTGATAGTGTGCATGCTATGTTAGTACTTGGTATAATTGCAATGATCTATTATGCACTCTAAGGTTATTTAAATATGAACATTGAATGTTGTGGAGCTTGTTAACTCCGGCATTGAGGTGCTCTTGTAGCCCTACACAATTAATGGTGTTCATCATCCAACAAGAGAGTGTAGAGTGGTTTTATTATGTGATCAATGTTGAGAGTGTCCACTAGTGAAAGTATGATCCCTAGGCCTTGTTTCCAAACATCGAATCTCCGTTTATTTACTGTTCTGTTGCATGTTTACTCGCTGCCATATTTTATTCAGATTGCTATTACCACTCATATACATCCATACCACTTGTATTTCACTATCTCTTCGCCGAACTAGTGCACCTATACATCTGACAAGTGTATTAGGTGTGTTGGGGACACAAGAGACTTCTTGTATCGTGATTGCAGGGTTGCTCGAGAGGGATATCTTTGACCTCTCCCTCCCTGAGTTCGATAAACCTTGGGTGATCCACTTAAGGGAAACTTGCTGCTGTTCTACAAACCTCTGATCTTCGAGGCCCAACACTGTCTACAAGAATAGAAGCACACGTAGACATCACAGGCGAAGAGCAGATTTAAGCCGACAATCAGGAAATTTGGGAGATAGTCACAGAGAAGCTCGAAGGAGAGCAAGATCTCGGCTACAAAATATACCTGGAGCAGAGAGGGAGAACCTAATTCAAAACCTCGACATGTCGTTTATGTCAATCGACACGAGGGGAAATATTATCCCCAAAATACTGGAAGCTGGGTACATGGCAACGCAAGCTTTCATCCTCGCGTCCAGGCCGCCTCCCGGAGATCCAAGAGAAGCGTTGTATAACATGGCCATGGCAGGATGTGGAGCCATGGGAGCAGCATTCGCGGCTACACCTCCCGACGGAACTGCAAGGCAAAATAGTCCGTGACCTACTGCAGCAGTGCAAGATCCACCAAGAGCAAGTGGAGTTAGAGATACAGCGACTCAAGCTAGGGTGGATAGAGCGCGACAAGAGAGAAGGGAACATCGGCAGTCACCAGAACTCGCTGAAGAAGATATGTGCGGCCTCCCGTGTTTTACGCGACGGGTCCGAAAAACTCGAGTCCCGTCAGGACTCAAGTTGCCAGACAGTTTCAAAAAATTCGATGGCTTGCAAGATCCCGAGGATTGGTTAGTCGATTACTTGGAGACGGTGAAGCTAATAGGTGGCACCAGAGAAACAGCCATGCAAAGTATTCAAATACACCTGAGCGGAGCCACAAGATCTTGGATCAAGAAACTTCCTCCAGGATCCATCGACAGCTGGGATAGCTTCGAGGATGTGTTTGTCAAAAACTTTCGATCAACCTGCAAGAAACCGGCATCACTAGAAGAGTTGAGATCGTGTCGACAAAAGCACGATGAATCAATGAGAAAATACATCCAAAGGTGGAACATCATCAAAAACTCGGCAGAGAATATATCTGACGAGAGAGCAATAGATGCGTTCGTAGCAGGAATTCGACAAGGAGATTTTGTCGAAGACTTGGGGAGAACCAACCCAAGGACAGTATCAGCATTGATGGAGATAGCAAATAGATGGGCAGACGGAGAAGATGTTGTTCATAATAAGTGGCATAGGTCACCGGAAGAGGACCGCAGCCGAAATTTTCAAAATAGAAGACGGTTTTCTCGACAATTCTCGAACTACGATGCTCCTGGCCAAATATCGGTTGGTTTTCGGGGAAACACTAGAGGAAACAATAGAGATGAGTATCAAAGGAGTAACGAACAGCGAGGCGACAATAGAGATGACCCTCGAAACAACAGGCAAAATAGTGGATCAAGGTTTCAAAGACCTTTTGTAACTCCCGAAGATATGATGAACGGGCCATGCCAGATGCATTTTTATCTTGATAACAATGGGAAGAGGCAGTCAGGACATCTGCAGAAGGACTGTCGCAATTTTCAAGCAATGTTGCGGGTTGCAGGGCTAGCCAATGCTCAGGCAGCAACTCGAAACCCCCAGGGACCCAGGAGTGAGATCCACCTACCACCTCCTCCCGTGATCACGGACGAAAATCGACACCAACTCAGAATAGCGGCAGCACCACACCCACCTCCATATGTTGATCCTAACAACAATGGCGCGGTCTCGATGATCCAGAAAGCTAGGCCATCTAATAGGGCTCAGAAGGTAATCTCGCGGCAAGTGTTCATGGCAGAAAAGATGCCTCCACCAACGATAGAGTACCTAAATTGGTCGGGACAGGACATCGGCTTCACAATTGCGGATCACCCGCAACAAGTTCCTCGACCAGGGCAGTCAGCACTTATCTTACCAGCGGTGATTGCAGGATTCGACGTATCTCGAGTTTTCATAGACGGAGGCAGCAGTCTAAACCTTATGTATGCAGATACACTGAGGAAGACGAACATATCCCTGGCAAATCTAGAACCAACCGACACGCGTTTCCATGGAATCATACCAGAGAAGCCAAGTTATCCGTTGGGAAGGATTAATCTCGACGTTCAGTTTGGGACCCGAGAAAATTACAGGATAGAAAGGTTGGAGTTTGAAGTTGTGGATTTCCCGTCGCAATATCACGCCTTGTTGGGGCGACCAGCATATGCCAGGTTTATGGCAGTACCACATTACACATATCTGCTATGGAGGTTACCTGGACCTAAGGGACCAATCACAGTCAAAGGGAGCTTCGCACTAGCCGATAAATGTGACAAGGATTTTCATCGACTATCAGAAACTTTCGGGATGCAAGCAGAGTACATGGCGTCAAGGCTCACGACTGACTACGACATGCTGCCAGATGTAGGGAGATTTAACAAGGAACCAACCTTTAACACGACAAAAGACTCCAAGGAGGTGCAGATCCACCCGACAGATCCGAAGAAAACAACGTCCATCGCGACAAACATGGACCTCGCATAGGAAAGCGCGCTCTGATGCGTGTAGTTGACACGTCCGTTGGGAACCCCAAGAGGAAGGTGTGATGCGCACAGTAGCAAGTTTCCCTCAGTAAGAAACCAAGGTTTAATCGAACCAGTAGGAGTCAAGAAGCACGTTGAAGGTTGTTGGTGGCGGAGTGTAGTGTGGCGCAACACCAGGGATTCCGGCGCCAACGTGGAACCTGCACAACACAACCAAAGTACTTTGCCCCAACGTAACAGTGAGGTTGTCAATCTCACCGGCTTGCTGTGAACAAAGGATTAACCGTATTGTGTGGAAGATGATGATTGTTTGCGAAGAATAGTAAAGAACAAGTATTGCAGTAGATTGTATTTCAGATGTAAAGAATAGGACCGGGGTCCACAGTTCACTAGTGGTGTCTCTCCCATAAGATAAATAGCATGTTGGGTGAACAAATTGCAGTTGGGCAATTGACAAATAAAGAAGGCATAACAATGCACATACATATATCATGATGAGTACTATGAGATTTAATCAGGGCATTACGACAAAGTATATAGACCGCCATCCAGCATGCATCTATGCCTAAAAAGTCCACCTTCAGGTTATCATCCGAACCCCCTCCAGTATTAAGTTGTAAACAACAGACAATTGCATTAAGTATGGTGCGTAATGTAATCAACACAAATATCCTTAGACAAAGCATCGATGTTTTATCCCTAGTGGCAACAGCACATCCACAACCTTAGAACTTTCTCACATCGTCCTGCATTTAATGGAGGCATGAACCCACTATCGAGCATAAATACTCCCTCTTGGAGTCACAAGTATCAACTTGGCCAGAGCCTCTACTAGCAACGGAGAGCATGCAAGAACATAAATAACATATATGATAGATTGATAATCAACTTGACATAGTATTCAATATCCATCGGATCCCAACAAATACAACATGAAGGATTACAAATAGATGATCTTGATCATGATAGGCAGCTCACAAGATCTAACATGATAGCACAATGAGGAGAAGACGACCATCTAGCTACTGCTATGGACCCATAGTCCAGGGGTGAACTACTCACACATCAATCCGGAGGCGATCATGGCGATGAAGAGACCTCCGGGAGATGATTCCCCTCTCCGGCAGGGTGCCGGAGGCGATCTCCTGAATCCCCCGAGATGGGATTGGCGGCGGTGGCGTCTCTGTAAGGTTTTCCGTATCGTGGCTCTCGGTACTGGGGGTTTCGCGACGGAGGCTTTAAGTAGGCGGAAGGGCAGGTCAGGGGGCCACACGCCAGGGCCGCACGGCCAACACCTGGGCCGCGCCGCCCTGTTGTGGCGACGCCTCGTGGCCCCACTTCGTCTCTCCCTCGGACTTCTGGAAGCTTCGTGCAAAAATAGGCCCCTGGGTGTTGATTTCGTCCAATTCCGAGAATATTTCCTTACTAGGATTTCTGAAACCAAAAACATGTAAAACAAAGAATCGCTCTTCGGCATCTCGTCAATAGGTTAGTACCGGAAAATGCATAAATATGACATATAATGTGTATAAAACATGTGAGTATCATCATAAAAGTAGCATGGAACATAAGAAATTATAGATACGTTTGGGACGTATCAAGCATCCCCAAGCTTAGTTCCTACTCGCCCTCGAGTAGGTAAACGATAACAAAGATAATTTCTGAAGTGACATGCTATCATAATCTTGATCATACTATTGTAAAGCAAATGAGATGAATGCAGCGATTCGAAGCAATGATGAAGATAATGAGTAAACAAATGAATCATATAACAAAGACTTTTCATGAATAGTACTTTCAAGACAAGCATCAATAAGACTTGCATAACAGTTAACTCATAAAGCAATAAATTCTTAGTAAAGGAGTTGAAGCAACACAAAGGAAGATATAAGTTTCAGCGGTTGCTTTCAACTTCAACATGCATATCTCATGGATAATTGTCAACACAAAGTAATATAACAAGTGCAATAGGTAAACATGTAAGAATCAATGCACACAGTTGATACAAGTGTTTGCTTCTAAGATAGAAAGAATAGGCAAACTGACTCAACAATAAAGTAAAAGATAGGCCCTTCACAGAGGGAAGCATGGATTACTATTTTTGTGCTAGAGATTTTCATTTTAAAAACAAGAAACAATTTTGTCAACGGTAGTAATAAAGCATATGAGTTATGTATAAGTCATCTTATAAGTTGCAAGCCTCATGCATAGTATACTAATAGTGCTCGCACCTTGTCCTAATTAGCTTGGGTTAACATGGATTATCATTGCATAGCATATGTTTCAACCAAGTGTCACAAAGGGGTACCTCTATGCCGCCTGTACAAAGGTCTAAGGAGAAAGCTCGCATTGGATTTCTCGCTTTTGATTATTCTCAACTTAGACATCCATACCGGGACAACATAGACAACAGATAATGGACTCCTCTTTTAATGCTTAAGCATTTAACAACAAATAATATTCTCATAAGAGATTGAGGATTAGCTGTCCACACTGAAACTTCCACCATGAATCATGGCTTTAGTTAGCGGCCCAATGTTCTTCTCTAACAGTATGCATACTCAAACCATTTGATTGTGAAAACCGCCCTTACTTCAGACAAGACGAACATGCATAGCAACTCACATGATATTCAACAAAGGTAAAAGAGTTGATGGCGTCCCCAGAAAACATGGTTACCGCTCAACAAGCAACTTACTAAGAAATAAGACACATAAGTACATATTCTTCACCACGATAGTTTTTAAGCTATTTTGTCCCATGAGCTATATATTGTAAAGGTAAAGAATAGAAATTTTAAAGGTAGCACTCAAGTAATGTACTTTGGAATGGCAGAGAAATACCATGTGGTAGGTAGGTATGGTGGACACAAATGGCATGTATTTTGGCTCAAGGATTTGGATGCACGAGAAGAATTCCTCTCAATACAAGGCTAGGCTAGCAAGGTTGTTTGAAGCAAACTCAAGTATGAAATGGTGCAGCAAGACTCACATATAAACATATTGTAAGCATTATAAGACTTTACACCGTCTCCTTGTTGTTCAAACACCTCAACCAGAAAATATCTAGACTTAGAGAGAACAATCATGCAAACCAAATTTTAACATGCTCTATGTAGTTATTCATTAATGGGTACAAGGTACATGATGCAAGAGCTTAAACAAGATCTATATGAGCACAACAATTGCCAAGTATCACATTATTCAAGACATTATACCGTTTACCACATGCGGCATTTTCCGTTTCCAACCATATATCAATGAATGAAATAGTTCAAATTTCGCAATGAACATTAAAGATAAAGCTAAGAACATATGTGTTCATACGAAACAGCGGAGCGTGTCTCTCTCCCACACAAAGAATGCTAAGATCCGATTTATTCAAACAAAAACAAAAAAAAAACAAACAGACGCTCCAAGTAAAGCACATAAGATGTGACGGAATAAAAATATAGTTTCACTAGAGGAACCTGATAATGTTGTCGATGAAGAAGGGGATGCGTTGGGCATCCCCAAGCTTAGACGCTTGGGTCTTCTTAAAATATGCAGGGATGAACCACTGGGGCATCCCCAAGCTTTGACTTTTCACTCTTCTTGATCATATTGTATCATCCTCCTCTCTTGACCCTTGAAAACTTCCTCCACACCAAACTCGAAACAAACTCATTAGAGGGTCAGTGCATAATTCATATATTCAGAGGTGACATAATCATTCTTAATACTTCTGGACATTGCACAAAGCTACTGAAAGTTAATGGAACAAAGAAATCCATCAAACATAGCAAAACAGGCAATGCGAAATAAAAGGCAGAATCTGTCAAAACAGAACAGTCCGTAAAGACGAATTTTAAAGTGGCACCAGACTTGCTCAGATGAAAATTCCCAAATTGAATGAAAGTTGCATACATATCTGAGGATCACGCACGTAAATTTGCAGATTTTTTTGAGTTACCTACAGAGAATTCTGCCCAGATTCGTGACAGCAAGAAATCTGTCTCTGCGCAGTAATCCAAATCTAGTATTGACTTTACTATCAAAGACTTTACTTGGCACAACAATGCAATAAAATAAAGATAAGGAGAGGTTGCTACAGTAATAACAACTTCCAAGACACAACAAAACATTAGTAAAAACATACATGGGTTATCTCCCAAGAAGTGCTTTCTTTATAGCCATTAAGATGGGCTCAGTAATTTTAATGATGCTCACATGAAAAATAAGAGTTGAAGCAAAAGAGAGCATCAAGAAGCAAATTCAAAACACATTTAAGCCTAACCCACTTCCTATGAAAAGGAATATTGTACACAAATAAATTCATGAAGAACAAAGTGACAAGCATAGGAAGGCTACACAGGCGCAACTTCAAGATTTTCAACATAAAGAGGGGAAACTTAATATTATTAAGATGCATATAATCATGTTTCCCTCTCTCATAATAACTTTCAGTGGCATCATGAACAAACTCAACAATATAAATATCACATAAAGCATTCTTATTCACATGCATAAAAGTATCATTACTCTCCACATAAGCATAATCAATTTTATTAGTAATAGTGGGAGTAAAACTACCATAACCATCATTGTAATCATCATAAATCGCGGGCATGGTATAATCATAATAACCTTTATCCTCCATAGTTGGTGGCACCAAAATAACACTATCATTATAATCATCATAAATGGGAGGCAAAGTATCATCAAAGAAAATTTTCTCCTCAAAACTTGGTGGACTAAAAATATCATGCTCATCAAAACCAGCTTCCCCAAGCTTAGAATTTTCCATAGCATTAGCGACAATGGTGTTCAAAGCATTCATACTAATAACATTCCCATTAGCATGCATATAAAGTTCCATGGGTTTTTTAATTCTCTCTTCAAACACATCATGTCCTAATTCAAGATAAATACTATAAAGATCTCTAATATTTTTGTTGTTTTCCATTAAGCCTAACTAGTGAAATCACACAATTTAGTGTTCTTAGGAGTATTCATTTTAATAGTAATAAAGACAAGTAAAGCAAACTAAATAAAGTAAATGCAAGTAACTAATTTTTTTGTGTTTTTAATATAGAGAATGCAAACTAGACAGTAAATAAAGTAAAACTAGCAACTAATTTTTTTGTGTTTTGTTTTAGTGCAGCAAACAAAGTAGTAAATAAAATAAAGCAAGACAAAAACAAAGTAAAGAGATTGGAAGTGGAGACTCCCCTTGCAGCGTGTCTTGATCTCCCCGGCAACGGCGCCAGAAATTTGCTTGATGCGTGTAGTTGACACGTCCGTTGGGAACCCCAAGAGGAAGGTGTGATGCGCACAGTAGCAAGTTTCCCTCAGTAAGAAACCAAGGTTTAATCGAACCAGTAGGAGTCAAGAAGCACGTTGAAGGTTGTTGGTGGCGGAGTGTAGTGCGGCGCAACACCAGGGATTCCGGCGCCAACGTGGAACCTGCACAACACAACCAAAGTACTTTGCCCCAACGTAACAGTGAGGTTGTCAATCTCACCGGCTTGCTGTGAACAAAGGATTAACCGTATTGTGTGGAAGATGATGATTGTTTGCGAAGAACAGCAAAGAACAAGTATTGCAGTAGATTGTATTTCAGATGTAAAGAATAGGACCAGGGTCCACAGTTCACTAGTGGTGTCTCTCCCATAAGATAAATAGCATGTTGGGTGAACAAATTACAGTTGGGCAATTGATAAATAAAGAAGGCATAACAATGCACATACATATATCATGATGAGTACTATGAGATTTAATCAGGGCATTACGACAAAGTACATAGACCGCTATCCAGCATGCATCTATGCCTAAATAGTCCACTTTTAGGTTATCATCCGAACCCCTTCCGGTATTAAGTTGCAAACAATAGACAATTGCATTAAGTATGGTGCGTAATGTAATCAACACAAATATCCTTAGACAAAGCATCGATGTTTTATCCCTAGTGGCAACAGCACATCCACAACCTTAGAACTTTCACATCGTCCTGCATTTAATGAAGGCATGAACCCACTATCGAGCATAAATACTCCCTCTTGGAGTCACAAGTATCAACTTGGCCAGAGCCTCTACTAGCAACGGAGAGCATGCAAGAACATAAATAACATATATGATAGATTGATAATCAACTTGACATAGTATTCAATATCCATCGGATCCCAACAAACACAACATGAAGGATTACAAATAGATGATCTTGATCATGATAGGCAGCTCACAAGATCTAACATGATAGCACAATGAGGAGAAGACGACCATCTAGCTACTGCTATGGACCCATAGTCCAGGGGTGAACTACTCACACATCAATCCGGAGGCGATCATGGCGATGAAGAGACCTCCGGGAGATGATTCCCCTCTCCGGCAGGGTGCCGGAGGCGATCTCCTGAATCCCCCGAGATGGGATTGGCGGCGGCGGCGTCTCTGTAAGGTTTTCCGTATCGTGGCTCTCAGTACTGGGGGTTTCGCGACGGAGGCTTTAAGTAGGCGGAAGGGCAGGTCAGGGGGCCACACGAGGGCCCCACACGCCAGGGCCGCGCGGCCAACACCTGGGCCGCGCCGCCCTGTTGTGGCGGCGCCTCGTGGCTCCACTTCGTCTCTCCCTCGGACTTCTGGAAGCTTCGTGCAAAAATAGGCCCCTGGGCGTTGATTTCGTCCAATTCCGAGAATATTTCCTTACTAGGATTTCTGAAACCAAAAACAGCAGAAACAAAGAATCGGCTCTTCGGCATCTCGTCAATAGGTTAGTGCCGGAAAATGCATAAATATGACATATAATGTGTATAAAACATGTGAGTATCATCATAAAAGTAGCACGGAACATAAGAAATTATAGATACGTTTGGGACGTATCACGCTCGTCGAGTTCCTCCGTGAGCACTGGAAAATCTTCGCATGGTGTCCAGCTGACATGCCAGGAGTACCCAGGGAACTTGCCGAGCACCACTTAAACTTGGATCCAATAGCGAGACCAATCAAGCAACCTCTGAGGCGTTTTTCGGAGCCAAACCGCAAAGCTATGCTATCAGAAATTGATCGACTAAGAGAAGTTGGTTTCATTAAGGAGCTGCATACAGAGGCCACATGGGTAGCAAACCCAGTGCTGGTCCCAAAGAAAAACACTAAAGTCCTTCGCATGTGTGTCGACTTTACGTGTCTCAACAAACATTGTCCAAAGGATCACTTTCCCCTCCCAAGGATCAATCAAATTATCGACTCCACGGCAGGATGTGAACGTCTTTCCTTCTTGGATGCATACTCTGGTTATAACCAGATCAGATTGAAAGAAGAGGATGAGGTCAAAACAGCGTTCATCACACCTTACGGCGTATTCTGCTATAGAACAATGCCTTTTGGTCTGAAAAACGCGGGAGCAACATATCAGCGGATGATGCAGAAGTGTTTAGCAACACAGATTGGGAAAAACGTACAAGTATACATTGACGATGTCGTCATAACATCAAAAAAGGGGGCAACATTAATCGAGGACTTGAAGGAAACCTTCGATAACCTCGACAAGTTTTGTCTCAAACTGAATCCGACGAAGTGTTCTTTCGGCGTCCCTGCGGGAGAACTTCTTGGGTTCCTAGTCTCAGCAAGAGGGATCGAGGCTAACCCAGAAAAAATCCAAGCCATCATAACAATGAGGAAGCCGACAAAGTTGAAAGAAATACAACAGCTGACGGGGCGAGTCGCAGCTTTAAGCAGATTCGTCGCCAGGCTAGGAGAGAAAACATTGCCATTTTATGCTCTGATCAAACAAGGAGAGAAGTTCCAGTGGAACGAAGAGGCAGATAGAGCCTTCGAGGATCTTAAACGCACAATTTCGACACCACCAATCTTGGTGGCGCCAAAAGAGAAGGAACCCCTCCTGTTATACATTGCAGCTACCCCCCAGGTGGTCAGCATGGCGCTAGTTGTCGAAAGAGAAGAAGAAGGAAAACTCCATGGAGTGCAGAGACCGGTATATTTCATCAGCGAAGTTTTATCGCCTTCAAAGCAGCGGTACCCGCAGTACCAGAAGCTAGCTTACGGAGTGTTTACAACCGCAAGGAAATTGCGGCGCTATTTTTCGGCGCATCCGATAATAGTGGTCAACGAGGCGCCTCTATCCAATATACTAAACAATCCAGAAGCTACAGGTCGTGTCTCCCTTTGGGGAATAGAACTTTCTCCTCGGGACATCACGTATGAAAAAAGAAAAGTAATAAAGTCGCAAATTCTGCCAGATTTCATCGCAGAGTGGATGGAGCTGCAAAATACAGGACCCCCGGATTTATCGAGAACCTGGACCATGAACTTCGATGGATCCAAGAGATTAGAGGGAGCTGGAGCAGGCGTGATACTCATATCACCTGAAGGCGACAAATTAAAGTATGTCTTACGGATGACGTTCCCAAACGCGTCTAACAACAAGGCAGAATATGAAGCTCTTATACATGGGATGAAGATGGCGAAAGCTTGTGGCGCAACTCGACTAAAAATCTTTGGCGACTCACAATTGGTGGCTCAAAAAGTCATGAACCAATGTGATGCAGTCAATGATAGCATGGTGGCATACAAGGAAATGTATAACGAGCTGTAGAAACTGTTTGATGGATGTGAGGTAAACCACATCAGCAGGCTAAGCAATGATGAAGCCGATGTTCTGGCAAACATCGGGTCGCAGTGTCTCGCGATTCCTCCAGGCGTGTTCTGGGAGGAGATAACAGAGAGATCCACAAAGCCGAAGAAATAAAAGAAGAAGGAGAAGGATGAGAAATCCTCGGGGGCTGTGAATGAAACGCTGGAAGAAGAAGAGGAACATGATCTAGTATTGATGGTGCAAATTCCATGGATGCAAGCATACATATCATATATCCTAAGGAAAACAATACCCGACGACCCAGTTGAAGCAAGGCGAGTTATTAGACGATCCAAAGCTTTTACGGTGGTCAAAGGGGAGCTGTACAAACGAAGCATTTCAGGTGTGTTACAAAGATGCGTTACACCCGAAGAAGGAAGGATAATCTTGAAGGACGTCCACGAAGGAATATGTGGTCATCATGCGAGTAGTCGAGCTATTGCAGCCAAGGTTTTCCGAGCTGGATTTTACTGGTTGACAACAATCGAGGACGCGAAGGAGATAGTACGAACTTGTGACGCGTGCCAGAGATTTGCCGCGAAGCCTCACTCTCCGGTAGCGGAGCTGATGCCAATACCATTGTCTTGGCCCTTTGCTCAATGGGGCCTCGATATGGTGGGAAAGTTACACAAGGCCTCGCCAGGAGGATACGAGTATATGCTCGTCGCTGTCGACAAATTCACCAAGTGGATAGAAGCAAAGCCGATAAATTCACCAGACGCAGCATCAGCAATAAAGTCCGTGAAAAGCATTGTTTTTCGATTTGGAGTACCTCATAGCATCGTCACGGACAATGGCAGTAACTTCACATCCAAGGAATTCAAGGCATACTGTGCAGAGGTGGGCATCAAATTGCACTTCACGTCAGTTGCGCATCCGCAAACAAACGGCCAAGTCGAGAAAGCCAGTGGTATAATTTGCAATGGTATCAAGAAGCGCTTGTTAGGACCACTGGAAAAAGCTCGACATACCTGGCCAGAGGAGCTGCCAAGTGTGTTGTGGAGTATCCGAACAACACCAAACACGGCGACACAGGAAACTCCGTTTTTCCTAGTCCATGGAGCTGAGGCAGTATTGCCAATAGAGATAGAGCATGATTCTCCAAGAGTCACAGAGTATGATGAAGAAGCTTCTAGGAAAGCATTGGAAGACGATGTCGATGCATTGGACGAAGCCAGAGACGAAGTACTGTCGCGGGTCACTAAGTACCAGCAGGACTTGAAAAATTACCATAGTCGACGTTTGCGACCAAGATCCTTTCAGGTCGGAGACTTAGTTCTGCGACTCAATCAAAATAGTACTGAAAAACTCGAGTCGCCATGGCTTGGCCCTTACATCGTCACAGAAGTAATCGAAGGAGGAACATACAGGATAAAGGACAAGAAGACGGGGGATACTGAGAAAAACCCCTGGAACGTGGCGCAGCTAAGGCGTTTCTACGCCTAGAATCGAAATATAGTCCTCCTTGTAAAAATACAATGTACTGAAACGCCCGCGAGTTTTCAGACGCACTCTTTTCCTTTTTCGGGGCACTGAGTGGGGCCGGAAAAGGTTTTTAATGAGGCGGGCTCGCGGTGCTGCAATATAATAAAGATAGTCGAGATACATATCTTTTTTCGACAGGATCGGAGGTTTATGTCCAAGAGTTACAATATATATTACTGACAAATATTTCGCATTGGTGGAAAACACCTCGCAAAATAAACGAAGAGACAAAATAGCGATCAACAAAAAACACTCGGGGGCTCGTACCCGCAAATATAGTATATTCAATATAATGTAGTGGCTTTGGTTTAAACCTCGCATACACAATAAAGAAATCCACCACCGAGTCACTCGGGGGCTTGATGAAGAAAAATAAATACATTTGCTGGCTTTACAGTATAGAATATGTTTACAACATACAAGATGCAATTCCTGAGAAGACTCGACAAGCTAAAAGAAAAAATATCAATTCCTGCCTAGTATATTATCTATGGTCATCCGTTCCATATTGACAGTGCGAGTACTGTGTTCAGCATAGCTGCCCTTCACGAAGAACTCAGAGTCCATCCGAAGAAGTTCATCCATCATATCTTCTGCGATAGGAGTCACAAGATCATCAATTTTGCCAACATCCCTTTTCCTTTTCGCCATCTTGGCCAGGCACTTGGTAACAATTTGACTCATGTCAAACTTGGGACAGCAAATTTTTATCATCATCATGGCGAATCTGGCGCCAGCAGATAATTGGGCCCGTACAAACCCATGGATCCGAGGCGCATCCCGAAATTTCTCCATCAAAGCAGGAAGGGTCTCTGGCATCTTATTGCGTGGGAACATGGTGCCGTAAACTAAGGACAATGTCCTTGTACAGAAGTCGAGAAATTCACGGACCTGACCCGCGCGATCTTGAAATCTGACAATCTGGCGGGTACGTTCAGGAGTACCCCAAAAATTGGAACCATGCTCCAATGCAAGTTTGAGAAGCACATTGGATCGAGCCTCAACACGTTCATCCTCGGCAGCAGTGTCCAAAAAAGAACCTGTATTAGCAAAAGAATCAGCAGGGAAAGAAAAGACAGCAGGAGAAAATTCAAGCACGGCCAAGTTAATGAAGCATACCTATCATATCCAAGCTGGCATCAAGCATTAGCTCAAGCATGAAATTCTCTCGTCGAGAAGCTTCAGCAGCCTCAGAAACCGCAGTTTCCTTTTCAGCTAGAGCATCTTGAGCCTGTTGAAGCGCAATTTTTTTCCCTCTCGGATGATTTTTGATACTGTTCCATTATCATAAGTGATTGTTTCTTCACAGACTGGAGTTGTTGGAGAAGTTCTTCCAAGTCTTCTGCCGAATTTTTACTCGATGAATCTTCAATACGTTTGACAGCAACAGGTGCCTTCTTCAAACGGGACGACGCAGGTAAAACATCGGAAGGACGAGGAGTTGCAGTATAGTTGTCAAAAATCAACTGGAAATAAAAGATTCGACATCAATCATCAAGCAAAGATAGATTTCCATTGATTCTCGAAGTATGTACATTGCTATTACAAAAGAAGGGTCCCTAATAGACTACTGAAGCAGTTGTCGCCAAAACTACTAGGGCGACAGCGTCCAAAGACAGTTAAAACTAAAAGAGAGGACAAGGTGGTCTACTTGACCTCCGGCTTCGACGAACTGGGAGCAGGAGTTGGATTGTATCCAAGGTAGGCGAGGATCTTCTTCGAGTTAGGCTTGGCTGCCTTAATCAGCGACTGCCACTTCTTCGTCTCCATCTCCTCCGTATTGCCAACTCTTGCCCAGTCAACTTCTTGCTGGCTGTGAGCAACCAAGGCAATTGTACCTTCAACGCCGACTTTCAACCCTTCTTGACGAAGTTGGAGTCCAAGGTCTTCTCGAAAATTGAAGCACTTGGCGAGAGCGACAAAAGTCCCGGGTACCTCCTTCTTCTTGAAGAAGTACGGGAAAAACCGCGACAGGCCAATCTTAGCTTCAGTTAGGCCTTCGCGAGCCTCATCGCCGTGAATCTCGAGAAGAGAAAGCGCGTCAAGGAGTTGATCACCTTCAGGGTTGTCCAGCTCATATTCTTGATCTGTTCTCCCTGAATAGAGTATAAAAGAGTTAGTCAAACAAAAAAAGGGAACAAAGACGACACAAGTTAAACAGCAAGGATCTGAGCACTTACTAACAAAACGTCGACTCTGCGACTCCAAGCGAGTGAGGATTTCTATTTCTCGAGCAGATTGCTGAGCTATATTTTCGCTCAAAGAGGTTTCCGCGTCATGAAGTCTTTTTCGAAGATCTTCGACGGTGGCAGCATCTGCTTCAGCGTTGTTGCGGGCCTTTTCGCTCTGCTTTAACTTGGTAGCAAGAGCATCAGCACGCTTGTTGGATTCCGCAAGATCTCCTGGCAAAATAAACGACAATCAAATATCATGGCAAAACTAATGGAGTACACGCAACAAAAGAGGCGGATAAATACAGTACCTTCTAGCTTCTTGGTATGGTCACGATACCCAATGAATTGGGTACCGAGACGGATAAATTCCTTCATTAAAGGCTGAAGAGAGGACCAAAAGAAAAAAGAGAAGTCAATACAGCCAGTATAAATTCGACAACATATCGCAAGAAACAAAGGAGAGATGAAAATACTGAAAGGCTCGGAACATTAAAAAAAGAAGAAGAGTGAAACACTTACGTCATCCAATGAAGGTGTCGTAGAGCTACCAGAGGATGGGCTCCTTGGATGGCTCGACCCTTGCCCTCTTTGGCGAAGGGGCACGGGGGCTTGCAGGTGGAGTTGAATGCTCAATGTTTTGCTGAGGAGGCGAAGTTTCATCTCCATCAGGCTGAGCTTCAGATACAACTAAACTATGCGATGTACTCGTTCGAGCAGTCGCGTCAATAGGTTGCTCTTCTTCCTCGTCACCACTACAACAAAATGGCGACAATATAAGGATCAAGATAGACAAAAACATTGAGAGAAAAGCAACAAAAAGTAATAGGGAACTTACGAGCTGACAAGGGCATCCTCATAAGGATTGAAAGCTCTCTTTCCAACATCAGGAGCAGTTTCTTCGGCACGTACAGCACCGGCTTTGGAGGTGCCGGAATCGACAACCTCGTCCCTCTTCCTCTTGTTCTTCGGGGAAGCAGCTGGGAGAGAAGAGTGTGTCGAGGCAGTGGCCTCAGAATCAGCTTCTTTTTCAAGAGAAGCTGCGGATTTTTGGGAGCCCGCGACTTCACTATCAGGGCGAGAAGTACCCTGGTTGTCATCCTCGACAACGGTGCATTCTTCGACTTCACCACCTTCAGGAAGAGGAGGAAGAGAAGCTAGCACAGGGTGGTTCTGCGAAAAATAAAGAGTGTTGATAAAAAGTTATGCCAAAAAGGCGTTAGCAAAATAGTAGTCGACAGATACCAAAAGCTCGAGAAGATAATATAATAGTCAAAAGGAAAAATTACCTCGGGAAGGGGATTGGTGCTACTAAATGTCTTAACGCGGCAAGAAGTTGGAATGGTGTCCTTCTTGCTAAGCTTTGACATTCTTCGGATCAATTTCTCCAAGTCCTTCACAGGAAGATCTTTGGAAATCCTTTCGACATCTTCATCACCAGCATACATCCAGAGGGGATTTTTGCGAGCTTGTAGAGGCTGCACTCTAATCCTAAGGAAGTAGGCTGTGATCTGGATACCCGACAATTCCTTGCCACGGGTGTTCTGGAGCTCATGAATGCGAGTCATCAGCGCCTCTGTCGCCGATTTCTCTTCTTTGGTAGCTTCAACGTCCCAGGATCGGCGGCGAAGAATCTTGGTTTTTCCATCAAAAGGAGAATGTTGTACTCCACTGAATCAGAGCTCTCTTCGTGTACATAGAGCCATCTCTTGCGCCACCCTTGGACGGAATCGGGGAATTTGACGTCGAAGTATTCGATGTCAGAACGAACATAGATAACAACGCCGCCGATGTTATAGGCGACGCCGTGGGAGCCATTACGGCGGACGCAGAAAATGCGCTTCCACAAAGCCCAATTAGGTTGGACTCCGAGGAAGCACTCACACAGTGTGATAAAAATTGACACGTGGAGGATGGAATTGGGCGTCAGCTGATGTAGCTGAAGCCCATAGACAAAAAGGAGACCCCGGAGAAACTCGTGGATGGGGGGATAAAGACCGCGGATGAGATGGTCAACGAAACTGACCCGATACTCCATTGGAGGCGATGGATAGCTCTCCTCCTTGGGGAAGCGCAGCGCGTTCTCCTTCTTGGTGAACCCCAGCTTCTTCAGCAGGTTCATGTCTTGGTTGGAGATCTTGGATCTCTCCCACTCCAGATCTTCGGCGGCCATCTTAGACTCTGGAGTGCTATGCCTGGTCAGACGCGCGCGAGGTGGCATCAATGAGCGTGGAGGAGAAAGGTGTGAGCGTGGTTGAGCGCTTGAAGCAATGGGAGCAGTGGAGGATTTTGCAGAGGAGAAGCAGAGGTGCGGCGCAAGCGAAAGCACTGGCGGAGGAAGACGATGACTTTATATAAGGGTGCGGTGAATCGACGCACCGTTAGATGAAGAAATGGTGGAATAGATGGTGTACACGTGGACAAGGGGTGAAAAGTAATTTCAGCCAGACGAGAAAAGATAGGAGCTACAATACGTGCGCCAGGAAAAGTGGAGGACGTGTGTCCCCCACTTGCACGACGTGTCAACATGGTACGAAATTTGGGCCCACGAGACAGAGGGAGAGAAGTTCTCGTGTTTTCCTGATACAGTGATCGTGGCTATCGTCAGCAATGATGTCACCTTGGCAAGAGAAAATCTTGGATACGAAGGTTCGTAAGAATGGCGGCAGCAGAAGATTGTTGATTATTTCAAGAGCCTTTGATCAAATACAAGTTTTTGCCCAAATGCTCGGGGGCTATGATACGTCTCCGACGTATCGATAATTTCTTGTGTTCCATGCCACATTATTGATAATATTTACATGTTTTATGCACACTTTATGTCATATTCGTGCATTTTCTGGAACTAACCTATTAACAAGATGCCGAAGTGCCAGTTGCTGTTTTCTGCTGTTTTTGGTTTCAGAAATCCTAGTAAAGAAATATTCTCGGAATTGGACGAAATCAACGCCCAGGGTACTATTTTGCCACGAAGCTTCCAGAAGACCGACGAGGAGACGAAGTGGGGCCACGAGGTGGCCAAACCATAGGGCGGCGCGGCCCAGGCCTTGGCCGCGCCGACCTATAGTGTGGGCCCCTCGTGCCGCCTCTTTACCTGCCCTTCCGCCTACAAATAGCCTTCGTTGCGAAACCCCCAGTACCGAGAGCCACGATACGGAAAACCTTGCATCATATGCTTTGCACCCATTAATGAAGAAATACATAGAGCATGCTAAAATTTGGTTTGCATATTTGGTCTCTCTAAAGTCTAGATAATATCTAGTATTGAGTTTTGAACAACAAGAAAGACGGTGTAGAGTCTTATAATGTTTTCAATATGTCTTTTATGTGAGTTTTGCTGCACCGTCCATCCTTGTGTTTGTTTCAAATAACCTTGCTAGCCTAAACCTTGTATCGAGAGGGAATACTTCTCATGCATCCAAAATCCTTGAGCCAACCACTATGCCATTTGTGTCCACCATACCTACCTACTACATGGTATTTCTCCGCCATTCCAAAGTAAATTGCTTGAGTGCTACCTTTAAAATTCCATCATTCGCCTTTGCAATATATAGCTCATGGGACAAATAGCTTAAAAACTATTGTGGTATTGAATATGTACTTATGCACTTTATCTCTTATTAAGTTGCTTGTTGTGCGATAACCATGTTTCTGGGGACGCCATCAACTATTCTTTGTTGAATATCATGTGAGTTGCTATGCATGTCCGTCTTGTCTGAAGTAAGAGAGATCTACCACCTTAATGGTTGGAGCATGCATATTGTTAGAGAAGAACATTGGGCCGCTAACTAAAGCCATGATTCATGGTGGAAGTTTCAGTTTTGGACATATATCCTCAATCTCATATGAGAACAATAATTGTTGCCACATGCTTATGCATTAAAGAGGAGTCCATTATCTGTTATCCATGTTGTCCCGGTATGGATGTCTAAGTTGAGAATAATCAAAAGCGAGAAATCCAAAATGCGAGCTTTCTCCTTAGACCTTTGTACAGGCGGCATGGAGGTACCCCATTGTGACACTTGGTTAAAACATGTGTATTGCGATGATCCGGTAGTCCAAGCTAATTAGGACAAGGTGCGGGCACTATTAGTATACTATGCATGAGGCTTGCAACTTGTAAGATATAATTTACATAACTCATATGCTTTATTACTACCGTTGACAAAATTATTTCATGTTTTCAAAATAAAAGCTCTAGCACAAATATAGCAATCGATGCTTTCCTTTTTGAAGGACCATTCTTTTTACTTTTATGTTGAGTCAGTTCACCTATTTCTCTCCAACTCAAGAAGCAAACACTTGTGTGAACTATGCATTGATTCTTACATACTTGCATATTGCACTTATTATATTACTCTATGTTGACGATTATCCATGAGATATACATGTTATAAGTTGAAAGCAACCGCTGAAACTTAATCTTCCTTTGTGTTGCTTCAATACCTTTACTTTGATTTATTGCTTTATGAGTTAACTCTTATGCAAGACTTATTGATGCTTGTCTTGAAGTGCTATTCATGAAAAGTCTTTGCTTTATGATTCACTTGTTTACTCATGTCATTACCATTGTTTTGATCGCTGCATTCATTACATATGTTTACAAATAGTATGATCAAGGTTATGATGGCATGTCACTCCAGAAATTATCTTTGTTATCATTTTACCTGCTCGGACGAGCGTAACTAAGCTTGGGGATGCTGATACGTCTCCGACGTATCGATAATTTCTTGTGTTCCATGCCACATTATTGATAATATCTACATGTTTTATGCACACTTTATGTCATATTCGTGCATTTTCTGGAACTAACCTATTAACAAGATGCCGAAGTGCCAGTTGCTATTTTCTGCTGTTTTTGGTTTCAGAAATCCTAGTAAAGAAATATTCTCGGAATTGGACGAAATCAACGCCCAGGGTCCTATTTTGCCACGAAGCTTCCAGAAGACCGAAGAGGAGACAAAGTGGGGCCACGAGGTGGCCAAACCATAGGGCGGCGCGGCCCAGGCCTTGGCCGCACCGACCTATAGTGTGGGCCCCTCGTGCCGCCTCTTTACCTGCCCTTCCGCCTACAAATAGCCTTCGTTGCGAAACCCCCAGTACCGAGAGCCACGATACGGAAAACCTTACTGAGACGCCGCCACCGCCAATCCCATCTCGGGGGATTCTGGAGATCTCCTCCGGCACCCTGCCGGAGAGGGGATTCATCTCCCGGAGGACTCTTCACCGCCATGGTCGCCTCCGGAGTGATGAGTGAGTAGTTCACCCCTGGACTATGGGTCCATAGCAGTAGCTAGATGGTTGTCTTCTCCTCATTGTGCTTCATTGTTGGATCTTGTGAGCTGCTTAACATGATCAAGATCATCTATCTGTAATACTATATGTTGTGTTTGTCGGGATCCGATGGATAGAGAATACTATGTTATGTTAATTATCAAGTTATTACCTATGCGTTGTTTATGATCTTGCATGCTCTCCGTTATTAGTAGAGGCTCTGGCCAAGTTTTTGCTCTTAACTCCAAGAGGGAGTATTTATGCTCGATAGTGGGTTCATGCCTCCATTGAATCTGGGACAGTGACAGAAAGTTCTAAGGTTGTGGATGTGCTGTTGCCACTAGGGATAAAACATTGATGCTATGTCTAAGGATGTAGTTATTGATTACATTACGCACCATACTTAATGCAATTGTCTGTTGTTTGCAACTTAATACTGGAAGGGGTTCGGATGATAACCTGAAGGTGGACTTTTTAGGCATAGATGCATGCTGGATAGCGGTCTATGTACTTTGTCGTAATGCCCAATTAAATCTCACTATATTTAACATGACATGTATGTGCATTGTTATGCCCTCTCTATTTGTCAATTGCCCGACTGTAATTTGTTCACCCAACATGCTTTTATCTTATGGGAGAGACACCTCTAGTGAACTGTGGACCCCGGTCCTATTCTTTACATCGCATACAATCTACTGCAATACTTGTTTTACTGTTTTCTGCAAACAATTGATGTCTACGCCCCCTCCTTTTCCTGTAGACAGTGTTGGGCCTCCAAGAGCAGAGGTTTGTAGAACAGCAGCAAGTTTTCCCTTAAGTGGATCACCCAAGGTTTATCGAACTCAGGGAGGAAGAGGTCAAAGATATCCCTCTCATGCAACCCTGCAACCACAAAGCAAGAAGTCTCTTGTGTCCCCAACACACCTAATAGGTGTACTAGTTCGGCGAAGAGATAGTGAAATACAGGTGGTATGAATAAGTATGAGCAAAGAGCAACGGTGCCGTAAAAATAGCTTGCTGGCGTGTGTAGTTGATGGTGGTAGTATTGCAGCGATAGTAACGCAAAGAAACAAGAAACAAGCAGCGATAGCGATTTAGGAACAAGGCCTAGGGATTAGACTTTCACTAGTGGACACTCTCAACATTGATCACATAACAGAATAGATAAATGCATACTCTACACTCTTGTTGGATGATGAACACATTGCGTAGGATTACACGAACCCTCAATGCCGGAGTTAACAAGCTCCACAATTCAATGTTCATATTTAAATAACCTTAGAGTGCATGAAAGATCAATTCGACTAACCAAGTACTAACATAGCATGCACACTGTCACCTTCATGCTTATGTAGGAGGAATAGTACACATCAATACTATCATAGCAATAGTTAACTTCATAATCTACAAGAGATCATAATCATAGCATAAACCAAGTACTAACACGGATGCACACACTGTCACCATTACACCGTGTAGGAGGAATAAAACTACTTTAATAACATTGCTAGAGTAGCACATAGATAAATTGTGATACAAAATACATTGCAATCATAAAGAGATATAAATAAGCACCTCACTATGCCATTCATCAGTGAATAAGTATTCTGTGAAATATAGCCTAAGAGACCCACACGGTGCACACACTGTCACCTTTACACACGTGGGACAAGGAGTCTCCGGAGATCACATAAGTAAAATTCACTTGACTAGCATAACGACATCTAGATTACAAGCATCATCATATGAATCTCAATCATGTAAGGCAGCTCATGAGATTATTGTATTGAAGTACATAGGAGAGAGATGAACCACATAGCTACCGGTACAGCCCCGAGCCTCGATGGAGAACTACTCCCTCCTCATGGGAGCAGCAGCGGTGATGAAGATGGCGGTGGAGATGGCAGCGGTGTCGATGGAGAAGCCTTCCGGGGGCACTTCCCCGTCTCGGCGGCGTGCCGGAACAGAGACTCCTGTCCCCCAGATCTTGGCTTCGCGATGGCGGCGGCTCTGGAAGGTTTCTGTGGGTTTCGTCGAACGCGTCAGGGTTTTCGCGACGGAGGCTTTAAATAGGCGAAGAGGCGGCGCAGGAGGGCTGAAGGGGCGACGACACTATAGGGCGGCGCGGGCCCCCCACTGGCCGCGCCGACCTATGGTCTGGGGGCCCAGTGCCCCCTCTCTGGCGGCTCTCGGGTGTTCTGGATGCTTCCGGGCAAAATAAGAACATGGGCGTTGATTTCGTCCGATTCCGAGAATATTTCGTTACTAGGATTTCTGAAACCAAAAACAGCAGAAAACAGGAACTGGCACTTCGGCATCTTGTTAATAGGTTAGTTCCAGAAAATGCACGAATATGACATAAAGTGTGCATAAAACATGTAGATAACATCAATAATGTGGCATGGAACATAAGAAATTATCGATACGTCGGAGACGTATCAGCATCCCCAAGCTTAGTTCTGCTCGTCCCGAGCAGGTAAAACGATAACACAGATAATTTCTGGAGTGACATGCCATCATAACCTTGATCATACTATTTGTAAACATATGTAATGAATGCAGCGATCAAAACAATGGTAATGAGATGAGTAAACAAGTGAATCATAAAGCAAAGACTTTTCATGAATAGTACTTCAAGACAAGCATCAATAAGTCTTGCATAAGAGTTAACTCATAAAGCAATAATTCAAAGTAAAGGTATTGAAGCAACACAATGGAAGATTAAGTTTCAGCGGTTGCTTTCAACTTGTAACATGTATATCTCATGGATAGTTGTCAATGCAAAGTAATATAACAAGTGCAATATGCAAGTATGCAGGAATCAATGCACAGTTCACACAAGTGTTTGCTTCTTGAGGTGGAGAGAAATAGGTGAACTGACTCAACATAAAAGTAAAAGAAAGGCCCTTCGCAGAGGGAAGCAGGGATTAAATCATGTGCTAGAGCTTTTTAAGTTTTGAAATCATATAGAGCATAAAAGTAAAGTTTTGAGAGGTGTTTGTTGTTGTCAACGAATGGTAATGGGTACTCTAACTACCTTATCAACCAGACTTTCAAGAGCGGCTCCCATGAAGGACGTTATCTCTACCAACAAGGTAGATCATCCCTCTTCTCTTTTGTTTACACATGTATTTTAGTTTCATTATAGGTGACACTCCTCCCAACCTTTTGCTTACACAAGCCATGGCTAACCGAATCCTCGAGTGCCTACCATCATTCACATACCATGAAGGAGTGTCTATTTGCAAAATTAAGTTGCTTGCTGATGAATCAGAGCAAAACATGTGAAGAGAATTATTAATGCAAGTTGTAATTAATTGGGGCTGGGAACCCCATTGCCAGCTCTTTTTGCAAAATTATTGGATAAGCGGATGAAGCCACTAGTCCATTGTGAAAGTCTGTCAAGAGTAAATGACAAGGTCGAAAGATAAACACCACATACTTCCTCATGAGCTATAAAACATTAACACAAATTGAGAAGCATTTTGAAGGTTTAAAGGTAGCACATGAAGCAATTTACTTGGAATGGCAGGAAATACCATGTAGTAGGTAGGTATGGTGGACACAAATGGCATGGTGTTTGGCTCAAGTATTTTGGATGCATGAGAAGTATTCCCTCTCGATACAAGGTTTAGGCTAGCAAGGCTATTTGGAACAAACACAAGGATGAAGCGGTGCAGCAAAACTCACATAAAAGACATATTGAAAACATTATAAGACTCTACACCGTCTTCCTTGTTGTTCAAACTCAATACTAGAAATTATCTAGACTTTAGAGAAACCAATTATGCAAACCAAATTTTACCATGCTCTATGTATTTCTTCATTAATAGGTGCAAAGTATATGATGCAAGAGCTTAAACATGAGCACAACAATTGCCAAGTATCACATTATCCAAGACATTATAGCAATTACTATATGTATCATTTTCCAATTCCAACCATATAACAATTTAACGAAGAAGAAACTTCGCCATGAATACTATGAGTAGAGCTAAGGACATACTTGTCCATATGCTACAGCGGAGCGTGTCTCTCTCCCATAAAGTGAATGCTAGGATCCATTTTATTCAAACAAAACAAAAAAAACAAAAACAAACCGACGCTCCAAGCAAAGCACATAAGATGTGATGGCATAAAAATATAGTTTCAGGGGAGGAACCTGATAATGTTGTAGCTTAGACGCTTGAGTCTTCTTGATATATGCAGGGGTGAACCACCGGGGCATCCCCAAGCTTAGACTTTTCACTCTTCTTGATCATAGTATATCATCCTCCTCTCTTGACCCTTGAAAACTTCCTCCACACCAAACTCAAAGCAAACTCATTAGAGGGTTAGTGCATAATCAAAAATTTCACATGTTTAGAGGTGACACAATCATTCTTAACACTTCTGGACATTTCCCAAAGCTACTGGAAGGTAATGGAACAAAGAAATCCACCCAACACAGCGAAAGAAGCAATGCGAAATAAAAGGCAGAATCTGTCAAAACAGAACAGTCCGTAAAGACGAATTTTAAAGTGGCACCAGACTTGCTCAAATGAAAATGCTCAAATTGAATGAAAGTTGCGTACATATATGAGGATCACTCACGTAAATTGGCATAATTTTCTGAGTTACCTACAGAGAATTTTGCCCAGATTCGTGACAGCAAAGAAATCTGTTTCTGCGCAGTAATCCAAATCTAGTATGAACCTTACTATCAACGACTTTACTTGGCACAACAAAACACTAAACTAAGATAAGGAGAGGTTGCTACAGTAGTAAACAACTTCCAAGACACAAAATAAAAACAAAGTACTGTAGCAAAATAACACATGGGTTATCTCCCAAGAAGTTCTTTCTTTATAGCCATTAAGATGGGCTCAGCAGTTTTAATGATGCACTCATAAGAAATAGTAGTTGAAGCGAAAGAGAGCATCCAGAGGCAAATTCAAAACACATTTAAGTCTAACATGCTTCCTATGCATAGGAATCTTGTAAATAAACAAGTTCATGAAGAGCAAAGTAACAAGCATAGGAAGATAAAACAAGTATAGCTTCAAAAATTTCAGCACATAGAGAGGTGTTTTAGTAACATGAAAATTTCTACAACCATATTTTCCTCTCTCATAATAACTTTCAGTACCATCATGAGCAAACTCAACAATATAACTATCACATAAAGCATTCTTATCATGAGTCTCACGCATAAAATTATTACTCTCCACATAAGCATAATCAATTTTATTAGATGTAGTGGGAGCAAATTCAACAAAGTAGCTATCATTATTATTCTCATCAAGTGTTGGAGGCATAGTATAATCACAACAAAATTTACTCTCCATAGTAGGTGGCACCAAAAGACCACTATCATTATAATCATCATATATGGGAGGCAAAGTATCATCAAAGAAAATTTTCTCCTCAATGCTTGGGGGACTAAAAAGATCATGAAAACCAGCTTCCCCAAGCTTAGAACTTTCTATATTATTATCAACAATGTTGTTCAAAGCGTTCATACTAATATTACTACCAGCATGCAAATAAGATTCCATAGGTTTTTTAATTTTCGCATCAAACAATCCATGTTTTAAATCAGGAAATAGAATAAGAAGATCATTCTTGTCCATTATGCCAAACTAGTGTAAACAAGAAACAAAAAGATGCAATTGCAGGATCTAAAGGAAATAGCTTCGAGTACTTACGGCGCCGGGAAATAGCTTAGTAGCCGAGATCCGGAGTGTGAGTACCTTTTACCTTTCCTCCCCGGCAACGGCGCCAGAAAATAGCTTGATGTCTACGCCCCCTCCTTTTCCTCAGACAGTGTTGGGCCTCCAAGAGCGAGAGGTTTGTAGAACAGCAGCAAGTTTTCCCTTAAGTGGATCACCCAAGGTTTATCGAACTCAGGGAGGAAGAGGTCAAAGATATCCCTCTCATGCAACCCTGCAACCACAAAGCAAGAAGTCTCTTGTGTCCCCAACACACCTAATAGGTGCACTAGTTCGGCGAAGAGATAGTGAAATACAGGTGGTATGAATAAGTAGCAACGGCACCAGAAAAGTGCTTTGCCCAGGACAGTAAACAAGCAGTAGTAACGCAGCAGTAGTAACGCAGTAAAACAAAGAAACAAGCGATGATAGCAGTATTTAGGAACAAGGCCTAGGGATTAGACTTTCACTAGTGGACACTCTCAACATTGATCACATAACAGAATAGATAAATGCATACTCTACACTCTTGTTGGATGATGAACACATTGCGTAGGATTACACGAACCCTCAATGCCGGAGTTAACAAGCTCCACAATTCAATGTTCATATTTAAATAACCTTAGAGTGCATGAAAGATCAATTCGACTAACCAAGTACTAACATAGCATGCACACTGTCACCTTCATGCTTATGTAGGAGGAATAGTACACATCAATACTATCATAGCAATAGTTAACTTCATAATCTACAAGAGATCATAATCATAGCATAACCCAAGTACTAACACGGATGCACACACTGTCACCATTACACCGTGTAGGAGGAATAAAACTACTTTAATAACATTGCTAGAGTAGCACATAGATAAATTGTGATACAAAATATATTGCAATCATAAAGAGATATAAATAAGCACCTCACTATGCCATTCATCAGTGAATAAGTATTCTGTGAAATATAGCCTAAGAGACCCACACGGTGCACACACTGTCACCTTTACACACGTGGGACAAGGAGTCTCCGGAGATCACATAAGTAAAATTCACTTGACTAGCATAACGACATCTAGATTACAAGCATCATCATATGAATTTCAATCATGTAAGGCAGCTCATGAGATTATTGTATTGAAGTACATAGGAGAGAGATGAACCACATAGCTACCGGTACAGCCCCGAGCCTCGATGGAGAACTACTCCCTCCTCATGGGAGCAGCAGCGGTGATGAAGATGGCGGTGGAGATGGCAGCGGTGTCGATGGAGAAGCCTTCCGGGGGCACTTCCCCGTCCCGGCGGCGTGCCGGAACAGAGACTCCTGTCCCCCAGATCTTGGCTTCGCGATGGCGGCGGCTCTGGAAGGTTTCTGTGGGTTTCGTCGAACGCGTCAGGGTTTTCGCGACGGAGGCTTTAAATAGGCGAAGAGGCGGCGCAGGAGGGCTGAAGGGGCGACGACACTATAGGGCGGCGCGGGCCCCCCACTGGCCGCGCCGACCTATGGTCTGGGGGCCCAGTGCCCCCTCTCTGGCGGCTCTCGGGTGTTCTGGATGCTTCCGGGCAAAATAGGAACATGGGCGTTAATTTCGTCCGATTCCGAGAATATTTCGTTACTAGGATTTCTGAAACCAAAAACAGCAGAAAACAGGAACTGGCACTTCGGCATCTTGTTAATAGGTTAGTTCCAGAAAATGCACGAATATGACATAAAGTGTGCATAAAACATGTAGATAACATCAATAATGTGGCATGGAACATAAGAAATTATCGATACGTCGGAGACGTATCAACAATCATCTTCCACACAATACGGTTAATCCTTTGTTACAGCAAGCCGGTGAGATTGACAACCTCACTGTTTCGTTGGGGCAAAGTACTTTGATTGTGTTGTGCAGGTTCCACGTTGGCGCCGGAATCCCTGGTGTTGCGCCGCACTACATCCCGCCGCCATCAACCTTCAACGTGCTTCTTGGCTCCTCCTGGTTCGATAAACCTTGGTTTATTTCTGAGGGAAAACTTGCTGCTGTGCGCATCATACCTTCCTCTTGGGGTTCCCAACAAACGTGTGAGTTACACGCCATCAGGCTACTTTGGAAAAAAGAAAAATTCGAGTATGACAAAATAGAAATGTCGAGAGCCTATGACCAAATGCAAGCATTTGTTCATAGCCTCGGGGGCTACTCCCATCGGGAGCGCTGGTCGCGCACCCGATAAATATAAAAAGTTCGAGAAAGAATGAAAATATATTGACATGAGGCAATAAAGTGTTGAGCCTACAACCAAGCACAAGTCCTTGGCTGTAGCCTCGGGGGCTACTCCCATCGGGAACGCTGTTCGCGTGCCCGATGAAATTATAAAAAAAAGAAGAAAAAAGAAGAAGTGAGCATATTTCGAGTTATACAAATAACTCTACATATACTCCCATCGGGAAGGCAAAATAAGTCATACATTGACTCGATGAAATGTGCTATTCCAACAGCCGAAAAAGCACTCGACAATATATTCTCAGAGCGCCAAAGTAGCGAATAATCTCTGAATGCCGCAAAACATTGCGAAGGTAAGACCCCAGATCCGTTCTGAGCGGCGTAGCGCCATCTCTGACGTCGGTTTGCTACTTTTTTCCGTATCAACAGATATGAAGAAAAATCCTAACGGACGCGTTAGGTACCCGATAAAATATGACTGGGACTCGACAGAATGGTAAGACCTCAAGCGGCACCTGTCGAAGTTTACACCAGTATCCCGAGATCATGTCCAGGGACGTGATCTTGAAGTAGGTTTTTGCGGATTGCCACTAGAGCAGTTAACTAGTACTTGATCCGTCAGATGAACTAGCCCCAACTACCATTATCCCTGTACAATATAGAATTGCGTATCTAAAGATATGTGATAAATTCGGCAGATGTATTGAATGATTAAAGTTGGAGATTTTCCCTGACTCTGCGATTCAAGCAAAATCTCGGGGGCTACTGACATAGGCATCCCCAATGGGCCTGCCGAAAATGGTACCCGAGGTTTACTGAAGGCCCATAACCCGAAGAGCAAGAAGATTCGGAAGCCCAAGATGCTATTAAGGAAAGCTAGAGTTGTAATAGGAAGCATTACTTGTAATCTTGCGGGACGGGTCAGAAACCCTCCCGGACTCTGTAAACTTGTGTATTACGAAACCCTCGGCTCCACCTCCTATATAAGGGGGAGTCGAGGGACAAAGAAAGGATCGAATTAACTGTCAACACAACCCTAGTTTCATATTCATCGAGTACTTTTCGGCTGAAACCATCGAGATCTACTTGCCCTCTACATCCAACGAAACCCTAGTCTACAATCTGTAGGCATTAACAAGTTAACACCTTGTCAACAAGGTTCGCTCGAAGTTAATCGTGTACGCGCACGAGCCATCACGGACGTTCATTGTCTCATTGGTTATTGATCCGAATAAGTTTTGGAGTCACATTTGTGTGTTACCAAACCTGTTGGGTCGCATGCTTAAAGTAATTTAATATTTTGTGAGAATTCATATAAGTGTTATATACGATATGTGGTTGAGATAGCGACATCAAAATTGTCCATGGATCATCGACCTAAAAAATTCGGAGATGTTTCGGAATTGTTCTGGGATTTCAATAGGTGAGAGAAAAACTACTAGAAGTATTCCAGAGTTGTTATTACTGTTTCAGAGAAATATCGGAAGAGTTGCAGAGTTACTAAATATGTTTTTTGGATCTTAGGGACAAGTCCTTGCAAATGGGGGAAGGTGCCTCCAAAGGACGAGCTCCGGGTCATGTGCTGGAATTTTGGGCATTTGGCCTTTGGTCCATGGTCCATTATCAAATTCTGAAACTCACATGGCCCATTCCAATAATCAGTGGCAGCACTAGTGGGGGCTAAAGTTTAGTCCCACATTGCTAGTTGGGAGAGAGTTGGAGTGGTATATAAGGTGGGCTTTTCTAGTCCTAGTAAGTGAGTGAGAAGAGAGAGAGCCCTCGCGCACTCCTCCTCCTCCGCCGCCCGCCTCGCCACGCCTCGCCTCGCCTCGTCACGACACGTCACGACGCGCCGCGGGTTGCGGGAATCTCGCCGAGCCGAGCTTATCTTTTTGCTGTTTGGGAAATTAATTGTGTAATCAATTTCGAGTCATTAACGGACGCGTTACTCAGCCGTTTTGCCTTCCGGTTTTTCTGGATCGTGGCTGTGCCGACTCGGACGTGGGCCTCGGACGTGGGCTGCGTCCCACGACCTTCCCGAACCGCACTATATAAGCGTGGACGCCAACCCTAGTCTGTACCAGACGCATATGCGACTACCTGTTTCCAGTTCATTGCGCCGCCGCCTTCGTCTTCCTCATCCCGTCCGTCGGCGTGCACCGACTGCCGGGACAGTAGGCCTCCGGAACCCTGCCTCTCGTGAACCTGTACGGGTGAGGGGCAATCAGGTTTTTGGGGAGCGCTCCGGCGCGACTACTGGCATCACGACGTCATCATCGGACGACGAGTTCCTCCACACCGACAACTTCTTCCCGGACCTCAGCGACTTCTTCGACAACCTCAACATGGGCGACAACGACGCTGCTGCGAAGTATGTGATCTTGTCGTTTCTCTTTCAGTTTCTGTTAGAGTTCCTTCTTCTAGTTACTGTGGTAGATGCGGTCGGTTTATTTTATTTAGACGTGATCTGTTCATCTATCTTACTAGTCTACACGATTAGTTTATTTGTTATTTTCTTAGTCATGATTTATCAATTACTTGTACGGATTATTTCATATGGATATTTGCTTATATATTCAACAATCCAAAAACCTGATTAGAAGCAAATCAATTCAAGCAGCGTTGCTGCTGCTACTCGACCTCCCCTCTTTGATGGTATGCATTACAAGAGGTGGCGCACAAAGGCAGTCCTATGGTTTACAAACCTAGGCTGTTTTAGCGCCACAGATGCTAGACCTGAGGGGCCTCTCTCTGCAGAGGAGCAGGAAAAGTTTGAGAAGGTCGATGCCATGTTTAAGGCGGCCTTGTTCAGCATTCTTGGGGACAACATTGTTGACCCGTACATGGCTTTCGACCATGGTAAAGATGCGTGGGATGCGCTCGAGGCCAAATTTGGGGTCTCGGACGCTGGCACTGAATTGTATGTCATGGAGCAATACTATGACTACAGGATGACTGATGAGCGCTCCGTGGTTGAGCAGGCTCATGAGATTCAGTCACTTGCCAAAGAACTCGAGCAGTTTAAGTGTACCTTACCGGACAAATTTGTGGCCGGTGCCATTATTGCCAAGCTTGCTCCTTCGTGGAGGAACTTTGCTACTTCTCTGAAACATAAGAGGCAAGAGTTTTCCGTTTCGGATCTCATTGGCTCGCTTCATGTGGAAGAGAAGGCGAGAGCAAAGGACACACGCGCTCGTAGTTTTGAGGGAGGTTCTAGTGCCAATGTGGTACAGAAGAAAAACTTCCAATCTCACAAGTCTAAGAATAAGAAAAATGGAAAAGGCAAGTTTGACGAGAAGAACAAAGCCTCTAACTCAACCAACTTCAAGAAGAAGACTCCTTATAAGAAGAAAGGGAGCTGCCATGTTTGTGGCGCTCCTGGACATTGGGCTCCTGATTGCCCAGAACGCCATGATCGGCGTGGGAACAGCGGGAAGTCCGCAAATGTTGTTATTGGTGTTGATACTGAGATGAAGGACGTTGGGTCGCAAGGACTTGCTCCGTGCTGATGGGAAACGGCTCACGTGCTTCTGTTCGTGGTGTTGGTACGGTGGATCTGAAGTTTACTTCGGGGAAGACCATCCAGCTGAAGAATGTGCAGCACGTTCCCTCCATTAATAAGAATCTCGTTAGCGGATCGCTTTTATGTCGAGATGGTTTTAAGTTGGTTTTTGAGTCCAATAAAGTTGTAATTTCCAAGTGTGGACAATTTGTTGGAAAAGGTTATGTGTGCGGAGGTTTGTTCCACTTATCTCTGTCAGACTTATGTACTCAAATTATTAATCATGTTTGCAATGATAGTGAGTCCGATATTTGGCATTCACGACTTTGTCATATTATATTTGGGTGCATGACGCGGCTAGCGAATATGAATATAATTCCGAAATTTGCTATTGTCAAGAAATCCAAGTGCCAAGTATGTGTGCAAGCTAAGCAACCACGTAAGTCTCACAAGACTGCGGAGGCAAGAGACTTGGCACCACTGGAGCTTATACATTCGGATCTCTGTGAAATGAATGGTGAATTGACAAAAGGAGGGAAAAGATACTTCATGACTTTAATTGATGACTCTACTCGATATTGTTATGTGTACCTCCTGAAATCTAAAGATGAAGCTCTCAATTACTTCAAAATCTTTAAAGCTGAAGCAGAAAACCAACTTGATCGAAAGATCAAGCGGCTAAGGTCTGATCGTGGTGGAGAGTATTTTTCCAACGAGTTTGATTCTTTTTGTGCGGAACATGGTATTATCCATGAGAGGACGCCTCCCTACTCACCTTAGTCAAATGGGGTGGCCGAAAGAAAGAACCGTACTCTAACTGATTTGGTTAACGCCATGTTAGATACATCGGGTCTATCCAAGGCATGGTGGGGGGAGGCGATATTGACTGCATGTCATGTCCTAAACCGTGTCCCCACAAAGAACAAAACCATTACCCCGTTTGAGGAATGGGAAAGGAAAAGGTTGAAACTCTCTTACCTACGAACTTGGGGCTGTATGGCGAAAGTGAATGTGCCAATACCCAAGAAGCGCAAGCTTGGACCAAAAACCGTGGATTGTGTTCTTCTGGGATATGCAGTTCATAGCATTGGCTACAGATTTTTGATAGTAAAATCTAAGGTATCCGACATGCATGTTGGTACAATTATGGAGTCGAATGATGCGACTTTCTTTGAGGACATCTTTCCTATGAAAGAAACGTCTAGCTCATCAATTCAGGAGATGCCTAGTTCATCTACTCAGGAATTATTTCCTGAACCTACCATGGCTATAGAACACTTTGATAATCCTGTGGAGGATGACAATGAAGCTCCCAGAAGGAGAAAGAGACAGAGGACTGCAAAGTCCTTTGGACATGATTTCATTGTGTACCTCGTGGATGATACTCCCACGTCTATTTCAGAAGCCTATGCATCTCAGGATGCTGACTACTGGAAGGAAGCTGTCCGTAGCGAGATGGATTCCATCTTAGCCAATGGAACTTGGGAGGTTACTGATCGTCCTTATGGGTGCAAACCTGTAGGATGTAAATGGGTGTTCAAGAAAAAGCTTAGACCTGATGGTACTATTGAAAAGTACAAGGCACGTCTTGTGGCCAAGGGTTATACCCAGAAAGAAGGTGAAGATTTCTTTGATACATACTCACCTGTTGCCAGATTGACCACCATTCGAGTGCTACTATCCTTGGCTGCCTCACACGGTCTTCTCGTTCATCAAATGGATGTTAAGACTGCTTTCCTAAATGGAGAGCTTGAAGAGGAAATTTATATGGAGCAGCCTGATGGATTTGTAGTAGATGGTCAAGAAGGAAAGGTGTGTAAATTACTGAAGTCTTTGTATGGGCTTAAACAAGCACCTAAGCAGTGGCATGAGAAGTTTGAAAGAACTTTAACCGCTGAAGGCTTTGTTGTAAACGAAGCTGACAAGTTTGTATACTATCGCCATGGTGGGGGCGAGGGAGTTATTCTTTGTCTCTATGTCGATGACATATTGATATTCGGGACCAGCCTTACTGTGATTAAGGAGGTCAAGGAGTTCCTATCTCGTTGTTTTGAGATGAAGGACTTGGGAGTAGCTGATGTGATCTTAAACATCAAGCTGTTGAAGGATGACGATGGTGGGATTACATTGCTTCAGTCCCACTATGTGGAAAAGATCCTGAGTCGCTTCGGGTATAGCGACTGCAAATCTTCTCCAACGCCTTATGATCCTAGTGTGATAATTCGTAAGAATAAAAGAATCGCTAGAGATCAATTGCGATATTCGCAGATCATCGGCTCGCTTATGTATTTAGCCAGCGCCACGAGGCCTGACATCTCCTTTGCTATAAGTAAACTCATCCGTTTTGTGTCTAGACCTGGAGATGTTCATTGGCATGCTCTTGAGAGAGTTTTACGCTATTTGAAAGGCACTGCGAGTTATGGCATTCACTATACTGGGTATCCAAGGGTGCTTGAGGGTTATAGTGATGCAAATTGGATATCTGATGCTGATGAGACTAAAGCCACAAGTGGTTATTTATTTACACTTGGAGGTGGCGCTGTTTCCTGGAAGTCTTGCAAGCAGACCATCATTACGAGGTCAACTATGGAAGCAGAACTCACAGCATTAGACACAGCCACTGTTGAAGCAGAGTGGCTTCGTGAGCTCTTGATGGACTTACCTGTGGTTGAGAAACCAATACCCGCTATTCCTATGAACTGTGATCATCAAAGTAAACAGTTCTAAGGATAATATGAAGTCATCAAGGCATGTGAAGAGGAGACTGAAAACTGTCAGGAAAATGAGAAACTCCGAAGTTATAGCGTTGGATTATATCCATACGTCTAGAAACCTGGCAGACCCCTTCACAAAGGGACTATCACGAAATGTGATAGAAAATGCATCGAGGGAGATGGGTATGATACCCACACTATGAGCTGCCCACGGTGGTAACCCACTCTATGTGATCGGAGATCCCGTGAATTAGAACTGGGAGACAAGCTGTTGGTCAGCTGGGAGGAGAGTATATATCCCTATAGCAATTTTACCACTCCGTAAGATGCAATACTCTCCTAATTTGCATGGCAGGTTGATAATTATCTTAATGTGTTCTAAGTGGCTTATTTTAGCAGAGATGTTGTCCTGCAGAACATCTTTTGAAGAACACACCTATATGAGTCTGATTGTTAAACGTCGCAATCTATGAGAGTTGGATGCTCTCTAGTAAACTCATGAAAGGCCCTGGAGTATGACGTATAAGCTCCAAACCGCGAGGAAGCCTCGCGGCAGCCTAGTATCGGTCTAGGCTTTGTATGAAGCTAGTGTGCAGAAAACTTGTAGTTCAAGGCATAGTCCACTATCCAAGTTGCAATCTAGTGTAATATGAAGCTTTAAGTGGAAGTTCAACTTAACAGTCTCCACGACATACCGGTATATAAAACAATGTTCTGGAAACTTACTGATGAGATGTGCCAATGAGAGTTTGTGGGGGATTGCTGGAATTTTGGGCATTTGGCCTTTGGTCCATGGTCCATGATCAAATTCTGAAACTCACATGGCCCATTCCAATAATCAGTGGCAGCACTAGTGGGGGCTAAAGTTTAGTCCCACATTGCTAGTTGGGAGAGAGTTGGAGTGGTATATAAGGTGGGTTGTTCTAGTCCTAGTAAGTGAGTGAGAAGAGAGAGAGCCCTCGCGCACTCCTCCTCCGCCGCCCGCCTCGCCTCGCCACGCCTCGCCTCGCCTCGTCACGACACGTCACGACGCGCCGCGGGTTGCGGGAATCTCGCCGAGCCGAGCTTATCTTTTTGCTGTTTGGGAAATTAATTGTGTAATCAATTTCGAGTCATTAACGGACGCGTTACTCAGCCGTTTTGCCTTCCGGTTTTTCTGGATCGTGGCTGTGCTGACTCGGACGTGGGCTGCGTCCCACGACCTTCTCGAACCGCACTATATAAGCGTGGACGCCAACCCTAGTCTGTACCAGACGCATATGCGACTACTTGTTTCCAGTTCATTGCGCCGCCGCCTTCGTCTTCCTCATCCCGTCCGTCGGCGTGCACCGACTGCCGGGACAGTAGGCCTCCGGAACCCTGCCTCTCGTGAACCTGTATGGGTGAGGGGCAATCAGGCTTTTGGGGAGCGCTCCGGCGCGACTACTGGCATCACGACGTCGTCATCGGACGACGAGTTCCTCCACACCGACAACTTCTTCCCGGACCTCAGCGACTTCTTCGACAACCTCAACATGGGCGACAACGACGCTGCTGCGAAGTATGTGATCTTGTCGTTTCTCTTTCAGTTTCTGTTAGAGTTCCTTTTTCTAGTTTCTGTGGTAGATGCGATCGGTTTATTTTATTTAGACGTGATCTGTTCATCTATCTTACTAGTCTACACGATTAGTTTATTTGATATTTTCTTAGTCATGATTTATCAATTACTTGTACGGATTATTTCATATGGATATTTGCTTATATATTCAACATCATGTGCCACAGTCGTCCATGCTCGCGCCTCGGACGTGTGCACTGCAGGTCTCCAATGGCTCCTCCGCCGGATCTTCCCATGTCCTTGCTCCCCTTCACGAACTCACCGGCACATCCCCGTGCAACTCGCTAACGAGAAGACGCTCGTGTTGCGGTAGGTCAACACCATGTCGTCTCCAGGTGCATTGATTGTCTCCAGGTGCTTGAACTCTCGCAACCATGTTGTCTTCCTAGACCTTGGCATCAACCGCCTAGCCAGCGCCATGTGATACATGCATTTATATCATCATATATGCATCATATAGGGATACTACCTCCGTTTCAAGCAATAAGGCGCCCTCATTTTACGAGCTTTTTGTTTGACCAAGATTTACTTTAAATAGAAGAGGAATATTTGTATGAAATTAGTATTATTAAAAAGTATTTTTCAATATGAATCCAACGATACTAATTACATATAATATAATCAAGATTTTATTGTTTAATTTCATGGTCAAAGTTCGTCTTGAAATACGCGTGTGCCTTATTCCTTGAACCGGAGGTAGTAGTTTTTATTGTTATCTGCATAGATATTGCATTATTTCCACTTATTTAGATGATTTATGGTACTTTTATACAAAGTCTCATGTTTCGTATTTAATTAGTGGGAGGAAGAAAATCTCTTTTCTCGTATTTTATGTTTTAGTGACTTTCATGGAGTTAAATAATTAAAAAAAGATACCACTGAAATTTTTCATCTAAGCAAAGACGATGGACACAAGAAGTCAACTGGAAAAGCCACGAGGCCCAAAGTAGGTCCCATGGTGGCGCGGTTAGATACCTTGTCACACCATGGCATCTACCCATGCCATGGGGCTGATGACTGCAAAAAACTTACTCATAAGTTTCAAAAAATAATGAAAACATCTTCGGACTTTGCCAATGATATATCTTACAAGCATGCAAAATTGCAATGCAATAATTTAGAGATTTTAGATATAAATATGATTTTCGATTTTTCAAAATAAGGAATCACTGGTGTCATGTGCACCAAATCTCCACGTTTGTATATTTATATTTAACGCAAATGCTAGTAGTCCTACTTACTGTGCAAAAGTTTCCAGTGACATGATCAAAGGCAGTGCAATCCCTACAAGTTCGCACCCATCGAACTTGTCCCTCTCAACGCTCGGCTCAGGCATCACACAACATGACCTGTTCCTAATGATCTCCCACAAAAGCTTCAAACCTGGAGATTCATGCGCGGACAGCCTAGTTGCTCGGGCATTTTCGCACAACTGATAGTTCGATTTCCATGGTCCAAAAGGAGACAGGGATCATAGTGTTGTATGTGAAGTTCCTATAAACTTTAGGTTATATTATTGCATTGTGCATTGGAAACGAACTCAAACTAAAATTTAAGCAATTTATTGGATTCACTTCCGATCTGTTGCGGTGACAGTTCTTCCAGCGCACTGCCAAGTTTCCTTCCAACAAAATAATTTTAAGCATAGAGAATGCAGAAAATGAAGTAATATGAGAATGTGCAAAAGCTTGAAATTGCAGAAAATCAAACATAAACAATTACTGCAAATAAAATACTGCCATCCATCAAAACAAGAAACAAACATACATGATACATCACCTCTCCGCCCCACGGACCAACCAATCTGAATAAAATTTCGGGAAGAACCTAAACACCCGAGCCTCCATCCACGAAAAGTTCCGTCACGGCCGCCATTGCAGACCCTAGCTCGGAGGGTTCTGAAGCTCTTCTCGGCACCCTGCCGGAGGGGGAAATCATCGCCGGAGGCATCTACATCGCCATGCCCACCTCCGAAGTGATGCGTGAGTAGTTCATCTCTTGACTATGGGTCCATAGCAGTAGCTAGATGGTTGTCTTCTCTAATTTGTACCTCATGTTTAGATCTTGTGATCTGCCCTACATGATCAAGATCATCCTTATGTAATGCTACATGTTGTGTTTGCTGGGATTCGATAAATATTGAATACTATGTTGAGATCGATTATATATTCTTGTCATATGTTATTTGTGATCTTGCATGCTCTCCGTTGCTAGTAGATACTCTCGCCAAGTAGATGCTTGTGACTCCAAGAGGGGGTATTTATGCTCGATGATAGGTTCATGCCTCTAGTTTTCTGGAAGAGTGACAATAACTTCTAAGATTGTAGATTTGCTATTGCTACTAGGGAGAAAACAACAATGTTTTATCCGAGGGTAATTCTATTATTTACTTTACACACATTGCTTATGCGATAATCTGTTGCTTGCAACTTGATACTGGAAGGGGTTCGGACGATAACCGGAAGGCGAATTATTAGTCATAGACGTAGTTGGATTACGGTCTATGTATTATGTTGTAATACCGAAACGAATCTCATAGTAATCATCTTGTCATGTATGGTCGGTATTCTGTCAATTGTCCAGCTGTAATTTGTTTAACCAACATGTTATTTATCTTTATGGAGAGACACCTCTAGTGAATTGTGGACCCCGGTCCTTTCCTTTACACTGATAAATTCATCTACTGCAATCCTGTTTACTTTCAGAAAGCACTATTCTGTTTAATTACTGCAAACATCTCTTTTCACTCGATACGTTTAATCCTTTGTGTTCAGCAAACCGATGAGATTGATAACCTCACTGTAAGTTGGGGCAAAGTATTTTGGTTGTGTTGTGTGCAGGTTCCACGTTGTTACTGACGCCGGTAGTGCGCCCTTGCAATAGTCAGCTAGCAACACCTTCAGAAGTCACACATTTCTCCTACTGGTCGATTAAACCTTAGTTTCTTACTGAGGGAAAACTTGCTCATGTGCTCATCACACCTTCCTCTTGGGGTTTTCTAACCGCTTCCATCAAGCACCATCAAGATTTTCTGGCGCCGTTGCCGGGAAGAAAGAGAATTTCTGCAAGGGGAGTCTCTCATCTCCAATCTCTTTACTTTGTCATTGTTTTACTTAGTTTACTTTATTTTGTCTTGTTTGCTTCTTTATATCAAAAACACAAAAATAAATTAGTTGTTTTTATAGTTGTTATTTTGTTTTTAGTTCATTATGTTGATCCCTAAGTACGATATGAAGGACCTATCAGTAGGTAGTGGTTCTATAATTGGGAAAGATAACATTGAAAAATTCTTCAATCATGTTAGTAAGCTTAAAGATATTGAGGATAAATCCCCACAAATACGCCTAGTACCAAACAGGCCGTATTTTTGTCAATCCCCAATAGTCTACCCTTATCTAGTAGATTAAGAGAGCTGGTGACTAGGGTCGAAGAGGCAGTCGTCCGTTCAGGAATGAGTCCGGTCTCGCCACCGCAGCAAGGGAGACACGAACTATGCAGGCGCTGGCTAGGGTGACGGTGAGTGCCTCCTCCTTGAGCAGGAGCACAACATTGGTGATGGTTTGGGCCACGATGGTGTTGGCGTGGTTCATGCCTAAAGGGTGGCGGCATATTCGGCTTCGGCCATACATGCCTTGGCCTTGTCTCTCCGCCCGACACGCTTATTGGTCTCAAGAGCTCGATGCACCGGTGTGAGCTCTTTCTTCAGCTTGAGCAGGGTTGGAGCGGAGGTGGAGGTGGTGGCCGGCGACGGAGTGTCCTCCATTGCTCGCTAGGGCTTGGGCGGCTGCGACAACGGGTTTCGTATAAGAGTAGAGGGAGAGGAAGTGTAAGTGTGCCTCTAACCGGAGAACCCGAGGATGAAAAAAGGAGGACGCGGAAGATGTCCGCACTACTGCAATTCAATACCAAATTTAGGCTAGAAACGGGGCCCCCTTAGTCTGTTTGGATGCATCGTTGGGTCTTGCCCCCTATCTGCACGGACCGAAATAGGCAACCTTCATTAGGTCTCGTCGTTAGGAGATGCCCTAAATGTTCAGAACCTTCTCATGGATGCTGGCCAGGATGTTGACTTGGAAGCATAAACTAGTCGGCAGATGCCCAAGTCGGTTAACAACGCTTGGGAAATAAGACGGTGGAAAAGATAAACCAAAAAATTGGAATTTCACATAAGTTTCTCATATTTGCACGGAAAGTTCTTCTGGCATATGAACTTTAGTGATCCTCTATATTTAAAATATTTAAAAACATTTTTATAAGTAAAAAAAACTATAAACAACTTCGGACTTTGTCAATGATATATCTTACAAGCATGCAAAATCGCAATTCAATATTTTTTTAGAGATTTTAAATATAAATATGCTTTTCAATTTTTTTAAATAAGGAATCAATGTTGTCATGTACACCAAATCTCCACGCTTGCATATTTATTTTTAACGCAAATGCCAGCAGTCCTACTTTTTTTTTTTTTTGCGAAAAGGAACTGACAATATCAACCCATGATTCTTACAGAAAGATCCAACACAAAGAGGAAAAATACAAGAAAGCCCTCATGGATCCCATCTTCGTCGACGGCGAGCAAGACGTGCCGACGGCGCGCCTCCACTGCAACTTCCTTGAACCTTGGAACGGAAGCATCCCCAGCGGACGGGAAGTCATCGATCCTCGAACTCCGCAGAGCCTCCACCTTGCTCCGTCCACTCCGACGCCATGGACAACATCGCCCAGCACCTACTTACTGTGCAAAAGTTTTCAGTGACATGATCAAGAAGGCAGTGCAATCCCTACAAGTTCAGCACCCATCGAACTTAGGCATCACACAACATGACCTGTTCCTAATGATCTCCCGCAAAAGCTTCAAGCCTGGAGATTCATGCACGGACAGCCTAGTTGCTCGGACATTTTCGCACAACTTATAGTTCGATTTCCATGGTCCAAAAGGAGCCAGGTCTCATAGTGTTGTATGTGAAGTTCCTATAAACTTCAGGTTATATTATTGCATTGTGCATTGGAAACGAACTCAAACTAAAATATAAACAATTTATTGGATTCACTTCCGATCTGTTGCGGTGACAGTTCTTCCAGCGCACTGCCAAGTTTCCTTCCAACAAAATAATTTTAAGCATAGAGAATGCAGAAAATGAAGTAATATGAGAATGTGCAAAAGCTTGAAATTGCAGAAAATCAAACATAAACAATTACTGCAAATAAAATACTGCCATCCATCAAAACAAGAAACAAACATACATGATACATCACCTCTCCGCCCCACGGCACGGAGACATCAGCCATACAACACACCAACCAATCTGAATACAATTTATAGTTTTGGTATAACATAAAAAATAACCCAGCGCCACACAACTTCATATTCAAGCATACTTAGTCTTCCAGATGATGCCAGGACACGCCCTACGCTCTATCTCCCCCCTGCCTGCTCACAATTCTTCCGAAACATCATCCACATTCAGCAACACCCTGACCATGTCGTCTTCTTCGTCGGACTCCTTCCCGAGGCTGTTCGCGAAGCTCACGACGTTGGCAAAGTCAAGAAAGTCCTCGTCCTCGACGGTCTCCGGCCCGAGGCTGTTCATGAAGTTGAGGAGAGTCACGAAGTCAGAGTCCTGGAAGTACCACGCAACATCGGTCCAGTACCCTTCGCCGTGCACAATCGCCATGACGGTGGTGAAGTCAGGCGCTTGGATGTTCAGGATGCCGTTGTAGGCGTTGATCTCGTTGTCATCCAACGAGAAACTGGCACCACTGAAGTCAGGGCTTGTCTGTGTTAACATAATTGTTTTAATTATGAAGCATCAGCAGTGTTACCGAGATTCAGAAATGCATTTCGAATTGTAAACTGGGAAGAACTTACCTCGCCAAGACCGGAGTTCGAGCCCTCACAAGGATGTGCCTCACCAAGACCAGAGTTCGAGCCTGCCTCACCAAGACCCGACTTCGAGCCTTCAGAAGATTGTGGTCCGCTACCTGGAACCAAATGCCACAAACCATGCATTATTAATTACATTTTCAAGATCCATAAATCCATCAGGGGTCCTTACAGTAAAAAAAGTGAGCAATCGATTAGTCAAGTGAAACAAGACTAAAAGTTCAGCACAGATAGCTGGAAACCATTGATTGAACAAGTATAACAAGAAAAAAAAATCCTAGATCTTATAAAATTAGAAGCTGTGTCCAATCCCTTTAACCCGACCTATACTTATGTTCTCCACAAAAGACATAAAAACACATTCATTTTGAATATCAGTAGTATTATCTTGTGTACGCACCCAGGTATGTACCTTACTCCGCCACATCTATGCATGATCTACGATAAATTTGCAGGATATATTTTACTACTTTTCTGTAAAAGGATCATCCTTGAAAAAAAAAACCAATGGTACGAACAAAGTTGTCATTATGAGATTGCTTTCAGTTTTTTTTATACTTTCAATTTTTCATTACTTGAAGTGACACATTTCAATAAATGTCAATACAATATATTACTGCAAAGAACATATATCCAGTAACTATTCAATATCCTTGAGCCCATGTTTCATTCACCTGTAATGCTTAATTTTACATATCAGACAAATCTCAGAGAGTTGATTGGCATGTCAAATAATAATAAGGGCTTATATATTAGGTGTTCTATCAGATGTCAGCACTCACTATAAGTATGCACAGTTTGGCTCAAGCCCCAAGGTGTATACTACACAATCATGCAACAAATATTTGACCAGATTATACTTTTCCTGTTCATAATTACAGCTATAACACAAAAAAATTAGGGTGTTTCAAAAACCAAAACGATGCATTGAACTGGAAAAAAGGGTCCAACAGACACCACCTCAAGAACCAGAGCATTTTTTGGGGTGAATTCTGATGATTACCTCATTGTATTAGATTGTGAAAATAATCTAAAATGAAGACGGTGTACAGTTTGGCGTGCACAGCTTTTATTCGAGGACATGGTCGAAGGAATATTTCGGCCACCAGGCTAGTATGTTGTAAAATTTGTGATAGCAAGTGAATATTCTCCAAGATTAAAAAGAACTGGTAAATAAACTCTATTGTTAGAAAGGCCATAGTAATTCACAAGACTGAAAACGTTCCACTGGGTTTGCACTTTGCACGATATTAAGTGAAAGTGACAAACTATCTCTCCTCTTTCTTCTTCTTGCCCCCAAGAGTTTGTAATAAACAGCCAATGGCCATGATTCTACTGTCAATTAACACTGCCATTACTGACCATCAGCATGACCAAGTCCGCTTGCTTCTTGCACAACACAACCACTAACTCTGCCAGTGAAACACATGCACTATAGCAGTTATGCTCCTCACCTTTCCTCTATCGCTGTTTTCATCCATTTGTCACACAAAACCTACCCTTACTAGCTATTGTTATGATGCATTGTGCCACATATTAGCTATACTGGTCACTGCAAACATGCGTCAACTAGTTTCGGCCACCATAGCCCTTCCCAACCACTGCCTGGAACAGCAATCACCACCATAGGCCTCACTGACCAGTTAGTTGGTTATCACCAGGCACAGTTGACCTTGCCGACCACTTCACTAGTCAGTACTATCACTACAAACCTTAACTAATACTCCCTCTGTCCCATAATATGTATATTGTGATAACATCTTACATTATGGGACAGAGGGTGTACTTGATTGAGAAAGTACCAGATAAAACAAAACAATAGATTGTCATATAAATCTAAAAGTACCAATTTGAGAAGGGCAGAAGGGTAATGTGAGTCTAATATGAACGTTAGAGATTCTCCTCGAGATAGTCTTTCGCCCTGCTTTATAAATAAAGCCAGAAACAAGTAGATCAAAGATAAACAAAAAAGTACAAGGGGACCAAAACTTGTCACCAAAGACACCGGAACGAGACAGAGGGGAATCGGAGATCCACGACGACGCCCCCAAGAAGGTAACGACACACAGCGCCGCTATCGTTGAGACCGCGAAGGTCAAGGGTTTTCACCCGGATCCATAACGTGGAAAAGGTACCCACAATGGTGCCCTCAAGAGGGTTACGACACCCACATGCATCGCCGCCGTAGGCGTCGAAACACTAAGCTTTCGCCCGGAAAAACCTTCACACACGCCCGATATTTTGGACCGCCCAATGAGCCCGGCCTCCAAATCGCGATCTGGGAGCTGCCATTGCAGAAGTTCCGTCAACACCAGGATCACAGACCGCCTGCTCCTCGCATTCAAATGACTAAGGAGCAAGGCCATCACCACCACGCCGCTAACCGTAAAGGTGCCTGCGTGATCCACCTTCCGGGGCCGCCGCCCCGGCGTCCGTGAGCTCAGGACAGCAGCACACTATGGGGCTGCCGACTCAAATGAGGTAGATCAGCGACGGATCAGCCGCCGGTCACGGCCACGCAGCAGCCAGTCGTAGGAGTGGGCCCTCCACCGCTGGAGACAGTTGCTGACCGGACACAGCAGGAGCACCAAGCCTAGATTGGGCATGGCCAGGGCCCAGATCGGGCCCGTAAAGTCGCTGCTGGCACGCTGCAGCACGAGGGCTGCCGCTGCCGCCGCCACCCAACTACCTCCGCTCCGCAAGTTGATCAGCCGTGTGCCACGCCATCATCACCCGTCCTGAGCTGGCTCCACCGTCACACCGAGATAGTCACTCCTCTCACCCAGCACGTCGCTCTCACCGGCCATCCCGCCCCGTGCCGAAGCCTCCATGCGAGGGGGAGAAGGGGTCCCGCCGCCAGTTCCCGGGCTACGCCTGGCGGCACCATCCGGCGACGCTGTGAAGGGGGAAGAGAGGGCTCTGTTGGGCGGCGTCCAGGGTTCCCTCCCCGTCGCCAAACATTGGTGACACAGGAAAGAGAGGAATTTTTATGGTAATTCTAGCAACTGTGATTTTATCCGCAACATTCAAAATAAATTCTTTTTCTTAACAAAACAAGAACAAAAAACTACAGTGTTGCGATGGAAGGGGAGTTGTCAACATCAAAAGCAATTAAATCAGACTAACATATTCGTTTCATCAAATCAGCCATTATCAATCCAATACAGCCTAGCTAAAACCCCATCAAAGCATCCACGAATAGACCTATACAGACACATTTTGATAGAGCATCCTCACCTTGAGACATGGATAAAGCAACTGGCTCCAATCCCTCGTAGCCCATGAAGCTCGCGATTATGTCTTTCAAATAAATCAACAATAGAGCTATCGTCGCATACTTGAAGAATGGAAACGATGGAGGTGTGCACAAGTGTGGGTTAGGTTGTTTTTTGAAGAGTCCAACGGGACGAATATATAGTACAAGATGCAATGCGAACACAACGTAGAATCGTGTGTACACATACAAGAATACTAATTTTAGAAGGCTCCAATTTGAGAAGGTCCAAAAGGTAATTCGACTCTCCTATCAACCTTGGAGGAGATATACATTCTTACATTGCACAAAGCAAGTGTAAAATTTGTAGTTGCACAACTATTTATGGTAATTGTAGCAATTACAATTTTATCCATGATTTTTTTAAAAACTTTTTCTTAACAAAACAAGGATGCAAAACTACCATGCATGATAAAAGGGAAGCTGTCAATATCAAAAACAAAAAATGAAACAAGTATATCCATTTTCATCAATCTGGAATGATCAATCCAATACAAACTAGCTAAAACCCCATTCAAAGCATCCATGAATGGATCTATATAGATCCATTTTGATAGCATTTTCACGTTGAGACATGGATAAAGCAGCCAGATGCAATACCTCGTAGCTCATGAAGCTTATGATTACGTCTTTCAAGGAAATCAACGAAGCGCCAAAGAATGGATGAACGCACGAGAGTGGGTTAGGTTGAATATTGAAGAGTCCAAAGGGGCGGATATATAGTACATGATGCAATGCGACCACACCACATAATCGTGCGTACACATACAAATTTACAAATTTCAGAAGGATAAAAAGGTACTGCAAGTCTCCTATCAACCTTAAAGGAGATATACATTCTTACATTGCACAAAGTAAGTGAAAAAAATGTAGTTGCATATCTATTTATTTATGTTAATTCTTGCAATTGTGAATTTATATGCAATATCTAAAATAAACAAATCTTAACAAAACAAGGGCGAAAAACCACATTGCATGATAAAAGGGAAGTTGTCAATACTAGAAATCACAACATCGAACTAATATATTAATTTCATCAAGATGTGAATTATCAATCCAGTATAGCCTAGCTAAACCCCATCAAAGCATCCACAAATAGACCTATATAGATACATTTCGACAGAGCATCCTTACCTTGAGGCATGGATAGAGCAACAGGCTTCAATCCCGCATAGCTCATGAAGATCACGATTATGAATTTTGAGGAAATCAATCATAGAGTTGTTGTCGCGTAACTGAAGCACCAAAAGGATTCGGGAGGGCACATGTGTGGGTTGAGTTGTATTTTGAAGAGTCCAAAGGGGTGAATATATAGTACCGGATGCAATGCAACCACAATGCCTAATTTTGTGTACATACAAATAAACTAAAAGACGCAGGAGTGTGAACATGAATAAGGACAGTACAAAATACTCGAAGGCATTTAACAGCCGACCCAATCAGATGAAGATGTATCCATGTATGCAATGGCATTGCGGTAGAAAAGGTAGTAAATCAAGATAAGAAAACATCCAAAAGTCATGTCTTGATGGCATCATCTCGTAATATGGCAAGAAACAAAGATAGAAGAGTGAAACCACACGGCACCCAATGAGATTATTTTTAACATGGCATTGCAGTAGAAAAGAGTTATTTTTAAGGTGCTACCATGCTCTTTCTCGAAGTATTTCATTGTCTCAAGTTTAGCCACTCCACTTATAATGCGCCGGCCCTGACCACAACAAAAATTAAAATGAAATGTAACCAAAGTTATCCACGTTAGGCACAAAGAGAGAAATGATGCAAAATGTTCTCACCTCAATGAATACGTTTCGCGAGAGAAGGGGAAAAGGGACTATATAGCAAGAGGGGATGGAGTATACAGAATAAGACATGGGCGTGTGTATAATTAGATAACCCGGGACAAAATCTTTAGAGATATGGATTTCCTCAATGTCATTTAATGAAAAAGAAAATCTTGTCTACATAAATAGTCATACTACAAGTGATATGATAATTATACATGTAACAAATGACAAGTAATAATACAGAACGAACGATTGTGTCCATATTGCTAAATAGCACCAAAACAATAATTATCCATCAAATATACAGAAACCATACTAAAACCGAACTATTTCACCAAATTATATGATAAATGTGATCTTTGAATTCGTGTTATGTTTTGGATAGTCGGTTAGGGTACTTTCGTTCTCGTTGTTAACATATCTGTTTGTCGAACCGAATGAGCAACATACAAAATTATATTTGCAACACGTTGTACTATCATAAGTGTTATTAAGTAAACTTTAGACACTAAGAGTGTTAGAATGCGAATATGCAATGTATGCACTTTTTTAATAGTTTAAGTTCATATACTATGTGTTAGCCATCAATTCTAACAGCTTAAAACTATAATACTTAACTCGGACAGTAGGTGAACTAAGTGATACATTAATTACCACATGGTATTTCATATTCGAATGAACTCTATGAATTAATTTGAAATGGATCCAAATTAGAAAGAGCATGGTACCACCTTAAAAATAACTCTAAGATCGAAATAAGAAAGAGCATGGTACTTTACCTATGTTAGATATCTTCTGTTATAGAGTTAAAAATAGAATTTTATAGTGCGCTACTTTTCAACATTTAACATAAAGTTATGGTTTCTTTGAATTTAGGCAATACAATTCGTTTGTATACATAAACATTCACAAGGCATCAATCCCTATTTTTTAATACCCAACAATCCAAAAAAACAGTAACAAGTGAGATAATTTGCTGGTGGGAATCCCTTTTGCTTTGAATGGAAGCCACCCTTGCTCTGATTCCGTGATACACCACACTCCTACTCATAGTCTTCCCAGTATTGTGCCCTTCACCGCATGATAATGAGGCCCTTCACTACATGGTTTTCATTAGTATACTTGTACTGTGCTAATCTGTGGTGGAGGCCGGTTCCGAGGAGAAGCGCCTGGTGCCTCTCGCTAGCGGCCCCGACCACCATGCCCTACCGCCACTGGATCATTAGGCGCGGCCCTAGCCAGAGTTCTGGAATCTAACTGGGGAATTTGGGATGGGTGGAGGGACAATATATCATTTTTTCACTTCAGTAAAATGGGTTTGTAAAAACGAGAAAGTCGGATTTTGAGGAAAAGGAAACCACCACCATATCCCTTTCATATTTGCATTCCAACACTCTTCATATCTAAAAGTTTACTTAAGCATGTATATGATTGCACAAGGTAATGCAAATATATTTCTGTATGTTGCTCTTTCGGTTCGACAACATCAATATGTTAACAAAAATGAAAGTTCCCTAATGGAATATTGAAAACATAACAAAAAATTAATAATCAAATTTATCATATATTTCAGTGGATTAGTCCGGTATTTGTATGGTATTTGTATACGTGATATTTTGATGGATAATTATTGTTTTAGTGCTATATTAGCACTATGGATAAAATTTTCCATATCGTATTATTACTTGTCATTTGCTACATGTATAAATTATCATATCACTTAGCGGTAGAACGTTTATTCATTTAGGGAGTACTTTCTCTTTTGCATTTAATGGCATCGAATAAATTCATATCTCGGGAGAAGATTTTGTTGCGAGCCTTCTATTTATATACACATCTATGTCTTATTTTGTACACTCCATCTCCTCCTATTATATAGTACTTTGTTCCCCTTTTCTCGCGATACAGATTCATTGGGGTGAGAATATTTTGCATCGTTTCTCTCTCCATGCATAACAGGGTACATTTCTTTTTAGTTTTTATTGTGGTCATTGTATCTAATGAGGGGCCAATGCGTTAGAAGCTGAGTGACACTATAAACTTCAGAGAATGGCATACTCCGAGAAAGAGCATGGTAGCACCTTAAATAACTATTAAGATCTCTGACATCTTAACTGAGAGAGCTAGCATGGACATTTGAATAGGGAGGAATGTGGCCAAGGCCAACTATCCAACAGGATGGACCATGGTCAACCAAACAATCATGTACCTGATATGAAATTTCTCGACACACACAACATAAATGAACAAGAGAAAAACAATTAGAAATGCATATAGACCAACAAATAAGCAAAGTGTGCTTCCAATATTGATAATAAAATCCCAAGCCGCAAGTCGAACGAAAAATGGAACAAGTTAAGTCAAGTTTTTCTTATGATCCTTCACCCTATTCTAGAGCTTGGCACCCTGGTATGCACTTCTCTAGCTCTGCCCCCGCATATATTATCATATTATCTTGGATGCAAACATGGGGTGGAGACAAGATGAGTTCAAATTAAACATCCACAAATAGTGGATACTGCAGACAGACATAAATCATGAAGATTAAACCAGATTACTACAATATCAAAAGGAGTACATGATAGGAATAGCGTGCTTCAACGAAACACTCACACTGGATCAAATGTTATAGTACTTACATGCACATAGTAAATGGGAAGGCTCGTCAAATGTTCTATACTATGATCACAATGGAATGAAGTTAGCATAACATGATCAACGATCAGAATTTCTATAGCATGTTGTGGACTTGTAGTGCTTGTGCAGAATAACTAGCTGCCATCATTACTACAGTTCCTCCTTTCACAAGAAACATGAAACCCAACACGTACATGCGTATGTGTGATACTATTTATTGTTGGTTCAAGCTATTTTTGTCCAGCAGTACTGAGTGGAATGGACTTTGCACATATTAAAAAGCCAAGTATAGATCATCTGTCATATGTTGCCTACTCGAGTCCTGTCTAAATCTAGACGCAGCTATTTATATTTAATCCGTATACGGCTTGGTTGTGGATTCCCTTCCTAATCTTGTGTATAATAGGGGCTATTGATTTCAACCACTGCACATGCATCATAAGAGAGAGTTGGATCCAAAGTCGCGAGTAGTGTATACACTAAAATACACGTTGTGTTGAAAAGTACTGGACTAGAACTTGCTGACAAGGGAAGTTGCAAGGATTAGTTTCAAAATGGCTATAGACGAAAAGAAGACAACTGTTTACCTATTTCAACTTTGAGGTATCAGCACTCTGAATTCTGAACTGAAATAGAAAAACAAAATCCTGGTTCCCAAACTCAAATCCCCTGTGATTAGAATTCAGCAAACAAACCCCCGTTTGATAACAAGAGGTTAAGTCTTAACCAACGATGTCTTTCATCGCCTATACATTTCCTTGCAGCATCGTTCCATATTGTTCATTATTCAGCCAGCGGCTGTGATCATAGACAGAGCAGTAAGACATGACAGTTGAGCGCATACCTCGCCGATCTCCTCCGCAGTCATCCTAGCGTTCCACCCATGGCTGCAGCCTGCGAGCGAAATTGGATCCGTCCAACAAAAAAAGCACGAAACGGTCAGAATACATAGAACGTGAAACAGAGGATCCGAGGAAATACAATAGCACCACCATGGATCAGAGGGATGGGGAGGTACTGCTGAACCGCGGCGGCGGAGGCGGAGGAGAAGCCCCGTGACGAGCCTCTCCGTGACGGGCCCGGCCACCACGCCCCGCCGCGAGACGAGCATTGGGCGCGGTCGGGGAGCGGCAGGTCGTAAACCCTAGCTGGGATCCTCGCGAGGAGGAAATTTGGGATGGCGACGAGACAAGATCGTAACGGCTCCGTGCGTGAATGAATACCATATCTTTGGAGGACGGTGACAGTCTGCCTTCACAATTACTTCGACATCCAGACTGTAGATTTCGACCAAATATTAATGAAAAAATATGAACATTTATTACAATATAAAATCTGTTGTATTGAAATATTAATGAACTATATAAAATATATTGTATTGAAATATTAATGAAGTATATAAAAAAATATAAGCATTTACAATATAATATCTGTTGTACTGAAATAGTAATGAAGTATATTTTAATACTATTATATATGTGTTTGGTATTATAGATATTGACATTTTTATTTATTTTGTGTTAAGTTTTGCGAAGTTTGACTTTGACTAAACCTAGAATGTGTGGAAGCAAAAAAAAAAAATGGAGGGAATAAGAGCATCTCCACTCACATGACTCAAATGGCGTCCAACAGTTCTCGGCCCAAACAAGATATGGAGACATATGCTCTGGTCCCTCGGGATGTCACTTCATCTTGCTAGACAAACTTTAATAGTAATCACAAAGACTTCTGAATACGAAACAAGAAAAGAGAATGCAACCGACGAGGATAATTTGTATAGTGATCAAAAGTTGAATCAGGGGCTTTCATTATATCGAGAAGCAATAGGGAATGATATATGGATAACACAAGGTTCGCTCGAAGTTAATCGTGTACGCACACGAGCCATCACGGACGTCCATATTCTCATTGGTTATTGATCCGAATAAGTTTTGGAGTCACATTTGTGTGTTACCAAACCTGTTGGGTCGCATGCTTAAAGTAATTTAATATTTTGTGAGAATTCATATAAGTGTTATATATGATATGTGGTTGAGATAGCGACATCAAAATTGTCCAGGGATCATCGACATACAAAATTCGGAGATGTTTCGGAATTGTTCTGGGATTTCAATACGTGAGAGAAAAACTACTGGAAGTATTCCAGAGTTGTTATTATTGTTTCAGAGAAATATCGGAAGAGTTGCGGAGTTACTAAATATGTTTTTTGGATCTTAGGGACAAGTCCTTGCAAATGGGGGACGGTGCCTCCAAAGGACGAGCTTCGGGTCATGTGCCACAGCCGTCCATGCTCGCGCCTCGGACGTGTGCACTGCAGGTCTCCAATGGCTCCTCCGCCGGATCTTCCCATGTCCTTGCTCCCCTTCACGAACTCACCGGCACATCCCCGTGGGTTCGAGTTTGATCTTTTGTATTGCTCTTGTAAGGTGTTGTGAATAATCTAATAAAAAAACCGTGTGCATCCTTTGGATGCAGAAGCTGGGGCGATATTTCCCTCATTTCGAAAAAAAAGCCAGCGCCATGTGATACATGCATTTATATCATCATATATGCATCATATAGGGATAGTTTTTATTGTTATCTGCATAGATATTGCATTATTTCCACTTATTTAGATGATTTATGGTACTTTTATACAAAGTCTCATGTTTTCGTATTTAATTAGTGGGAGGCGGAAAATCTCTTTTCTCATATTTTATGTTTTAGTGACTTTCGTGGAGTTAAATAATTAAAAAAATACCACTGAAATTTTTCATCTAAATAAAGACGATGGACACAAGGAGTCAACTGGGAAATCCACGAGGCCCAAAGTAGGTCCCATGGTGGCGCGGTTAGATACCTTGTCACGCCATGGCATCTACCCATGCCATGGGGCTGATGACTGCAAAAAACTTACTTATAAGTTTCAAAAAAAGAATGAAAACATCTTCGGACTTCGCCAATGATATATATTACAAGCATGCAAAATCACAATGCAATAATTTTAGAGATTTTAGATATAAATATGATTTTCAATTTTTCAAAATAAGGAATCACTGGTGTCATGTGCACCAAATCTCCACGCTTGTATATTTATATTTAACGCAAATGCTAGTAGTCCTCCTACTTACTGTGCAAAAGTTTCCAGTGACATGATCAAAGGCAGTGCAATCCCTACAAGTTCGCACCCATCGAACTTGTCCCTCTCAAGGCCCGGCTCAGGCATCACACAACATGACCTGTTCCTAATGATCTCCCGCAAAAACTTCAAACCTGGAGATTCATGCGCGGACAGCCTAGTTGCTCGGACATTTTCGCACAACTGATAGTTCGATTTCCATGGTCCAAAAGGAGCCAGGGATCATAGTGTTGTATGTGAAGTTCCTATAAACTTCAGGTAATATTATTGCATTGTGCATTGGAAACGAACTCAAGCTAAAATTTAATCAATTTATTGAATTCACTTCCGATCTGTTGCGGTGACAGTTCTTCCAGCGCACTGCCTAGTTTCCTTCCCACAAAGTAATTTTAAGCACAGAGAATGCAGAAAACAAAGTAATATGAGAATATGCAAAAGCTTGAAAGTTCAGAAAATCAAACATAAACAAGTACTGCAAATAAAATACTGCCATCCATCAAAAAAAGAAACAAACATACATCACCTCTCTGCCCCACGGCACGGAGACATCAGCCATACAACACATCAACCAATCTGAATAAAATTCATAGTTTTGGTATACCAGAAAAAATAACCCAGTGCCACACAACTTCATATTCAAGCATACTCAAGTCTTCCAGATGATGGCAGAGCATGCCCTACGCTCTATCTCCCCCCTGCCTGCTCACAACTCTTCAGAAACATCATCCACATTCAGCAACACCCTGACCATGTCGTCTTCTTCGTTGGACTCCTTCCCGAAGCTGTTTGCGAAGCTCACGGCATTGGCGAAGTAAAGAAAGTCCTCGTCCTCGACGGCCTCCAGCCCGAGGCTGTTCATAAAGTTGAGGAGAGTCACGAAGTCAGAGTCCTGGAAGTAGCACGCAACCTCGGTCCAGTACCCTTCGCCGTGCACAATTGCCATGACAGTGGTGAAGTCAGGCGCTTGGAGGTTCAGGATGCTGTCGTAGGCGTTGATCTTGTCGTCATCCAACGAGAAACTGGCACCACTGAAGTCAGGGCTTGTCTGCATTAACATAATCGTTTTAATTATGAAGCATCGGCAGTGCTACCAAGTTCAGAAATGCATTTCGAATTGTAAACTGGGAAGAACTTACCTCACCAAGACCCGACTTCGAGCCCTCAGAAGATTGTGGTCCACTACCTGGAACCAAATGCCACAAACCATGCATTATTAATTACATTTTTAAGATCCATAAATCCATCAGGGGTCCCTACAGTAAAACAAGTGAGCAATCGAATAGTCAAGTGAACCAAGACTAAAAGTTCAGCACAGATAGCTGAAAACCATTGATTAAACAAGTATAACAAGAAAAAAAAATCCTAGATCTTATAAAATTAGAGGCTGTGTCCAATCCCTTTAACCCAACCTATACTTATGTTCTCCACAAAAGACATACAAACACATTCATTTTGGACATCAGTAGTATTATCTTGTGTACGCACCCAGGTATGTACGTTACTCAGCCACATCTATGCATAATCTACGATGACGAAATTTAGAGAAATTTGCAGGATATATTTTACTACTTTTCTGTAAAAGGAAAATCCTTGAAAAAAAACAATGGTACGAACAAAGTCGTCATAATGAGAATTGCTTTCAGTTTTTTTATACTTCCATTTTTTCATTACTTGAAGTGACACATTTCGATAAATGTCAATACAATATATTACTGCAAAGAACATATATTCAGTAACTATTCAATATCCTTGAGCCCATGTTTCATTGACCTAATGCTTAATTTTACATATCAGACAAATCTCAGAGAGTTGATTGGCATATCAAATAATAATAAGGGCTTATATATTAGGTGTTCTATCCGATGTCGGAAACAAACACCGCACACACTATAAGTGTGCACAGTTTGGCTCAAGCCTCAAGGTGTACTACACAATCACGCAACAAATATTTGACCAGAATATACTTTCCTATTCATAATTCCAGCTATAACATAAAACAAAATTTAGGGCGTTTCAAAAACCAAAACTATGCATTGAACTGGAAAAAAGTGTCCAACAGATGCCACCTCAAGAACCAGAGCATTTTTTTGGGAGAATTCTGATGATTACCTCATTGTACTAGATTGTGAAAATAATGTAAAATGAAGACGGGTACAGTTTGGCGTGCACAGCTTTTATTCGAGGACATGGTCAAAGGAATATTTCAGCCACCAGGCTAGTATGTTGTAAAATTTATGTTAGCAAGTGAATCTTCTCCAAGATTAAAAAGAACTGGTAAATAAACTCTATTGTTAGAAAGGCCATAGTAATTCACAAGACTGCAAACGTTCCGCTGGGTTTGCACTTTGCACAATATTAAGTGTAAGTGGCAAACTATCTCTTCTTTCTTCTTCTTGCCCCCAAGAGTTTGTAATAAACAGCCAATGGCCACATGGTTCTCCTGTAAATAAACTCTATTCTTAGAAAGGCCATAGTAATTCACAAGTCTGCAAACGTTCCGCTGGGTTTGCACTTTGCACAATATTAAGTGTAAGTGAAAAACTATCTCTCCTCTTTCCCCCAAGAGTTTGTAATAAACAGCCAATGGCCACATGGTTCTCCTGTCAATTAACACTTCTTTGTTGCCTCTGTTTTCCCATTTGTTAATGCCATTACTGAGTACTGACCATCAGCATGACCAGTTTCGCTTACTTCTTGCACAACACAACCACTAACTCTGCTAGCGAAACACATGCACTCTATCAGTTATGCTTCTCACCTCTCCTCTATCGCCGTTTTCATCCATTTGTCACACATAACCTACCTTACTAGCTATTGCTATGATGCATTGTGCCACAATTAGCTATACTAGTCACTGCAAACATGCGTTAACTAATTTCGGCCACCACAGCTCTTCCCAGCCACTGCCTGGAACACCAATCACCACCATAGGCCTCACCGACCAGTTAGTTGGTTACCACCAGGCACAGTTGACCTTGCCGACCACTTCACTAGTCATTACTATCACTACAAACCTTACCTAATACTCCCTCTGTCCCATAATATATATGTTGTGATAACATCTTATATTAAGGGACAGAGGGTGTACTTGATTGAGAAAGTACCAGACAAAACAAAACAAAACAATAGACATATAAAGCTAAAAGTACCAATTTGAGAAGGGCGAAAGGGTAATGTGAATCTCCTATTAACCTTAGAGATCCTCCTTGAGATAGGCTTTCAACCCGCTTTATAAATGAAGCCACAAACAAGTAGATCAAAGATAAACAAAAAAGTACAAGGGAACCAAAACTTGCCACTAAAGACACCAGAACGAGACCCAGTGGAATCTAAGCTCCACGACGACGCCCCTAAGAAGATAACGACGCACAGCGCCGTTGTCGTTGAGACCGCGACGGTTAAAGGTTTTCACCCGGATCCCTAACGGGGAAATGTACCCACAACGGTGCCCTCAAGAGGGTTACGACACCCGCATGTATCGCCGCAGTTGGCGTCGAAACGCAAAGCTTTCGCCCAGACAAATCATCGCACACGCCTGATATTTCGGACCGCACACTGAGCCCAGCCTCCAAATCGCGATCTGGGAGCTACCATTGCCGAAGTTCCGTCAACACCAGGATCACAGGTTGCCTGCTCCTCGCATTCAAATGACTAAGGAGCAACGCCATCACCACCGCGCCGCTAGCCGTAAAGACGCCTGCGCGATCTACCTCCTGGGGCCGCCGCCCTGGCGTCCGTGAGCTCAGGACAGCAGCACACTATGGGGCCGCCGACTCGAATGAGGTAGGTGAGCGAGGGATCAGCCGCCGGTCACAGCCGCGCAGCAGCCAGTCGTAGGAGTGCACCCTCCACCGCTGGACACAGCAGGAGCACACCAGGCCTATATTGGGCCTGGCCAGGGCCCAGATTGGGCCCGTAAAGTCCCTGCTGGCAGGCTGCAGCACCACGGCTGCAGCTGCCGCCGCCACCCAACTACCGCTACTCCGCAAGTAGCGCAGCAGTGTGAGCTGGCTCCACCCTTACCACCGCGAAGCCGCCACGCCCCTCGCCCAGCGCATCGCCCTCACCGGCCCGTGCCAAAGCCTCCATGTGAGGGGGAGAAGGGGCCCCGCTGCCGCCAATTCCCGGGCTTCGCCCGGCGGCACCGACCGGCGGCGGTGAGAAGGGGGAAGAGAGGGAGAGAGGGCTCTGTTGGGTGGCAGCTAGGGTTCCCTCGCCGTCGCCACGTGGGTGACGCAGGAAAGAGAGGGATTTTTATGGTAATTCTAGCAACTATGATTTTATCCGCGATATTCAAAATAAATTATTTTTCTTAACAAAACAAGGATGAAAAACTACAGTGTCCTTTACAGACACATTTTGATAGAGCATCCTCACCTTGAGACATGCATAAAGCAACTGGCTCCAATCCCTCGTAGCTCATGAAGACGATTACGTCTTTCGAATAAATCAACGATAAAACTATCGTGGCATACTTGAAGAACGGAAAGGATGGAGGAGTGCACAAGTGTGGGTTAGGTTGTTTTTTCAAGAGTCCAGCGGGATGAATATATAGTTCAGGATGCAATGCGAACACAACGCATAATCGTGTGTACACATACAAGAATACTAATTTTAGAAGGTTTCAATTTGAGAAGGTCCAAAAGGCAATTCGACTCTCCTATCAACCTTGGAGGAGATATACATTCTTGCATTGCACAAGGCAAGTGTAAAATTTGTAGTTGCACAACTATTTATGGTAATTGTAGCAATTATAATTTTATCCGTGATTATTTAAAATAGTTTTCTTAACAAAACAAGGATGCAAAACTACCATGCATGATAAAGGGAAGCTGTCAATATCAAAAACAAAAATGAAACAAATATATCCATTTTCATCAGTCTGGAATGATCAATCCAATACAAACTAGCTGAAACCCCGTTCAAAGCATCCATGAATGGATCCATATAGATCCATTTTGATAGAGCATCCTCACGTCGAGACATGGATAAAGCAGCTAGCTCCAATACCTCGTAGCTCATGAAGCTTATGATTACGTTTTCAAGGAAATCAACGAAGCGCCAAAAGATGGAGGAATGCACAAGAGTGGGTTAGGTTGAATTTGGAAGAGTCCAGAGGGGCGGATATGTAGTACAGGATGTAATGCTACCACACCACATAATCATGTGTATACATACAAATTCACAAATTTGAGAAGGGTGAAAAGGTAATTCAAGTCTCCTATCAACCTTAGAGGAGATATACATTCTTACATTGCACAAGGCAAGTGAAAAAAATGTCGTTGCTTATCTATTTATGTTAATTCTTGCAATTGCGAATTTATATGCAGTATCTAAGGGGTGTTTGGTTCATGCCCAGGCCAGCCACGCCAAATCAAGGGCGTGTCAATATTTTTTCTAACCATTTGCTCGCTCGTGTTTCGCCAGCGGTTGGCGTGAAATCTGAACTAGATGACCAATAATTTGGTGTGGTTCAGGGAAGTGGGCTTCAAACCAAACGGTGGCCTATATTACCGGTCAACGCCAAGATTTTGGTAAGGTAACCGTTGGTTATGATCCAAACAGAACCTAAAATAAAATTGTTTCCTTAACAAAACAAGGGCGAAAAACCACATTGCATGATAAAAGGGAAGTTGTCAATACTAGAAATCACAAACAACTACTTCCTCCGATCCGGAAAAAACGTCGGGCAGTTAGTACAATAGCGTTTTACAGTTACACCCTTCCAAAATCACGAAACTAGACCATCAGGATCTGGCCAATGCCACCACAGCGACCCACGCGCGCTTGCTCCAAGTGACATGGAGTGCGGGTTGTGTACAAGATAAACGCAAGGTTGTTTTCGTAAAATAACCTGTCCGACATTTTTTCTGGATCGGAGGGAGTAATATATTAATTTTATCAAGATGTGAATTACCAATCCAGTATAGCCTAGCTAATCCCCATCAAAGCATCCACAAATAGACCTATATAGATACTTTTCGATAGAGCATCCTCACCTTGAGACATGGATAGAGCAACCGGCTTCAATCCCGCATAGCTCATGAAGCTCATGATTATGACTTTTGAGGAAATCAATCATAGAGTTGTTGTCGCGTAACTAAAGCACCGAAAGGATTGAGGAGGGCACAAGTGTGGGTTAAGTTGGATTTTGAAGAGTCCAAAGGGGTGAATATATAGTACCGAATGCAATGCGAACTCAATGCTTAATTTTGTGTACACATACAAATAAACTAAAAGATGCAGGAGTGTGAACATGGATAAGGACACTACAAAATACTCAAAGGCATTAAACACCCGACCCAATCACATGAAGACGTATCCATGTATGCAATGGCATTGCAGTAGAAAAGGTAATAAATCAAGATAAGAAAACATCCAAAGTCATGTCTTGATGGCATCATCGTAGCATGGCAAGAAACAAAGATAGAAGAATGACAACACACGGCACCCAATGAGGTTATTTTAACTTGACATTGTAGTAGAAAAGAGTTATTTTTAAGGTGCTACCATGCTCTTTCTCGAAGTATTTCATTGTCTCAAGTTTATATTGCCACTCCACTTATGATGCGCCGGCCCTGACCACAACAAAAATTAAAATGAAATGTAACCAAAGTTATCCACGTTAGGCACAAAGAGAGAAACGATGCAAATGTTCTCACCTCAATGAATGAGTTTCGCGAGAAAAGGGGCGAAAGGGACTATATAGTAAGAGGAGATGGAGTATGAAGAATAAAACATGGCCATGTGTATAAATAGATGACCCGAGACAAAATCTTCTCAGAGATATGGATTTCCTCAATGACATTTAATGCAAAAGAAAATCTTGCCTACATAAATAGTCATACTACAAGTGATATGATAATTTATAGATCTAACAAATGACAAGTAGTAATAAAGAATGAACGATTGTGTCCATACTGCTAAATAGCACCAAAACAATAATTATCCATCAAATATACAAAAAAAAATACTAAAAGCGAACTATTTCACCAAATTATATAATAAATCTGATCTTTGAATTCGTGTTGTTTTGGATTGTCTGTTAGGGTACTTTCGTTCTCGTACGGTAGCATATCTGTTAGTAGAACCGAATGAGCAACATACAAAATTGTATTCGCAACATGTTGTACAATCATAAGTGTTATTAAGTAAAATTGAGACACTAAGAGTGTTAGAATGAGAATATGCAATGTATGCACTTTTTTTAATAGTTTAAGTTCATATACTGTGTGTTAGCCATCAATTCTAACAGCTTAAAACTATAATACTTAACTCGGCTAGTAGGTGAACTAAGTGCTACATTAATTACCACATGGTATTTGACATTCAAATTAACTCTCTGAGTTATTTGAAATGGATCCAAATAAGAAAAAGAGCATGGTACCACCTTAAAAATACTACCTCGGTTCCGTTTTAATTGACGACAATGGTAGCCCCGCGGGCGAGTATGTTGGTACACTCCCGCATCAATTAGATCGGAACGGGGGAGTAACTCTTAAGATCCAAATAAGAAAGAGCATGGTACTTTACATATGTTAGATATCTTTTCTGTTATAGAGTTAAAAATAGAATTTTATAGTGCGCTACTTTTCAACATTTAACATAAAGTTAATATTTCTATGAATTTAGGCAATACGATTCGCTTGTGTACATAAACATTCACAAGGCACAAATCCCCATTTTTTAATTCCCAACAATCCAAAAATATGTAACAAGTGAGATCATTTGCTGGTGGAAATCCCTTTTGCTTTGAATGGAAGTCACCCTTGCTCTGATTCCGTGATACACGAGTACACCACACTCCTACTCATAGTCTTCCCACTATTGTGCCCTTCACCACATGATAATGAGGCCCTTCACTACATGCTTTTTCGTTAGTGTACTTGTACTGTGCTGATCTGTGGTGGCAGCCGGTTCCGAGGAGAAGCGCCTGGTGCCTCTCGCTAGCGGCCCCGACCACCATGCCCTACCGCCGTTAGATCATTAGGCGCGGCCCTAGCCATAGTTCTGGAATCTAATTGGGGAATTTGGGATGGGTGGAGGGACGATATATCATTTTTTCTCTTCAGTAGAATGGGTTTGTAAACACGTGAAAGCCGGATTTTGAGAAAAAGGAAACCACCACCATATCCCTTTCATATTTGCATTCTAACACTCTTCGTATCCAAAAGTTTACTCAAATATGCATATGATTGCACAAGGTAATGCAAATATATTTCTTTATGTTGCTCTTTCGGTTCGACAAAATTAATATGTTAACAAAAATGAAAGTTCCCTCATGGAATATCGAAAACATAACAACATTTTTGATAATCAATTTATCATATATTTCGGTGGATTAGTCCGGTTTTAGTATGGTATTTGTATACGTGATATTTTGATGGATAATTATTGTTTTAGTGCTATTTTAGCACTATGAATACAATTTTCCATATTGTATTATTACTTGTCATTTGCTACATGTATAAATTATCATATCACTTAGCGGTAGAACGCTTATTCATTTAGGGAATATTTTCTCTTTTGCAGTTAATGGCATCGAATAAATTCATATCTCGGGAGAAGATTTTGTTGCGAGCCTTCTATTTATATACACAGCTATGTCTTGTTTTGTACACTCCATCTCCTCCTATTATATAGTACTTGGTTCCCCTTTTCTCGCGAGACAGATTCATTGAGGTGAGAATATTTTGCATTGTTTCTCTCTCCATGCATAACAGGGATAACTTTGGATACATTTCTTTTTAGTTTTTGTTGTGGTCATTGTATCTAATGAGGGGTCGGTGCATTAGAAGCTGAGTGACACTATAAACTTAAGAGAATGACATACTCTGACAAAGAGCATGGTAGCACCTTAAGTAACTATTAAGATCTCTGACAACATGTGAATAGGGAGAATGTGGCCAAGGCCAACTATCCAACAGGACGGACCACGGTCAACCAAACCATCATGTACCTGATATGAAATTTTTGACACACACAACATAAATGAAGAAGAGAAAAACAATTAGAAATGCATATAGACCAACAAATAAGAAAAGTGTGCTTCAGATATTGATGATAAAATCCCAAGCCAAGACCAACGAAAAATGGAACAAGTTAAGACAAGGTTTTCTAGAGCTTGGCACTCTGGTATGCACTTCTCTAGCTCCGCCCCTGTATATATTATCATATTATCTTGGATGCAAACATGGGGTGGAGACAAGATGAGTTCAAATTAAACATCCACAAATAGCGGATATTGCAGACAGACATAAATCATGAAGATTAAACCAGATTACTACAATATCAAAATGAGTACATGATATGAATAGCGTGCTACACCGAAACACTCACACTGGATCAAATGTTATAGTAGTTATATGCACATAGTAAATGGGCAGGCTCGTCAAATGTTCTATATTATGATCACAATGGAATGAAGTTAGCATAACATGATCAACGATCTAGAATTTCTATAGCATGTTGTGGACTTGTAGTGTTTGTGCAGAATAACTAGCTGCCATCATTACTACAGTTCCTCCTTTCACAAGAAACATGAAACCCAACTAGTCAAATTGGTTATCATGTACATGCATATGTGTGATACTATTGATTGTTGGTTCAAACCCTGCATACGATTATTTTTGTCCAGCAGCACTGAGTGGCATGGACTTTGCACATATTAAAAAGCCAACTATGGATCATCTGTCATATGTTGCCTACTCGAGTCCTGCCCAAATCTAGACACAACTATTTGGATTTAATCCGTATATGGCTTAGTTGTGGATTCCCTTCCTAATCTGGTGTATAATATGGGCTATTGATTTCAACCACTGCACATGCATCATAAGAGAGAGTTGGATCCAAAGTCGTGAGTAGTATATACACTAAAATACACGTTGTGTTGAGAAGTACTGGACTAGAACTTGTTGACAAGGGAAGTTGCAAGGATTAGTTTCAAAATGGCTATAGACGAAAAGAAGAAAACTGTTTACCTATTTCAACTTTCAAGTATCAGCACTCTGAGGTCTGCACTGAGATAAGGGATACAAAATCCTGGTTCCCAAACTTAAATCCCCCGTGATTAGAACTCAGAAAACAAACCCCCGTTTGATAACAAGAGGTCTTAAGTCTTAACCAACCATGTCCTCCGTCGCCTATACACTTGTGATTTGTGAAGTTGCTAACAATCATGTATGTTTCCTTGCAGAATCGTTCCATATTGACTACAATATTCATTATTCAGCCAGTGGCTGTGATCATAGACAGAGCAGCAAGACATCGCAGTTGAGCGCATACCTCGCAGGCGTCGATCTCCTCCGCGGTCATCCTAGCGTTCCACCCATGGCTGCAGCCTGCGAGCGAAATTGGATCCGTCCAACAAAAAAAAGCACGAAACGGTCAGAATCCATAGAACGTGAAACAGAGGATCCGAGGAAATACAATAGCACCACCATGGATCAGAGGGATGGGGAGGTACTGCTGACCCGCGGCGGCGGAAGCGGAGGACAAGCGCCTGGTGCCTCTCCCTGACGGGCTCGACCACCACGCCCCGCCGCCAGACGAGCATTGGGAGCGGCAGGTCGTAAACCCTAGCTGGGATCCTCGCGAGGAGGAAACGACTTGGGAAATTTGGGATGACGACGAGATAAGATCGTAACGGCTCCGTGCGTGAATGAATATCTTTGGTGGATTTCGAATATCTTTGGTGGACAGTGATTAGCTGTCTATATTAACCACGGACGGTGGCAAGTCTCCCTTCACAATTACTTCGGCATCCAGACTGTAGATTTTGACCAAATATTAATGAAAAGATATGAGCATTTACAACATAAAATCTGTTGGAGTATTGAAATAGTAATGAAGTATATTTTTATATTATATATGTGTTTATGATAGATATTGACAATTACTTCGGCATCCAGACTGTAGATCTTGATCAAATACTAATGAAAAAACATAAACATTTACAATATAAAATCTGTTGTATTGAAATAGTAAATACAGTATATTTTATATTATATACATGTTTGGTATTATAAATATTGTATATTTTTGACAAATTTTGCGAAGTTTGACTATGGCAAAACCTAACATAAAGTAAATAAAAACGGAGGGAGTAAGAGCATCTCCGCTCACATGACTCGTCTAGCAATTCCCAGTCCATGCAATACGATAGTAATTACAAAGACATCAAAATAAATGAGAAAAGAGAATGAAACCAAACTAGAATAATTGGTATAGTGATCAAAAGTTAAATGACGAGGTACCAAAGTCTCGCCTCGGGCTTTCATTATATCGAGAAGCAATAGAAAATGATATATGGGTAACACAAGGTTCGCTTGAACTTAGTCAGTACGCACATAAACCATCAGGGATGTCCATGCTCCCGCTGTTGGTTATAGGACTCCTTCAGATCAGATCCGTAACTACCACTGTCAAATCCTCGCCTTCCTTGATTATCAAAAGTACTGGTAAATAACTTGTCAGGAATCCACTGAAATACGAGGAGACCCCAACAGGGCATCCCTTTTAGTTCCCCATTGGCTAACATTGGATCAAAGTCCCCGGCAGCCCGTGTACATGCGAGTTTATCGCATAATTCCTAGCCAGAGGTATGTAGCTTGTACATTTATGCATATACATGTAGTTTTTCCGGGCGTTTTATTTCTTTTCCTTGACTTGCATTTCATGGGTGTGCTAGCACACATGCTACGTGCACGGCAATTAATTCAGTCGGACCAAAACCCAAGTAGGGAGATCATGAGGTTTACTAGTCTTTCCCGTATCTCTAGGTCACCAATTTAACATATATAATTTAAATTATATAATGCAAAAATTATATCATTGGAAAATAGAACATCTAAAATTTCTAATTATATAATTTTTATAACATATAACTAATGCTAACTTGATCGAATTTGCGACCTAGAGGTACGCGAACGTCTAATAAACTGTGAGAGAGGGAATATAATAATTTTCTATTATTTCATGTAAGGATGTATTTATCAGAATATTCATGTTGAATTAAGGCTGACCCTGTACTAATAGGAAAAAACTAAGTCCCAAGAAAATTGAAGACTGTGCGAATCGATCAACGGCCTATAGGTGATGGAAGAGCAGATTTAAAGAAAAAAATCGATAAAGGAAATATATTAATATCAAAAGATACCAAGTGCACCATGCATAAAGCCAAAAAAGATAAAAGAAAACTAAGAAGAAAAAGTTCTGCTATAGTATCACAGGCCTAGCAACAGTAATACATCCACCCCTAGACAACACCTGGAATACAAACCCTCCAAAAGCGACGCCTTCAAGAAGGGAACAATGCACCAATGCTGTCATCGCCCGATCAAAGATCTTATGTTTTCACCCCGAAGATAGTCTCCGCTCTCAAAACAATGACTCCAACAAGGTCATTGTCAGGCACAACCAGTTAAGCCCAGACCTTGGATTTTCACCCTGAAAGGTAGGACTCTGAACTTCACCTGTGCTGCCGCCCCCACTTTCATACCACTGCTGCGAATCCCGGAACACCAAGCAAGTTCCTCAACATCGCGGAGACTTGAACCTTCTTTACCTAATCCCCCAATCCCGCCTTCATGAAATTCTCTGCTTCTGACTTCACCATGGACCAAAAGTCTCTTGATGTCAATATAGAACAGAGCTTCGCGCCGCTCCCTCCGGAACCAAACGGTCGGAATAAAAGCATGGGTGCGCGCGACCGAATACCACCCGATCCTGTGAACTCCAGGCAAAAGATGCATTGTTCCATTCGCTGTCGGAGCCTTCCGGAACTCATCACTCTGGCTAGATGAAGAAAGATCGGCATACGGAATGTCTTCATCTTCGTGAAAGAAGAACCCTAGGACCATCACCATGAAAGCCGGAACGGCCGGCCCCCACGCCGCTGCCATGGCTAGAACCGTGGTCCATCTTCCTCCTCCAACCCGGCCGGTGGAGGTCAGTAGTGATCCCGCTGCCTCCCTTTCTCCACCGAGTTCCGCCACACCACCGTGTCTCCCGCCATGATCTAGGTGAAGTAGCTGAAGGCCACCACCACCAGACCTGTCGTCCACCGCCGCCGCCCCTGGAAGACGCCTCCTCCGCGCGAAGGGGAGTCAATGGAAGCACCACCACCGCCCCTGACTTTGGCAGTCGGACGCGGCCGCCACCGCCGACCCCGACGGCGGCAGCGGCCATGAGGAGGAAGATGGGCCGCCTCTTCTTGGGTTTGGTGTATGGATTCGTTGCATAGAAAACAAAAAATTTCCTACCGCGAGAACGCAATCCAAGCCAAGATGCAATCTAGAAGACGGGAGCAACGAGGGGATGAACGAGACTCACCCTTGAAGATTTACAAAGCCTACAAGATGAGGCTCTTGTTGCTGCGGTAGACGATCACTTGCCGCTTTCAAAAGCGCGTAGAAGATCTTGACGGTGCCACAAACTGGCAGCACCTCCGTACTCGGTCACACGTTCGGTGTTGATGAAGACGACGTCCTTCTCCCCGTTCCAGCGGGCAGCGGAAGTAGTAGCTCCTCCTTGAATCCGGCAGCACGACGGCGTGGTGGCGGTGGCGATGGATATCTCCGGCGGAGCTTCGCTAAGCGTTGCGGGAGAGGTGGAGGAGTGGGGCGGCTAGGGTTTGGGGAGAGGGGGTGGCCGGCCTCCAAGGGGTGCGGCCAAGGTGGTTGCCTTGGTGTGGCCGGCCCCCTCCCCTTGCCCCTCATTATATAGGTGGAACCCCCAAGTGTTGGACTACAAGTCTTCGAATAAGACCCCAACCCAAAACCTTCCATGTGTAGGGAAACCTACCCAAGGTGGGATTCCCACCTCAAGTGGGACTCCCACCCTTCCATGAGGGGGGTGGCCGGCCACCCTTGGTGGAGTCCACCTGGGACTCCACCCCTCTAGGGTTGGCCGGCCATGGGAGGTGGAGTCCCTTCTGGACTCTGCCTTCCAAAGTGATTTCTTCCGGACTTTTCTAGAACCTTCTAGAACCTTCCATAAATGCACCGGATCATTTTCAAACTTATAAAATGACTTCCTATATATGAATCTTATTCTCCGGACCATTCCGGAACTCCTCGTGATGTCCGGGATCCCATCCGAGACTTCGAACAATACTTCGAACTCCATTCCATATTCAAGTTCTACTAATACAACATCAAACCTTAAGTGTGTCACCCTACGGTTCGCGAACTATGTAGACATGGTTGAGAACTCTCTCCGACCAATAACTAATAGCGGGATCTGGAGATCCATAATGGCTCCCACATATTCAACGATGACTTAGTGATCGAATGAACCATTCACATACGATACCAATTCCCTTTGTCACGCGATATTTTACTTGTCCGAGGTTTGATCATCGGTATCACTCTATACCTTGTTCAACCTCGTCTCCTGACAAGTATTCTTTACTCGTACCGTGGTATGTAGTCTCTTATGAACTTATTCATATGCTTGCAAGCTAATTAGACGACATTCCACTGAGAGGGCCCAGAGTATATCTATCCGTCATCGGGATGGACAAATCCCACTGTTGATCCATATGCCTCAACTCATACTTTCCGGATACTTAATCCCACCTTTATAATCACCCATTTATGCAGTGGCGTTTGATGTAATCAAAGTACCTTTCCGGTATAAGTGATTTACATGATCTCATGGTCGAAAGGACTAGGTAACTATGTATCGAAAGCTTATAGCAAATAACTTAATGACGTGATCTTATGCTACGCTTAATTTGGGTGTGTCCATTACATCATTCATATAATGATATAACCTTGTTATTAATAACATCCAATGTTCATGATTATGAAACTAATCATCTATTAATCAACAAGCTAGTTAAGAGGCTTACTAGGGACTCATTGTTGTTTACATAACACACATGTATCAATGTTTCGGTTAATACAATTATAGAATGGTATATAAACATTTATCATAAACATAAAGATATATAATAACCACTTTTATTATTGCCTCTTGGGCATATCTCCAACAGTCTCCCACTTGCACTAGAGTCAATAATCTAGATTACATTGTAAGGTACCTAACACCCATGGCATTCTGGTGTTGGTCATGCTTTGCCCTAGGGAGAGCTTTAGTCAACGGATCTGCTACATTCAGATCAGTGTGTACTTTGCAAATCTTTACTTCTCCATCTTCGATGTATTCGCGAATCGAATGATAACGCAGCTTGATATGCTTCAGCCTCTTGTGTGACCTTGGTTCTTGTGCATTGGCGATGGCACCCATGTTGTCACAGTATATGACTAGTGGGTCCAATGCACTAGGAACCACACCGAGCTCTACAATGAACCTCTTCATCCATACCGCTTCTGATGAAGCCTCTGAAGCCGCTATGTACTCCGATTCTGTTGAAGACTTCGCCACCGTGCACTGCTTTGAGCTTGCCCAGCTTACTGCAGCACCATTCAATATAAACACGTACCCAGACTGTGACTTAGAGTCATCAGGATCAGTGTTCCAACTTGCATCGGTGTAACTTGTTACAACGAGCTCTTGGTCACCTCCATAACAAAGAAACATATCCTTAGTTCTTTTCAAGTACTTCAGGATATTCATGACCGCTGTCCAGTGTTCCATTCCTGGATCACTTTGATATCTGCTAGTCAAACTAACAGCATGTGCTATATCCCGTCTTGTACATAGCATGGCATACATGATAGAGCCTACTGCCGAGGCATAGGGGATCTGACTCATCCTTTCTATTTCTTCTGCCGTAGCCAGACCTTGAGTCTTACTCAAGACCTTGCCTGGTAACATAGGTAAGAATCCTTTCTTACTTTCGTCCATTCTAAACTTCTTTAGAATCTTGTCCAGGTATGTACTCTGTGATAGCCCTATTAGACGTCTTGATCTATCTCTATAAATCTTGATGCCTAATATATACGATGCTTCACCAAGGTCTTTCATTGAAAAACAATTATTCAAATAACCTTTTACACTGCTTAATAGTTCTATATCATTCCCAATCAATAATATGTCATCTACATATAATATCAGGAACGCTACAGAGCTCCCACTCACTTTCTTGTAAATATAGGCCTCTCCATGACACTGTATAAACCTGAAGTCTTTGATCACCTTATCAAAGCGTCGGTTCCAACTTCTCGATGCTTGCTTCAGTCCATAAATTGAACGCTGAAGTTTGCATACTTTGTCAGCATTTTTAGGATCGACAAAACCTTTGGGTTGTACCATATACAACTCTTCCTCAATGTCTCCATTAAGGAACACCGTTTTGACATCCATCTGCCAAATCTCATAATCGAAAAATGCAGCTATTGCTAACAAAATTCTCACAGATTTTAGCTTCGCTATAGGTGAGAAAGTATCATCGTAGTCAACACCTTGAATTTGTCGGAAACCCTTTGCGACAAGTCGAGCTTTATAGACAGTAATATTACCATCAGCATCTGTTTTTCTCTTGAAGACCCATTTATTCTCGACAGCCTTGCGGCTATCAGGTATGTCTACCAAAGTCCACACTTTGTTATCATCCATGGATCCCATTTCGGATTTCATGGCTTCTTGCCATTTGTTGGAATCTGTGCTCATCATCGCTTCTTCATACGTCGCAGGGTCTTCATCATTGTTGTCCACAATCATGACATTTAGACAAGGATCATACCAATCAGGAGTGGCACGTTCTCTTGTCGATCTGCGAGGTTCAGTAGCTATCTCGTTTGAAGTTTCATGATCATTATCATTAGCTTCCTCTATTGCCGGTGTAGGCGGCACAGGAACATCTTCCGGTACTGCGCTACTCTGATCAACGAGTAAAGATTCATCAATCTCATCGAGTTCTACTTTTCTTCCAGTCACTTCTTTAGTGAGAAATTCTTTCTCAAGAAAGGTTCCGTTCTTAGCAACAAAGATCTTGCCTTCGGATCTGTGATAGAAAGTGTACCCTATAGTTTCCTTAGGGTATCCTATGAAGACGCATTTTTCCGCTTTGGGTTCTAGCTGTTGGAGATATGCCCAAGAGGCAATAATAAAAGTGGTTATTATATATCTTTATGTTTATGATAAAAGTTTATATATCATGCTATAATTGTATTAACCGAAACATTGATACATGTGTGTTATGTAAACAACAATGAGTCCCTAGTAAGCCTCTTGTATAACTAGCTTGTTGATTAATAGATGATCATCGTTTCATGATCATGAACATTGGATGTTATTAATAACAAGGTTATGTCATTATGTGAATGATATAATGGACACACCCATATAAGCGTAGCATAAGATCACGTCATTAAGTTATTTGCTATAAGCTTTCGATACATAGATACCTAGTCCTTATGACCATGAGATCATGTAAATCACTTATACCGGAAAGGTACTTTGATTACATCAAACGCCACTGCGTAAATGGGTGGTTATAAAGGTGGGATTAAGTATCCGGAAAGTATGAGTTGAGGCATATAGATCAACAGTGGGATTAAGAGACCACATACCACGGTACGAGTAAAGAGTACTTGTCATGAGACGAGGTTGAACGAGGTATAGAGATACCAATGATCAAACCTCGGACAAGTAAAATATCGCGTGACAAAGGGAATTGGTATCGTATGTGAATGGTTCATTCGATCACTAAAGTCATCGTTGAATATGTGGGAGCCATTATGGATCTCCAGATCCCGCTATTGGTTATTGGTCGGAAAGAAGTCTCAACCATGTCTACATAGTTCGCGAACCGTAGGGTGACACACTTAAGGTTTGATGTCGTTTAAGTAGATATGGAATATGGAATGGAGTTCGAAGTTTTGTTCGGAGTCTCGGATGGGATCCAGGACATCACGAGGAGTTCCGGAATGGTCCGGAGAATAAGATTCATATATAGGAAGTCACTTTCCAAGTTTGGAAATGATCCGGTGAATTTATGGAAGGTGGTTTCTAGAATTATCCGGAAATAATTCACTATGGAAGGAGGAGTCCCGGAGGGACTCCACAAACCCTAACCAGCCAACCAAGTGGGAGGGTGGAGTCCATGGTGGACTCCACCTCCTTGGCCGGCCAAGAAAAGGGGAAAGGGGAGAGTCCCTGTCCCTCTAGGTTTCGTCCATAAGGCAGTTTTTCTGTTGGGGTCTTATTCGAAGACTTTGGGCAAACCCTTGGGGTTCCACCTATATAATGAGGAGGAGAGGGAGGGGGCAGCCCATGGCTTGGCCGCACCACCCCTGCCCCCTTGAGGCCGGCGCCCATGGCACCCCCTCTCCCCAAACCCTAGCCTCCCCTCCTCCACATACAAACTCCCGCAGCGCATAGGCGAAGCCCTGCCGAAGTTCTCCACCACCACCGCCACCACGCCGTCGTGCTGCCGGGATTCCGAGGAGGATCTACTACTTCCGCTGCCCGCTGGAACAGGGAGAAGGACGTCGTCATCAACACCGAACGTGTGACCGAGTACGGAGGTGCTGCCCGATTGTGGCACCGTGATCAAGATCTTCTACGCGCTTTTGCAAGCGGCAAGTGATCGTCTACCGCAGCAATAAGAGCCTACTCTTATAGGCTTTGGAAATCTTCAAGGGTGAGTCTTGATCATCCCCTCGTTGCTCCCGTCTTCTAGATTGCATCTTGGCTTGGATTGCGTTCTCGCGGTAGGAAATTTTTTGTTTTCTATGCAACGTATCCCTACAGTGGTATCAGAGCCATGTCTATGCATAGATGGTTGCACGAGTAGAACAAAATTGTTTTGTGGGCGTTGATGCTTTGTTGTCTTTAGTTCGAGTACTTTGCATCTTTGTGGCATGGTGGGATGAAGCGGCTCGGGCTAACTTTACATGACCGCGTTCATGAGACTTGCTCCACGTTCGACATGCAACTTGTATTGCATAAGTGGCTTTGCGGGTGTCTGTCTCTCCCACCATAGTGAAGATTCAATTTACTCTTTCTATTGACAACACTAGTATCACCGTTGTGGTTCATGTTCGTAGGTAGATTAGATCTTACTCGAAAACCCTAAACCACGTAAAATATGCAAACCAAATTAGACGCGTCTAACTTGTTTTTGCAGGGTTTGGTGATGTGATATGGCCATGATGTGATGATGAATATGTATGAGATGATCATTATTGTATTGTGGCAACCGGCAGGAGCCTTATGGTTGTCTTTAAATTTCATGTTGAGTAGTATTTCAAAGTAGTTGTAATAGTTGCTACATGAGGTGAACAATCATGAAGACGGCGCCATGGACCTTGACGCTACGCCGACGATGATGGAGATCATGCCCGTTGATGATGGAGATCATGTCCGTGATTTGGAGATGAAGATCGAAGGTGCAAAGACTAAAGGGCCATAACATATCACATATGAATTGCATGTGATGTTAATCCTTTATGCATCTTATTTTGCTTAGATCGCGACGGTAGCATTATAAGATGATCCCTCACATTAATATCAAGATAATAAAGTGTTCTCCCCTTGTATGCACCGTTGCACAGTTCGTCGTTTCGAAGCATCTCGTGATGATCGGATGTGATAGACTCAACGTTCACATACAACGGGTGTAAGCCATGTTGCACACGCGGAATACTTGGGTTTGCTTGACGAGCCTAGCATGTACAGACATGGCCTCGGGACAACGGAAACCGAAAGGTTGAACACGAGTCATATGGATGATATGATCAACATGTTGATGTTCACCATTGAAGCTACATCATCTCACGTGATGATCGGTTTTGGTGTAGTAGATGTGGATCGTGTACCACTTAACAACTATGAGGGATGTTGTATTAAGTGGGAGTTCATTAGTAATTAGATTAAAACATGAAATAATTATCATAAACATAGTCTGAGTAGTATTTTGAATTAATTTGTAGTATTGGCATCCGTTTTCTACCAAGCGCTAGTCTTGTAATTGAGATAGAAATACTGTTAAAATCTGACAAGAAACTTTACGGACTGGTACCGTATTGTTAAAGAATCAAGAAATGATTAAGTCCTATTGCAAACTTTTAGTAAACCTCACATTGTTGATTCAAAGAGCTATGGTTTCAATTAGTACCTAAAGTTATCTTGTCTCCGTGAAACTTGAAGTTCAAATCTGTTTGAAAAGTAAGGAGCTGAAAATTTTGTTTTCAGAAATAATCAAGGTATGAGATATATGTGATATCTAAGACCTTATTGTAAGATGATAGAATATAATTTGGTGAGACTACATAAACTCATAAGTTTTATGGGAATGTAGGAAGGTTGAAGACGCAAGGCGTCCCAATCCTCCAACTATTGGGGCACTAACGATATTCGCATATCCATGAAGTGATCGTCCTTAGTATGCACCGTTGCTAAGACTTGTCGTTTCGTAGCATCACGTGATGATCGGGTGTTATAGATTCTACGTGTGCATACAACGGGTGCAAGCCAGATTTGCACATGCGAATACTGAGGTTAAACTTTACGAGCCTAGCATGTACAGACATGGTCTCAGAAAAGTCGTCATGATATGATGGATAAAATTATGAGTGAAATTGTTCATCATATTACAAAGTTACTAATAGTGAAATCTGAAACACTTGTCATATGATGATCAACTTCAAAGTAAGAACCTCAAGGTTATTGGTATTTGACCAACAAACCTAGAAGTTATTGAAGGTGAAGTATTTTCTGAATAATGAGGAAAGCTAAAAGAGAAACTACAAAAGATATTTTAAGTAAAGAAAAGAGAAGACGAGAAAGTCTAGCTCAGGTGTATATACATGATATACATGTTATGGTTGTATTCCTAGTTTGGTCACACAATGAAATTCTTGGGTATTAGTACCATATTGGTTGGTATGAAATGTCATACAAAACAACGCAATACAAGAATACAATGGCCTAAGTGACTGACAAGGAATATGATAGGAATGCACTTCTGGAACAAAAATAAAGTGTTATTATGTTCGTCGTTGGCATCCTATCTAGCCCTTAGAATTTATAATAAAGAACTTAATAATTGTTATTTTGCTCTGGTCAAATGAAAACAATGAGTTGTTCAAATTATGACATTACTCCATGTACGATGGATAAGTTATTATAAATATTAATGGTGAAACACACATACATAACACTGACGCTAAAATGCCATAAGGCAAATGATTTGAATTCCACTTATTTGTGGAACCGCCATTTAGGTCATATTAGAGAGGAACGCATGAAAGAACTCCATGCAAATGGATTTTTGGAGTCATTCGATTTTTGAATCGTTTGGTGCTTGCAAATCTTTTCTAAAGAGAATGACTGAAATACCGTTCATAGGCCAAGAGTTGAACGGGCAACTAACTTAGTGGAAAAATACATGATGATGTATGTGGTTCACTGGGCATAGGTTGTGCGGGAGATTCTTCTACTTCATGAAAACTTCCAACAATGAATTGAGTATATATATGTGGATATATTCGATAAGGAAGAAGTTTGAAACATTTGAATGGATTCAAATAAATTTCAGCATGAGGTGGAAATCATCGTAATAGAAAAGTCAAATATCTATGATTGGATCATAGTGGAAATATTTGAATTACGAGTTTTAGTGAACATCTAAGAGAGTTATGAAATTGTTCTACAACTCACGTTTCTTGGAGTATCATAGTGATGATGGAGTATCCGAGAGATGTATCCAAACCTTGTTGGGTCAATGATGAGATAAAATATTGATGCTATTATATTTTTGTGGATTATGCTTTAGTGACTACCGCTTTTACACTAAATAGAGCATCATCATGATCCGTTGAAATGACACCATACGAGTTATGGCATGGAGTCCTTTCTTAAATTTTGGAATGCATAGCATAAAGTAAATAAGTTTACAACCAAAATCGGATGAATGTCTTTGTTGGTTATCCCACAGAATTGATTGGGAATTCTTTCCACTATGGAGACAAAGACAAAAGTGTCTGTCGATGTTTCTTACTTATTTCCAAGAAATTGTTTTTAGTGAAGTATTTGAGTGGGAGGACAATAGAACTTGATAAGGTTTATGAACCTGAGCATAATGATCAGAGTAGCGCAGCATCGGAATTGGTTCCGGAAGCGGCCATGACGATCATGGCTCCCATGTCTACAAAATGTTATAGTCATGGAGATCGAAGTACTTATTAAACCTTGTAGGTATGGTTTACTTTGTGATCAAATAAATGATTTGTGAACAAAGGATTGTTTTTTGAACAATGATAAACCAACTACATACAAAGAAGTTATGATGGACCCTGACTCCGTTAAAATGGCTATACGTCATGAAATCCAAGATAGATGAATACTTTTTGAAAGTAAACGGATCTATAAAATTGATGGACTTGGATGGAATATCCTTGAATAAGCTCGACTTGTCGAAAAGTTGTTTACGACAAAATTCAAAGAGTTGACTACGATAAGATTAGATCTTCCGTAGCAATGCTTATAGTCTATGTGGATTATTCTAGTAATCGCTTCATATTTCTTTCATGAGATATGATAGTAGGATGGCAAAATACATTACTTAACAGAAGTGTGTATTAAAGGTGTATACAAGATACAACCAATTGTTTTGCTAGTCCGTGGAATACTAGATAGGTAAACGAACTTCAATTGGATGAAGTGAGCATCATGGAGTTGGAATCTTCACCGGATGAAATAGTCAAAGAGTTTTTGATTTCATCAGAAACGATGAAGAGGCTTGCATTTGCAAGAAATTAAGTGGGAGCGCTGAGACATATTTATAATACTTTATGTAGATACATATAGTTGGTTATAAATGATATAATTATATACTTGATTATAAAAGGTTTCATTGAGAATTAACTTCAATGAAAGGATATGGACTGAAACATATTTAGTGTCAAGATCTATGAAGATAGATTGAAACACATAATAAGTTTAAGTCAAAGTACATAGAAAGGATATTGAAGTAGTTCAATATAGAAATATTAAGAATATGTTCTTTTCATGTGAAGTTTTAACAAAACTTGAGTGTATCTGACACTCAATGAGTAAAAACACATGAGTGATTTAGATCACAATTAATATGTACACAATCAGATGTCCTGTGCTCTAAAATGTTAGGAGCATATACCAGAATGATTCATGTGATAATCATTGGACAAACAGTAAAAATATCCCTGTGTACTTTAGAAGAACCAAGGATATATAAATAGTTTTGTATGGAGAAATGACAAACAAATCGCTGTAAGGTGTTGCACCGATATTGGTTTTGTCACATATAAAAATAAAATTTCAATCTCAAAATTAGGCTAAGTGTTGTTTAAAAGGTAGCACAATGCTAGATTTAGAAGAGTTCTAAATGTTGTGACGGATTCTACAAACGAAGGCAAAATATGTCGTTGTTTTGACAATGACTGAGGATGTTAAGTCAAGAGGTTCTTTGAGAACTTGGTGTAGTTCCGATAGTGTCAGAACTTTGAAGCTATATTGTGTATGACAATATTAGTGACATATTTCAGACCACGGAATTAAGGTTCCACCAGAAGACCAAACATATTTAATGCCGACTCATTTGGAAAATGAGTGATGCGTGAAGACGCAAATGAATTGCAAAATACATACGTTTCTGAGTGTGTCAGAACCGTTGACTAAAGCTCTCCCTAGGGCAAAGTATGACCAACACCAGAATGCCATGGGTGTTAGGTACATTACAATGTAATCTAGATTATTGACTCTAGTGCAAGTGGGAGACTGTTGGAGATATGCCCAAGAGGCAATAATAAAAGTGGTTATTATATATCTTTATGTTTATGATAAATGTTTATATACCATGCTATAATTGTATTAACTGAAACATTGATACATGTGTGTTATGTAAACAACAATGAGTCCCTAGTAAAGCCTCTCAACTAGCTTGTTGATTAATAGATGATTAGTTTCATAATCATGAACATTGGATGTTATTAATAACAAGGTTATATCATTATGTGAATGATGTAATGGACACACCCAATTAAGCGTAGCATAAGATCACGTCATTAAGTTTTTTGCTATAAGCTTTCGATACATAGTTACCTAGTCCTTATGACCATGAGATCATGTAAATCACTTATGCTGGAAAGGTACTTTGATTACATCAAATGCCACTGCGTAAATGGGTGGTTATAAAGGTGGGATTAAGTATCCGGAAAGTATGAGTTGAGGCATATGGATCAACAGTGGGATTTGTCCATCCCGATGATGGATAGATATACTCTGGGCCCTCTCGGTGGAATGTCGTCTAAATAGCTTGCAAGCATATGAATGGTTCATAAGAGACCACATACCACGGTACGAGTAAAGAGTACTTGTCAGGAGACGAGGTTGAACAAGGTATAGAGATACCGATGATCAAACCTCGGACAAGTAAAATATCGCGTGACAAAGGGAATTGGTATCGTATGTGAATGGTTCATTCTGTAGGATAACGTTGCATAGAAAACAAAAATTTTCCTACCGCGAACACGCAATCCAAGCCAAGATGCAATCTAGAAGACGGTAGCAACGAGGGGGTATCGAGTCTCACCCTTGAAGAGATTCCAAAGCCTACAAGATGAGGCTCTTGTTGCTGCGGTAGACGATCACTTGCCGCTTGCAAAAGCGCGTAGAAGATCTTGATCACGATCGGTTCCGGCGCCACGAACGGGCAGCACCTCCGTACTCGGTCACACGTTCGGTTGTTGATGAAGACGACGTCCACCTCCCCGTTCCAGCGGGCAGCGGAAGTAGTAGCTCCTCTTGAATCCGACAGCACGACGGCGTGGTGTCGGTGGCGGTGTAGAAGTCCGGCGGAGCTTCGCGACGCAAACCGGCCAATCTGAAGTGGAGGAGCAAAGCTAGGGTTTGGGAGGGGGTGGCCGGCCACTCAAGGGGGGCGGCCAAGCTATGGTCTTGGGGGTGGCCGGCCCCCTCCCTTGGCCCCTCATTATATAGGTGGATCCCAAGTGTTGGTGTCCAAGTCTTCGAATAAGACCCGAAACCAAAACCTTCCATAGGAGGTGGAAACCTAGCCCAAGTAGGACTACCACCCAAAGGAGGGATTCCCACCTCCCATTTGGGGGGGTGGCCGGGGCCCTATGGTGGAGTCCACTTGGGACTCCACCCCCACTAGGGCTGGCCGGCCATGGAGGTGGAGTCCCTTGTGGACTCCACCTTCCTTGGTGGTTTCTTCCGGACTTTTCTAGAACCTTCTAGAACCTTCCATAGAACCTTCCGCGACATTTTATTTCACATAAAATGACATCCTATATATGAATCTTATTCTCCGGACCATTCCGAACTCCTCGTGATGTCCGGGATCTCATCCGGGACTCCGAACAAATATTCGAACTTCATTCCATAATTCAAGAACTACCATTTCAACATCCAACTTTAAGTGTGTCACCCTACGGTTCGAGAACTATGCGGACATGGTTGAGTACTCACTCCGACCAATAACCAATAGCGGGATCTGGAGATCCATAATGGCTCCCACATATTCAACGATGACTTTAGTGATCGAATGAACCATACACATATATTACCAATTCCCTTTGTCTCGCGATATTTTACTTGTCCGAGGTTTGATCTTCGGTATCACTCTATACCTTGTTCAACCTCGTCTCTGACAAGTACTCTTTACTCGTACCGTGGTATGTGGTCTCTTATGAACTCATTCATATGCTTGCAAGACATTAGACGACATTCCACCGAGAGGGCCCAGGAGTATATCTATCCATCATCGGGATGGACAAATCCCACTGTTGATCCATATGCCTCAACTCATACTTTAGGATACTTAATCCCACCTTTATAGCCACCCATTTACGCAGTGGTGTTTGGTGTAATCAAAGTACCTTTCCGGTATAAGTGATTTACATGATCTCATGGTCATAAGGACTAGGTAACTATGTATCGAAAGCTTATAGCAAATAACTTAATGACGAGATCTTATGCTACGCTTAATTGGGTGTGTCCATTACATCATTCACACAATGACATAACCTTGTTATTAATAACATCCAATGTTCATGATTATGAAACTAATCATCCATTAATCAACAAGCTAGTTTAAGAGGCATACTAGGGACTTCTTGTTTGTCTACATATCACACCAGTACTAAGGTTTAGGTTAATACAATTCTAGCATGATATATAAACATATATCATAAACATAAAGATAAAAATAATAACCACTTTATTATTGCCTCTAGGGCATATCTCCTTGATCTCCCACTTGCACTAGAGTCAATAATCTAGATTACATTGTAATATACCTAACACCCATGGCATTCGGTGTTGGTCATGCTTTGCCCTAGGGAGAGCTTTAGTCAACGGATCTGCTACATTCGGATCGGTGTGTACTTTGCAAATCTTTACTTCTCCATCTTCGATGTACTCGCGAATCGAGTGGTAACGCAGCTTGATATGCTTCAGCCTCTTGTGTGACCTTGGCTCTTGTGCATTGGCGATGGCACCCATGTTATCACGATAAATGATTAATGGGTCCAATGCACTCGGAACCACACCGAGCTCTACAATGAACCTCTTCATCCATACCGCTTCGATGAAGCCTCCGAAGCCGCTTATGTACTACGATTCTCGTTGAAGACTTCGCCACCGTGCCTTGCTTCGAGCTTGCCCGACTTGCTGCAGCACCATTCAATATAAACACGTACCCAGATTGTGACTTAGAGTCATCGGGATCGGTGTTCCAACTTGCATCGGTGTAACCGTTTACAACGAGCTCTTGGTCACCTCCATAACAAAGAAACATATCCTTAGTTCTTTTCAAGTATTTCAGGATATTCTTGACCAGCTGTCCGATGTTCCATTCTGGATCACTTTGATATCTGCTAGTCAAACTAACGGCAGATGTGCTATATCCGGTCTAGTACATAGCATGGCATACATGATAGATCCTACTGCCGAGGCATAGGGGATGTTACACATCCTTTCTCTTTCTTCTGTAGTAGCCGGTCCTTGAGTTTTACTCAATACCTTGCACAGTAACATAGGTAAGAACCCTTTCTTACTTTCGTCCATTCTAAACTTCTTTAGAATCTTGTCCAGATATGTACTCTGTGATAGCCCTATTAGACGTCTTGATCTATCTCTATAAATCTTGATGCCTAATATATACGATGCTTCACCAAGGTCTTTCATTGAAAAACTATTATTCAAATAACCCTTAACATCGCTTAATAGTTCTATATCATTCCCGATCAATAATATGTCATCTACATATAATATCAGGAATGCTACGAGCTCCCACTCACTTTCTTGTAAATACAGGCCTCTCCATGACCTTGTATAAACCGAAGTCTTTGATCACCTTATCAAAGCGTCGGTTCCAACTTCTCGATGCTTGCTTCGGTCCATAGATTGAACGCTGAAGTTTGCATACTTTGTCGGCATTTTTAGGATCGACAAAACCTTTGGGTTGTACCATATACAACTCTTCCTCAATGTCTCCATTAAGGAACGCCGTTTTGACATCCATCGCCAAATCTCATAATCGAAAAATGCAGCTATTGCTAACAAAATCCTCACAGATTTCAGCTTCGCTACAGGTGAGAAAGTCTCATCGTAGTCAACTCCTTGAATTTGTCGGAAACCCTTTGCGACAAGTCGAGCTTTATAGACAGTAATATTACCATCAGCATCTGTTTTTCTCTTTGAAGATCCATTTATTTTCGACAGCCTTTCGGCTATCAGGTAAGTCTACCAAAGTCCATACTTTGTTATCATACATGGATCCCATTTCGGATTTCATGGCTTCTTGCCATTTGTTGGAATACGGGCTCATCATCGCTTCTTCATACGTCGCGGGGTCCTCATCATTGTTATCCACAATCATGACATTTAGACAAGGATCATACCAATCGGAGTGGCACGTTCCCTTGTCGATCTGCGAGGTTCGATGGTTTCCTCGTTCGAAGTTTCATGATCATTATCATTAGCTTCCTCTGTTGCCGGTGTAGGCGGTACAGTACAACTTCCGATCTTTGCGCTACTCGATCAACGAGTATAGATTCATCAATCTCATCGAGTTCTACTTTTCTTCCAGTCACTTCTTTAGTGAGAAATTCTTTCTCAAGAAAGGTTCCGTTCTTAGCAACAAAGATTTTGCCTTCGGATCTGTGATAGAAAGTGTATCCTATAGTTTCCTTAGGATAACCTATGAAGACGCATTTCTCCGCTTTGGGTTCTAGCTTGTCCGGTTGTAACTTCTTTACATAGGCTTCGCAACCCCAAACTTTCAGAACGACTGACTTAGGTTTCTTATTAAACCATAATTCATACGGTGTCGTTTCTACGGATTTTGATGGTGCTCTATTTAAAGTGAATGCGGCTGTCTCTACTGCATAACTCCAAAATGATAACGGCAAATCAGTAAGAGACATCATACTACGAACCATATCTAAGAGAGTTCGATTACGACGTTCGGACACACCGTTTCGTTGAGGTGTTCCCGGCGGTGTCAATTGTGAAAGTATTCCGCATTTCTTTAAATGCATGCCAAACTCATAACTCAGATATTCACCTCCACGATCAGATCGTAGAAATTTGATCTTCTTGTTACGTTGATTTTCTACTTCACTTTGAAATTCCTTAAACTTCTCGAAAGTTTCGGATTTATGTTTCATGAAATAGATATACCCATATCTACTCAGATCATCTGTGAAGGTTAGAACATAACGATAACCACCGCGCGATGCTACGCTCATTGGTCCACATACATCGGTATGTATGATTTCCAATAAGTCGGTGGCTCGCTCCATCATCTGAGAGAATGGAGTCTTTGTCATTTTTCCCATTAGACATGCTTCGCATCTATCAAGTGACTCAAAGTCAAGTGATTCAAGTAATCCATCAGTATGGAGTTTCTTCATGCGTTTCACTCCAATATGACCAAGGCAGCCGATTGCCACATATAAGTAGAATTATCATTTAGTTTAATTCGCTTAGCATCAATGTTATGTATATGTGTATCACTACTTTCGAGATCTAACGAAATAAGCCATTCTTTTGTGGTGCTCGACCATAAAAGATATTATTCATAAAAATAGAACAACCATTATTCTCAGACTTGAATGAATAACCGTCTTGCATTAAACAAGATCCAGATATAATGTTCATGCTCAACGCAGGTACATAATAACAATTATTTAGGCTTAAAACTAATCCCGAAGGTAGATGTAGAGGAAGTGTCCCGATTGCGATCACATTGACCTTGGATCCGTTTCCAACGCATCGTCACTTCATCTTTCAGCGGTTGTCGTTTATTCTTTAGTTCCTGTTTGAGTTACAAATATGAGCAACCGAACCGGTATCAAATACCAGTGTACTAGAACGAGAACTAGTGAGATAAACATCTATAACATGTATATCGAGATATACCTTCTTTCTTCTTCTTGACAAGGCCGCTCTTTAGATCAGCCGGATACTTGGAGCAATTACGCTTCGGTGTCCCTTCTTCTTGCGATAATAGCACTCAGCATCGGGCTTAGGGCCGTTCTTAGGTTTCATAGGAGGCGTGGCAGCTTTCTTGCCACCCTTCTTGAATTTTCCCTTAGACTTGCCCTGTTTCTTGAAACTGGTGGTCTTGTTGACCATCAACACTTGGTGCTCTTTCTTGATCTCAATCTCAGCAGCTTTTAGCATGCCAAAGAGTTCGAGGTAACTCCTTGTTCATGTTACGCATATTGTAGTTCATCACAAAGTTCTTGTAACTTGGTGGCGATGATTGAAGGACACGATTAATCCCCGATCTGTTAGGAATCACTATTCCCAAGTCATCGAAGTTTCTTCGCATGCCCGGTCATGGCGAGCATGTGCTCACTAACGGAGCTGCCTTCTTCCATCATACAGGTGAAGAAATGTTTCGATGCTTCATAGCATTCCTTGCCGCATGAGTCTCGAATATAGCTTTCAGCTCATTCATCAACTCATGAGGATCATGGTGCTCAAAACGTTTTTGAAGATCGGATTCAGGATCGCACAGGATGGCACACGAACTTGAGAGTACCGAGTTTTCCGAGTTGCGTAAACAGCTTTTACTTCATCGGATTCATCTTCTGCGGGAGGGTCACCTAGCGGTGCATCAAGCACAAATTGCAGATTTCCGCCGAGAGAGGAAGATCCTCACATGACGGAACCGATCGGTGAAGTTGCTACCGTTGCTCTTAAGTTTCTCTTTCTCTAGGAACTGATTAAAATTGATTGAGGACGCCATCTCTACAACATATATTTGCAATAGTTTAGACTAAGTTTATGACAAATTGAGTTCAAATTTTAATTCAACATAATTAAAACCCTAGGTGAACTCCCACTCAAAACAATATCCCTCGCATTGTCTTAGTGATCACACGAACCAAATCCACCGCACCTAAACCCGATCATCACGAGAAAAGGTGTGATTTCAATGGCGAACACTCATAGTGTTCATCATATCAACCATATGATTCATGCTCTACCTTTTGGTATCACGTGTTCCGAGACCATGTCTGTACATGCTAGGCTCGTCAAGGCCACCTTAGTATCCGCATGTGCAAAACTGTCTTGCACCCGTTGTATGTACTTATCGAATCTATCACACCCGATCATCACGAGATGCTTCGAAACGATAAGACTTAATAACGGTGCTACTAAGGATGAACACTTTATTATCTTGAGATTTTAGTGAGGGATCATCTTATAATGCTACCGTCGCGATCTAAGCAAAATAAGATGCATAAAAAGGATTAACATCACATGCAGTTCATATGTGATATGATATGGCCCTTTTGTTCTTGTGCCTTTGATCTTCATCTCCAAAGCACGGATATGATCTCTATCATCTTCGGGCATGATCTCCATCATCGTCGGCGTAGCACCAAGGTCAATGGCACCGTCTTCATGTTTGTCCTCCATGTAGCAACTATTACAACTACTTTGAAATACTACTCAACATGAAATTTAAAGACAACCATAAGGCTCCTGCCGGTTGCCACAATACAATAATGATCATCTCATACATATTCATCATCATATCATGGCCATATCACATCACCAAACCCTGCAAAAACAAGTTAGACGTCTCTAATTTGGTTTGCATATTTTACGTGGTTTAGGGTTTTCGAGAGAGATCTAATCTACCTACGAACATGAACCACAACGTTGATACTAATGTTTTCAATAGAAGAGTAAATTGAATCTTTACTATAGTAGGAGAGACAGACACCCGCAAAGCCTCTTATGCAATACAAGTTGCATGTCGAACGAGGAACAAGTCTCATGAACGCGGTCATGTAAAGTTAGTCCGAGCCGCTTCATCCCACTATGCCATAAAGATGCAAAGTACTCAAACTAAAGATAACAAGAGCATCAACGCCCACAAACCATTGTGTTCTACTCGTGCAACCATCTATGCATAGACACGGCTCTGATACCACTGTATGATAACGTTGCATAGAAAACAAAATTTTTCCTACCGCGAACACGCAATCCAAGCCAAGATGCAATCTAGAAGACGGTAGCAACGAGGGGGTATCGAGTCTCACCCTTGAAGAGATTCCAAAGCCTACAAGATGAGGCTCTTGTTGCTGCGGTAGACGATCACTTGCCGCTTGCAAAAGCGCGTAGAAGATCTTGATCACGATCGGTTCCGGCGCCACGAACGGGCAGCACCTCCGTTCTCGGTCACACGTTCGGTTGTTGATGAAGACGACGTCCACCTCCCCGTTCCAGCGGGCAGCGGAAGTAGTAGCTCCTCTTGAATCCGACAGCACGACGGCGTGGTGTCGGTGGCGGTGTAGAAGTCCGGCGGAGCTTCGCTAAGCAAACCGGACAATATGAAGTGGAGGAGCAAAGCTAGGGTTTGGGAGGGGTGGCCGGCCACTCAAGGGGGCGGCCAAGCTATGGTCTTGGGGTGGCCGGCCCCCTCCCTTGGCCCCTCATTATATAGGTGGATCCCAAGTGTTGGTGTCCAAGTCTTCGAATAAGACCCGAAACCAAAACCTTCCATAGGAGGGGGCAAACCTAGCCCAACTAGGACTCCCACCCAAAGGTGGGATTCCCACCTCCCATGTGGGGGGGTGGCCGGCCCCCTATGGTGGAGTCCACTTGGGACTCCACCCCCACTAGGGCTGGCCGGCCATGGAGGTGGAGTCCCTTGTGGACTCCACCTTCCTTGGTGGTTTCTTCCGGACTTTTCTAGAACCTTCTAGAACCTTCCATAGAACCTTCCGCGACATTTTATTTCACATAAAATGACATCCTATATATGAATCTTATTCTCCGGACCATTCCGGAACTCCTCGTGATGTCCGGGATCTCATCCGGGACTCCGAACAAATATTCGAACTTCATTCCATAATTCAAGAACTACCAATTCAACATCCAACATTAAGTGTGTCACCCTACGGTTCGAGAACTATGCGGACATGGTTGAGTACTCACTCCGACCAATAACCAATAGCGGGATATGGAGATCCATAATGGCTCCCACATATTCAACGATGACTTTAGTGATCGAATGAACCATACACATATATTACCAATTCCCTTTGTCTCGCGATATTTTACTTGTCCGAGGTTTGATCTTCGGTATCACTCTATACCTTGTTCAACCTCGTCTCCTGACAAGTACTCTTTACTCGTACCGTGGTATGTGGTCTCTTATGAACTCATTCATATGCTTGCAAGACATTAGACGACATTCCACCGAGAGGGCCCAGAGTATATCTATCCGTCATCGGGATGGACAAATCCCACTGTTGATCCATATGCCTCAACTCATACTTTCCGGATACTTAATCCCACCTTTATAGCCACCCATTTACGCAGTGGTGTTTGGTGTAATCAAAGTACCTTTCCGGTATAAGTGATTTACATGATCTCATGGTCATAAGGACTAGGTAACTATGTATCGAAAGCTTATAGCAAATAACTTAATGACGAGATCTTATGCTACGCTTAATTGGGTGTGTCCATTACATCATTCACACAATGACATAACCTTGTTATTAATAACATCCAATGTTCATGATTATGAAACTAATCATCCATTAATCAATAAGCTAGTTTAAGAGGCATACTAGGGACTTCTTGTTTGTCTACATATCACACATGTACTAATGTTTCGGTTAATACAATTCTAGCATGATATATAAACATTTATCATAAACATAAAGATATAAATAATAACCACTTTATTATTGCCTCTAGGGCATATCTCCTTCACATTCGATCACTAAGTCATCGTTGAATATGTGGGAGCCATTATGGATCTCCAGATCCCGCTATTGGTTATTGGTCGGAGAGAGATCTCGACCATGTCTACATAGTTCGCGAACCGTAGGGTGACACACTTAAGGTTTGATGTCGTTTAAGTAGATATGGAATAAGGAATGGAGTTCGAAGTTTTGTTCGGAGTCTCGGATGGGATCCAGGACATCACGAGGAGGTCCGGAATGGTCCGGAGAATAAGATTCATATATAGGAAGTCATATTCCAAGTTTGGAAATGATCCGGTGCATTTATGGCAGGTTCTAGAAGGTTCTAGAAAAGTCCGGAAGAAATCACCATGGAAAGTGGCGTCCCGAAGGGACTCCACCTTGCATGGCCAGCCAAACCCTAAGGGGTGGAGTCCCAGGTGGACTCCACCATAGGTGGCCGGCCACCCCACCTAAGGGAAAGGTGGGAGTCCCACCTTGGGTAGGACTCCCCCCTTGAGTAGGTTTCCCACCTATGGGAGGTTTTGTTGTTGGGGTCTTATTCGAAGACTTGGACTACAACTCTTGGGGATTTCCACCTATATAATGAGGAGGAGAGGGAGGGGGCAGCCACTCTTGGCCGCACCACCTAGGGCTTCCCATGGCCGGCGCCCTAGCCACCCCCTCTCCCCAAACCCTAGCCTCTCCTCCTCCACATAATACTCCCGCAGCGCATAGGCGAAGCCCTGCCGGAGTTCTCCACCACCACCGCCACCACGCCGTCATGCTGCCGGGATTCCGAGGAGGATCTACTACTTCCGCTGCCCGCTAGAACGGGGAGAAGGACGTCGTCATCAACACCGTACGTGTGACCGAGTACGGAGGTGCTGCCCGATTGTGGCACCGTCAAGATCTTCTACGCGCTTTTGAAAGCGGCAAGTGATCGTCTACCGCAGCAACGAGAGCCTCCTCTCGTAGGCTTTGGAACTCTTCAAGGGTTAGTCTCGTTCATCCCCTCGTTGCTACCATCTTCTAGATTGCATCTTGGCTTGGATTGCGTTCTCGCGGTAGGAAATTTTTTGTTTTCTATGCTACGAATCCCTACAGATAGTAGGATGGCAAAATACATTACTTAACAGAAGTGTGTATTAAAGGTGTATACAAGATACAACCAATTGTTTTGCTAGTCCGTGGAATACTAGATAGGTAAACAAACTTCAATTGGATGAAGTGAGTATCACGGAGTTGGAATCTTCACCGGATGAAATAGTCAAAGAGTTTTTGATTTCATCAGAAACGATGAAGAGGCTTGCATTTGCAAGAAATTAAGTGGGAGCGCTGAGACATATTTATAATACTTTATGTAGATACATATAGTTGGTTATAAATGATGTAATTATATACTTGATTATAAAAGGTTTCATTGAGAATTAACTTCAATGAAAGGATATGGACTGAAACATATTTAGTGTCAAGATCTATGAAGATAGATTGAAACACATAATAAGTTTAAGTCAAAGTACATAGAAAGAATATTGAAGTAGTTCAATATAGAAATATTAAGAAAATGTTCTTGTCATGTGAAGTTTTAACAAAACTTGAGTGTATCTGACACTCAATGAGTAAAAACACATGAGTGATTTAGATCACAATTAATATGTACACAATCAGATGTCCTGTACTCTAAAATGTTAGGAGCATATACCAGAATGATTCATGTGATGATCATTGGACAAACAGTAAGAATATCCCTATGTACTTTAGAAGAACCATGGATATATAAATATTTTTGTATGGAGAAATGACAAACAAATCTCTGTAAGGTGTTGCACCGATATTGGTTTTGTCACATATAAAAAAATAAAATTTCAATCTCAAAATTAGGCTAAGTGTTGTTTAAAAGGTAGCACAATGCTAGATTTAGAAGAGTTCTAAATATTGTGACGGATTCTACAAACGAAGGCAGAATATGTCATTGTTTTGACAATGACTGAGGATGTTAAGTCAAGAGGTTCTTTGAGAACTTGGTGTAGTTCCGATAGTGTCAGAACTTTGAAGCTATATTGTGTATGACAATATTAGTGACATATTTCAGACCGCGGAATTAAGGTTCCACCAGAAGACCAAACATATTTAATGCCGACTCATTTGGAAAATAAGTGATGCGTGAAGACGCAAATGAATTGCAAAATACATACGTTTCTGAGTGTGTCAGAACCGTTGACTAAAGCTCTCCCTAGGGCAAAGTATGACCAACACCAGAATGCCATGGGTGTTAAGTACCTTACAATGTAATCTAGATTATTGACTCTAGTGCAAGTGGGAGACTGTTGGAGATATGCCCAAGAGGCAATAATAAAAGTGGTTATTATATATCTTTATGTTTATGATAAAAGTTTATATATCATGCTATAATTGTATTAACCGAAACATTGATACATGTGTGTTATGTAAACAACAATGAGTCCCTAGTAAGCCTCTTGTATAACTAGCTTGTTGATTAATAGATGATCATCGTTTCATGATCATGAACATTGGATGTTATTAATAACAAGGTTATGTCATTATGTGAATGATATAATGGACACACCCATATAAGCGTAGCATAAGATCACGTCATTAAGTTATTTGCTATAAGCTTTCGATACATAGATACCTAGTCCTTATGACCATGAGATCATGTAAATCACTTATACCGGAAAGGTACTTTGATTACATCAAACGCCACTGCGTAAATGGGTGGTTATAAAGGTGGGATTAAGTATCCGGAAAGTATGAGTTGAGGCATATGGATCAACAGTGGGATTTGTCCATCCCGATGACGGATAGATATACTCACGGGCCCTCTCGGTGGAATGTCGTCTAATAGCTTGCAAGCATATGAATGGTTCATAAGAGACCACATACCACGGTACGAGTAAAGAGTACTTGTCATGAGACGAGGTTGAACGAGGTATAGAGATACCAATGATCAAACCTCGGACAAGTAAAATATCGCGTGACAAAGGGAATTGGTATCGTATGTGAATGGTTCATTCGATCACTAAAGTCATCGTTGAATATGTGGGAGCCATTATGGATCTCCAGATCCCGCTATTGGTTATTGGTCGGAAAGAAGTCTCAACCATGTCTACATAGTTCGCGAACCGTAGGGTGACACACTTAAGGTTTGATGTCGTTTAAGTAGATATGGAATATGGAATGGAGTTCGAAGTTTTGTTCGGAGTCTCGGATGGGATCCAGGACATCACGAGGAGTTCCAGAATGGTCCGGAGAATAAGATTCATATATAGGAAGTCACTTTCCAAGTTTGGAAATGATCCGGTGAATTTATGGAAGGTGGTTTCTAGAATTATCCGGAAATAATTCACTATGGAAGGAGGAGTCCCGGAGGGACTCCACAAACCCTAACCAGCCAACCAAGTGGGAGGGTGGAGTCCATGGTGGACTCCACCTCCTTGGCCGGCCAAGAAAAGGGGAAAGGGGAGAGTCCCTGTCCCTCTAGGTTTCGTCCATAAGGCAGTTTTTCTGTTGGGGTCTTATTCGAAGACTTTGGGCAAACCCTTGGGGTTCCACCTATATAATGAGGAGGAGAGGGAGGGGGCAGCCCATGGCTTGGCCGCACCACCCCTGCCCCCTTGAGGCCGGCGCCCATGGCACCCCCTCTCCCCAAACCCTAGCCTCCCCTCCTCCACATACAAACTCCCGCAGCGCATAGGCGAAGCCCTGCCGAAGTTCTCCACCACCACCGCCACCACGCCGTCGTGCTGCCGGGATTCCAAGGAGGATCTACTACTTCCGCTGCCCGCTGGAACGGGGAGAAGGACGTCGTCATCAACACCGAACGTGTGACCGAGTACGGAGGTGCTGCCCGATTGTGGCACCGTGATCAAGATCTTCTACGCGCTTTTGCAAGCGGCAAGTGATCGTCTACCGCAGCAATAAGAGCCTACTCTTATAGGCTTTGGAAATCTTCAAGGGTGAGTCTTGATCATCCCCTCGTTGCTCCCGTCTTCTAGATTGCATCTTGGCTTGGATTGCGTTCTCGCGGTAGGAAATTTTTTGTTTTCTATGCAACGTATCCCTACACTAGCTTGTCCGGTTGTAACTTTTTTACATAGGCTTCGCAACCCCAAACTTTAAGGAACGACAGCTTAGGTTTCTTATTTAACCATAATTCATACGGTGTCGTTTCAACGGATTTTGATGGTGCTCTATTTAAAGTGAATGCGGCTGTCTCTAATGCATAACTCCAAAATAATAACGGCAAATCAGTAAGAGACATCATAGAACGAACCATATCTAAGAGAGTTTGATTACGACGTTCGGACACACCGTTTCGTTGTGGTGTTCCCGGCGGTGTCAATTGTGAAAGTATTCCGCATTTCTTTAAATGCATGCCAAACTCATAACTCAGATATTCACCTCCGCGATCAGATCGTAGAAATTTAATCTTCTTGTTACGTTGATTTTCTACTTCACTTTGGAATTCCTTAAACTTCTCGAAAGTTTCGGATTTATGTTTCATGAAATAGATATACCCATATCTACTCAAATCATCTGTGAAGGTTAGAACATAACGATAACCACCGCGCGAGGCTACACTCATTGGTCCACACACATCGGTATGTATGATTTCCAATAAGTCTGTAGCTCGCTCCATAATACCAGAGAATGGAGTCTTAGTCATTTTTCCCATTAGACATGCTTCGCATCTATCAAGTGACTCAAAGTCAAGTGATTCAAGTAATCCATCGGTATGGAGTTTCTTCATGCGTTTCACTCCAATATGACCAAGGCAGCGGTGCCACATATAAGTAGAATTATCATTCAATTTAATTCGCTTAGCATCAATGTTATGAATATGTGTATCACTACTATCGAGATCTAACAGAAATAAACCATTCTTTTCAGGTGCTCGACCATAAAAGATATTATTCATAAAAATAGAACAACTATTATTCTCAGACTTGAATGAATAACCGTCTTGCATTAAACAAGATCCAGATATAATGTTCATGCTCAACGCGGGTACAAAATAACAATTATTGAGGTTTAAAACTAATCCCGAAGGTAGATGTAGAGGAAGTGTGCCGACAGCGATCACATCGACTTTGGATCCATTTCCAACGCGCATCGTCACTTCATCCTTCAATAGTCTTCGTTTATTCTTTAGTTCCTGTTTCGAGTTACAAATATGAGAAACCGAACCAGTATCAAATACCCAGGTACTAGTACGAGAACCAGTAAGATAAACATCTATAACATGTATATCAGATATACCTTCTTTCTTCTTCTTGACAAGGCCGCTCTTCAGATCCGCCAAATACTTGGAGCAATTACGCTTCCAGTGTCCCTTCTCCTTGCAGTAATAGCACTCAGCATCAGGCTTAGGGCCAGTCTTAGGTTTCACAGGAGGCGTGGCAGCTTTCTTGCCACCCTTCTTGTTTTTGCCTTTAGACTTGCCCTGTTTCTTGAAACTAGTGGTCTTGTTGACCATCAACACTTGGTGCTCTTTCTTGATCTCAATCTCAGCAGATTTTAGCATGGCGAAGAGTTCAGGTAACTCTTTGTTCATGTTCTGCATATTGTAGTTCATCACAAAGTTCTTGTAACTAGGTGGCAGTGATTGAAGGACACGATTAATCCCCAGTCTGTTAGGAATCACTATTCCCAAGTCACTGAGTTTCTTCGCATGCCCGGTCATGGCGAGCATGTGCTCACTAATGGAGCTGCCTTCTTCCATCATGCAACTGAAGAAGTGTTTCGATGCTTCATAGCATTCCACGGCCGCATGAGTTTCAAAGATAGTTTTCAACTCATTGACCAACTCATGAGGATCGTGGTGCTCAAAACATTTTTGAAGATCGGCTTCCAGACTGCATAGGATGGCACACTGAACTTGAGAGTACCGAGTTTTCCGAGTCGCGTTAACATTCTTTACTTCATCGGTTTCAGTTTCTGCAGGAGGGTCACCTAGCGGTGCATCAAGCACATATTGCAGGTTTCCACCATTGAGGAAGATCCTCACATGACGGAACCAGTCGGTGAAGTTGCTACCGTTGCTCTTAAGCTTTTCTTTCTCTAGGAACTGGTTAAAATTGATTGGGGACGCCATATCTACAACATATATTTGCAATAGTTTAGACTAAGTTTATGACAAATTGTGTTCAAATTTTAATTCAACAAAATTAAAAACTAGGTGAACTCCCACTCAAAACAATATCCCTCGAATTGTCTTAGTGATCACACGAACCAAATCCACCACACCAAGTCCGATCATCACGAGACAAGATGTAACTTCAATGGCGAACACTCAAAGTGTTCATCATATCAATCATATGATTCAGGCTCTACCTTTCGGTATCACGTGTTCCGAGACCATGTCTGTACATGCTAGGCTCGTCAAGGCCACCTTAGTATCCGCATGTGCAAAACTGGCTTGCACCCATTGTATGCACTCGTTGAGTCTATCACACCCGATCATCACGAGATGCTTCGAAACGACAAGTCTTGGAAACGGTACTACTAAGGATGAACACTTTATTATCTTGATATTTTAGTGAGAGGGATCATCTTATAATGCTACCGTCGCGATCTAAGCAAAATAAGATGCATAAAAGGATTAACATCACATGCAGTTCATATGTGATATGATATGGCCCCTTTGTCTTTGCGCCTTTGATCTTCATCTCCAAAGCACGGACATGATCTCCATCATCAACGGGCGTGATCTCCATCATCGTCGGCGTAGCATCAAGGTGAATGGCGCCGTCTTCATGATTGTTCTCCCATGTAGCAACTATTACAACTTCTTTGAAATACTACTCAACATGAAATTTAAAGACAACCATAAGGCTCCTGCCGGTTGCCACAATACAATAATGATCATCTCATACATATTCATCATCACATTATGGCCATATCACATCACCAAACCCTGCAAAAACAAGTTAGACGTTCTCTAATTTGGTTTGCATATTTTACGTGGTTTAGGGTTTTCGAGTGAGATCTAATCTACCTACGAACATGAACCACAACGGTGATACTAGTGTTGTCAATAGAAGAGTAAATTGAATCTTCACTATAGTAGGAGAGACAGACACCCGCAAAGCCACTTATGCAATACAAGTTGCATGTCGAGCGTGGAGCAAATCTCATGAACGCGGTCATGTAAAGTTAGCCCGAGCCGCTTCATCTCACTATGCCACAAAGATGCAAAGTACTCAAACTAAAGACAACATAAGCATCAACGCCCACAAAACCATTGTGTTCTACTCGTGCAACCATCTATGCATAGACACGGCTCTGATACCACTGTATGGATTCGTTGCATAGAAAACAAAAAAATTCCTACCGCGAGAACGTAATCCAAGCCAAGATGCAATCTAGAAGACGGGAGCAACGAGGGGATGAACGAGACTCACCCTTGAAGATTTCCAAAGCCTACAAGATGAGGCTCTTGTTGCTGCGGTAGACGATCACTTGCCGCTTTCAAAAGAGCGTAGAAGATCTTGACGGTGCCACAAACTGGCAGCACCTCCGTACTCGGTCACACGTTCGGTGTTGATGAAGACGACGTACTTCTCCCCGTTCCAGCGGGCAGCGGAAGTAGTAGCTCCTCCTTGAATCCGGCAGCACGACGGCGTGGTGGCGGTGGCGATGGAGATCTCCGGCGGAGCTTCGCTAAGCGTTGCGGGAGAGGTGGAGGAGTGGGGCGGCTAGGGTTTGGGGAGAGGGGGTGGCCGGCCTCCAAGGGGTGCGGCCAAGGTGGTGGCTTTGGGGTGGCCGGCCCCCTCCCCTTGCCCCTCATTATATAGGTGGAACCCCCAAGTGTTGGACTACAAGTCTTCGAATAAGACCCCAACCCAAAACCTTCCATGTGTAGGGAAACCTACCCAAGGTGGGATTCCCACCTCAAGTGGGACTCCCACCCTTCCATGAGGGGGGTGGCCGGCCACCCTTGGTGGAGTCCACCTGGGACTCCACCCCTCTAGGGTTGGCCGACCATGGGAGGTGGAGTCCCTTCTGGACTCTGCCTTCCAAAGTGATTTCTTCCGGACTTTTCTAGAACCTTCTAGAACCTTCCATAAATGCACCGGATCATTTTCAAACTTATAAAATGACTTCCTATATATGAATCTTATTCTCCGGACCATTCCGGAACTCCTCGTGATGTCCGGGATCCCATCTGAGACTTCGAACAATACTTCGAACTCCATTCCATATTCAAGTTCTACTAATACAACATCAAACCTTAAGTGTGTCACCCTACGGTTCGCGAACTATGTAGACATGGTTGAGAACTCTCTCCGACCAATAACCAATAGCGGGATCTGGAGATCCATAATGGCTCCCACATATTCAACGATGACTTAGTGATCGAATGAACCATTCACATACGATACCAATTCCCTTTGTCACGCGATATTTTACTTGTCCGAGGTTTGATCATCGGTATCACTCTCTATACCTTGTTCAACCTCGTCTCCTGACAAGTACTCTTTACTCGTACCGTGGTATGTAGTCTCTTATGAACTTATTCATATGCTTGCAAGCTAATTAGACGACATTCCACCGAGAGGGCCCAGAGTATATCTATCCGTCATCGGGATGGACAAATCCCACTGTTGATCCATATGCCTCAACTCATACTTTCCGGATACTTAATCCCACCTTTATAATTACCCATTTACGCAGTGGCGTTTGATGTAATCAAAGTACCTTTCCGGTATAAGTGATTTACGTGATCTTATGGTCAAAAGGACTAGGTGACTATGTATCGAAAGCTTATAGCAAATAACTTAATGACGTGATCTTATGCTACGCTTAATTTGGGTGTGTCCATTACATCATTCATATAACTAGCACAGTGGCCCTCGCAAATGCGAGGGCATCATCTTTATGTGTACGTTGATAGTTTTGTAGATTTTTTTTTATGTAAGTACAAAAATATGGTCATGTAATTGTAGCACATTTGTGAAAGTCCTTGATATTTTCTCCAATGGTCGGATGCAACAGCAGAGGGTGTGTCTGTGTTTTGTATTAGGAAACGTTGCTTGGAGGGGGGTTTAAATTGAAGATCATTGTTTCATGGTGATGCTCTATGGAAATGGATAATTGGTTATCATTCATTTATTTTTTGCGAATTAGTTGCTTGAATTTCCTGTTGGCTAATATTGTGTATGATAAATATAGCATGTCATGATTGTATTGTAGCGACATGTTCTCCTATGCCGGAATATAGCATCTAAAACACACAACATTATATGTAGGACCAGGGATTTGGTTACCGCCCGGGAAATCCGGTTCCCGGCCAGGAACCGGATATCCCGACCACCCCCGGGAATTGGTCTTACCGGGCGAAAATTCCCGAAATTTTTGGATTTTAGTGAAAATTTAAAATTTTAGCGAATATTCTATATAATTTTAGCGAATATTCTCTTAAAATTCAAATTTCGAATTTTTAATTCGTCCGGTAACCGGTCGGGACCGGGAATCCCGATCCCCCCCGGGATTTTTTTCCTGTCGGGAGCCAAAACCTTGTGTAGGACACCTTAATAATAAGAATTTTCATTTAACCTGATCCAAATATTTATTACTCAGGTATAATATGTAATATACATTAGGTTTTCACTGTTCATTTTGTAATAATCCTTCAGTCCAATAAAATATGTCTTAACTTTGTCTAAATGTGGATTATCAATACACTAAACCACCTCTAGATGCATCTAAATATAGACAAAATTGAGACATCTTTTGTTGGACGGACGGGTACACTATTTCGTCTGAACCATATTTTGACATATAACTCTTTTGTTTTACGGCCGACCGGAATACACATAATATATTTTTATGGGTCTCCTGTGTTGCAAGATTGTATTTTTTCTAAATCTGCAACTCAGCGCATGCTTGTAGCAACAGTTCTGTTTCGAGCTTGTAATAGCAAAATGAGAGTTTTTTTTTTGAAACCTATAGCAAAATGAGAGCTAATTCATGGTTATTTTAAACTTGTGTACGTGCATAACGTAAGGGATCGAGGAAATCAAAGCAGCGTCCGCTGCCGTGCTAGACGTAAATTGTAAGATAATCCGGCTAGTACGCTAGTACATGTGCAATTGACATTGCATGGATAGCATTAAGCTCATAAATAACGGTTAAACATGTGAATAAGGCTTGGCTGGTTGAAAATTTGTGCACTGCCTGACAATTCAATGCATATTAATTATTGAGATTCTATTCTATGTGATGATGTCAGGATACTTCAGTGAAATTATCCACAATTGTTTTTACACCCAGATTGCATCAGCTCGCTCCAAATCACATATTAATCAGAATCTCCGAAGGCACAAAGCAACGCTAATCTATAAATTCGAGCATTCGTTGCCTCGTTGAAGCACCGCACCTGGCAGCACAACATCAGCGCAGCCGGAGCACTTCTTGCCTTCTTCCGCCGAGCTCGTGCTTGTACCAGGCACCTCTACCATCCTAGCCTAAATCGAAGCAGCCCGCACACCGAAGCCTTTCTGAAGCTAACCACCAGCGCCCCATACTTCAGCACTCAGCCGCTTCTCGTTCGCCACCGACAACATGTCCAACCGAGGCGTCCTAGGCGTTAACAGCGACCAGCTCGGTGGCAGGGTTGGAGTAGTCACAGGGAAGCTAGCTTGGTAGCTCCTGGTCTCCAGCGAGATGGGGTTTTTTCCGCCTAACCGCGTTGTCGCCACTGTCAATGGCGAACAGTTCGCAGCTATCTTCACCGCCCCCTAGTTCGCAGTTATCTTCACCGTCCCCTTCTCCATGGCGCATCGATCCACGAGATACGCAGCATAAGCAGCCTGGCCTGATCAAGGAGCTCCTTCTCCTCCATCTCCTTTTCGTGGCGATTGGCAGCGAGATAGCAACGGCCGGCGTGATCGACCGCGTTCTCGCCGCTGCCTATGGCGTTCAGTCCGCAGCTATCTTCACCGTCCCCTCCTCCGCGGCTCATCGGTCCGTGAGCTACGCATCGTACCTGCATCATAAGCAGCCCGTCAAGCGCTCTTTCTCCTCGCCGCTCCCGTTTGCGGCGATCGGCTGCGAGTAGCAACAATGGCGGAACATACAGGGCTGGTTTAACCTCCTTATTTGATTTGTATTTTTCTTACGATGGAGATACGGACCCAGGAGCCACCAACACCCACCTCCACATGCCGTCGAGCCTCTCGTCGTTGTGTCGTCGTGATCGATTTGTCTCTTCCTATTACATGATTACATTTGTAGAATATGGGGACAAATAAGTGTGCGGCCGATGCAATTCATGTGTATGGATGGAGTCAGTTTCCGTATTTTGACGTGCTATGTTATTCTTTCAAACATGGTAAGCTGGAATAGGGTGTTTAGAAGTCCTCGGCCAGGACGTGTTGGAGTCCTGTACTTTTTTTTTCATATTTGAGGAGTTCTGTACGTGGATTCATATGGCATACTATATCTCCAAACCTTTTTAAAACCTGACTGTATACATGGAATTTGAAAAGAGCTGATCGTGCCTAATCAAATTTGATCTTATTTATCGTTCCGTCGAAGAACATATGCAAGTTGTATACTCCATCTTTTTTTTGGGAAAAAAATACATATCCAATCTGTGTGGTTCCACTTTCACCATGTTCCAGTCCTTTTATTTTTTACAAATACCACGTTTCAGCGCAAGGGGTAGATATCGTTCACGTTTTTGTGACACTATTTTTACGTTTTTGGGACACCTATTTGTACCATCCTAGGATGTACGTGTATTGATCATAAGTAAACGATCATAGTAAAAGGGGAGTGCTGGCTTAATTCCAAGAGTCAGTATTCAACACGATTACTTTCTGAGCGTGTCAAGCATCTGGAAGCATATTTGCTTAGCTATCGACATGCTTTTCTGGTTTTCCAAATTGTCTTGTAGCGTGTCAGCCGGGATATTTTGTACGTGACTGATGTTACGTAATATTTTTTTTATTATTTAATCTTAACCGTAAATTTTAGATCTAACCATCAAAATAATTAGGATGATGTGGATTAACGTGGTGTCTCTGTTAAACATCCTTATTTTGCTTTTAGTATATAATAGATGATATAACCTTGTTATTAATAACATCCAATGTTCATGATTATGAAACTAATCATCTATTAATCAACAAGCTAGTTAAGAGGCTTACTAGGGACTCATTGTTGTTTACATAACACACATGTATTAATGTTTCGGTTAATACAATTATAGCATGGTATATAAACATTTATCATAAACATAAAGATATATAATAACCACTTTTATTATTGCCTCTTGGGCATATCTCCAACATTTGGGTCATCGCCCGGAGCCGCCTCGCGCGAGACGACCCGGGGCGAAGGTGGGGAGGGAGGTGAGGGGATGGGAGGGGGTGGTGGTGGAGGGAGGGGGACGGCAGTGGCGCTCGAAGGGTGGAGGGGCGGCGGCTAGGTCTAACCTAGTTTTCTCGGCCTCAACAGAAGACTACTTACAACAATAGTGATAACCATCGCAGATTTAAAGAATACATGTGGTATATACTTGTCATCGAGCAAACCTGGTATTCCAAGTATAATTTAAAAACCCTAAACTCATACGCAGGTTTGCCGAAATAGACCTTGAATTTTAAATCTCTGTCATGTGTACCCTAAACTTGCAAATCCCCATCTAAATCAAACCTTGAAACAATTTTCTACGTGAGAAAAAACTCAATTGGTAGTCTCAGTGACAATCAAGACCCACATGTCATATTTAACTCTTTCCATAATCTCTCTTTCCCCAATCCATGGCACGCTCCCCCACTGCCCGCACCGACATAGCTGTAGCCGGCTCGTGCCCAAGGGCCAACATATATTTAGGGTTTAGATAGACTTGTTTCAAACATATCTGATGATGTTCTGTGGTAACATACGAGCAATCTGCTAGTTATACTAGATCTATTGGGGGTGCCACAAGGAAAACATGCCCCCAATACTCGGCAAGTTTTTCCGGCGCCCCTCATAGACCTTCCCAAAGCATAAATCCGGACAGAGAGGGGGCTCTGACTAGAGATGCTCTTTTGAGCAAAGTCTGCGTCAGACCAAAAGGTTGGCTGATGTTTGAATAGTTGCGAAGTCTTTGGTATGCCTATGCTCCACTACCAAACTTAGTTTATTTTTTAGCCAATGTTGGCCAACTTGTAGGGAACAAAAGGCTCAACCAAATTTTGGTAAGGCGATCTTGGGTAAAAACTGACCACAACCTAAATATGCATCATCGAGCCCTGGTAGATGTTGAGACATCAGGAATAGATGCATGATCGCCAAGTCAATCTCCGCTAAACGGATTTTCTGGTAGGCGAGCCCTGGTCAGATCAACCAAGGTCGTGCCTCCATTGTTGATAGTTTATATGTTAGTGCATCAGGAATTTTGATGTTGCATTAGGCATTTTGATTTACTGCAAGATCGCGTGTGCTACATAAACATGTCTAACTCGGGCGATGGATTTTGGTTTTCATGTTGCACTTTCACATTGTTGCATTCACTAGATTTTCAGGTTGCAGAGTTGATGGGTTCTGATCGATTTTCTCCAAGATTTTTCTACATTCGACGAGATATTTTGCATATGCCCTTTCCTTGCTACATGGCATGTTTAAAATGTTGCAACACTTTTACACAAAATTTTAGGGACTATCCATAATTTTGTTGTAGGGATTTCTATTTTCGTGCCCTCGGGTCCTTAGTTGTGCTCAGTTTTCCCCAGCTCGTTAGTTTTTCCTCAGTTTTCCCCTCCCTCTACTTTTAAACCCCTTGCAGACGCTCGGACGGGAGGGTTGCCGTCAGGTCAGAGGCCTTACCGTTACCGTTAATCTGACGGGTGGGGCTGCACAGAGGGCAGTTCCTCTCTGACCCGTCTCGTGCTGACAAATGGGGCCGCTCTATAGGGCTGCCGCAGCCAATAACCAGTGGGGTCATCTATTTTCAGGAAAAGTCATATATTGCCGCTCTGAGGGGCTGCCGCAGCCAATGACCAGTGGGGTCATCTATTTTTCAGAAAAAGACATATATTTGTCGCTCTATGGGGCTGCCGCAGCCAATGACCAGTGGGGTCGTCTATTTATTTATAGAAAATCATATATTGCCGCTCTGTGGGGCCTCCGCAGCCAATGACCGCTGGGGCTATCTATTTATTTAGAGCCGCTGGGCCAATATAATATAGAGCCGCTCTGTGGGGCCGCCTCAGCCCATGGCAGGTGACTATTTTCGTAGCTTAATCTAAAGTGACTCTTATGCTAAACATTGTGCATAATATATATAAAATAGCTAGATCTCTAAATATATAGAAAATAGCTAGTAGATCTCTAAATCGATGCATATGAAGCTACATATATATTCTTGGTCATAATCCCCTTATCTAAAGGGGATGGATGCATGGCTTCACGTTGATACGTCTATTTTGCATCACTATTTTATATCATAATTTACTGTTATTCATTGATATATTTCATATTTAGAGATGATACTTATGTTATTTCATCTATTTTGCATGTTTCATGATTATTGGAGAATCATTCACCGGAGTCAGGATTCTGCTGGAAAAAGCACCGTCAGAATGCAATATTTCTGGAGATCAACAATTGACGGAAATTACACCGAAGATCTTATTTTTTCCAGAAGACGAAGCCAAAAGGAGGGACCGAGGAGGGCCGCCATGGGCCCCCCCATAGGCCGGCGCGGGCCCTGGCCTGGCCGCACCGCCTTGTGGGGAGGGGGCCCACAACCCCCTGCGGCCGCCTCTCCTTCGCGTACTTCTTCGCCCCGAAAACCTAAGCTCCAGGGAATAATCGCAAAGAGACACAGCCGCCTCTGCGGGGCGGAAAAACACCAGAGAGAAAAGAGCTCTCCGGCGGGCAGGAATCCGCCGGGGAAATTCCCTCCCGGAGGGGGAAATCGACGCCATCGTCATCGAGCTGGACTTCATTGGGATCATCATCACCATCATCTCCACCATCGATACCGCCATCTCCACCGCTGCACCTCGTCACCGCTGTAACATTTAGGGTTGAATCTTGATTGTTTGATAGGGGAAACTCTCCCGGTATTGATTACTCCTTGTTATTAATACTATTGAGTGAAACCATTGAACCAAGGTTTATGTTCAGATTGTTATTCATCATCATATCACCTCTGATCATGTTCCATATGATGTCTCGTGAGTAGTTCGTTTAGTTCTTGAGGACATGGGTGAAGTCTAAATGTTAGTAGTGAACTATGTTGATTAATATTCAATGTTATGATATTTAAGTTGTGGTGTTATTCTTCTAGTGGTGTCATGTGAACGTCGACTACATGATACTTCACCTTTATGGGCCTAGGGGAATACATCTTGTATTCGTTTGCTAATTGTGGGGTTGCCGGAGTGACAGCAACCTGAACCCCCGTTGGTATATCGATGCAGGAGGGATAGCAGGATCTCAGAGTTTTAGGCTGTGGTTAGATTTATCTTAATTACTTTCTTGTATTTGCGGATGCTTGCAAGGGGTATAATCACAAGTATGTATTAGTCCTAGGAAGGGCGGTGCATTAGCATAGTTTCACCCACAAAACACTTATCAAAACAATGAAGATTAATCAGCTATATGAAGCGAAAGCACTAGACTAAATTCCCGTGTGTCCTCAAGAACGTTTGGTCATTATAAGTAAACAAATCGGCTTGTCCTTTGTGCTAAAAAGGATTGGGCCACTTGCTGCAACTATTACTCTCGCATTTTATTTACTTGTACTTTATTTATCTGCTATATCAAAGCCCCCTGAATACTTGTCTGTGAGCATTTACAGTGAATCCTTCACCGAAACTGCTTGTCAACACCTTCTGCTCCTCGTTGGGTTCGACACTCTTATTTATCGAAAGTACTACGATACACCCCCTATACTTGTGGGTCATCACACGTCGTCGTCACTTTCTCGTCAGTATCTTCGTCGTCTGAGTAGTAGTACTTCCTGCACATTGTTCTGTCGAACACCTTCACTGTGAGCACATCATCGCCTTCATATTTGAAGTGTGCGTAGCAGCCGAAATCCACACCGTGCGCGATGGCGAAATTCTCCCAGCCCTTGTCGAGATACATCCAGCCTTGTCCGTCAAATAGGACCTCCACGGTCCAGAGATGAGGACCGTAGTCAGCTGCTCGCAGATACACCTTAGCTGGCTCCTGGCCGTCAAGATAGTCCGCAAACTTTTTTGGGAGTGCCTGCAAAGAGATCGAGCGCCGATCGTTTGAAATTAAAGGTTTTTTAGAACATGCCCATAATTAATCACATGCATCATATATGTGGGAACGCGTACGTACCTTCTTGACCAAAGGGTCTTCGTAGATGACGATGAAGAACTCCTCTATGATCAATGGCAGTGTTGACGATGGTGGTGGTGGCAATGATGATGATCCATCACCCCGGCCGCCCCTTCCCCTTCCCCATCCCCTTCCCCTTCCGGTCCGCGTCCGAGACGTGGGTCGAGGGTGCTCCTCGGCAATGCCCTCCGATAGGGGCTTAGGGTTGATGGAATCCTGCAAGCTGACACGAGACATCGGTTCACAGACAAGCGGGGAGAGCGATTTACCCAGGTTCGGGGCCCTCGATGAGGTAAAACCCTTACGTCCTGCCTGTATGTTCTTGATTATGATGATAATGGGTTACAATGGGGTGCCGAATAGTTCGGCTGTGATCTCGTCGAGATGGCTAAGTATTAGGGTAACCTAGCTCTAAGCTTCTGTTGGCTAAGATCACTAAGATTGGTTGCCCCTCGACAGCCCCTCTCCTGGCCTTTATATAGGAGGCCAGGTCTCAAGAGGCCTAATCGAGTACGACTAGGTTTACAGTAGATCTAAACTTTCCTTGTTCGGCTCCTTCCGTGTCTTGTACTTCAAGGAATCTTCCGTTGCACCGTCCTAGTGGCCCACCTTGCCATCGGGTACTTTCATGGGCCTCCAGCTGGACCGTTGTTGCCTGCCAAAACCCACTGGCGAGCAGCGACGAGCAACACAGGGAGCCGGGAGGCTCCCAGGACTGCTGGTGGGCCCTGGTCCCTCGGGCGACGGCCCGCAATGCTCCGGCACACGTCCTGGCAGTTGCAAGGGCGTGCCACCTGACCTATACCTGGTCAGGAAGGTGTTGGATTGCTTCAATTAGTTTCCTGCATGGCAGACACGTAAACATTAAATGAGCCTCGATCGGCTCTCAGGTTACCCTGTGAATCGGCTCAAAGAGCCGATTAACCCATGGTTCATGTTGGATCTACGATAACATGGGGATCCTGCTTTATCAAAACTAAGTTAAATCGACCTACGACAGTTTAGGGCTTTCACCGCATAACTGGAACGTCCTACACGTAGTTGAGCCTGGCAGATACGAAAGATAACAGAAAACTGGTCCAAGAAGAGGCCTAAAAACCAACACAGAGTCGATTCCCGGAACATCCCTTCTAGGATCGGCAAACCATACCTTACGCACTACTGGATCATTCAACCCGTTTGCAAGGCCTAACTATGCAGATATCAAACTAAACCTTGAATAACAAGGAACAACCATAACATATCAGATCTACTAAATAAAGATGAAGCAAGATGCTGCCCTTACACCCAAGATAAGTATAAAGGCAGCTAGATATTGAGGGGCAGCATAACTAAGCAAACATATCAGAAAAGCATCGATGTAAGCCCCAAAACATCTATGATAAACGGTATTACTCGCCATCAACAAGGCTTCAGTACGAGCAACACCAGACAACGAATAAACCGATACTGCCTAGATCGCAAGATGTGATCTAGGCAACATGACGCTTACCTGGAAGAAACCCTCGAAACAAGGGGTGGCGATGCGCCTAGATTGTGTTTGTTGTGAACGTGATCGTCCTCCTTTCTCAATAACCCTAGGTACATATTTATAGTCCGTGGACTTTCTATCTTTGGAATAAACCTAGCTGTGTACGAACCAAACTCTATCTCTTAATTCTAAACTAAAACGTGATCTACTATAATGTACAGATACACGGGCAATCTAGCCCAAATTCTCGCACGAGGCCGATTCATAAACGCTTCATGTGCATATCTTCCAAGCCCATCTCAATCACGGCCCATCTTCTGATTTGGCTAAAATCTGGTGATAACACATGCCCCCCTGGTTTTGGCAATAATAATTTCAAAACCACTCTGTTTTCCTTTATCAGGTCATGCGTTGCAGAGCAGAACTGCTACAGTGCCCTTTCATCATGATGCCTTGCCTTCTCAACTTCTCCGCACTGCACGATTTGACAGTTTTTGCACCGCATCCTCGAAACTGCCACAACATTGAATTATCTTTCACTGTATCCCCTTTATTTAACCGCATCCGAGCAGTTCGCCTCCTCATCCTCTGCATTAGCAATCGAAAAACCCCCTTTCTCCACCACCATGGACTCCTCCTCTGCCTCATCGGGTCTCTCCTTCCAATCCTCCTCCTCCAGCGAGCCGATGCCGGAGTACGACCCAAAAACGGCGTACGAGGCCCGCGCCCCACTGTGGTGGGACGAGACGGATTGGGACTTCGCCGTCGAGTCAGAGGATGACGAATCCTTGACCGACGGGGAGGACAACCTCCAGCTCCTTGTTGACGGGGAGTTGGAGGAAGAGAGCGACGACGACGCCTTCTCCTGGGGCGCGGACCTCTCCTACGACGGAGACGATGAAGCGGAGGACGACACCTCCTCCGAGGACTATCCGCGGGCGAAGCGCTTCCGCGCAGGGTCGGAGGATGACGACGACGATGAAGAAGAAGCCCCCACCGACGGCTCCAACAGCAGCGACGAAGACATCGCCGGCAGCAGCGCCGATAGCGGCGAGGACGGTGACGACGAGGGCAGCGACGGCCCCTAAATTAAGGACTACTAGAGTAGTGCTAGTAGTAGTAATGCATTAGGCAGTAGATCATCCTTTTGAGAGCAATCGGCTCTTATTGTAAAAAATCCCCCTTTTAATCAATGAAGAAGGCTTCCATGTTTGATTTTGCCGATTGTCCAAATAAGTCAACGCACAAAGAGCCGATGGCAACGCATCGGTCTTTCACCATAAAACGCCAGCAAAGCCAGACTTAGGTACCCATTTAGACCGGTCCAAGCGGTCATTCCCCAAATTTCAAACGGTAACCTGTGACCTCCATCTCAGATCTCCCACTGCCTATCAAACAGATTCAACTCGCGGCAACGCGAATCCCAGATCCCCAACCGCGCAGATTCACCTCTGCCGACGAATTAGATGGCGGAATCGTCCCACGCCAACGCTACGGTCTCTGGCCTAAAGGTAATCTTCAACTGCCCCTCGCCATCCGAGCATCGTGTTAGAACTAATAGCAAACATCTGAATTAATGCTTTATTCCATCATTAATTTTAGGTATCAGACATTCTGTTGCCGCATCCTTCTCTTCCAAACTCTCTTTGTCTTGGCCCCCGTACTATCGAGGGTCCTGCCCGTTTGATTTCTTGCGAGGCTCGTAGGATCCCCTTCGTGAATCAGGATTTAGATCTAACTTCTTGGGCCGACTGCTTACGAGCCTAGCCTAATCCTCCTGAAGATTGGGTTTCCTGGTACAGCAGAGTATCCAAAACTTACCAATCCACATGGGAAACCACAGGAATAGCCGATGCTCTGTCCTTATCGTTGTCTCCCCTTGAGAAGCATGAAAACCTTCTAAAAACCATCGGCTACTTCTGGTCTGATGCTCTAAACTGCTTCATGTTTGGCCACGGTCCCATGACACCAACTCTGCTAGATGTGGTGACGATTACTGGCCTAGACATTACATCCCCCAACCCCTCTGCTTTTATGCTGCCAAGGGTTCCTTTTAAGCTCTCTTCCAAAACAGAGTGCACAAACTGGGGTGCTTACCTTCGACGCCACATGAAAAATAAAGGCCCTGTAACAGAGAAAGAACACACAGCCTTCCTAAATTTCTGGCTGGAACACTTCATATTCTGTGGCCCTTCACTTGCTCCAACCAAGAATTACCTTCCTTTGGCCTATGAACTTGCCAGAGGCACCCAGCTTGGCATCGGCAAACTGTTCCTTGGAGAGGTCTATCGATATCTCCAACTAATGTCCGTCAAATTATATTCTCAAAGGACAGTCAAAACGGGAGGTCCCTGGTGGTTTATTCAGTTATGGGCTCAGCTATATTTCCAGAACCACATCCCAAACTTCCCACTTTTGGCCACTCGCACCTTTCCAGATACCAACGGGAAGCAAATCCGATGCACTAGCTACGGCCAAGCTTTGTACAGCCTTCCAGGTAGTAAATTGATCCCCAAAGAAGCATCAAAATGGTTCAGCATTTTCTTCCAAGGCCTGGACAATCCTCTCTTCTTCCCTTACACGAAATCTGAGAATTTCGAGAACCCAGTCTCCTTCAGGCTGGACAGCTTTGCCGATGACACCAGCACCCGACAATTGTATTCCACCATGATCCGTCCATGCTTCCTTCCAGTTGGCATGAGCACATCAAACAGGATCATCAAACCTGGTTATGAGTCCTATCAGCCGGTCGTAGCAGCCCGGCAGTTTGGTCTTGGGCAGGTGTCTCCCCATTTCTTCCTCCATCACTTAACAAAGAGCAGAGCTGACTTGCCCGATATCCTCACCGGTCAGAGGTGTTAGTCTTTCTTTGATGCTCTAGCCATCCCAATCCCTAGCAACCTCTCTTTCACTTCTTCCACCGACGGTTTTGAGACCTAGTGGTCCATGTGGAAAACTCATGCCTTCAGGAGAGCTCTGGGACCGTTGCTGAAACAACTCGATGCTGAATATAACATCCCTGCAGAACAGGTACTACTACTTGCAAATTTTCTTGAAGTGGCTTATAATGTTTTTTAATACCCTTGCTCTGTTTCCTTGCAGCAACAAGATGGTCCAGAACCTACACATGCTGACGGCTCCCCCTTTGAATTCTTCCCACTGGCTCCTATGGTCCTCTTCTGCAAAAACTCGCCACCCTTGAAAAAGGTTGTGATGCAGAGCCAGCCGATTTCACCAAAATCGGCTTCCAAGAGCAGAGTATCTCCGGGGCCAGCTGCCCCCCGAGCCTCAACCAGGGCGAGAACGACGGTGAGGAAAGTAGCCGCCAGGAAAACTTTGAAGCGTCGGAGCCCTTCTCCAGATCAAGAAAGCTTGCACGTACGTCGATCCATGCCTCGACTGATTTCATCTATCCTTATGGGCTTCTGTCAACATGCTTGTGCTTACTACCTCTCCTTTTTATTATTATATAGGCCTCCACCGAGGACAACTCTAGCGAGGATACACCATCCAATCGAGGGGATTCGAGCTCGGACAACTCTGGGAAAACCACCACGCAGAGCCAGCCAGATTTGCCACCATCGGCTTCCAGGAAAAGGCCAGCTCCTGAGCCTGTTGCCCACCAAGCTCCACTCAAAGTGGGGCAAGGCGTGAGCACCAAGAGGACTCGAAAGGAACCGCAAGCCCCTTCATCAAACCAAGAGGCTTCAAATGTAATTACCCTCCATACTCTCCCTGGCTCATCTTCCATGCTAATCCCTTGCTGCTCACATCGGCTAACCACCTCCTTTGCAGCCTGATGACACTTCTAGTGGGGGAGTCGAGGAAGTACAGATGCCCTCCGCAAACCTGGATCCAGTAATCTCTACAGGTACCGTCGACACGGTCGCCAACTTGGCCAAGCCCCCAGTAGAAACACAAGAGCCGATTGCCTCATCATCAGCTGTCTCCCTGGTCTCAGGAGAGGTATACTCCTTTCGTTTGGCTTACCCTTCCCTTTCGCTGCATACTGACGCTGTTTCTGTTTGTCAGGGTTGTGACCTCTCGGGCTTGCTGGCGTTCGACCCTGAATCCATCGAACCAGCTCCTTCTTCGGCATGCGATGAGCCACGACCCAACGCTGTCCTACGCCAATTCCAGCGTCTCAAAGCCCTGCTTTCTCCCCCGATCAAAATGTTGGTCGAAGACCCCGAGGAGGTGAAGAGCGTTCTTGAAGAAATCAAGCACCATCTCCCGGTAACGTTGCAGGTGAAACTCTGGCCAGTTGTTACTCTGTCTGTTTATGGGTCCAGGGTGAAGTTAGCTCGTCAGAGAATCAATCTACGCCACACCCAACTTCCGTTGAAAGCCGATATTGCAGACAAATGTCAGCGGCTTAATGAGAAAGAGGCGGCCTTAGATGCCAAAACTGACACCTCTGTCAGCACCGCCGAACTTGAGACCTTGCGAAAGGAATTGGCGGACCTTGAAGAGAGGGTCCGGGCAACCAAACAACTTATTTATGATAAGGAAGCTCTTATTGCCCGCTCCCAAGAGGAAGCAGAAGGCCTCAAAGCTCAACTGAAAACTGATCTGGCAGAAATACGTGCCCTGAATAAGCAGCTAGTGACGGGCCAGGACGAAGATGACGAGGCCGATATTGCCGAGGTGGATCGTCTCCGTGCTGACGCCCTCCGTGCCTTCGAGGCCTTCCTTCAGTAGAACCTACCCATGTAACTTGATACCTGATCGTAACAGTTTGTACCTCTGCTTGTAACAGTTTGTACCTCTGCTCGTAACAGTTCGTACCTCTAGAGTCGATGGCTGCACATCGGTTTTTTTTTTAATTCTAAAGTCGATGTCTGTGCATCGGCTGTACTTTGCGTCCTGTTGCTCTGTAATATTTTTTTTTACTGGCCGATTTCATGCATGGGCCCCCATGTTTCACTGTCCATCATCCCACATACTTGGGAAATATTTCTCGAGATGCTGGCCATTGACAACCACTGGGAACATACTTCATGGCCTCCATCATCCCACATACTTGGGAAATATTTCTTGAGATGCTGGCCATTGACAACCACTGGGAACATACTTCATGGCCTCGTATCTTACCCGTTTAGGTGCCCCCGAGCCGAATCTTTCAAGTAATTGAAGATATCGGCTCTCCAGTCATCCGATTCCAGGAACTGTACCTGAACATCGGCTCCACCTGCTAGCTCGATGCTGAACAACAGGCAAAACGTATGGTGAGGATAATTTGGGCCGATTGCTGGGATCGGCCTCCTTTTCGATTGCATTGCTCAATGAAAGTTTACAACTTATTTGTGCTCTACTACGACTACGTGACATGCTTGAGGCGAGATCATTGCTTTTTATTTTTTGGGGCCGATCGCAGGGATCGGCCTTGCCACGTACGTCCATTGCCTCTGGTCTTGCTACTCTGTCAGGCCGGTGGATAAGACCAGCCTCACCCCGTTTTTTGAAGCTTCGATGCGCTCACAGCCGTCCAAACTGACTCCAGAGATCGGCTCTTGGTCGTCTGCATCCCAAATATTCATGCCAGCTAATGAGATCTCGATCAAGTCATCTGCATGAACAACCTCCACTTCATCTCCATCCCACTGTATCAGGCATTGGTGCATTGTGGATGGAATGCAGCAGTTAGCGTGAATCCAATCCCTCCCTAGCAGGACAGCGTAGGTGCTTTTGCTGTCGACGATGAAGAATGATGTAGGGATGGTTTTTCGGCCCACGGTTAGATCCACGTTCAGCACACCTTGCGCTTCTGATGCTTGGCCGTTGAAATCGCTTAGTGTGACATTGGTCTTGATCAGATCTACGTTAGAGCGTCCCAAACGCCGTAGCATGGAGTATGGCATTATATTGACTGCCGCTCCCGTGTCAACCAACATCTTGCTGACAGGCTGCCCATTGATATAACCTCTTAGATACAGGGCCTTCAAATGCCTGTAGCTCTTCTCTCGTGGCTTTTCAAAGATAACCGGCCGTGGACCGCAGTCAAACTGTGCTACTGGCACTTCTTCGGTTCTTGGAGCACAAAACTCTGACGGAAGTATGAGCACCATGTTTGTTCCAGCCGATGCCTTCGCATCGGCTTTTGCTTGTTTGGGGCGCCATTCTTTCTTCTGTGGACGCGTCTCCGTCTCCAAAGTTTGCTGAATTTTCATGGCCAGATCGGGCCGCGCTTTCCTCAACGTGTACAGGTATTGCGCCTCGGCTTCCTCCAAGTTACGTAGCCTCTGAACCCTACGCTTTTGGGAATGAATGCGTCCATCAGGGCACCACCTTGGCCGGTGGTATCTATCTTCTTCTTCATCTTCTGACTCCTCGAAGTCTTCCTCTCGAGATGACTCAGCTCGTCGGTTCTGAGGTGGGAGAGGCCCTAGACGCTTGAACACTGAAACCTCACTTGTGCCCTTCTTCGACTGTCTACACTCCGGGCAGTTGTCGATTGTAGGCAATCGGCTCATTCCTGAGTCCCAGCAGTGCTTAAAGAAAGGACAATCCCAGTGTCTGTCCATGTCTTCCTGCTCTCTTGACTTCTCCTTAGCGCACTGCTCATATCTTTCATCGTTTCTATCATAGCGACGATATTTTCTGCTGTCAACATCAGACCGACGATATCTTTCGTCATCTACGTCGTACCGCCGGCGTCGGTCGTACTGATGTTCATATTTGTTAAGGAGATGCGCGGAGAGCGGTCGTTGATACCGTACGTTTCTCACTTGTTCCTCGGTGATGTACCGTCTGTCATCATCTCGGGGCCGGTCGCGTGGGCCGGCCTCCTCCTTTTCCTTGCCACAGGAGGGACCGATTTCTTCTTTATCCCTGCCATGGTGGTATACAGGCCCTGCCATGTTAACCTCGAATGAGAAATCCAGCTGACGCCTCGTGGAGTGATTGTGTTCCACCATGTTGACGCCACGAAACGGTTGCGTGTCCACTTTCATGGCAAACTGACCGAGGATCAGACGGCCTTGTTCTATCGCCATTTGGATCTGCCGACGCAACTCTTTGCAGTCGTTGGTGCTATGGGTGAACGAGTGATGCCATTTGCAGTACGGTCTCCCGCTCATTTCTTGCGCCGTAGGGATTTTGTGGCCTTCGGGTAACTTCAGCTGTTTTTCCTTCAGCAATAAATCGAATATCTGCTCAGCTTTGCTTATATCAAAGTCAAACCCTTTTGCAGGCCCTTGTTGTTTCACCCATTTGCAGGACACGGGGGCTGCCCCCCGAGCCCATTCAGCCACGGCTACTTCCTGGTCTTCTGCAAAGTCCTCAACTTCTTCTGCCTCGACCAGGCCTATCAGGCGTTTGAACTTGTCTTGGTACAATTCTGGGTGGCGCTGCTCATACAATGTTAATTTCTGGACCATGTGCGCCAGTGAATTGTATTCCACTTGGAAGGCCAGATCCTTGATCGGCGTTGCGAGACCCAACGCTGCCAGATCGACTGCTTCTTTCTCAGTTAAACGAGCCGAATAACATCGGTTCTTGATAGTCCTGAAACGCTGAATGTATTCCGACACCGTCTCTCCCCGCTTCTGCCGCACCTACGCCAGATCGACAATGCCAGCCTCGGTAGCTTCTGAGTGATATTGAACGTGAAACTGCTCTTCCAGCTGCTTCCACGTCCGAACTGAATCTGGTGGCAACGAGGTGTACCACCCAAAAGCTGGCCCTGTGAGAGATTGCGCAAAAAACCTCACGCGTAACGGGTCTGAAGCTGAAATCATGCCTAACTGCGCCAAATATCGGCTTACATGCTCAATTGAGCTAGCCCCTTCGGATCCATTGAATTTTGAGAACTCAGGGAGCCGATACTTGGGTGGCAGCGGAATCAAATCATATTCGTTGGGATACGGCTTGGAATAGCCGACTGTTCTCCTCTTTGGCAGGATACCGAACTGGTCTCTCAAGATTTCTGGTCCTAGAAGAGGCCTAAAAACCAACACAGAGTCGATTCCCGGAACATCCCTTCTAGGATCGGCAAACCATACCTTACGCACTACTAGATCATTCAACCCATTTGCAAGGCCTAAGTATGCAGATATCAAACTAAACCTTGAATAACAAGGAACAACCATAATAGATCAGATCTACTAAATAAAGATGAAGCAAGATGCTGCCCTTACACCCAAGATAAGTGTAAAGGCAGCTAGATATTGAGGGACAGCATAACTAAGCAAACATATCAGAAAAGCATCGATGTAAGCCCCAAAACATCTATGATAAACGGTATTACTCGCCATCAACAAGGCTTCAGTACGAGCAACACCAGACAACGAATAAACCGATACTGCCTAGATCGCAAGATGCGATCTAGGCAGCACGACGCTTACCCGGAAGAAACCCTCGAAACAAGGGGTGGCGATGCGCCTAGATTGTGTTTGTTGTGAACGTGATCGTCCTCCTTTCTCAATAACCCTAGGTACATATTTATAGTCCGTGGACTTTCTATCTTTGGAATAAACCTAGCTGTGTACGAACCAAACTCTATCTCTTAATTCTAAACTAAAACGTGATCTACTATAATGTACAGATACACGGGCAATCTAGCCCAAATTCTCGCACGAGGCCGATTCATAAACGCTTCATGTGCATATCTTCCAAGCCCATCTCAATCACGACCCATCTTCTGATTTGGCTAAAATCTGGTGATAACAACCGTATAGGGTAGAGCAACGTCGGTTACCCGAAGGGTAGTGCCCACGTCAGTAGCCCCCAAGTGTCTAGCCGAACATAGTTCGGGTAGAGACTGAAGCATGTCTTCTTCCGATTATCTCTCCTCAATCGTTCTTGTTTTCCTTCTGTCTGCATCATCTTCTTCTATCGGGTGCGCGTCAGCGCTCCCGATGGGAGTAGCCCCCGAGTCTAGGTACGGATGCTTGCAATCCGTGCATAGACTCAAGTTGTACCACTCGAACATTTTTCTCTACCGAAGTTTTTCTGCAAGTCTTCATAGGTCATCCGATATATTTTCCTCATGCAAGGGATAATGAGTAACGTGCCCAACTTTTGCTGGTTAACTGCCGACGGCAAAACAACGTTACCTTACACAGAATCAAGTCCCCGGGCATGATCCTGGAGTGCGAAAAAAGTTCTGTCGGGTGCGCGTCCAGCGCTCCCGATGGGAGTAGCCCCCGAGTCTGGGCACGGGTGCTCGCAACCGGGTGCAGACTCGAGCCGAACAATTATCTCTTCTTTCAAGGCCTTCTTTTATTTTTCTTCGAGTCCTCATTTTGTCGGGTGCGCGTTCAGCGCTCCCGATGGGAGTAGCCCCCGAGTCTAAGTACAGATGCTTTGCAATCTGTGCATAGACTCAAGTTCACCATCCGATACTTTTTTCATTCCTTTGACTGTCTTTGACAGTGCCCATGATGTCACAGATGACGCGCCGCTGCCGTGGCTCGATTGACAAGACTTGACCTAACGGGCCCACCCTAGTTCTGCGCGGGCAGTTTTTAGGATTTGACCAGTGCACGCGCAGCGACCGAGGCGTTTCCTCGATTTTCGCGCGACGTGGGAATAATGGGCCGCCGGTTCCATTCCCTTTTCGTGCGCCACGTGTACAGCCAGATCCGCTCCACCTCCCACGACGTCTGTGGAGTTATGGCCACGATCTCACGCAAATTCTTATGGCATAAATAGAGGGCTTCCTTGCTTTTTACGCCTCCCACTTCTCATCTTCTTCGCCCGTCCTTTCCTACTTCCTCTGTTCTTCCCTCAAAAGCTTCAGACGCCATGGGCAAGAAGAAGGGTTGCCAGCGCCTCTGACTCAACCAAGGTCAGCCGTGACTGGAGCGCCTCCGCCATTTCCAACCGGGATGTGAACAAGCTGCGAGCCCTTGGCCTCATCTCCTCATCTGAGGATGACATCCATCTTCCAGGTGCCGTTTCTCGCCCAAGGCCTCCGAAGGGCTTCACCGTCATGTTTACTGCTTTCTTATTCCGTGGACTCTCTCTTCCTGCCCACGAGTTTCTACATTCCCTTCTTTTCTTCTATGGGATTCAGCTCTGGCAGCTGACCCCTAATTCGATTCTTCATATCTCTATCTTCATCACTGTTTGCGAAGCCTTCCTCGGCATTGACCCTCACTGGGGTCTTTGGAGGAAGATCTTCTATGTAAAGCGTCACAACGACAGCAATGGTCCTCCCGTCGTAGGCGGTGTCGGCTTTGTTGTTAGGAAGGAAGTCGATTATCTTGACTACCCAATGAAAGAATCCGTCCAAGGCTGGCGCAACAAATGGTTTTATCTGCGAGACCCTTTGGTGCCTGGACGGCGCTCGAATCTCCCTCCCTTTGAAGATAAACTGATAGCTAAGCCGAAGAAGTCCTAGCAAAACGCCCTTTCTCCCGAAGAGAGAGCGACAGCCGACAAGCTATTCGACCAGGTCGTCATTCTGAAGAACACGGGAGGCTTGACGATGTGCGGCACTGAGGTAGTCTCAGTGTTTTTACAACGTCGAGTGCAACCGTTAATGTCTCGACCCCATCAACTGTGGCTTTACACGGGCAAGGACAATAGGTCTAGAGTCAGCTCTGCCGACCTTTCGGCTGAAGACCTCCGAGATGAAGTCCGCCGCTTGACGTGCCTTAGCATGAAGGACAACATCGTCCTGACATCGGCTCGTCCTCCTTATGATTTTGACCATCTTCCGACCGAGGTAATCCTCTGTTATTTTTCGCTTGCTGTTGTTACTCCTTTTTCCGTTGTGTCTCACAAATTTCTTTTCTTCGACAGGCCCCCGCCGTTGCTCAATGCTATCCTCCTACACCCGAAAGCGGTGTGGTACTAGAGGATGACGATGATGATTCTGAGGGGACCGAGGATGCTCAGCATGCCCTCGAAGACAGCGATGTTCAAGAGGAAGAAGCTGCCGAGGATGACGCCTTCGTCAGGAGCAGGCGCCGTAAGCAGATACACGACGATTTCATTACAACGGCTGAATCAAGTCCTAGCGGAGGAGATAATGATGCCGATGGAACTGCTTCGCCTCCTCCTGCTAAGAAGAGTTCAACAAGCTTCTTCGCAGGCGAAGATGATCTGGACCTGTGAGCATCCATACTCTTTTCCTGATTTATTTCCTATCATTTTGTATGCTAACCATGCACTGCACTTAAGTAGCTCTGATGATGATGATGAAGTTACTCTCACGAAGAGGGCCAAATTAGCCTCTGGGAGAGCGGCATCAGCTAAGGAATCGAATCCCTCTCCCGCCAAGTCGACACCTCCCTCGCGAACGAGTGTAGAGAAAATTCCAGTGTCGAAAGTTATTCCTCCTGGCGATGCTCCCACTCCGTTGGCTGGTCGTGATCATGTAAGTATTTAATCTGCCCTGCTTTGTCGAGTTTCTGTCGACTGAGTCCTCTTGATTTTTCTTGCTGCAGCCGATTTACGTTACAGTCGATGCTGTAGCGGATTTCGCCGAACAATTCACCCGACTTGAGGCTGAAAACTCCCAACTTTGAAAGACTATCAGATCTTCGGCTGACCAGGTGCTTGAAGCCAACAGGCTTGCTACCGACGCCAAGAATGAGAACGCCTTGCTGAAGGAGGAGGTGAAGAAGCTGAAGCAGCAGATGAAGGATGAACAAGATGCCAGGCGTGCGGCGGCGGCTGCAGTCGACAAGAAGGAAGGCGTCCTCCGCGAATCCATCAAGGATTTATTAGGTAAAATCCATGGCACACCGTTTCTTTCTTGGTGTTTCTTCATAGATTATTGATCTGTCTTTCTTTCAGAGGCCGCCGACATAACTGTCACTCGACGTCATCAGCTTCGGGAGGACTCTACAGCCGATGCCTTGTCGCTTGCCGCAGAGTCTAATGTCCAAGTCCTTGGACTTCTGCAAAAGACCAAAGGAGCGTTGTCGAGGCTATACTCGATGATCTTCCCAAAGATGAAGCAGGACAAGACTCTCGATGAGATAGCGGATGCTTTCCTTGTTGATCCTTCCGAGCCTGTGGAGGTATTGAAACGCCGTAACCGCTTATTTGGGGCGGTTCTTACTTTCTTGTTGCTCATGGGCCATGGGATGGGGTCAGAATTGGAGAAGTTATCTAAGGCATTGCCTGTCGATGATGACAACCATTTAGTCGACCTTGAGCCTTTCAAAAGATCGGTAGTAACTTGTGCCAATCAACTTCTGAAGCTGGTAGATGAAGCACAAGCCAAGCCTATTCCTGAATCTGCCCCTGGTTCATCATCGGCGAACCCTTGAACTTTTGCTTGACTTGTTGTAAATAAGATCAACCGTAATTTGACTTAGTCCTGTTTTATTTCGGCTCTGTGGCCAATTTGAACATCCTTTTGAATGTATCATATATGCCAAGCGCTCCCGATGGGAGTTTTTATGTTAATGCTTTGATGCAGGCTGGGAGTACATCTTCAGATTCCTTAATCTTCTTCCCGTGCCGAGCTTTTTCTGAATCCTTCGAGTAATGATGAATCAGGCCTTGTTCGCCGCTTGCGTGACCAAGTGTCTTGCCTAAATAGAGACATCACTTCTCTTCGCGCGATGGCAGCCTTGGTGAAGAAAAAGGGGGAGATAGCGACTGCTATCGAACAGTACGCTCTCGATGGTCTTCATGTTGCTACCGAAAGTTTGGGCTGTAAGTATTAGCCCATCTTCTGATTCCTGACATAGCTTGAATGTTCTTTTAACTGACATTCGTTCCTTTCCAATCGTAGCTTCAGATGCAACTGAAGAGAACAAGAAGATCCATGAAGAGGTCGAGGCGATGACTGACGTTGCGCACCCGAAGCACGATTTATGGCTACGTCGTCCGAAGGCCGTTGTCATGGCGAAGTTTAAGTACCAGGTGGGGAAGGCGCATTATTACTTTGATAACTTCCACGCTCATCTCACGATGGTTTGGAACACCTTGTTCCCTCTAGACCAAGCACCCGAAACTTTATCTGCCCTGTTTACCCGATTCAAGTCTCCCGAAAGGATTCGACAGTTGGTGCGGAAATGTCGGGGGGAAGACCCCGGATAGGGCAATGGACGCGGAGCAGCCGGCTGGCCGCTGGCCGGCTCGCGGCAAAGGCCGGCTGCGGAGCAGCCGGCTGGCGCCGTGGCCGGCTGGTCCGGAAGCCGGTTGGCTCTAGGTCCTAGTCGGCCTGGCTGCGGCCACCAATGTCAGAGGCCGGGGCCGGCTTCTACAAGCCATATCCGATCGGGGTTTGTACCTCGGACCGACTCGAGGCTGGCGAGTCTTGCCTTTGGAAGGAACCGGGTTGGTGATCCGGGTTCCTAAAGTCCACGCTGACTCCATCTTCCGTAAAACGCGGGACGCCGTGGAGCAATAGTGCCGCGCGATGGACAGGCCGTCGGGGCTTACGACGATCCGTACTGGCTACAGTGGCTGACGGCGACAGGGACACCTCCTCCATACCGCTGACCGTGGCAGCCGGATGGGACAGGCCACGATGCCTCAACCACTCCTGACGTCACCGCCTCGGGAAGGAGCGGAAGCCGAAGCCGGCCCAGCCGGCCAGTGAACTATAGGGTCTTATATGTAAAGTGCCGGTGCCTATATAAGCCGCACTACCCCCTCTCGTGCAGGGGATCGATCATTTATTGCTTTCACCTACATACAGAGCTGCCCTGTGAGAGAGACCATCGTCTTCCTTAGCCTCTCAGGGCCAGCCGGACACAGCTCTAGGAGCACCACTGTACTGTGTGATCATCATATACACTCATAGCAGGAGTAGAGGTTTTACCTCCACCGGAGGGCCTCGAACCTGGGTACGTCGCCGTGTCGCTCGTGCCCATACCCGCTTCCGGATACCGCCGTGAGATCCCTCAGGAACCACTTCGTTTAGCCACCCTATGGCATATGCCGTGACGATACCACGACAGGAAAGAACTCCTGGCTGGTGCTGAGCTTGCCTTTGCTTCGATATTGGCGTGCCATCCGTCTTTAGACTTGGGAGCCGTAGCAAACACTGAGAGGAGTTTAGGCCAATATTATGATGTTGCTAGAGGTCCTGCTTACACCATTGTCTCTCGGATGGAGTCATGCCTTGAGAAGGATCTTAAGGCCCACTGGGACCGGGGAGCCCGATCATGAATGTAATAGCCTTATACCTGCATAAGATTGTTTTGTATAAATTTACCGCGTACGTTGCACACTATGTTAGTTTGATTGATATTTTATTGTCGAGGGCGGCGGAGTGATCAGTTCAACCTGCTCTCTCGACGACTTCGTTGAATTATGCAATGTTATTGCGAAGCCTATATGTAAGTTTTGTAAGAGCGAGACCCATCGACTTAGTCGAGGGAATTAGACGCTTGGCTTCGTCACGCGGTGCACCGGTTTGAGCCTTATTTTATGATAATGTAACCATCGACTGCAGCACTCGTGTATTTTCTCGAGGCTTGGATTGGTTGTTTTTGTGCATCATTAATCTTAGCTCCTGTTGAGAGTATTTAATTAATAACACTGTGTAAGCGTATTTTTTAGGCCAGCGCTCCCGATGGGAGTAAGAGCCAATGGCAGGGCCTCATACGGTATATTCGGGTGATAAAGCCTGGAGCAAGAAAAAAGGTAGAAAACCTGATTAGAACTTTTATTCATAGTGCAAAAGCAACCTTAAGGGCTGTCGAGTAATTAAAAACAATCGTATCCTATGTGTAGAACCGTTGCAAATGTGCGATGTTCCATGGATTCTCAACGTCTTTTCCTGAAGCTGGGTTTTTGAGCCGATAGGCTCCTCCTGGTATCACTTCGGTGACGATATACGGTTCTTCCCATGGGGATTCGAGTTTCAGGGGTCTCTCTTGCTTCAGCCGAAGTACCATATCTCCTACATTAAAGCTTCGACTGCGTATTCATCGGATGTGATAATTTCTCAGCGCCTGCTGGTATACCGTCGTTCTTGCCAAGGCGATATCTCGTGCCTCGTCGAGGAGGTCTACAGCGTCCTGTAGCGCGATATTGGAAGAGGATTCCGTGTATGCTGTCACCCGAGGTGCTTCAAACCGAACGTCGGCTGGCAGGACTGCCTCGGCTCCATGCACCAAGAAGAATGGGGTGTACTGAGTCGACCTGTTAGGCGTAGTACGCAAACTCCAAAGTACGGATGGTAACTCTTCGACCCAGGCTCCAGCTGCACCTGTAAGGCGTTTCTTGAGGCCATCCCCTTTGAGACCGTTGATCCTTTCCACCTGGCCGTTGGTCTGTGGGTGGGCCACTGATGCAAACTTTAGTTTGATACCTCCGTCATCGCAAAATTTTCGAAACTCTTTGGAGTCAAAGTTGGTTCCGTTGTCTGTGACGATACTGTGAGGCATACCAAATCGACATGTTATTCCCCTGAAGAATTGTACTGCTGTTTTTGCTTTTTGGTTTCACACCGGTACTGCCTCGATCCACTTTGTGAATTTGTCGACCGCGACCAATAGATACGTGTGTCCTCCAGGCGATGATCTTGGCAGCGGTCCAACTTGGTCGAGTACCCATTGAGCGAACGGCCACGCCAGAGGTATCGTCATCAGGTCTATGGCAGGGGCGTGTGGTTTTGGTGAAAATCGCTGACAGGGATCGCACTTCATGACCAGATCTCGAGCATCTGATGCCGCTGTTGGCCAGTAAAATCCTGCTCTGAAGGCCTTCGCCACGAGGGCCCTCCTTCCTGCGTGATGTCCGCAAGTTCCTTCGTGTATCTCGCGCAACAGTGCTCTTCCGTCGTCAATGGCAATGCATCTTTGGAAAATACCGGAAATGCTGCGCTTGTAAAGTTCACCGTTCACTATGGTGAAGGCTTTCGATCGCCTAACGATTCGCCTTGCTTCTACCGGATCCTCTGGTAACTCCTGCTTCGTTAGGTACGCTAGGAACGGCTTGGTCCATAGTGGCTCGAGGAGGAGGACTTGTTCGGCAGGAGGAGTTGGAGATTCTTCGGCAGCTTGCTGCGAGCTTGCCTCCAATTCATCAGCCGACGGTTCTGGAAGTGCCGACGCCTTCTCTTTTATTGATCGCTGAGTGATCACTTCGTAAAACACTCCGTCTGGAATAGGGGAGCACATGGACCCGATGTTTGCCAAAGTGTCGGCTTCCTCGTTGCTGGCTCTGCCGATATGCTTGAGCTCACATCCTTCGAATTTAGCTTCCATATTTTGATACAGCTGCCGATAGGCGATCATGTTGTCGCTGACCGCGTCGCACAGGTTCATCGACTGCTGCACCACCAAGTTTGAGTCTCCATAGATTTCCAGACGAGTTGCCCCGCATGCCTTTGCCATCTTCATTCCGTGCAGCAGCTCTTCGTATTCTGCTTCATTGTTCGTCGGCAGTGAGAAATTCATACGTAGTATGTACTTCATCTTATCTCCCTGCGGTGATATCAGCACCACTCCTGCTCCTACACCTGTGCTTCATTTTGACCCGTCGAAGTACATTATCCATGACCCCGACATGTCGGGTGCTGCTGGTGTCTGTGATTGGATCCAGTCTGCCACAAAATCTGGGAGGATTTGGGATTTTATCGCTGTTCGATTGACGTAAGTTATGTCGTGTGGTGCTATCTCGATAGCCCATTGGGACACTCGACCTGTGGCCTCTGGATTGGTCATTACGTTCTTCAGTGGTGCTTCGCTCACGACGATAATTGGGTGCTCTGTGAAGTAGTGTCGTAACTTGCGAGCTGACCTCCACACTGCGTATGCCAGCTTCTGATGATGGGGGTACCTCTGTCTTGCGGGTGTGAGCACTTCACTGAGGTAGTAAACGGGCCTCTGCACGCCATGAACTCTGCCTGCTTCTTCTCGTTCGACGACCAAGACGCTACTAAAGACTTGGGCTGTCGCAGCTATATACATGAGCAGTGTTTCCTTCTCACGGGGGGTTACAAGGACTGGAGATGTCGACAAGATTTTCTTCAGATTGTCGAAGGATTCCTGCGCCTCCTTTGTCCACTCGAACTTTTCTGATTTTTTCATCAAATTGTAGAAGGGCAAAGCTTTTTCTCCTAGCTTGGCGATGAACCTGCTGAGTGCTGCTAATCGTCCTGCCAGTTGATGCACTTGGTGCAGATTCTTTGGCGGCTTCATGTCGAGAATAGCTTTGATCTTCAAAGGGTTGGCTTCAATCCCCCTGGCCGAGATGAAGTACCCTGGTACTTGCCCCCTGGCACTCCAAAGAAACATTTTTTGGGATTCAACTTGATTTTATACTTGTCTAAGTTGTCAAAAGTTTCCCGCAAATCATCCAAGAGAGTGGCAGTGTGCTTTGTTTTCACCACGATATCGTCAATGTAAACTTCGATGTTTCTCCCGATCTGCTCTCCAAGGCAAGCCTGCATGCAACGTTGATAAGTTGCTCCTGCGTTTTTCAACCCGAAGGTCATGACGTTGTAACAGAAAACGCCGTGTGGGGTGATGAACGCGGTTAGCTCCTGGTCTTCTTTCTTCAGCTTGATCTGATTATATCCGGAGTACGCATCAAGAAAGGAGAGGCGATCGCATCCGGCTGTGGAATCGACTATCTGATCAATTCGAGGCAGCGGGAAGTGGTCTTTCGGACAGTGTTTGTTGAGGCCAGTGTAATCGATACACATACGCAGAGCGGTGGTGTCCTTTTTGGGCACCATGACAGGGTTGGCCACCCACTCAGATTCCTTGAGCTCTCGGATGAATCCTGCTTTACGGAGTCGATTGATTTCCTCGCCAATTGCTCTCCTCTTTGGTTCGGAAAATCGGCGCATTGACTGCTGCACTGGTTTGGCTGTCGGGTCAACATTAAGGGCGTGCTCAGCGAGTTCCCTGGGGATACCTGGCATGTCAGATGGTTCCCATGCAAATATCTCCCAGCGCTCACGGAGGAACTCGATGAGCGCGCCTTCCTATGCGACCGTAAGGTCAGCCGACGTATTGACCGTTTTCTTCGGGTCAGTGGGATGCACCTGCAGCTTCTTGGCTTCCTTTGTAGCATCAAACTCGTCGGATCTTACGTTTCGGTTGTCGGCTGGTGGTTGCGTATGATCTATGGCAGCGTCGATTGCATTGAGTTCTTCCCTGGCGCCGAACTTCGAGGCGATCTTCTGGAACTCCCTATCGCAGGTGTCTGATCGAGCAAAGCTCCCATGAACGGTTATTGGGGTCCCGTTGTTGCCTAGCATCTTCAGTTTTAGGTACGCATAATGAGGTACGGCCATGAATTTGGCAAACGCGGGCCTGCCGAGGATGGCGTGATATTGAGACTCCCAGTCGACTACTTCGAACTCGATCTTCTCTTTCCTGAAATTGTTGGGCGTACCAAAGACTACATCCAATGTTGTTTTACCAAGAGAATAAGCGGGTCGAGTTGGTATAATGCCATGGAATCCTGTGTCAGACTCTCTTAGCATATCGACTGTTAAACCCATTGGTCTCATTGTGTTGGCGAATAGCAGGTTCAAGCCACTTCCTCCATCCATGAATACTTTGCTCATGTTGTACCCTCCAATCTGCGCCTCAAGGACAAGGGCTGCATGACCTGGCCTAGGGACGGCTTTCGGGTGGTCTGTCCTGTCGAAGGAGATGCTTTGTTCTGACCAGTCGATGAATTCGGGTGTGTCAACCATAGCAACTTCCGCATACTTCACTTCTCGCGAGAATTTCTTGATTTCCCTTTTTGAAAAGCTGGTTTTATGGATCATGTTGACCTGCCCGCGTGGCTTTGGGAATGCTTCGGCTGGTACATACTCGTCTCTTTCCATTGGTTCGTACGGCTCTGGTACATACGGTTCTGGCGGATAGCTGTAAGACCTTGCCCTCTTCTCCATCATGTGAACTCTTGATATGGCTTCGGCTCTAAGATCATCACAGAACTGTCGAATTTCCAGGAAGTGTCGGCAGTTCCTTAGTAGGTGACTGGATTTCTCTCGACCATCCTTCGGATCAATGTAGGAGTGGAGGTAACATGGTGCCTCGAGCTGCTCTGTAGCCGATAAACACGGCGTACGGGTGCGGCCATGGATCGGTTGCATGTCCTGCTGCCCTCGTTCGGACTGGCGAGGGTGAGTCGCTGTACGTTCTTCCTCTCCATGGTGCGAATCCCTTCGTCTTTTCCTTCGTCCCGTTGCGAGGTCGAAACTTCCTCGGCTGCCTCCTTGCGCGTTTCTGGGCGGAATTTCCAAGGTTGCCACCGGAACGTCACCTGCCGAGACTGGGGTTCTTGAGCCTGATGTACTTGCCCTAGGGAGGCGAAGAAAACCTCTGGAGTCGATGATGAAGTGAACGCCTCCGAAAGTTGCGGTCATGCCGTCATGCGATTCTGTGGAGATTGAGCGCGATGGCTCGAGATGTGGTACAAACTCAAAGGATCCGCAGTGGATCGGGTCTTTTGGATCTGGTGGCGTTGGCGACTCGAGTACGAATGCCGCAGATGTGACTGGTATTGCCGATGACCTGCCTTGTGCCGACAGGGTTCCCACAGACGGCGCCAATTGTCGAGGGTGCTCCTCGGCAATGCCCTCCGATAGGGGCTTAGGGTTGATGGAATCCTGCAAGCTGACACGAGACATCGGTTCACAGACAAGCGGGGAGAGCGATTTACCCAGGTTCGGGGCCCTCGATGAGGTAAAACCCTTACGTCCTGCCTGTCTGTTCTTGATTATGATGATAATGGGTTACAATGGGGTGCCGAATAGTTCGGCTATGATCCCGTCGAGATGGCTAAGTATTAGGGTAACCTAGCTCTAAGCTTCTGTTGGCTAAGGTCACTAAGATTGGTTGCCCCTCGACAGCCCCTCTCCTGGCCTTTATATAGGAGGCCAGGTCTCAAGAGGCCTAATCGAGTACGACTAGGTTTACAGTAGATCTAAACTTTCCTTGTTCGGCTCCTTCCGTGTCTTGTACTTCAAGGAATCTTCCGTTGCACCGTCCTAGTGGCCCACCTTGCCATCGGGTACTTTCATGGGCCTCCAGCTGGACCGTATAGGGTAGAGCAACGTCGGTTACCTGAAGGGTAGTGCCCACGTCAACGTGGAAGCCATGGCAATGGATGATCAAGTGTATGTGAATGAAGAAGAGAGAGGCAGAACCTATTGACACAAGGGATGGCCGTTGTGGGTGTTTATAAGGGAGAGATGACCGTTGTAGGGGTTTACGCAATAAATTAAGGAGGAGGTGACCGTTGTGGGGGTTTACACAATAATTTAAGGAGGAGATGACCGTTGTGGGGGTATATATATCTCAACAAAAAAGTAATGCGGACTATTTTGACGGAAATGGAACTTCGTGATTTAGTTTATCATTTTACCGTGAAAAGTAATGCCTAAAAGAAATGGTAATTCGTGATAGTTTATCATTTTGCCGTAATGGCTACAAGAAATCGGTGATTGTTCATCATTTTTTGCGTGAAAAGTAATGGCTACAACAAATCGGTGATGGTTTATCATTTTTTTCATGGAAAGTAATGGCTACAAGAAATGGGTGATGGTGTATAGTAATGGCTAAACAAATTGGTGATGGTGTATCATTTTTTGCGTGAAAAGTAATGGCTAAACAAATTGGTGATGATGTATCATTTTTTGCGTGAAAAGTAATGGCTAAACAAATCGGTGATGGTGTATCATTTTTTTGCGTGAAAAGTAATGGCTACAACAAATTGGTGATGGTGTATCATTTTTTGCGTGAAAAGTAATGGCTACAACAAATTGGTGATGGTGTATCATTTTTTGCGTGAAAAATAATGCCTAAAAGAGTTTATAATTTAGCACGCGAAAAATAATGCAGAAAACAAAACTTTAGCGTACTGGGTAACCGCCCTTAAGCATACATAGAGGGTGGAAGCTAACCGCCGACAGAGAGAGAGAGGGTGGTGGCCCCGACCAGAGAGAGAGAGATAGGGGTTATCCTGCCCGTTAAATCCTACGATCAACGGTCGGTGGGCACGATCCGCGTGACATCGGCTAGACCAATCAGGGCAATGTTGGGCGTCTGTGAGAATTTGTGAAGGGAGAGGGCAAAACTGAGTAGTATCAAGAAACCAAGGGCAAGTGAGTAGTAAACAGACTAAGGGATTCAAATATGAGATTTAAAAAATGGAAAATGCGTGTTTGGTACAATGAAACCCATCTTGGCCTACCTCAAACTATTTGCAATACAAATATACATGAGTGTGAAAATTATGGCCTCATTCAGACAAAGTATGTTTTGGGGAAAGCTGTTTTGGGTAGGGCTTATTGTGGAAAACCATGCACCTTCATAGCTACTAGGTGATTTGAGAAGTGGCAATTTGTGGTAAAACTTGATTTATCTATGATTTGAGAAGTGGCAATTTGTGCTAAAGACTCCATGAGTAAGTGCCACTCTTTTTCGGATTTTTTTGCACATTAAATAACTCATTTAACTAGTTAATCCCACTCGTTGACTCTCTGTTGACCAGCCACTTGAGGGTAAAACTGAGTATATTGCACTAGCCAGTATTAGCACTCAAGGCGAAAACTGAGCACACAAAAAATGCTAGTATATGACTCGAGGGTATACCTGAGTATATCTAAATTTTCAGGGTTAGACTCGAGGATGCGTGTTGCGGTGCAGAAGTGGAAGACGTGCCATTGTTGACGCGTGTCACGGTGCAGACGTGCAATAGTGGACGCGTAGGACGCGGGTCGCATTTAGGACGCGTAAGCCCCTCTCTCCCTCCCTCTGCACACAGTACGTCTCATTCTCGCTCACGCACGAAACCACCCCTCTCACGTCCCATCAACTTCTCCAAAAAACCCCAACCGCCGTACGAGCGCTCCCCTGCCGGCGATGGAGAAGAAGAATGCGCCGGCGGCCATCGCCCCCGAGCCCGTCGCCTCCGAGCCCGTTGCCTCCCAGCCCGTCGCCTCCGAGCCCGTCGCCTCCGAGCCCGTCGCCTTCGAGCCCGTCGCCTCCGAGGGCGGCGCATCCAAGCGCGGCGCCTCCGTGAACTGGCCCTCTCTCACGGCTGACGGACCACTTCACAAGATCGGCGAATGCTTATTGGCGAATGAGGAGTACGTGGACACCTACTCTGCTATGAGGCAAGTCTGTAGGAATTGGCTCTCAGGTTTACCTGATCCCGACGTGCACCTGCACGAATGGATCATGCTAGACCACGCTCTTCCACGCGCCGCTGAGTTCACCTTCCTCCGTCTCGGCACATCCCGCTACGTGATACGTCTCAAACGTATCCATAATTTCTTATGTTCCATGCTACTTTTATGATGATACTCACATGTTTTATACACACTTTATGTCATTATTATGCATTTTCCGGCACTAACCTATTGACGAGATGTCGAAGAGCCAGTTGCTGTTTTCTGCTGTTTTTGGTTTCAGAAATCCTACAAAGGAAATATTCTCGGAATTGGACGAAATCAATGCCCAGGGTCTTATTTTTCCACGAAGCTTCCAGAAGACCGAAAGGATTACGAAGTGGGGCGACGAGGCGCCGCCACGCCAGGGCCGCGCGGCCAGGCTAGGGCCCGCGCCGCCCTGTTGTGTGGGGCCCTCATGCCGCCCCTAAACCTACCCTTCCGCCTACTTAAAGCCTTCGTTGTGAAACCCCCAGTACCGAGAGCCACGATACGGAAAACCTTCCAGAGACGCAGCCGCCGCCAATCCCATCTCGGGGGATTCAGGAGATCGCCTCCGGCACCCTGCCGGAGAGGGGAATCATCGCCCGGAGGGCTCTTCATCGCCATGATCGCCTCCGGATCGATGTGTGAGTAGTTCACCCCTGGACTATGGTTCCATAGCAGTAGCTAGATGGTTTTCTTCTCCTCATTGTGCTATCATGTTAGATCTTGTGAGCTGCCTATCATGATCAAGATCATCTATTTGTAATGCTACATGTTGTGTTTGTTGGGATCCGATGAATATGGAATACTATGTCAAGTTGATTATCAATCTATCATATATGTTGTTTATGTTCTTGCATGCTCTCCGTTGCTAGTAGAGGCTCTGGCCAAGTTGATACTTGTAACTCCAAGAGGGAGTATTTATGCTCGATAGTGGGTTCATGCCTCCATTGAATGCAGGACGGTGACAGAAAGTTCTAAGGTTGTGGATGTGCTGTTGCCACTAGGGATAAAACATCAATGCTTTGTCTAAGGATATTTGTGTTGATTACATTACGCACCATACTTAATGCAATTGTCTGTTGTTTGCAACTTAATACCGGAAGGGGTTCGGATGATAACCTGAAAGTGGACTTTTTAGGCATAGATGCATGCTGGATAGCGGTCTATGTACTTTGTCGTAATGCCCTGATTAAATCTCATAGTACTCATCATGATATATGTATGTGCATTATTATTCCTTCTTTATTTGTCAATTGCCCAACTGTAATTTGTTCACCCAACATGCCATTTATCTTATGGGAGAGACACCACTAGTGAACTGTGGACCCCGGTCCATTCTTTACATCTGAAATACAATCTACTGCAGTACTTGTTCTTTACTGTTCTTCGCAAACAAACATCATCTTCCACACTATACGGTTAATCCTTTGTTTTCAGCAAGACGGTGAGATTGACAACCTCACTGTTACGTTGGGGCAAAGTACTTTGATTGTGTTGTGCAGGTTCCACGTTGGCGCCGGAATCCCTGGTGTTGCGCTGCACTACACTCCGTCACCAACGACCTTCACGTGATCCTTGACTCCTACTGGTTCGATAAACCTTGGTTTCTTACTGAGTGAAAACTTGCTACTATACGCATCACACCTTCCTCCTGGGGTTCCCAACGGACGTGTGTTAACTGCACGCATCAAGCTCTTTTTGTGGCGCCGTTGCCGGGGAGATCAAGACACGCTGCAAGGGGAGTCTCCCACATCCAATCTCTTTACTTTTTTTTTTTGACCCTGGACTGTGAGGCAAAAGCCCCACAGTAATTTTCTTTATTTAAAACATATGAAAGTCTGCAATATATACAAAAGAAGAGAAGAAGCTAAGAAAAAACTCAAAAACAGCCTCTAAGGCAGAGACTTTAACCAAGAAATAAAACTATCTCTATGTTTGTCTTTAATCCTATATTGCAGTAAAGACATATCATGGATAAACTTGCTTCTCCACTTAGTGAAGGAGCTCCTTTCACTTCTGAAAATCTTCTCATTTCTGATTATCCAAATGTTCCAACATGCCACCATCATAACTTCCATAAAGAAAGGGTGCTGAAAGCTTCTTCTGGCCTGATCTATCACATCTTGTATCTGATCATGTTGATGTCATTCTATCTGCAAATAATTCCAAATTCTGACACTGAAATTACACTGAAAGAATAAATGTATTCTATCCTCATAGTTTCTTCCAATCTCTTTACTTTGTTTTTGTCTTGCTTTAGTTTTACTTTATTTACTGCTTTGTTTGTTCTCTATATCAAAATACAAAAAAATTAGTTGCTAGCTTTACTTTATTTATTGTCTTGTTTGCGTTCTCTATATTAAAAACACACAAAAAAAAATTTACTTGCATTTACTTTATTTTGTTATCATGTCTAGTCCTGCACTTGTTACTCCGTCACCCGAGGAATTGATCTTTACTTTTAAACAAAGGAGTGAGGAGAGTTTTGAAGAAGCTTGGTCTAGAATTTTGGATTTTTATGGTAAAACTGAACCTAGAACGACTCTAAGTTTGCTTCTTAGTAATTTTTATTTTGGGCTTATTGTTCGCTATAGATATGCTTTGGATGCTTTAGTGGGAGGAGATTTCCTTCACTGCGATGGGGATCAAGCTTTTAATGCCATAAACAAATTGGTTACATCATCTAGCTCAACTAGTAATTTCGATTCATCTCTTGCTAGTATTTATGATAGATTAAACACTCTTGAAACAAATATATCTTGTTTAAAAGAAGGGTACAACCAGATCCGAGAATATTATGATTATGTTCCAGTAAATTTTAAACCTTCAATGTGGATCCCTACTATTAAAGTTGCTATTTGTGGTGAAACTTTTTATGCCCGTTGTGATATTATGTCTGAGTTTTGCCTTATGCCTAAAAGTATCTATGAATCTTTGACACTTTGGGAACTTATTGAAGGTGGAGAAGGAATAACTCTTACTGATAATTATGTTATAATTCCTGAGGGGATAGCTGAAGGTGTGTTCACAACCTTTCTTGGAAGAACGGTATCCACTGATTACCTTGTTATTGAATGTGTAGGGACAGGACAAATTACACTTGGAAGATCCCTGCTGAAACTCTTGGGAGCAACCATAGATGTGGGAAAAGGCACTCTAAATTTTACCTCTACACCTGGATGCGGTCAAGTATTTCCTAGACCAAAGAGTAAGAATAAGAGTAAGAAGGATAGGTGCAAAGCCCCTGGTAAGAATGTTAATGCTTCATCTCTCGACAATACTTGATTCACACTTTCTGCGCCTAGCTGAAAGGCGTTCAAGAAAAGCGCTTATGGGAGACAACCCATTATTTTACTACAGCACTTTTGTTTTATTTTTGAGTCTTGGAAGTTGTTACTACTGTAGCAACCTCTCCTTATCTTTATTTTATTGCATTGTTGTGCCAAGTAAAGTCTTTGATAGTAATGTTGATACTAGATTTGGATTACTGCGCAGAAACAGATTTCTTACTGTCACGAAATTGAGCAGCCCCTTCTGTAGGAAATTTAGAAAAATCTGCCAATTTACGTGCGTGATCCTCAGATATGTACGCAACTTTCATTCAATTTGAGAATTTTCATCTGAATAAGTTAAGTGCCCCAGAAAAATTCGTCTTTACGGACTGTTCTGTTTTGACAGATTCTGCCTTTTATTTCGCATTGCCTGTTTTGCTATGTTTGATGGATTTCTTTGCTCCATTAACTTTCAGTAGCTTTGTGCAATGTCCAGAAGTGTTAAGAATGATTATGTCACCTCTGAATATATGAATTTTCAATTATGCACTAACCCTCTAATGAGTTTGTTTCGAGTTTGGTGTGGAGGAAGTTTTCAAGGGTCAAGAGAGGAGGATGATACAATATGATCAAGAAGAGTGAAAAGTCTAAGCTTGGGGATGCCCCCGTGGTTCATCCCTGCATATTTTAAGAAGACTCAAGCATCTAAGCTTGTGGATGCCCAAGGCATCCCCTTCTTCATCGACAACTTATCAGGTCACCTCTAGTGAAACTATATTTTTATTCAGTCACATCTTATGTGCTTTACTTGGAGCGTCTGTTTGTTTTTATTTTTTGTTTTTGTTTGAATAAAATCGGATCCTAGCATTTTTGTATGGGAGAGAGACACGCTCCGCTGTTTCGTATGAACACATATGTTCTTAGCTTTATTCTTAATGTTCATTGCGAAGGTTGAACTACTTCGTTCATTGATATATGGTTGAAAATAGAAAATGCTTCATGTGGTAATTGGTATAATGTCTTGAATAATTTGATACTTGGCAATTGTTGTGCTCATATAGATCATGTTTAAGCTCTTGCATCATGTACTTTGCACCTATTAATGAAGAACTACATAGAGCTTGTTAAAATTTGGTTTGCATGATTGGTCTCTCTAGAGTCTAGATATTTTCTGGTTAAGGTGTTTGAACAACAAGGAGACGATGTAAAGTCTTATAATGCTTACAATATGTTCATATGTGAGTCTTGCTGCACCGTTTTATACTTGAGTTTGCTTCAAACAACCTTGCTAGCCTAGCCTTGTATTGAGAGGGAATTCTTCTCATGCATCCAAATCCTTGAGCCAAAAAACTATGCCATTTGTGTCCACCATACCTACCTACTACATGGTATTTCTCCGCCATTCCAAAGTACATTACTTGAGTGCTACCTTTAAAATTCTATTCTTTGCCTTTACAATACATAGCTCATGGAAAAATAGCCTTAAAAACTATTGTGGTGAAGAATATGTATTTATGTATCTTATTTCTTAATAAGTTGCTTGTTGAGCGGTAACCATGTTTCTGGGGACGCCATCAACTTTTACCTTTGTTGAATATCATGTGAGTTGCTATGCATGTTCGTCTTGTCTGAAGTAAGGGCGATTTTCATGATCAAATGGTTTGAGTATGCATATTGTTAGAGAAGAACATTGGGCCGCTAACTAAAGCCATGAATCATGGTGGAAGTTTCAGTTTGGACACAAATCCTCAATCTCTTATGAGAATATTATCTGTTGTTGAATGCTTAAGCATTAAAAGAGGAGTCCATTATCTGTTGTCTATGTTGTCCCGGTATGGATGTCTAAGTTGAGAATAATCAAAAGCGAGAAATCCAATGCGAACTTTCTCCTTAGACATCTGTACAGGCGGCATAGAGGTACCCCTTTGTGACACTTGGTTGAAACATATGCTATGCAATGATAATCCGTGTTAATCCAAGCTAATTAGGACAAGGTGCGAGCACTATTGGTATACTATGCATGAGGCTTGCAACTTATAGGATATCTTATACATAACACATATGATTTATTACTACCGTTGACAAAATTGTTTCTATGTTTTCAAAATAAAAAGCTCTAGCACAAAAATAGTAATCCATGCTTCCCTCTGCGAAGGGTCATTCTTCTACTTTATTGTTGAGTCAGTTTACCTACTTCTTTCTATCTCAGAAGCAAACACTTGTGTCAACTGTGTGCATTGATTCTTACATATTTACCTATTGCACTTGTTATATTGCTTTATGTTGACAATTATCCATGAGATATACATGTTGAAGTTGAAAGCAACCGCTGAAACTTATATCTTCCTTTGTGTTGTTTCAAAGCTTTCTACTAAGAATTTATTGCTTATGAGTTAACTCTTATGCAAGTCTTATTGATGCTTGTCTTGAAAGTACTATTCATGAAAAGTCTTTGCTATATGATTCAGTTGTTTAACCATTGTCTTTACCATTGCTTCGAATCGCTGCATTCATCTCATATGCTTTACAATAGTATTGATCAAGATTATGATAGCATGTCACTTCAGAAATTATCCTTGTTATCGTTTACCTACTCGAGGGCGAGTAGGAACTAAGCTTGGGGATGCTTGATACGTCTCAAACGTATCCATAATTTCTTATGTTCCATGCTACTTTTATGATGATACTCACATGTTTTATACACACTTTATGTCATTATTATGCATTTTCCGGCACTAACCTATTGACGAGATGCCGAAGAGCCGATTCTTTGTTTCTGCTGTTTTTGGTTTCAGAAATCCTACAAAGGAAATATTCTCAGAATTGGACGAAATCAACGCCCAGGGTCTTATTTTTCCACGAAGCTTCCAGAAGACCGAAAGGATTACGAAGTGGGGCGACGAGGCGCCGCCACGCCAGGGCCGCGTGGCCAGGCTAGGGCCCGCGCCGCCCTGTTGTGTGGGGCCCTCGTGCCGCCCCTAAACCTACCCTTCCGCCTACTTAAAGCCTTCGTCGCGAAACCCCCAGTACCGAGAGCCACGATACGGAAAACCTTCCAGAGACGCAGCCGCCGCCAATCCCATCTCGGGGGATTCAGGAGATCGCCTCCGGCACCCTGCCGGAGAGGGGAATCATCTCCCGGAGGGCTCTTCATCGCCATGATCGCCTCCGGATCGATGTGTGAGTAGTTCACCCCTGGACTATGGGTCCATAGCAGTAGCTAGATGGTTGTCTTCTCCTCATTGTGCTATCATGTTAGATCTTGTGAGCTGCCTATCATGATCAAGATCATCTATTTGTAATGCTACATGTTGTGTTTGTTGGGATCCGATGAATATGGAATACTATGTCAAGTTGATTATCAATCTATCATATATGTTGTTTATGTTCTTGCATGCTCTCCGTTGCTAGTAGAGGCTCTGGCCAAGTTGATACTTGTAACTCCAAGAGGGAGTATTTATGCTCGATAGTGGGTTCATGCCTCCATTGAATGCAGGACAAGGTGAGAAAGTTCTAAGGTTGTGGATGTGCTGTTGCCACTAGGGATAAAACATCAATGCTTTGTCTAAGGATATTTGTGTTGATTACATTACGCACCATACTTAATGCAACTGTCTATTGTTTGCAACTTAATACCGGAAGGGGTTCGGATGATAACCTGAAAGTGGACTTTTTAGGCATAGATGCATGCTGGATAGCGGTCTATGTACTTTGTCGTAATGCCCTGATTAAATCCCATAGTACTCATCATGATATATGTATGTGCATTGTTATGCCTTCTTTATTTGTCAATTGCCCAACTGTAATTTGTTCACCCAACATGCATTTATCTTATGGGAGAGACACCACTAGTGAACTGTGGACCCCGGTCCATTCTTTACATCTGAAATACAATCTACTGCAGTACTTGTTCTTTACTGTTCTTCGCAAACAAACATCATCTTCCACACTATACGGTTAATCCTTTGTTTTCAGCAAGCCGGTGAGATTGACAACCTCACTGTTACGTTGGGGCAAAGTACTTTGATTGTGTTGTGCAGGTTCCACGTTGGCGCCGGAATCCCTGGTGTTGCGCCGCACTACACTCCGTCACCAACGACCTTCACGTGATCCTTGACTCCTACTGGTTCGATAAACCTTGGTTTCTTACTGAGGGAAAACTTGCTACTGTACGCATCACACCTTCCTCTTGGGGTTCCCAATGGACGTGTGTTAACTGCACGCATCACTACGTCACCATAGATCTATCTGCAGTTCGTGCAAGGTTCAAATTCCTCCATATCTATAGGGTTAATCTATTCTTATTTTCAATCTTAGTGCTGAATATTATCTTCATCAATATATTTTAGATACTATTTAGTCGGCTTTTGCCGTGGCGTCATCGTGCTTGCCCAGAAGAACCCGCCGCACAAGATACGGCTTCTGAACCCACTCACAAAGACATCGAACACTATGTTTGAGGCGCAGATGCCATCTATTTTTCTGGATTCAGTCGCTGTAATCAACTCCCCGACTATGGTCTTCGCTTGCGGACATTACCCGGAGGAACTTGGTTGGGTCGATGAGAGCACTCCAACTAAGGATATATCTGAAGATTGGGGAGAAGGAAGATTTTCGATCAAGAACCATAGTATGCGTTGCATTACCCCGTTCAATGGTGAACTGTATGCAATAGTTGTGGACAATTTTGAGTCCGGAAGAATAGTGTGCACCAATGTACAGTTGCAGCAGCGCGCGAGCACTGTCAAGATGGAGACACTAATTTCATTTCCAGAACTTGGAAGTGACAAGTTCTACCTTGTGAAGTCGGATGGTGATCTGCTACTTGTGTTGATGCACAACACGCATGTGGTGTACCGTGTGGACACTCAGAGCCGCTCTCTCCATCCGGTCAGTAACATTGGCATTCATGCCTTCTTCGTGCATTATATCCGGTGTATCTCCGTCGACACCAGAGTGCACCCGACACTTCGACCTGGCTGCATCTACTACGCGGATTTGGGTTATACCAGAGAGTACTTTCATGATACAAATTCCTGGGATGAGTGGCCACAAAATGTGCATAGATTAGGAAGCTACGGTCTGAGAAATGAACACAGGTCATACCGTTTGGAGGATGTATTGGCCGCACACTGCAGACGGCGGGAGTTCAATGAATATTTCCTTGGGATAATGCACGAATGGAGCGACGCAGAAATATATGAGGAATGAATAACAAATTCATTCATCCTGGGGTATCCTAATCTTCTTGTTGGCCATACATTGCATGCGTCTTGTATTTTTTTCAGCTTAGTTTGTCGTGAACATTAACAATGTTATTGGCTGCTTTTGGCTGCTGTATGCAGTTTACCTATGTATAATACTTAGTTTTCTGATTATGCTGCTGTGAATTTATCATATAATAGCTTTTAGATTTACTACTAGATTTGCTGCCATATTGGGCAAAAAACGAGGGCTAAAAGGCATAAATAATTGAAGAAAGACAGAAATAGAAGCTTCTCTAGATTTGATACTAATTTGGTGAAAAAGACAGAGAGAGAAAGAGGGGAAAAGGTGCTGTTAAAAATGCCAATTTGGGCCGAGAGAGATAAAACCCAGCTCTCACGTACAACCAAACACGGTCTCGTGCTGTCCCACGCGGTCCCTTCCTACCAACCCCACACGACGCGGCCCCACAGACGACGCGGCCCCACACGTCAGCACGGAACGTTCAAATAAACGGATTCCTTCCGTCTGAGCTCTTTCTGCGGGTTTCAGACAAAAGCTTGGGGAAAACTGAGGAAAAAATAAGGGGCTGGGGAAAACTGAGCATAACTAAGGAACCGAGAGCACGAAAATAGAAATCCCTTTGTTGTAAATGATGTTGCATAAGAAAATGTTGTGTGAGAAGGTTTAGTGTTTCATCAATCAGAGGTGGCTAATCCGTTGAATATTTCAACCGACTGGCGCCTAGCACAGGCCCACTACTATTCACCTTGTCATTTGTCTTATTGTTCCTCTATGAATATAAGGATTTTTTGGTACAATCATAATTTTCCAAAACTTAGAATGAGCTAGAGACCGGGTAAACACAATCATACTTTCTTCCAGTTTCATCAAGTAAACAGTTATGGCTTCTTGCCATTCTGCATTTCCAAGTTTGATGCAAATGGAACTTGCTCATAAATCAGACATCACAAACCAACCTCGAAGGAATACATGCCTAAATTCGAGTTACTTAGACCAGATTACAACAAAACACAAGTTTACACAATCTCCAAGCGCACTACTACAGTACATCACCAAGTCTCAGTACATAACATACTCCAGAGCTCCATTGTTCTCCAAACAAAATGGACTGACTCCAGTACTCCATACATACTTCGATACCAATACCACACCAACTAGTCTGAAGTTCCAGACATTTTATTCAGACCAAAGCTTAAGCCTGCTACCTAATGGCAGCAAGCAGTACTAACTTATACCTAATTTTTTATGGCAAAGGGGGTGTTCCACTCACCACAGGGTCCCAGAAAACTAGGACAAGTAGGCGGTGAGCGGGAGCACTACCGATGCCATGAGCCAAGAATGAATTGCCTACGGACAGCCAGACGACGGCAGGGGCAATCCCTGACCTAGAGATGGACAGTGCCGGCAGCAGATGCTGCCGGTTTACGCCATCTCTCGGCTGCCCAGTACCCCCTCATGTCATGCTTTGAGGAGGTTGCAGCAGCCATCAGAGGCTGCTGCCCACTTGAAGGGGTTGCCAGCCCCATGCTCGCCGTCCATGATGCTCGGGAGCGGGGTGAAGAAGTGTGTGCGGAGGTGCTCAAAGCCATGGTAGTGGCCCACGTCTTCGTGGTCGTACAAGCTTGTCACCTCTGAGCCAGACAGGCTGGACACGCTGCTTGGGTTGCCATGCTCAGAGTGCTGGATCACTGAACTGGGAGATGCAGCTAAGCGCATAAGCGGGTTGCTGTCCATCGCCTTGTTCCCAACATCAGCCTCCTTCCCGTTGATCTCTTTCTTTGTGTTGAGGAAGCGTCCACCGGAGCCTCTTGCGCGACGCATTGCATGAAGATGGCGTGACTCGTGAAGATATGGCTGCATTATCAAGGCACTCACATGAATGCAAAAGAAAGAAGAAATAATGCATGCTGGGGCATAAGTAAAATCATCCATGTGTCGGTAGAAGTTAGCACACGGATGATAGTTGAAAGGGTTAATTAGATATATGCCACTGCAATGAGACATACCTTTCTTGATTTGATCAGCCTATTCTGCTTCTCTGCCTTTGCGCGAGCACGACGGCGGCGTAGGATGCCTTCATATTGCTTTGCATTCACATAAATTGGTGCATCAGCTGGCATATTCAGTGGTATTAGCATACTGCCAGTCTGCATTATACAAAGGGAAATGGTGCAACATATTAGGTTATCATGCAGTACGACAAGTGAATCGCATACGAGCTTCGATCTGACAAACTACGGTGTCAAACAAAGATAAACCCTTATATATCCTTTGTCCAAGTGTCAAGAAAAAAAAAAGATAACCCACAAAAAAATTCTGACATTACCCAAAGAAAAAGCTCACCATCCAGTTACTATTCCCAATGTTTCGTAATCAGTCACATTGTTCTCCTTCCTGTACACTATACACGTGCCATCCTATTTTTATTTATTGAATGAACTAACAGATCTACACCAGTACGAAAGGAAACTACAGTTGAAAAGTTTAGGCACACACTCCATCAGAAATCATATCATATACAACTAGCACTAAAACCATTCCTGGAAAACCAAAAAGGATCTGCATGAGATGTTCAAACTATGGAATTCAGGGATCATTAGAGTAGTTTTCTGATAGTTGTGCCACAGTGAAGTCAGTCATGGAAACTGTGAAGAAGCCTCATTCAAAACTAACAGTACATGCATTACCGTTGATCTCATTCCAAAAGGAGCAAGTACGCCATAGTTATGATCAGCGTAAGGATAATTGGAGGAAACCTGGAAAAATCAAAAGTCATCGATCAATCAAGACATCGATTAATTCAGCATTAAGGAAACTCAGCAAGGCACAAGGATAGCCAAGTTTTCAGTGCACTGCTAATTACTATGGCATACAAAAGAGTGGTAAAAGCTTACCATAGTTTGGCCAAGGCCCAACTCAAAACGATCACTATATTCCACGAATGGTGACTGCAGAGCGATAGTGGCAGTGTGCTCAGAACCTTTTACTCCCTTACCTGAAATAAAATACCGCAAAGCAAATTATATTTCCAACATCGATAAAACAGAAATATTAGGTCTTTCACAATGGGGGTTTCTTAGTGTTGTATCCTAGGTACTTTGTGATGTTGCATGCCAGTTAAGGAAGCTACTACACATACGACGTTTCTGGTACGATCCCTGTACAGCGTTTCTTGACATGCATGCTGCATTCTTATATTGGGAGTATCTTGTTACTCAAAAGTTGCAATCGAGGAAACTTGATCTCGTGTCCTATACTAGAGTTTCCAAGACAGTCAACAATGCCCCATTCTGCTGTCAGTTGCAGCCTATCTGATATTGATTCTGCTTTCGCGTGCACCCAAAAGGTTCATCCCGAAAGCAGCCAAGGAACAGTCAACTTGGGGGTTTGCTGAGATTTGGTGCGAGAGATTTAGCTTATATTCTACAGGCCTCTCCGCATGGAGGCTGCAACCTGCACAAACAAAAATCCCTAGCGGATATGCTGGTCTAGCAGTGCCCCGTCTACACAAAATTCAGTGTCATTGATTAGGAGCAGCCATCAACTTCGAAGCACACGTGCACTTGAATATCCGCTAGGAACAGCATTGGGATAGTTGTCTCTTAAGTTTTAATTTCTCATATGAGAATGTGCTAAGAAACTATGCATTGTGAAAGGCTTTAAATGGTATGTACTCCTTACAATCCATCAAACAATCAAGTTACTAGAGACTAAATTTGACGTGCATAACTGGAGACTCTTTTTTTTATGAAAGGCACGAACTACGCACAATACAGTTCATTACTGGAGACTCGTAACTGAAAAAAAGAAACTTCTAGTCTCATCGACATGATTACATGGCAGTACATTTAAAATAAACGGTACTACCAACTGTGGATCAATGTACCAATGCTATGCTGTTTTTGTTTTACATATCGAAACGTGTATATTTCAGAAGGACCGAGCCTACCTGGCATAAGGTATATTAGGTTACATACTAAGGTATTTTGGTGTCATGCCATGCCTGAATCAAAGAAAATAATACATTTTAAACCCAGGAAAATATCCACAATTACCTAGCACATGTCTAAAGACTAGTTATTGCACATACGTTGTGTTCTCTCATATTGGAAACAGCATAATTTGGCAGTATGGGTGTCCTTGCTCCCGGTGTGTGAGTGCGAGTGCACAGCGCACACACGCTGGTCTGAGAAGTACGTATAGAATTGACAATCTTATGCTAAATCCCGAAATGCAGTGCTAAATTTAAGAGAGCTCAAGGGTCATAAGCAGGATGGTCATTGGACACCACCAAAAGCTGTTGTATGTGGTTAGTACATTGTATACCATGTTTGCCACTATTTCCATTTTATGGCTACAAAGCTAGACCAACAGAACTTTCTAATCTTCAGAAAATACATGAACCATCACACAACATACAATTTTTTGTTTCTTTTTCCCTACTCTAATATGTGATATGTCATGGAATTACATACAGTATAACGGGTTTTTTGTGAAAGCGGCAACTAATATACGATGAATATGTGCTGTAAATGGCATCTATGAATGAATAAGAAGGTAGAATACGTATGTTCTGTCAGAACAGGATGAAGTGTCATGCCGAATGAGGCATGTTTAGTTTCTGTTTCTTCCGTTGGTTTCATGGATGCCGGCGTTATTTCCTTGCAATATGACCCTATAATTTGAGACAGCATCCTACTACCTATGTGTAAACTTCATACTATCAAAAACTAAGCTCTTCCAAAAAAAAAGGAGCACCTACTATATGCTACAAACAGTGCCAAATTTGTAGTACTAAATGGTAAATTTGTATTACCAAATGCTAAATTTGTACAACTAAATGTTCATCTCAAGTTCAACTAACATGCACAAATTAAACAAGTTCATCTCAAGCTCTAGCACACCAAGGGCAGAGCAGAGGAGCCTCACCATGAGCCATGGAGAACTTCATCACTTCAGGGATGCCCCTCTCGCTCATCAGCTGCTGTTGCGGCGGCAGCACCGGAGCCGCGTCCAGCAGCGCCTGGGCCCTCGGCACAACCTGGAACTGGCCGTCCCGGCACGCATCCTCCGGCGACGCCGGCCTCCCCTGCCCCATTGCCTCGCCGTACAGCAGCTGGTGCCCGACCCACCACGGCAGCGGCTGCGCTCCACTGGAGGCGTGGCCCGCTGCGGCGAGCTGGGCCCCAAATCCGTCTTGGTGGTTCCTGAAGCTCATCACTGCGCCGGCCCGGCAGCAACCACCACCGCAGTGCGATGTTCTCTAGGATGGATGTGATTAATCACCTAATAGCCTGCTGCAATCAAGAGCACCAAGAAATAAGTAGATAAGCTGAGCATCAAATCAAATCATGCAGCGATAGGGGAGAAAAATCTTCATAAAAAGTAGAATGTGCAGGATGGCATGGGGAAAAATGCAGAGGAAGGAGAATGGTCGCCGGTAAAAAGGAAGCGAATCAAGAACTGAACCAAAAGCTGGATTTTTATTTTCAAGGCTGGGGGGGACTGAAAGCAAGATTATACCCAAAATCCAGAAGGATTTCTCCAGGCCCAGCCCCAGAGTGTAGCGCACAGACACAAGGCAAGAACTTTTAAGAGCCCGTGAATGTGCAGCAGCTGCAAGAATCTGAGCAAGAAACCAAGGCGAGAGGATCCAAGACATGCATGCGGCACAGGAAGAGGAGGAGGGGGGAGCAAGGAACCAAAGACCACTCACATTCCAGCAGTCCAGCTCCTGATGGGGTGGATGAGGACAACAAGAAGAGCACAGAGAGAGAGAAAAAAGGGAAGGGAGGAGAGAGAGGACAAGACGGGACGGGAGAGGTGCGTATAAATGGGCGGTACTGAAACCGAGAGAAAAAAGCTTTGCTCCTTCCCCAGCTCCAGCCAAAGCTAACCTGTTTGCTTTCACATTTTACTCCTCGATCCTCTTCTTCTTTCCTCAGTGTAAATTGTAGTAGTTTAATTCAATTACTTATTATTATTTCTAGAAAAAAAAACTCAATGCTTTTTACTGTTATTTATTTTTATTTTTTAACTGCCCAACTGGGCTCCCTTTCCCAATCATGACTTTTCACCTCCCACTGCTGGAAATTATTAGGCTCAGTGCTCATGCAAGTGGCTATTAGAGTACACTAATCATGCTGTCAAAAGAAGGTAAGCAGTAGGTTTTTTTATTATCCACAACAAAAATAGAAATATAGTACTCCTTGGAGAAGCTGGGTATGATTTGCAGGAGTGGCAAGCCAGTGACTACTATAAATTGGCGAGACATGAACAAAACAGGCAGCTGTAGCAACAACCAGTAGCCATCAGCAGCAGCATCATGCATCTTGATCCTTCACCATGATTTTGATCTATCCGTGCCTGATGTTTTATTAGGCTAGTCATAGTGGGGAGTAACTTAGAGTAGTAACATGACATATGTTACTAATCTAAGTTACTACCTTCATAGTGGGTAGTAACTTATATGTGGTGTCATACATTGTGTCATTTACTATGGTGTAGACTCAACTTGTCTTGGGGTATGTGATGTTATGGCAACATAGTTAGTTACCACCTCACTCTCTTTCTTCATTCATTGCTATGCCATGTCACCAAAATGCCTTGGGTTGTGTGATGTTACTAGCTAAGTTACTCCCACTATAAGCAGTCTTAACGAACATGTTACTAACAAATGGAAGTATTCCAGCACTCCATGACTAACCACAGCAAACATTACTGTACCTCCCATGCACATTTCCAAAAGCACTTAATGGAAGGGTATGCGGCGGTTGCATGAGCTATTAATGTTTTACTTTCTTCATCTCACAATTTTCTACTACTCTGTGGAGTAACACACGAAATTCTGAACTAACTGCGATCTGCGACTGCTCCATCCGTCCGGATATATGAATGTGTTGACCTTTTAGCAGTCTCCAATATGCACGATGTTGACTACGAGAACTGCCCATAGTGGGTAGTAAGCTAGATTAGTAACCGGATTTATGTTTACTTTATAGTGGGCAGTAAGATAAGTGTGGTATTCTTTCTATATTGGTTTGCTAGGGTAATTTTTTTTTAAGACGCTGACCACTAATTTAACCAAGAAAATACTACTATGAGATAGTGCCATAAAAAATTGTACCATTGAATTCGTAACAATTTTAAAAAGTCTTATAATTCAAATTCAAAAAGTATATCATTGAATTCATATTCAGATGAGAGAGGACAATGTCGACGTAGTGCCACTGGGTACCACAGTTCACCTGCTATTGGGCCCGCGCGGCGGCCCATGTACAAACCACGAGGGATCTCTCCCTCCACGAGGTCTTTCGGCTTCACGACGTGAAGCCCATCACGAGGACCCCCTCGCGAGGGAACCAACACTTGGCATTACCAGAAGCAAGACAAAAGCCTTCACGAGGTCCCTTTGTGAGGAGTCCGCGACATGCCTCCAGGAGGTGTCGTGCAGGACCACACCACAAGACGTACCACGTAAAGAAGAAGACGAAGTCGATGACGAAAGCCATGACGCCCGTCATGGATGGAGGTGATCATGCTCTCCATCCTGGAAGATAAGGGAGGACCTAGCACGCACCTTGCATAGAGAGAGGTGGTCGCTGCTCCTTTCCGTAAATAGGGTCGAGGATGAGCATAGGATAAACTTGGGGATGCTGATACATGTAAAATGAATATATGGTCTCTGTAGTTTATTGTGTTATACTCCATCATAATTGATTTATTTAAGTGGTCATAATCATGTTTAGAATGATTTTGGTGATTTTCCTAAAAAATCTCTTGTATTTGTATTATAACTCTACATGCAGGACAACCCTATTTTGCATTTTTTCTTTTCTTTTAGGGACCTTCGCGAACTCAAAATGACCTGAGATTATTCTACAGATGTTTTTATCGCAAATCAACACCTAGAGCACTTGGACCTCACCTAGGCTAGCAGGAGGGCCATAAGAGGGAGCAAGGCGCGACCGTATCTCCCAATCGTTGCTCCCAATGTCAGCGATGTCCATGCATGTGAACTCATTTTGACCTAAAAACTTATATATATATATATATATATATATATATATATATATATATATATATATATATATATATATATATATATATATATATATATATATATATATAGCCGCCTTCACTATTCTGAATCACGATGCTCCATAGAGATAGGAACACGAAACAGAGAAGGCACGTCGAAGATTAGAGGGGAAAACACCACCATCTCACATCTCCGACATTTCCAACAATCTCCACCATCTCCTTGATAAAGAGGGAGTATTCCACCTCGGACTTTGTGGAAATAGATTGTTATATCTCTCTCATGCTAACATTTTTCTAGTTCCATATGAGCTGTCCAACATGATTTTGGTCATCTATTTGTAATGCCTGGTGGATATTGTTTTTTGTGAGGTGAGCATTGTTAGATTGTGCTTGATGTACGAGTAGATTTATATCATGTACCATGTTCTTGAGTACATGTTTTAATCAAACTAGTATGATAGGCCATGGGATGTGAAACGTGTGCATTAGTTGGAGTAACATGGTAGTATGGAACTGGATAGTGATAGAAACTTTGGGTCCTGCTATGTTCTGTATGCTATGTTGTGTACATGTGCATTGTTACCTCAATAGGGATAAGTGATGTGTTGTTATTGCCTTGTGACAAACAAAGGTGGTCTCATATATTTTGAGGTAGCATATTTGATATTCAACAACATGTCATGGAAGCAAAGGAAATACTTTGTTTATCTTAAATCTAGTTTGTGGGATTTTACTTTCCATAGGAGTATTAGTGGGGTGTGTTGCATCATCTCAACCATAGTACGGGATGCCCATATGAATATTTATCAAACACATTATGAGTTTCCATCAATGTTATGTCTTCTTTGAAATGGTTTTGGTTCCACCATGTTTATGAAAGAGAAATAAGTGAAAATACGAAAACTAATCCGTTTTTAATCATAAGAAACACCATTTACTTGGATTTACAAGTCCTTTTAGTTTCAGAATTCATTTAAACTCAAAATACAAAAAACATTTACTTCTCTTGCATTTAGTTATCTCATATAGTTTACACCACTAACAACACTATTACATTGCCTTTGCATTACATTTGGTTTGTATTTCATACATGGTTAGTTCACTTATTGTTTAGCTTGCATACATACTTTAGTTTATTTACTTGTTACTTGCTCAGAGCACCGTTGAGTTCCCACGACAAATGACATGTATTTTTCTAGAGAATCTTTTCTTTATTTCGATTTTGTTTTCAATTCTATATGAATCCTTGCTCTTGAAAAACGCCTAGTAGAGTTAGGCATACAAGGCAACACTCTTTTACTTTGTAGGTTGCGGTAAGACCAAGGAGAAGCTAGCGTATTTCTACTAGTTCCCTGATAGTTCGATATAAACCCTCGAGTCACCCTTGTGGATAAAACACCCTTGAAACATCACTTTGCGCTTTGAGTCCACACGAATTGGTATCCTAATGAATCTGGTGTCATCAAGAGTATTTTATGGCATCATTGCAGGGGAAGTATAGAAGTGCATCACCATTGTGAAAATTCCCAAGTTTCGGGGAAGTGCACCTTTGTGAGCTTTTCCTTTTCATTTAGATCTTCAAAGTAATTTAGTTTGCCTTGTTTTTGTCTTTCTTTAGTATTGTTTGTTGATACATGCATTTTACACCATCGATATAATGACTTATTTGTCATGATCTGTTTTGAATGGGATTTGTCATTTTACACCATCGCTGACTTATTTGTCATGATCTGTTTTGAATGATATTTGTCATGATCTATCATTATTTATGCATTTTAGTTGATTTATGGGACTTTCCTATAAAGTCCTTGATGACACGTGAAGCACACGTTCGTTGGGAACCCCAAGTGAAAGGTGTGATGCGTACAGCAGCAAGTTTCCCTCAGTAAGAAACCAAGGTTATCGAACCAGTAGGAGATGAAGGCCACGTGAAGGTTGTTGGTGGCGGGGTGTAGTGCGGCGCAACACCAGGGATTCCGGCGCCAACGTGGAACCTGCACAACAAAATCAAAATACTTTGCCCCAACTTAACAGTGAGGTTGTCAATCTCACCGGCTTGCTGTAAACAAAGGATTAATCGTATGGTGTGGAAAATGATGTCTGTTTGCAAAGAACAGTAGAGAACAATGTTTGCAGTAGATTGTATTCAGATGTAAAAGAATGGACCGGGGTCCACAGTTCACTAGTGGTGTCTCTCCAATAAGATAAATAGCATGTTGGGTGAACAAATTACAGTTGGGCAATTGACAAATAGAGAGGGCATAACAATGCACATACATATCATGATGACTAATATGAGATTCACTTAGGGCATTACGACAAATTACATAGACCACTATCCAGCATGCATCTATGCCTAAAAAGTCCACCTTCGGGTTAGCATCCGCACCCCTTCCAGTATTAAGTTGCAAACAACAGACAATTGCATTAAGTATGGTGCGTAATGTAATCAACACAAATATCCTTAGACAAAACATTGATGTTTTATCCCTAGTGGCAACAGCATATTGATACGTCTCCAACGTATCCATAATTTTTGATGTTCCATGCTTGTTTTATGACAATACTTACATGTTTTGCTTGCACTTTATAATGATTTCATGCATTTTCCGGAACTAACATATTAACAAGATGCCACAGTGTCAGTTCATGTTTTCTGCTGTTTTTGGTTCCAGAAAGGCTGTTCGGGCAATATTCTCGGAATTCGACGAAATCAACGCCAAAGATCTTATTTTTCCCGGAAGGCTCCAGAACACCGAAGGGGAGTCGGAGGAGAGCCAGGGGCCCCCACACCATAGGGCCGCGCGGGCCAGACCCTGGCCGCGCCGGCCTAGGGGGAGGCCACCCTGTCGCCCCTCCTGCGCCGCCTCTTCGCCTATTTAAGCCCTTTCGACCTAAAAACACAGTACCAATTAACGAAACTCCAGAAAGACTCCAGGGGCGCCGCCGCCATCGCGAAACTCCAATTCGGGGGACAGAAGTCTCTGTTCCGGCACCCTGCCGGGACGGGGAAGTGCCCCCGGAAGCCATCTCCATCGACGCCACCGCCTCCATCATGCTCCGTGAGTAGTTCCCCCATGTACTACGGGTTCTACACTAGTAGGAAAACCCTTATAGGCGATCCTTATTTCTGTGGCGCACCCAAAAAAATGCGCCACAGAAATTTGTTTTGTGGCGCACCAGGCACGGTGCGCCACAGAAATAGCTTAATTTTGTGGCGCACCAACAATCCATGCGCCACAGAAATGAGGTGGGGTCAGCCCCAATCATTGGTTTCACTATTTCTGTGGCGCACAGGACCACGTGCGCCACAGAAATAAGACATTCAGTGGCGCAAATTCCTCGTGCGCCACTGAATTAAGACTTTCTGTGGCGCACGAGGGATGGTGCGCCACAGAAACTACACATTTCTGTGGCGCACATGAGATCCATGCGCCACAGAAGTTCTTTTTGGCTCCCCACGCAACTCCACCCCCCCGCCTGTGGATCGCCTTTTTTACCTCTATAAAAAATGAAAGAAATAGATAGAAATTTCAAAAAATAAAATCCTTCGAGATTCCCATGTATTATGTCATCTAGCACCACTAAAATTTAACAAACATGAATTTTGACTTTTTTTGCAAAATTGCGTGGGAAAATCATCAAACTGGATTTCTGGTTGCATACGAACTCGAAAAAAAACGCATAATATATCAAAATGTTCCCACGAAAATTCTACATCCGAATTCACCAGGGGCTTGCCCGGTTGGACAATTTTTAGAATCTCCAAATTCGAAAAGAGTAAAAAGTTACGGCCAGTTAAAGTTTTTTTGCTGCAAAATACAAAAAAAAGAAAAAAAATTCTGTGGCGCACCTAGTGCCCATCCTGCCGCCCTCCACCACTTCTCCTCCACACCTCCTCCACTTCTCCTCTTATGCAAACTTCTCCTCCACTTCTCCTCACTTCTCCTCCACTCCTCCACTCCTCCTCCTCCTCCTCCTCCTCCTCCACCACCACCACCACCTCCTCCTCCTCCGGCCGGCCTCCTCCTCCTCCTCCCCCTCCACCACCACCACCACCACCTCCTCCGGGGCCGGCCTCCTACTCCGGCGACCACCTCCTCCGGGGCCGGCCTCCTACTCCGGCGACCACCTCCTCCGGGGCCGGCCTCCTCCTACTCCGGCGACGACGACCTTCTCCTCCTCCTCCTCCTCCTCCTCCTCCTCCTCCTACTACTACTCCGGCGGCCACCTCCTCCTCTTCCTCCATCACCTCTTCTTCCTCCACCACCACCTCCTATTCCTCCACCACCACCTCCACCACCACCACCACCACCACCACCACCACCACCACCACCACCACCTCCTCCTCCTCCTCCTCCTCCTCCTCCTCCTCCTCCGGCCGTCCTTCTCCTTCACCCACCCACCCACCCACCTCCGGCTACCTTCCAGCGAAATTAAAAAAAAAATTCGGCGGCCCCAGATCTAGATCTAGATCTAGATCTGGCCGCCATTTTTTTTTGAATTTCAAAAAAAAATTCTGTGGCGCACCACCGTCGGTGCGCCACAGAAATAAGTTTCTGTGGCGCACCACCGCCGGTGCGCCACAGAAATAAGACTTTCTGTGGCGCATGGGCCGGTGCGCCACAGAAACCTTATTTTTGTGGCGAGAATTCTGTGGCGCACCGCCCATGCGCCACAGAATCGATTTTTGGTGCGCCACTGATGAGCCTTTTCCTACTAGTGCTAGCAGTAGCTAGTTGGTATTCTCTCCCCCATGTACTTCAATACAATGATCTCATGAGCTGCCTTACATGATTGAGATTCATCTGATGTAATCGGTGTTGTGTTTGTTGGGATCCGATGGATGATACGTTATGATTAGTCTATCTATAAGGTTTGTGAAGTTATTGTTGATGCAATCTTATTATGTTTAATGCTTGTCACTAGGGCCCGAGTGGCATGATCTTAGATTTAAGCTCTATACTTATTGCTTAGATTGTATCTACAAGTTGTATGCACATGTCACTGTCCGGAACCAAAGGCCCCGAAGTGACAGAAATCGGGACAACCGGAGGGGATGGCGGTGATGTGAGGATAACATGTTTTCACGGAGTGTTAATGCTTTGCTCCGGTGCTCTATTAAAAGGAGTACCTTAATATCCAGTAGATTCCCTTGAGGCCCGGCTGCCACCGGCTGGTAGGACAATAGATGTTGTACAAGTTTCTCATTGCGAGCACGTATGACTATATATGGAAAACATGCCTACATGATTAATGAATTGATGTTCTTTCTTAATGCTTTATCAATCCTATCAATTGCCCAACTGTAATTTGTTCACCCAACACTTGTCACTTGTTATTGGAGAGTTACCACTAGTGTAGATCGCTGGGAACCCCGGTCCATCTCTCATCATCATATACTTGTTCTCTATGTCATTGGAAGTAGTATCAACTATTTTCTGGTGCCATTACCTCTGTGTTACTATTACTGCTACTGTGTTACAGTTACTACTGCTCTCATATTACTGCTACTTTCACATCACCCCTGTTACTAGTGCTTTTCCAGGTGCAGCTGAATTGACAACTCAGTTGTTAAGGCTTATAAGTATTCTTTACCTCCCCTTGTGTCGAATCAATAAATTTGGGTTTTACTTCCCTCGAAGACTGCTGCGATCCCCTATACTTGTGGGTTATCAAGACTGTTTTCTAGCGCCGCTGCCGGGGAGGCATAGCTCTACTCATAAGTTCACCTGGGGAGTACACTCTACCTCTCTCTCTGTTTTATTTTATTTTGTTTTGCTTAGTTTAATTTTGTCTAGTTTATTTGTGCCTAGTTTATTTCTGTCTAGTATTATTTTCCTTAGTTTACTTTTGCTTAGTTTATTTTTGTCTTGTTTTATTTGTCTCATATACCCAAAAATCCATAAAAATTTGAAAAATCAAAAAATTAAAAACTGCTGTTATGGGAGAACCTACAACCTACTTGGAGCTTATAGAATGTTATAATAATTATAGAGAATCAAGAACTGGTAAAATAATGAGTGCTATGATAGAAAAATTGAATACAATGGCTAGAATCTTGCTTAGACGCCATGATATAAACTGTTGCTCTCAACAGGACACTAAACATCTTAAATTTCAATGTGGCTTTAGTGAGGAATTTTTAATTAAGAACTATAATCGGAATTGCTATATTCATTATGGGTTCGAAGAGGTAGAACAATTTGTCTTATTTATGGGAGCCTCTGAGATAGAATCCTTCATGGTTGAGAATTATGAAACTTGTGCTGTTTGTAAGGACCTCAAAGATTATGTCTCTTTTATCCTTAATTCTTGCATAGAATGCTATAGTGGTAATCCTTATATCATTGATTATAAAGAGAGACTCATTAATGCACAAGAATGCACTCACAATTTGCAGGAACCTGTGGAAGAAGAAATTGATGAACCTGAAAGCGCATTGGATGAAAAAGAGGAGGAAATTGATGAACCTGAAAGCTCATTGGATGAAAAAGAAGAGGAGAGCGACGAACAAAAGGAGGAAGAATGGATTAGCTATCCATGCCAACCTTCTAATGAGAGTAACTCTTTATCTCTTACACTATTTGATTGTCCTCCATGCTTACCGAAAGAGGTTGAATGTTATGTTCCTGTGGATTCTCTTGAAATATTCCCTATGAGTAAAACTTGTGAAAATAATTATGCTACTGTTATATATGATAATCCATGCTACTTTGATAAATCTTATGATAATGCTTTGTTTGTGCCTGATGTCGAAATGCATGGTACTAAAGAATTTTGCTTGGCAAATGTTTATGATAAAGCTCTAGATGATGGTCCTATGTTACTTGATAATATTAATTGTACTACTAATGAAAATGGGATTGGAGAGTTCTTGAATTATTCTATGAGTCCCATATCTCTTGAGATTGATCAACTACCTTGTTATATTATTAATAAAAGTAAGTTTGAAAGTTTTAATTCCACTATTCTTGAACTTGATAAAAATTATGTGTTTGGAAATCATGAAAAGTATGCTGCATGTGATAGTTATATTGTTGAGTTTGTTAATGAAGCTACTGAAAATTATTATGAGAGAGGAAAATATGGTTGTATAAATTTGCGTGGTACTAATACACCTCTCTATGTGCTGAAATTGTTGAAATTACTCTTGTTTTATCTTCTTATGCTTGTCACTTTGTTTTTCATGAATTTATTTGTGTACAAGATTCCTATGCATAGGAAGTGGGTTAGACTTAAATGTGTTTTGAATTTGCTTTTTGATACTCTCTTTTGCTTCAACTCTTATTTCTTGCGAGTGCATCATTAAAACTGCTGAGCCCATCTTAACGGCTATAAAGAAAGAACTTCTTGGGAGATAACCCATGTGTTATTTTGCTACAGTACTTTGTTTTATATTTGTGTCTTGGAAGTTGTTTACTACTGTAGCAACCTCTCCTTATCTTAGTTTTGTGTTTTGTTGTGCCAAGTGAAGCCTCTAATCGAAGGTTGATACTAGATTTGGATTTCTGCGCAGAAACAGATTTCTATCTGTCACGAATCTGGGCTGTATTCTCTGTAGGTAACTCAGAAAAACCTGCCAATTTACGTGCGTGTTCCTCAGATATGTACGCAACTTTCATTAGTTTTGAGTTTTCTGATTTGAGCAAGTCTGGTGCCTCTTTAAAATTCGTCTTTACGGACTGTTCTGTTTTGACAGATTCTGCCTTTTATTTCGCATTGCTTCTTTCGCTGTGTTGGGTGGATTTCTTTGTTCCATTACCTTCCAGTAGCTTTGAGCAATGTCCAGAAGTGTTAAGAATGATTGTGTCACCTCTGAACATGTGAGTTTTTGATTATGCACTAACCCTCTAATGAAGTTTATGAGAAGTTTGGTGTGAAGGAAGTTTTCAAGGGTCAAGAGAGGAGGATGATATATGATCAAGAAGAGTGAAAAGTCTAAGCTTGGGGATGCCCCCGTGGTTCATCCCTGCATATTTCAAGAAGACTCAAGCGTCTAAGCTTGGGGATGCCCAAGGCATCCCCTTCTTCATCAACTTATCAGGTTTCTTCTACTGAAACTATATTTTTATTCGGTCACATCATATGTGCTTTACTTGGAGCGTCTGTGTGCTTTTATTTTTGTTTTTGTTTGAATAAATTCGGATCCTAGCAATCCTTGTGTGGGAGAGAGACACGCTCCGCTTTTTCATATGAACGCTTGTTCTTCGTTTTACTTTTAATGTTCAATGATAAAAGTTGGAAGCTACAATAATTATTTTTATTTGGTTGAAAACAGAAAATGCCTCATAATGTCTTGGATAATTTGACACTTGGCAATTGTTTTGAGCTCTCAAGTAGATCATGATTAAGTTTTTTTTCATGCAGTTTAAACCTATTAGTGGAGAACTACCATAGAGCTTGTTGAAATTGGTTTGCATGATTGGTCTCTCTTAAGGTCTAGATATTTTCTGGTAAAAGTGTTTGAGCAACAAGGAAGATAGTGTAGAGTATTATAATGCTTGTAATATGTTCTTATGTAAGTTTTGCTGTACTGGTTCATACTTGTGTTTGCTTCAAACAACCTTGCTAGCCAAAGCCTTGTATTGAGAGGGAATACTTCTCGTGCATCCAAAACCTTGAGCCAAAACCTATGCCATGTGTGTCCACCATACCTACCTACTATGTGGTATTTCCTGCCATTCCAAGTAAATACTTCATGTGCTACCTTTAAACAATTCAAAATTTACTATCTCTTATTTGTGTCAATATTTTATAGCTCATGAGGAAGTATGTGGTGTTTTATCTTTCAATCTTGTTGGGCAGCTTTCACCAATGGACTAGTGGCTTCATCCGCTTATCCAATAATTTTGCAAAAAGAGCTGGCGCGGGGTTCCCAGCCCCCAATTAATTAACTTCATTAATAATTCTCTTCACATGTTTTGCTCTGATTCATCAGTAAGCAACTTAATTTTGCAAATAGACACTCCTCCATGGTATGAGATTGTTGGAAGGCACCCGAGGATTCGGTTAGCTATGGCTTGTGTAAGCAAAGGTTGGGAGGAGTGTCAACCATAAATAAAATTAAAGTACATGTGTAAACAAAAGAGAAGAGGGATGATCTACCTTGCTGGTAGAGATAACGTCCTTCATGGGAGCCGCTCTTTGAAAGCCTGTTTAGCAAGGGAGTTAGAGTGCCCACTACCATTCGTTGACAACAACAAACACCTCTCAAAACTTTACTTTTATGCTCTCTATATGATTTCAAAAACTTAAAAAGCTCTAGCACATGATTTAATCCTCGCTTCCTCTCGCGAAGGGCCTTTCTTTTACTTTATGTTGAGTCAGTTTACCTACTTCCTTCCATCTTAGAAGCAAACACTTGTGTCAACTGTGCATTGATTCTTACATACTTGCTTATTTGCATTCATCATATTACTTTATGTTGACAATTATCCATGAGATATGCATGTTGAAAGTTGAAAGCAACTGCTGAAACTTATATCTTCCTTTGTGTTGCTTCGATGCCTTTACTCTGAATTTATTGCTTTATGAGTTAACTCTTGTGCAAGACTTTTGATGCTTGTCTTGAAAGTACTCTTCATGAAAAGTTTTGCTATATGTTATCTATTTGTTAGCAACTATAGATCATTGCCTTGAGTCACTTCATTCATTTCATATGCTTTGTAATAGTGTGATCAAGGTTATGTAAGTAGCATGTCACTACAGAAATTATTCTTTTTATCGTTTACCTGCTCGGGACGAGCAGGAACTAAGCTTGGGGATGCTGATACGTCTCCAACGTATCCATAATTTCTGATGTTCCATGCTTGTTTTATGACAATACTTACATGTTTTGCTTGCACTTTATAATGATTTCATGCATTTTCCGGAACTAACATATTAACAAGATGCCACAGTGCCAGTTCCTGTTTTCTGCTGTTTTTGGTTCCAGAAAGGCTGTTCGGGCAATATTCTCGGAATTCGACGAAATCAACGCCAAAGATCTTATTTTTCCCGGAAGGCTCCAGAACACCGAAGGGGAGTCGGAGGAGAGCCAGGGGGCCCCCACACCATAGGGCCGCGCGGGCCAGACCCTGGCCGCGCCGGCCTAGGGGGAGGCCACCCTGTCGCCCCTCCTGCGCCGCCTCTTCGCCTATTTAAGCCCTTTCGGCCTAAAAACACAGTACCAAATGACGAAACTCCAGAAAGACTCCAGGGGCGCCGCCGCCATCGCGAAACTCCAATTCGGGGGACAGAAGTCTCTGTTCCGGCACCCTACCGGGACGGGGAAGTGCCCCCGGAAGCCATCTCCATCGACGCCACCGCCTCCATCATGCTCCGTGAGTAGTTCCCCCATGGACTACGGGTTCTAGCAGTAGCTAGTTGGTATTCTCTCCCCCATGTACTTCAATACAATGATCTCATGAGCTGCCTTACATGATTGAGATTCATCTGATGTAATCGGTGTTGTGTTTGTTGGGATCCGATGGATGATACGTTATGATTAGTCTATCTATAAAGTTTGTGAAGTTATTGTTGCTGCAATCTTGTTATGTTTAATGCTTGTCACTAGGGCCCGAGTGGCATGATCTTAGATTTAAGCTCTATACTTATTGCTTAGATTGTATCTACAAGTTGTATGCACATGTCACTGTCCGGAACCAAAGGCCCCGAAGTGACAGAAATCGGGACAACCGGAGGGGATGGCGGTGATGTGAGGATAACATGTTTTCACGGAGTGTTAATGCTTTGCTCCGGTGCTCTATTAAAAGGAGTACCTTAATATCCAGTAGATTCCCTTGAGGCCCGGCTGCCACCGGCTGGTAGGACAATAGATGTTGTACAAGTTTCTCATTGCGAGCACGTATGACTATATATGGAAAACATGCCTACATGATTAATGAATTGATGTTCTTTCTTAATGCTTTATCAATCCTATCAATTGCCCAACTATAATTTGTTCACCCAACACTTGTCACTTGTTATTGGAGAGTTACCACTAGTGTAGATCGCTGGGAACCCCGGTCCATCTCTCATCATCATATACTTGTTCTCTATGTCATTGGAAGTAGTATCAACTATTTTCTGGTGCCATTACCTCTGTGTTACTATTACTGCTACTGTGTTATCTTGTTACCGCTCTCATATTACTGCTACTTTCACATCACCCCTGTTACTAGTGCTTTTCCAGGTGCAGCTGAATTGACAACTCAGTTGTTAAGGCTTATAAGTATTCTTTACCTCCCCTTGTGTCGAATCAATAAATTTGGGTTTTACTTCCCTCGAAGACTGCTGCGATCCCCTATACTTGTGGGTTATCACATATCCACAACCTTAGAACTTTCTGTCACTGTCCCAGATTCAATGGAGGCATGAACCCACTATCGAGCATAAATACTCCCTCTTGGAGTTACAAGTATCAACTTGGCCAGAGCCTCTACTAGCAACGGAGAGCATGCAAGATCATAAACAACACATATATGATAGATCAATAATCAACTTGACATAGTATTCCGTATTCATCGGATCCCAACAAACACAACATGTAGCATTACAAATAGATGATCTTGATCATGATAGGCAGCTCACAAGATCTAACATGATAGCACAAGAGGAGAAGACAACCATCTAGCTATTGCTATGGACCCATAGTCCAAGGATGAACTACTCACACATCAGTCCGGAGGCGATCATGGTGATGTAGAGTCCTCCGGGTGATGATTCCCCTCTCCGGCAGGGTGCCGGAGGCGATCTCCTGAATCCCCCGAGATGGGATTGGCGGCGGCGGCGTCTCTGGAACTTTTCTCGTATCGTGGCTCTCGGTAATAGGGTTTTCGCGATGGAGAGTATAAGTAGGCGGAAGGGCAGAGTCGGAGGAGGCACGGGGGCCCCACACCATAGGGCGGCGTGGGCCCCCCTTGGTCGCGCGGCCCTGTGGTGTCGGCGCCCCGTGGCCCCACTTCGTAACCTCTTCGGTCTTCTGGAAACTCCGTGGAAAAATAAGACCCTGGGCTTTCGTTTCGTCCAATTCCGAGAATATTTCATGTGTAGGATTTCTGAAACCAAAAACAGGAGAAAACAGGAACTGGCGCTTCGGCATCTTGTTAATAGGTTAGTGCCGGAAAATGCGTATAAATGATATAAAGTGTATATAAAACATGTGAGTATTGTCATAAAACTAGCATGGAACATAAGAAATTATAGATACGTTTGAGACGTATCAAGCATCCCCAAGCTTAGTTCCTACTCGCCCTCGAGTAGGTAAACGATAACAAGGATAATTTCTGAAGTGACATGCTACTATCATAATCTTGATCAATACTATTGTAAAGCATATGAGATGAATGAAGTGAATTGAAGCAATGGTAAAGACAATGACTAAACAACTGAATCATATAGCAAAGACTTTTCATGAATAGTACTTTCAAGACAGGCATCAATAAGTCTTGCATAGAAGTTAACTCATAAAGCAATAAATTCTTAGTAGAAAGTTTTGAAGCAACACAAAGGAAGATATAAGTTTCAGCAGTTGCTTTCAACTTCAACATGTATATCTCATGGATAATTGTCAACACAAAGTAATATGATGAATGCTAATAAGCAAGTATGTAGGAATCAATGCACACAGTTGACACAAGTGTTTGCTTCTAAGATAGAAAGAAGTAGGTAAACTGACTCAACATAAAGTAAAAGAAGGGCCCTTCGCGGAGGGAAGCATGGATTGCTATTTTTTTGCTAGAGCTTTTATTTTGAAAACATAGAAACAATTTTGTCAACGGTAGTAATAATTCATATGTGTTATGCATAAGACATCTTATAAGTTGCAAGCCTCATGCATAGAATACCAATAGTGTTCGCACCTTGTCCTAATTAGCTTGGATTTTCATGGATTCTCATTGCATTACATATGTTTCAACCAAGTGTCACAAAGGGGTACCTCTATGTCGTCTGTACAAAGGTCCAAGGAGATAGATCGCATTTGATTTCTTGTTTTTGATAGATCTCAACTTAGGACATCCATACCGGGACAACATAGAAAACAGATAATGGACTCCTCTTTAATGCATAAGCATTCAACAACAGATAATATTCTCATAAGAGATTGAGGATTAATGTCCAAACTGAAACTTCCACCATGATTCATGGCTTTGGTTAGCGGCCCAATGTTCTTCTCTAACAATATGCATACTCAAACCATTTAATCATGATAAATCACCCTTACTTCAGACAAGACGAACATGCATAGCAACTCACATGATATTCAACAAAGGTGTAATAGTTGATGGCGTCCCCAAAAACATGGTTATCGCTCAACAAGCAACTTATAAGAAATAAGATACATAAGCTACATATTCTTTACCACAATAGTTTTTAGGGATTTATATTTTCGTGCCCTCGGTTCCTTAGTTGTGCTCAGTTTTCCCCAGCTCCTTAGTTATTCCTTAGTTTTCCCCAAGTCCTTGTTTGAAACCCGCAGAATCAGCTCCGACGGCAGGAATCCGTTAAGTTGACCGTTCCGTGCTGACGAGTGGGGTCGTGTTGTTTGTGGGGTCGCGTCGTGTGGGGCTGGTAGGAAGGAACCGCGTGGGACAGGACGAGACCATGTTTGTGTGGCCTTAGCGTGTGGGGCCGTAGCGTGTGGAGCCGTGTGGGTCCAGGACGTGGGCACGAGTGGTTTCTGTCTCTTTCGCCCAGATTAGCAATTTTCAATGTATCTTTTTCCTCTCTCTCGCTCGATCTCATTCCTATTTGATAGCCCAAATTGGTAGCAAATCTAGAGCAGCTTCTCCTTCTGTTTTTTAACGCCATTCATTTCTTTATGCCTTCGTTTTTACCCAATCAGGTAGGAAATCTAGGGCACAAATCCAGAGAAAATATAGGATAAGCTTGCATAGAGCAGCCAACATAGCATAGATATATTCACGACAGATCCAACAGTAGTACCGATAGAACCCTACAACATAAGCTACATTTTACATGAATTTAAGCTGCTCTATGATGACCCACAAGTATAGGGGGTGTATCATAGTACTTTCGATAAATAATAGTGTCGAACCCAACGAGGAGCAGAAGGTGTTGACAAGCAGTTTCGATGAAGGATTCACTGTAAATGCTCACAGACAAGTATTCAGGGGGTTTTGATATAGCAAATAAATAAAGTACGAGTAAGTAAAATGCGAGAGAAATAATTGCAGCGAGTGGCCCAATCCTTTTTAGCACAAAGGACAAGCCGGTTTGTTTACTTATAATGACCAAACGTTCTTGAGGACACACAGGAATTTAGTCTAGTGCTTTCGCTTCATATAGCTGATTAATCTTCATTATTTTGATAAGTGTTATGTGGGTGAACCTATGCTAATGCATCGCCCTTCCTAGGACTAATACATACTTGTGATTATACCCCTTGCAAGCATCCGCAACTACAAGAAAGTAATTAAGATAAATCTAACCACAGCCTTAAACTCTGAGATCCTGCTATCCCTCCTGCATCGATATACTAACGGGGGTTCAGGTTGCTGTCACTCCGGCAACCCCACAATTAGCAAACGAATACAAGATGTATTCCCCTAGGCCCATAAAGGTGAAGTATCATGTAGTCGACGTTCACATGACACCACTAGAAGAATAACACCACAACTTAAATATCAAACCATTGAATATTACCCAACATAATTCACTACTAACATTTAGACTTCACCCATGTCCTCAAGAACTAAACGAACTACTCACGAGACATCATATGGAACATAATCAGAGGTGATATGATGATCAATAACAATCTTAACATAAACCTTGGTTCAATGGTTTCACTCAATAGCATCAATAACAAGTAGTAATCAATACCGGGAGAGTTTCCCCTATCAAACAATCAAGATTCAACCCTAGATGTTACAGCGGTGACGAGGTGCAGCGGTGGAGATGGCGGTGATGATGATGGAGATGATGGTGATGATGGTCCCAATGATGTCCAGCTCGATGGCGGTGACGATGGCGTCGATTTCCCCCTCCGGGAGGGAATTTCCCCGGCGGATTTCAGCCTGCCGGAGAGCTCTTTTCTCTCTGGTGTTTTCCGCCCCGCAGAGGCGGCTGTGACTCTTCGCGACTATCCTCTGGAGCGTAGGTTTTCGGGGCGAAGAAGTACGCGAAGGAGAGGCGGCCGAAGGGGGCTGTGGGCCCCCTCCCCACAAGGCGGCGCGGCCAGGCCAGGGCCCGCGCCGGCCTATGGGGGGCCATGGAGGCCCTCCTCGATCCCTCCTTTTGGCTGGCTTCATCTTCAGGAAAAATAAGATCTTCGGTATAATTTCCGTCAACTGTTGATCTTCCGAAATATTGCATTCTGACGGTGCTTTTTCCAGCAGAATCCTGACTCCGGTGAACTATTCTCCAATAGTCATGAAACATGCAAAATAGATGAAATAACATAAGTATCATCTCTAAATACGAAATATATCAATGAATAACAGTAAATTATGATACAGAATAGTGATGCAAAATGGACGTATCAACTCCCCCCAAGCTTAGACTTCGCTTGTCCCCAAGCGAAACTGAACTCAGTAAACAAAACCACATGTTTATGGAGTGAAGAGTCGATAAACCAAATACGGACAAGAAGCATCATATTAATTCACACAAGACATTCTAGTGAACAACTTCCTCATATAATTCAACTTGAAACAAGTAGAAGGTAATCACAAATAAAGGTGCATAAGAAATCATAATTAGTGATGGCAAACTTCGTTCTTGGTCAGAGAACAATTAACAGATTGTACTTATCTGTCGAGCATCGCTCTTATGTTAAGGCTTATATGGCACAACTTGCATACTTAATCATAATAATAACTTTCAAAGCTATATTCATTCAGATAAAACTTGTACTAAACAAGGAAGAGTAAAAGGCATGATTAAGTAGATCACAATATAAATGGTTTGATCACAACAACTCAATTGCTTGATTAAGATAGAGGGAAATAGGTTTACTGACTCAACATAAAGTAAAAGATGGGCCCTTCGCAGAGGGAAGCAGGGATTAAATCATGTGCTAGAGCTTTTTAAGTTTTGAAATCATATAGAGAGCATAAAAGTATAATTTTGAGAGGTGTTTGTTGTTGTCAACGAATGGTAGTGGGCACTCTAACCCCCTTGCCAAACAAACTTCCAAAGAGCGGCTCCCATGAAGGACGTTATCTCTACCAGCAAGGTAGATAATCCCTCTTCTCTTTTGTTTACACATGTACTTTAGTTTTATTTATGGATGACACTCCTCCCAACCTTTTGCTTTCTCAAGCCATGGCTAACCGAATCCTCGGGTGCCTTCCAACAATCTCATACCATGGAGGAGTGTCTATTTGCAAAATTAAGTTGCTTACTGATGAATCAGAGCAAAACATGTGAAGAGAATTATTAATGAAAGTTAATTAATTGGGGGCTAGGAACCCCGCTGCCAGCTCTTTTTGCAAAATTATAGGATAAGCGGATGTGCCACTAGTCCATTGGTGAAGTCTGCCTAACAAGAATGAAAGATAAAACACCACATACTTCCTCATGAGCTATAAAACATTGACACAAATAAGGGATGATAAATTTTGAATTGTTTAAAGGTAGCTGATACGTCTCCGACGTATCGATAATTTCTTGTGTTCCATGCCACATTATTGATAATATCTACATGTTTTATGCACACTTTATGTCATATTCGTGCATTTTCTGGAACTAACCTATTAACAAGATGCCGAAGAGCCAGTTGCTGTTTTCTGCTGTTTTTGGTTTCAGAAATCCTAGTAACGAAATATTCTCGGAATTGGACGAAATCAACGCCCAGGGTCCTATTTTGCCACGAAGCTTCCAGAAGATCGAAGAGGAGACGAAGTGGGGCCACGAGGTGGCCAAACCACAGGGCAGCGCGGCCCAAGCCCTGGCCGTGCCGACCTATGGTGTGGGCCACTCGTGCCGCCTCTTTACCTGCCCTTCCGCCTACAAATAGCCTCCGTCGCGAAACCCCCAGTACCGAGAGCCACGATACGGAAAACCTTACTGAGACGCCGCCGCCGCCAATCCCATCTCGGGGGATTCTGGAGATCTCCTCCGGCACCCTGCCGGAGAGGGGATTCATCTCCCGGAGGACTCTTCACCGCCATGGTCGCCTCCGGAGTGATGAGTGAGTAGTTCACTGATACGTCTCCGACGTATCGATAATTTCTTATGTTCCATGCCACATTATTGATGTTATCTACATGTTTTATGCACACTTTATGTCATATTCGTGCATTTTCTGGAACTAACCTATTAACAAGATGCCGAAGTGCCGCTTCTTTGTTCTGCTGTTTTTGGTTTCAGAAATCCTAGTAAGGAAATATTCTCGGAATTGGACGAAATCAAAGCCCAGGGGCCTATTTTTCCACGAAGCTTCCAGAAGTCCGAAGATGAAACGAAGAGGGGCCACGGGGTGGCCAAACCCTAGCCGAGAGCCACGATACGGAAAACCTTCCAGAGACGCCGCCAACGCCGATCCCATCTCGGGGGATCCAGGAGATCGCCTCCGGCACCCTGCCGGAGAGGGGAATCATCTCCCGGAGGACTCTACGCCGCCATGGTCGCCTCCGGTGTGATGTGTGAGTAGTCTACCCCTGGACTATGGGTCCATAGCAGTAGCTAGATGGTTGTCTTCTCCCCATTGTGCTATCATTGTCGGATCTTGTGAGCTGCCTAATATGATCAAGATCATCTATCTGTAATTCTATATGTTGCGTTTGTTGGGATCCGATGAATAGAGAATACTTGTTATGTTGATTATCAAAGTTATATCTACGTGTTGTTTATGATCTTGCATGCTTTCCGTTACTAGTAGATGCTCTGGCCAAGTAGATGCTTGTAACTCCAAGAGGGAGTACTTATGCTCGATAGTGGGTTCATGCCTGCATTGACACCGGGACGATGTGAGAAAGTTCTAAGGTTGTGTTGTGCTGTTGCCACTAGGGATAAAACATTGATGCTATGTCTAAGGATGTAGTTGTTGATTACATTACGCACCATACTTAATGCAATTGTCTGTTGCTTTGCAACTTAATACTGGAGGGGGTTCGGATGATAACCTGAAGGTGGACTTTTTAGGCATAGATGCAGTTGGATGGCGGTCTATGTACTTTGTCGTAATGCCCAATTAAATCTCACTATACTCATCATGATATGTATGTGCATGGTCATGCCCTCTTTATTTGTCAATTGCCCAACTGTAATTTGTTCACCCAACATGCTGTTTGTCTTATGGGAGAGACACCTCTAGTGAACTGTGGACCCCGGTCCAATTCTCTTTACTGAAATACAATCTACTGCAATACTTGTTCTACTGTTTTCTGCAAACAATCATCTTCCACACAATACGGTTAATCCTTTGTTACAGCAAGCCGGTGAGATTGACAACCTCACTGTTTCGTTGGGGCAAAGTACTTTGGTTGTGTTGTGCAGGTTCCACGTTGGCGCCGGAATCCCTGGTGTTGCGCCGCACTACATCCCGCCGCCATCAACCTTCAACGTGCTTCTTGGCTCCTCCTGGTTCGATAAACCTTGGTTTCTTTCTGAGGGAAAACTTGCTGCTGTGCGCATCATACCTTCCTCTTGGGGTTCCCAACGAACGTGTGAGTTACACGCCATCAAGCATATTTTCTGGCGCCGTTGCCGGGGAGATCAAGACACGCTGCAAGGGGAGTCTCCACTTCTCAATCTCTTTACTTTGTTTTTGTCTTGCTTAGTTTTATTTACTACTTTGTTTGCTGCACTAAATCAAAATACAAAAAAATTAGTTGCTAGTTTTACTTTACTTGCTATCTTGTTTGCTATATCAAAAACACAAAAAAAATTAGTTTACTTGCATTTACTTTATCTATTTTGCTTTATTTACTACTGCTAAAATGAGTAATCCTGAAGTTGAAGTTCGTTCGTTTAAGCAACAAGGGGGAGAATGTTTAAGAGATGCTTGGTATAGAATTAGTAATGCCCATAATAGGTGCACTAAGAAACACTCCACCACTATTTTACTCAGGAATTTTTTATGTTGGTATCTCTAGCTGGAATAGGCATGTTCTTGATTGTCTCGCAGGAGGTAACTTCTTAAGTACCCCTGCATTAGAAGCTAGCTGCATTATTGAGAGTCTATTTGGAATACCCCCTGTTGATAAAGTTAAAACTGAAATCTCTCTTGAAGATGTTATGAAAAAATTGGAAACCATAGAGAAAATTTTTCCAAGTATTGAAGCTAAATTGGAAGTGTTACTCGATAAAACTGATGAACTTGATAAATCCTTAGTAGGAATTGATGAAAGAATTAGTGTCCTAGGAACTTGTGTTGTCCATGATGATCAAATCAATAGGATTGATGAACTTGAAAAAGCTATGGGAACCTTGGGTTCAACATTTTCATCTCTTAAAAATAAGGAGAAAGCTTATGTGGGTAAGGAGCAAAAGTTTATGTATGTCTCTAAAGTGTCTAAACCAAAGAAGTATTATTATAGGCCTAAAATTGACAAAGCCCTTGGTACCACTGCGGATGGGGGAGCTCATAACAACGATACATCACTCTCCGATAATACTTGATGCACACTTTCTGCGCCTAGCTGAAAGGCGTTAAAGAAAAGCGCTTATGGGAGACAACCCATGTTTTTACCTACAGTACTTTGTTTTTATTTTGTGTCTTGGAAGTTGTTTAATACTGTAGCAACCTCTCCTTATCTTAGTTTTGTGTTTTGTTGTGCCAAGTTAAGCCGTTGATAGAAAAGTAAGTACTAGATTTGGATTACTGCACAGTTCCAGATTTCTTTGCTGTCACGAATCTGGGTCTACCTCCCTGTAGGTAGCTCAAAAAATTAAGCCAATTTACGTGCATGATCCTCAGATATGTACGCAACTTTCATTCAATTTGAGCATTTTCATCTGAGCAAGTCTGGTGCCATTTTAAAATTCGTCAATACGAACTGTTCTGTTTTGACAGATTCTGCCTTTTATTTCGCATTGCCTCTTTTGCTATGTTGGATGAATTTCTTTGATCCACTAATGTCCAGTAGCATTATGCAATGTCCAGAAGTGTTAAGAATGATTGTGTCACCTCTGAATATGTCAATTTATATTGTGCACTAACCCTCTAATGAGTTGTTTCGAGTTTGGTGTGGAGGAAGTTTTCAAGGATCAAGAGAGGAATATGATGCAACATGATCAAGGAGAGTGAAAGCTCTAAGCTTGGGGATGCCCCGGTGGTTCACCCCTGCATATATCAAGAAGACTCAAGCGTCTAAGCTTGGGGATGCCCAAGGCATCCCCTTCTTCATCGACAACATTATCAGGTTCCTCCCCTGAAACTATATTTTTATTCCATCACATCTTATGTGCTTTTGCTTGGAGCGTCGGTTTGTTTTTGTTTTTTGTTTTGTTTGAATAAAATGGATCCTAGCATTCACTTTATGGGAGAGAGACACGCTCCGCTGTAGCATATGGACAAGTATGTCCTTGGTTTCTACTCATAGTATTCATGGCGAAGTTACTTCTTCGTTAAATTGTTATATGGTTGGAATTGGAAAATGATACATGTAGTAATTGCTATTAATGTCTTGGGTAATGTGATACTTGGCAATTGTTGTGCTCATGATTAAGCTCTTGCATCATAGGCTTTGCACCTATTAATGAAGAAATACATAGAGCATGCTAAAATTTGGTTTGCATATTTGGTTTCTCTAAGGTCTAGATAATTTCTAGTATTGAGTTTGAACAACAAGGAAGACGGTGTAGAGTCTTATAATGTTTTCAATATGTCTTTTATGTGAGTTTTGCTGCACCGGTTCATCCTTGTGTTTGTTTCAAATAAGCCTTGCTAGCCTAAACCTTGTATCGAGAGGGAATACTTCTCATGCATCCAAAATACTTGAGCCAACCACTATGCCATTTGTGTCCACCATACCTACCTACTACATGGTATTTTCCGCCATTCCAAAGTAAATTGCTTGAGTGCTACCTTTAAAATTCCATCATTCACCTTTGCAATATATAGCTCATGGGACAAATAGCTTAAAAACTATTGTGGTATTGAATATGTAATTATGCACTTTATCTCTTATTAAGTTGCTTGTTGTGCGATAACCATGTTCACTGGGGACGCCATCAACTACTCTTTGTTGAATTTCATGTGAGTTGCTATGCATGTCCGTCTTGTCTGAAGTAAGAGAGATCTACCACCTTATGGTTAAGCATGCATATGTTAGAGAAGAACATTGGGCCGCTAACTAAAGCCATGATCCATGGTGGAAGTTTCAGTTTTGGACATATATCCTCAAATCTCAAATGAGAAAATTATTAATTGTTGTTATATGCTTATGCATAAAAGAGGAGTCCATTATCTGTTGTCTATGTTGTCCCGGTATGGATGTCTAAGTTGAAGAATAATCAATAGCGAGAAATCCAATGCGAGCTTTCTCCTTAGACCTTTGTACAGGCGGCATAGAGGTACCCCTTTGTGACACTTGGTTAAAACAGTGCATTGTGATGATCCGGTAGTCCAAGCTAATTAGGACAAGGTGCGGGCACTATTAGCACACTATGCATGAGGCTTGCAACTTATAAGATATAATTTACATGATGCATATGCTTTATTACTACCGTTGACAAAATTGTTTCATGTTTTCAAAATCAAAGCTCTAGCACAAATATAGCAATCGATGCTTTTCCTCTATGGAGGACCATTCTTTTACTTTCAATGTTGAGTCAGTTCACCTATTTCTCTCCACCTCAAGAAGCAAACACTTGTGTGAACTGTGCATTGATTCCTACATACTTGCTTATTGCACTTATTATATTACTCTATGTTGACAATATCCATGAGATATACATGTTACAAGTTGAAAGCAACCGCTGAAACTTAATCTTCTTTTGTGTTGCTTCAATGCCTTTACTTTGAATTATTGCTTTATGAGTTAACTCTTATGCAAGACTTATTGATGCTTGTCTTGAAGTGCTATTCATGAAAAGTCTTTGCTTTATGATTCACTTGTTTACTCATGACATATACATTGTTTTGATCGCTGCATTCACTACATATGCTTTACAAATAGTATGATCAAGGTTATGATGGCATGTCACTCCAGAAATTATCTGTGTTATCGTTTTACCTGCTCGGGACGAGCTTAACTAAGCTTGGGGATGCTGATACGTCTCCGACGTATCGATAATTTCTTATGTTCCATGCCACATTATTGATGTTATCTACATGTTTTATGCACACTTTATGTCATATTCGTGCATTTTCTGGAACTAACCTATTAACAAGATGCCGAAGTGCCGATTCTTTGTTTTCTGCTGTTTTGGTTTCAGAAATCCTAGTAAGGAAATATTCTCGGAATTGGACGAAATCAAAGCCCAGGGGCCTATTTTTCCACGAAGCTTCCAAGTCCGAAGATGAAACGAAGAGGGGCCACGGGGTGGTCAAACCCTAGGGCGGCGCGGCCCCACCCCTGGCCGCGCCGGCCTATGGTTTGGGCCCCCCGAGCCGCCTCTTGACCTACCCTTCCGCCTACTTAAAGCCTCCGTGACGAAACCCCCAGTACCGAGAGCCACGATACGGAAAACCTTCCAGAGACGCCGCCAACGCCGATCCCATCTCGGGGGATCCAGGAGATCGCCTCCGGCACCCTGCCGGAGAGGGGAATCATCTCCCGGAGGACTCTACGCCGCCATGGTCGCCTCCGGTGTGATGTGTGAGTAGTCTACCCCTGGACTATGGGTCCATAGCAGTAGCTAGATGGTTGTCTTCTCCCCATTGTGCTATCATTGTCGGATCTTGTGAGCTGCCTAACATGATCAAGATCATCTATCTGTAATTCTATATGTTGCGTTTGTTGGGATCCGATGAATAGAGAATACTTGTTATGTTGATTATCAAAGTTATATATACGTGTTGTTTATGATCTTGCATGCTTTCCGTTACTAGTAGATGCTCTGGCCAAGTAGATGCTTGTAACTCCAAGAGGGAGTACTTATGCTCGATAGTGGGTTCATGCCTGCATTGACACCTGGGACAAAGTGTGAAAGTTCTAAGGTTGTGTTGTGCTGTTGCCACTAGGGATAAAACATTGATGCTATGTCTAAGGATGTAGTTGTTGATTACATTACGCACCATACTTAATGCAATTGTCCGTTGCTTTGCAACTTAATACTGGAGGGGGTTCGGATGATAACCTGAAGGTGGACTTTTTAGGCATAGATGCAGTTGGATGGCGGTCTATGTACTTTGTCGTAATACCCAATTAAATCTCACTATACTCATCATGATATGTATGTGCATGGTCATGCCCTCTTTATTTGTCAATTGCCCAACTGTAATTTGTTCACCCAACATGCTGTTTGTCTTATGGGAGAGACACCTCTAGTGAACTGTGGACCCCGGTCCAATTCTCTTTACTGAAATACAATCTACTGCAATACTTGTTCTACTGTTTTCTGCAAACAATCATCTTCCACACAATACGGTTAATCCTTTGTTACAGCAAGCCGGTGAGATTGACAACCTCACTGTTTCGTTGGGGCAAAGTACTTTGGTTGTGTTGTGCAGGTTCCACGTTGGCGCCGGAATCCCTGGTGTTGCGCCGCACTACATCCCGCCGCCATCAACCTTCAACGTGCTTCTTGGCTCCTCCTGGTTCGATAAACCTTGGTTTCTTTCTGAGGGAAAACTTGCTGTTGTGCGCATCATACCTTCCTCTTGGGGTTCCCAACGAACGTGTGAGTTACACGCCATCATTCACCCCTGGACTATGGGTCCATAGCAGTGGCTAGATGGTTGTCTTCTCCTCATTGTGCTTCATTGTTGGATCTTGTGAGCTGCCTAACATGATCAAGATCATCTATCTGTAATTCTATATGTTGCGTTTGTTGGGATCCGATGAATAGAGAATACTTGTTATGTTGATTATCAAAGTTATGTCTATGTGTTGTTTATGATCTTGCATGCTCTCCATTATTAGTAGATGCTCTGGCCAAGTTGATGCTAGTAACTCCAAGAGGGAGTATTTATGCTCGATAGTGGGTTCATGTCTCCGTGAATCTGGGGGAGTGAGAGAAACCTCTAAGATTATGGATGTGCTGTTGCCACTAGGGATAAAACATTGGTGCTATGTTCGAGGATGTAGTCACTGATTACATTACGCGCAATACTTAATGCAATTGTCTGTTGTTAGCAACTTAATACTGGAGGGGGTTCGGATGATAACCTGAAGGTGGACTTTTTAGGCATAGATGCATGCTGGATAGCGGTCTATGTACTTTGTCGTAATGCCCAATTAAATCTCACAGTACTCATCATAATATGTATGTGCATTGTTATGCCCTCTCTATTTGTCAATTGCCCAACTGTAATTTGTTCACCCAACAAGCTGTTTATCTTATGGGAGAGATACCTCTAGTGAACTGTGGACCCCGGTCCTATTCTTTACATCGCATACAATCTACTGCAATACTTGTTTTACTGTTTTCTGCAAACAATCATCTTCCACACAATACGGTTAATCCTTTGTTACAGCAAGCCGGTGAGATTGACAACCTCACTGTTTCGTTGGGGTAAAGTACTTTGGTTGTGTTGTGCAGGTTCCACGTTGGCGCCGGAATCTCTGGTGTTGCGCCGCACTACATCCCGCCGCCATCAACCTTCAACGTGCTTCTTGACTCCTACTGGTTCGATTAAACCTTGGTTTCTTACTGAGGGAAACTTGCCGCTGTGCGCATCACACCTTCCTCTTGGGGTTCCCAACGGACGTGTCAACTACACGCATCAAGCAAATTTCTGGCGCCGTTGCCGGGGAGATCAAGACACGCTGCAAGGGGAGTCTCCACTTCCCAATCTCTTTACTTTGTTTTTGTCTTGCTTTATTTTATTTACTACTTTGTTTGCTGCATTATATCAAAACACAAAAAAAAATAGTTGCTTGCATTACTTTATTTACTGTCTTGCACTCTATATCAAAAACACAAAAAAATTAGTTACTTGCATTTACTTTATCTAGTTTGCTTTATTTACTACTGCTAAAATGGCCACCCCTGAAAATACTAAGTTGTGTGATTTCACAACCACAAATAATAATGATTTCTTATGCACACCTATTGCTCCACCTACTACTACAGCAGAATTCTTTGAAATTAAACCTGCTTTACTGAATCTTGTTATGCGAGAGCAATTTTCTGGTGTTAGTTCTGATGATGCTGCTGCCCATCTTAATAATTTTGTTGAATTATGTGAAATGCAAAAGTATAAGGATGTAGATGGTGATATTATTAAATTGAAATTGTTCCCTTTCTCATTAAGAGGAAGAGCTAAAGATTGGCTGCTATCTCTGCCTAAGAATAGTATTGATTCCTGGACTAAATGCAAGGATGCTTTTATTGGTAGATATTATCCCCCTGCTAAAATTATATCTTTGAGAAGTAGCATAATGAATTTTAAACAATTGGATAGTGAACATGTTGCTCAAGCTTGGGAAAGAATGAAATCTTTGGTTAAAAATTGCCCAACACATGGACTGACTACTTGGATGATCATCCAAACCTTCTATGCAGGACTAAATTTTTCTTCGCGGAATTTATTGGATTCAGCTGCTGGAGGTACTTTTATGTCCATCACTCTTGGTGAAGCAACAAAGCTCCTTGATAATATGATGATTAATTACTCTGAATGGCGCACGGAAAGAGCTCCACAAGGTAAGAAGGTAAATTCTGTTGAAGAATCCTCTTCCTTGAATGATAAGATTGATGCTATTATGTCTATGCTTGTGAATGATAGGATTAATGTTGATCCTAATAATGTTCCGTTAGCCTCATTGGTTGCTCAAAATTCTAGGCCATATCCTTATAATAATGGTAACGGTTATGCTGATTCTTATGGGAATTCTTACAATAATAATAGGAACACACCCCCTGGACTTGAAGCTATACTTAAAGAATTTATTAGTACACAAACTGCCTTTAACAAATCTGTTGAGGAAAAACTCAATAAAATTGATATTCTCGCTTCTAAGGTTGATAGTCTTGCCTCTAATGTTGATCTTTTGAAATCGAAAGTTATGCCTAATAGGGATATTGAAAATAAAATTGTTACTACAGCAAATGCCATCCAAGTTAGAATTAATGAGAATATAAGATTAATGGCTGAATTGCGTGCTAGGTGGGATAGAGAAGAAAATGAAAAACTAGCTAAAGAGAAGAATGTAGCTAAAGTTTGGACTATTACCACCACAAGTAATGTTGATTCTTCACATGTTGCTGCACCTCCTACTATTAATGGTAAAATAATTGGTGTTGGCAATGTTTCTACTCCTAGTGCAAAGCATACAAAACTGCCTGAAATTGCTAAAACTACTGAAATTGCTTGTGATAAAACTGCTGAAATTTTTTCCAACCTTGGGGATGATGATCCCATTGCTGTAGCTCATAATGATTTAGATTTTGATGATTGCCACATCTCTGAAGTTATAAAGTTCTTACAAAAACTTGCTAAGAGTCCCAATGCTAGCGCTGTAAACTTGGCTTTCACAAAACATATTACAAACGCTCTCATAAAAGCTCGAGAAGAAAAACTAAAACTTGAAACTTCTATTCCTAGAAAGCTAGAGGATGGTTGGGAACCCATCATTAAAATGAGGGTCAATGATTTTGATTGTAATGCTTTATGTGATCTTGGTGCAAGTATTTCTGTTATGCCTAAGAAAGTCTATGATATGCTTGACTTGCCACCATTGAAAAATTGTTATTTGGATGTTAATCTCGCTGATAATGCTAAAAAGAAACCTTTGGGGAGAATTGATAATGTTCATATTATGGTTAACAATAACCTTGTCCCCGTTGATTTTGTTGTCTTGGATATTGAATGCAATGCATCTTGCCCCATTATATTGGGAAGACCTTTTCTTCGAACCGTTGGTGCTACTATTGATATGAAGGAAGGTAATATTAAATATCAATTTCCTCTAAAGAAAGGTATGGAACACTTCCCTAGAAAGAGAATGAAGTTACCTTATGATTCTATTATTAGAACAAATTATGATGTTGATGCTTCGTCTCTTGATAATACTTGATATACACTTTCTGCGCCTAGCTGAAAGGCGTTAAAGAAAAGCGCTTATGGGAGACAACCCATGTTGTTTTTACTACAGTACTTTGTTTTTTATTTTGTGTCTTGGAAGTTGTTTACTACTGTAGCAACCTCTCCTTATCTTAGTTTAGTGTTTTATTGTGCCTAGTAAAGTCGTTGATAGAAAAGTTCATACTAGATTTGGATTACTGCGCAGAAACAGATTTCTTTGCTGTCACGAATCTGGGCAAAATTCTCTGTAGGTAACTCAGAAAATTAAGCCAATTTACGTGAGTGATCCTCAGATATGTACGCAACTTTCATTCAATTTGAGCATTTTCATTTGAGCAGTAGCACATGAAGTATTTACTTGGAATGGCAGGAAATACCACATAGTAGGTAGTTATGGTGGACACTGTTGGCATAGGTTTGGGTTAAGGTTTGGATGCACGAGAAGCATTCCCTCTCAGTACAGGTCTTTGGCTAGCAAGGTTGATTAGCAAGCATAAGAGTTGAGGGAAACAAACAAATACATATGTGATAGAAACAATCATGCACCTTCCTTGTAAGCACAAACAATTTTAACTTCAGAATAATAAGCTAAGAGCTAACAAGAAAGAAAGATAATGAAACAACATATCTATATGTATTTCTCTTTTCTACTTAAACTCAAAGTGTTGTTGCTATTGACCAATGCTAAGTTTGCCAAAACCAAATAGATTTACTCAATGCTCCCAAAGTGATACCAATACTAACAACAAGATCAATCATATAATAGAGATTGCAAACTAAAATAAGATGTGCAATATATAAATGATAAAACTTCTCATTAATATTCCATAACGATAACTCACACCAAAGGATACATAGACAACCAACTAAAAGAGAGATACTTCCACACTGCAACCATCTTATATGATAACTTCCCTACTCATGATATGACACTACTTGATAGTAAAAAGGTAAAAGATAGTGATGATGTGATACAGCGGCACTCCCCCCAAGCTTGGAACAAACCAAGGGGGTGCCAATACCCATGATGAATTACTCCTTCGGCGGTGGTGGTGATGAATTCTTGATAAGCTTCTTAGCAAGCTCCTTTAGCTCATCAATCTCGTACATGAGGTTGCAGATCATCTCTGAATTGTGCTCGACGCGGTTAAGAAGTATGTCCGACGGCGAGTCCCAACTCTTAGAGTTGTTTCCCCACTCTTCAGCTTCAGGCTTCATCCTTCCTGCAGTGTTAGAACGATCTATATCCCAATTGCTAGGCAATACTGCCTTGGGAATCCTTTCAATTTGACTATTATGAATTAGAGTGTGGAAGGGGTTGTAGGTGCCTGGAGGAGATGTCCTTGGAGCAAGGAAGTGACTTGGAACTTTTCCCCCGGTGCTAATTCGTGCGCTCTTCTTGGGGTTGAAAGGATTTTCCATCACCCCGATGCTTGCGACGGTGACACGTGGGTATGCACGCGGGTTTTCCTCCACTTCTCCTTCATCTTCGATTTCTAATTCTTCTTTGAGCTCGGGGTCTTGAATATCTTCCTCCGAAAGCCCCTTGTCCTTGTTGTTGGAGACCATGGTGCTTCTAGATCAAAAACAGATCCTGGCAGAAAACAGCTCGAAACAAAACACGACGAGAAAACGATATACGGACCTCCAGGGGTCCGGGAGATTATATAGCAAAAAATTTCACGGCGGAAGGAAAGTACCAGGTCGAACTAGAGTCGGAGAGGGACAACGAGGGGCCGTCCTCATAGGGCGGCGCGGCCAGGCTGGGGCCCGCGCCGGCCTATGGGGGCACGCCCTCGTGCGTCTCCTCCACTCCGTTTCGATCTCGTAATTTTTCATATTTTCCAAAAACAGCAAAAACATTGTTCGGAAAGTTAAACGCGGACTTTTTATTACCAGTACTGTTACCTACTCTGCAGAACTGTCAATTTGACCTTTGACGAAAGCTTCCAGAGTCACCACTTGAATAACATCAACATCTTCATTATAAGAGTCTCCAGAAATATAATGCTTGAGTCTTTGTCCATTCACCACTTGTGTGGCATCGCCTTGCAGAGAACTAATTTTAATTGCCCCTGAACGATAAACCTCCATAATGACATATGTTCCTTCCCATTTTGAGAGCAATTTCCCTGCAAAAAATCTGAGACGAGACCGATACAATAGGACTTTATCCCCAACATTAAATTCTCTTTTGATAATTCTTCTATCATGCCATTTCTTGACTTTCTCTTTAAAAAGTTTAGCATTTTCATAAGCTTCACTTCTCCATTCATCTAGAGAACTTAATTGTAGCAATCTCTTCTTACCGGCAAGTTTAGGATCTTTATTTAGTTCTCTTACAGCCCAATAAGCTTTGTGCTCTAGTTCTAAAGGTAAATGACAAGCTTTCCCATAAACCATTTTATAAGGTGACATACCCATGGGATTTTTATAAGCAGTTCTATAAGCCCATAGTGCTTCCTTCAATTTACTAGCCCAATTCTTCCTAGATTTATTAACAGTCTTTTGCAAGATAGATTTAATCTCTCTATTTGTTAATTCTACTTGCCCACTAGTTTGAGGATGATAAGCGGAAGCAATCCTATGATTAATACCATATTTAGCAAGAGTTTTTCTAAAACCACCATGAATAAAATGAGAACCTCCATCAGTCATAAGATATCTAGGAACTCCAAATCTAGGAAAAATAATATCTATAAGCATCCTTAAAGAGGTCACACCATCAGCACTTTTTGTGGGTATGGCTTCCACCCATTTAGTGACATAATCAACAGCAACAAGTATATGAGTGTTACCTTCTGAAGAAGGGAAAGGACCCATGAAGTCAAATCCCCAACAATCAAATGGTTCAATAACAAGAGTATAATTCATAGGCATTTCATTGCGTCTGGAGATATTACCAACCCTTTGACATTCATCACAAGATAAAATAAACTTTCTTGCATCTTTAAAGAGAGTTGGCCAATAGAAACCTGATTGTAGAACCTTTTGCGCGGTTCTATCTCCGGCGTGATGTCCTCCATAAACACTACCATGACACTTACTCAATATCTCTTGTTGTTCATATTCGGGAACACATCTTCGCATAATACCATCCACTCCTTCTTTATATAAGTGTGGGTCATCCCAAAAATAATGCCTCAAGTCATAAAAGAATTTCCTCCTTTGCTGAGTGAAAAGGTTGGAGGCAAGTACTTGGAAACAATAAAGTTAGCATAATCAGCATACCAAGGACTATCTCGCGAGCTCGCCTTTATTACAGCCAATTGTTCATTTGGAAAACTATCATTAACAGGAACAGGATCATAAGCAATATTTTCCAATCTAGATAAATTATCAGCAACAAGATTATCAACACCTTTTCTATCTATAATATGCAAATCAAATTCTTGCAAAAGAAGCACCCATCTAATAAGCCTTGGCTTAGCATCTTTCTTTTCCATAAGATATCTAATTGCAGCATGATCAGTATGAATTATAACTTTTGAATCAACAATATAAGGTCTAAACTTATCACAAGCAAAAACCACAGCTAACAATTCTTTTTCAGTTGTAGCATAATTTCTTTGAGCAACATCAAGAGTTTTACTAGCATAATGAATAACATTCAATTTTTTATCTATTCGTTGTCCAAGGACAGCACCTACAGCAAAATCACTAGCATCACACATAATCTCAAAAGGTAAATTCCAATCAGGAGGTTCAACTACAGGAGCAGTTGTCAAGGCTTTCTTTAGAGTTTCAAAAGCTTCCTTACAATCATCATCAAAAACAAAAGGTACATCTTTTTGAAGAAGATTAGTAAGAGGCTTTGAAATCTTAGAGAAATCTTTAATAAATCTCCTATAAAACCCAGCATGACCAAGAACACTACGAATACCTTTAACATCCCTAGGATAGGGCATATTCTCAATTGCTTCAACTTTAGCTCTATCAACTTCAATACCTCTCTCAGAAATTTTATGTCCCAATACAATTCCTTCATTAACCATAAAGTGGCATTTCTCCCAATTAAGAACAAGGTTAGATTCTTCACATCTGTGCAAAACTTTATCAAGGTTTCGCAAGCAACTGTCAAAAGAATTCCCATAGACAGAAAAATCATCCATGAATACCTCTACAATTTTCTCACAAAAGCCATGAAAATAGCAGACATGCATCTTTGAAAAGTAGCAGGAGCATTACATAAACCAAAAGGCATACGCCTATAAGCATAAGTTCCATAGGGACAAGTGAAAGTGGTTTTCTCTTGATCTTTAGTTTTAACAGCAATTTGTGAAAACCCAGAATAACCATCAAGAAAGCAAAAATGAGTATTTTTAGACAACCTTTCTAACATTTGATCAATAAAAGGTAAAGGGTAATGATCTTTCTTAGTAACTTTATTAACTTTTCGATAATCAATGCACATTCTATACCCTACAACTACTCTTTGAGGGATGAGCTCATCATTATCATTAGGCACAACAGTTATTCCTCCTTTCTTAGGAACACAATGCACAGGACTAACCCATCTACTATCAGCAATAGGATATATAATACTAGCTTCAAGAAGTTTTAATACCTCATTTCTTACCACATTCTTCATCTTAGGAATTAGACGACGCTGATGCTCAACAACAGGCTTTGCATCATCTTCCATGTTGATGGCATGTTGGCAAATAGAGGGAGAAATCCCCTTCAAGTCATCAAGAGTGTAGCCAATAGCTCCTCGGTGTTTCTTCAATATTTCCAATAACCTTTCTTCCTCAAACTCTGAAAGCTTAGAACTAATAATAACAGGATATATTTTATTATCATCAATATGAGCATATTTAAGATTATCAGGTAATGGTTTTAAATCAAAAACAGGATCTTCCTTTGGTGGTGGTGTTGTACCTAGATCTTCAACCGGTAAATCATGCTTAAGAATAGGTTGACGAAGGAAAATTTCATCAAGCTCATTCCTTTCTTCCCTAAAGACTTCACTCTCACTATCCTCCAAATGTTGCTGCAAAGGATTATTAGGAGCAAGAGCAATAGATGCACACTCTTCAACTCTAAAATCATTATTAGGCAAATCAGCTTTAAAAGGAGTTTTGGCAAATTTAGAGAAATTAAACTCATAAGATTCACCAGCAAATTTAGTCAAAATTTTCTCTTTCTTGCAATCTATAACAGCTCCACAAGTATTTAGAAAAGGTCTACCAAAAATAATAGGACAAGACTTACTAGCAGCGGAACCAAGTACTAAAAAGTCAGCAGGATATTTAATCTTACCACATAGAACTTCCACATCTCGAACAATACCAATAGGAGAAATAGTTTCTCTATTGGCTAGCCGAATAACCACATCAATATCTTCAAGTTCACAAGAACCAATTTCATGCATTATCTCTGTGTAAAGCTCATAAGGAATAGCACTAATACTTGCACCAATATCGCATAAACCATAATAACAATGATCACCAATTCTAACAGAGAGCATAGGAACACTGGTTTTCCTAGACTTATTAGGATGTGAAACAATACTAGAAGCATCTTCACAGAAAATAATATGACCATCTTCTACATTTTCAGTCACAAGATCTTTAACTATTGCAATAGCAGGTTCAACCTTTATTTGCTCTTCATGTTCTATAGGTTTCTTTACACTTTTATTAACCGCACTAGTTACAACAGAATACTCCTTCATTTTAGCAGGGAAAGGAGTTTTTTCAATATAAGCTTCAGGAAGAATATGATCAACAGTTTCAATTACAACACATTTATTTATAGATGAATCAATTTTATCTTTATACGGTTCATGATACTTATCAAAATTCTTCCTAGGCAATTCAAAATGAGAGGCAAAAGCTTTATAAAAATTTGCAACGACTTGAGAATCAAGACCATAAGTAGCACTCATATTACGAAATTTATCAGTATCCATAAAAGTTTCAATGCATTCATAATCATAATTTATACCTGACTCTCTATCTTTGTCGTTCTCCCATCCTTCAGTATTCTCCTGAATCCGATCAAGAAGGTCCCTTTTGAACTCTTCTTTGTTGCGTGTAAATGATCCAGAACAAGAGGTATCCGGCAAGGTTTTATCTTGAAAAGAAAGTCTTGCATAGAAATTATCAATGACGATATTACCAGGAAGCTCATGAATGGGGCATTTGAGCATTAAAGACTTCAATCTCCCCCATGCTTGGGCAATACTCAATCCATCATGAGGCCAGAAATTATATATGCAGTTCCGGTCTTTGTGAATTTCACTTGGAGGATAGAATTTAGAATAAAATAGAGGCACAATATCCTTCCAATCAAGAGAATCCCCATTCTTCAGTAATTTATACCAATACGCCGCTTTACCAGACAGCGATATAGAGAATAGTTTCTTCCTAACTTCATCCATAGCGATACCTGCATACTTGAATAAACCGCATAATTCATGTAAAAACAGTAAATGATCTCCAGGATGGACAGTTCCATCCCCTTCATAGCGGTTATCCACAACACATTCAATAATTTTCATAGGTATTTTGTATGGAACCTCTTTCTCACCTGGCGCCTCATCCACTACCTTTGCAGTAGTAGTAGATTTTCCAAATAGAAATTCAAGAGAAGATCTCTCCATAATGAATTATAGCAACATGCAGAAATAAAATCAGCACGTACAGTAAAAGTTTCCCTTACCAATTCCAGTTACCAATAGCGCTTCACTCCCCAGCAACGGTGCCAGAAAATAGTCTTGATGACCCACAAGTATAGGGGGTGTATCGTAGTACTTTCGATAAATAAGAGTGTCGAACCCAACGAGGAGCAGAAGGTGTTGACAAGCAGTTTCGATGAAGGATTCACTGTAAATGCTCACAGACAAGTATTCAGGGGGTTTTGATATAGCAAATAAATAAAGTACGAGTAAGTAAAATGCGAGAGAAATAATTGCAGCGAGTGGCCCAATCCTTTTTAGCACAAAGGACAAGCCGGTTTGTTTACTTATAATGACCAAACGTTCTTGAGGACACACGGGAATTTAGTCTAGTGCTTTCGCTTCATATAGCTGATTAATCTTCATTTTTTTGATAAGTGTTATGTGGGTGAACCTATGCTAATGCACCGCCCTTCCTAGGACTAATACATACTTGTGATTATACCCCTTGCAAGCATCCGCAACTACAAGAAAGTAATTAAGATAAATCTAACCACAACCTTAAACTCTGAGATCCTGCTATCCCTCCTGCATCGATATACCAACGGGGGTTCAGGTTGCTGTCACTCCGGCAACCCCACAATTAGCAAACGAATACAAGATGTATTCCCCTAGGCCCATAAAGGTGAAGTATCATGTAGTCGACGTTCACATGACACCACTAGAAGAATAACACCATAACTTAAATATCAAATCATTGAATATTACCCAACATAATTCACTACTAACATTTAGACTTCACCCATGTCCTCAAGAACTAAATGAACTACTCACGAGACATCATATGGAACATAATCAGAGGTGATATGATGATGAATAACAATCTGAACATAAACCTTGGTTCAATGGTTTCACTCAATAGCATCAATAACAAGTAGTAATCAATACCGGGAGAGTTTCCCCTATCAAACAATCAAGATTCAACCCTAGATGTTACAGCGGTGACGAGGTGCAGCGGTGGAGACGGCGGTGATGATGATGGAGATGATGGTGATGATGATCTCAATGATGTCCAGCTCGATGGCGGTGACGATGGCGTCGATTTCCCCCTCCAGGAGGGAATTTCCCCGGCGGATTTCAGCCTACCGGAGAGCTCTTTTCTCTCTGGTGTTTTCCGCCCCGCAGAGGCGGCTGTGACTCTTCGCGACTATCCTCTGGAGCTTAGGTTTTCGGGGCGAAGAAGTACGCGAAGGAGAGGCGGCAGTAGGGGGCTGTGGGCCCCCTCCCCACAAGGCGGTGCGGCCAGGCCTGGGCCCGCGCCGGCCTATGGGGGGGCCCATGGCGGCCCTCCTTGGCTCCTCCTTCTGGCTAGCTCATTCTTCTGGAAAATGAGATCTTCAGTGTAATTTCCGTCAATTGTCGATCTTCCGAAATATTGCATTCTGACAGTGCTTTTTCCAGCAGAAATCTGACTCCGGTGAGCGATTCTCCAATAATCATGAAACATGCAAAATAGGTGAAATAACATAAGTATCATCTCTAAATATGAAATATATCAATGAATAACAGTAAATTATGATATAAAATAGTGATGCAAAATGGACGTATCAGACGCGGAAGCAGAAACAGTGATGTGTCTGCTGTGGAGGGAACAAAACCATGAGCACGAAGAGCAGCTCCAAGGCGTGCATGCTAGACACGAGGAGCTTGCTTAAGACCATACAAAGTCTTCACCAAGCGACACAAGTGATCGGGACGAGATGGATCAGCAAACCCAGGTGGCTGACGCACATATACCTCCTCATCAAGAACTCCATGGAGGAAAGCATTCTGAACATCCAGCTGGCGGAGAGACCAACCGCGAGTGATAGCCACATAAAGCAGAATGCGAATGGTAGTGGGCTTGACAACAGGACTGAATGTATCCTCATAATCAATGCCATAACGTTGTTTGAACCCCTTCGCCACCAGTGGAGCCTTATAGCGCTCAATAGTCCCATCTGCGTGTTTCTTCACCTTGAATACCCATTTGCAATCAATAATATTGATACCTATCCGTGGAGGAACTAAGGACCATGTATTATTCTTGAGAAGAGCCTGATACTCAAGTTCCATAGCCTGGCGCCAATGGGGAATCTGCATGGCTGCAGAGTAATGACGAGGCTCAGCAGTAGGATCAACAACATCCTGAGACAAACACGCGGCGAGCCAAGAAACAATCCCATCAATGCGCTCCTTGGGGCGAGAGATGCCACTCCGACTACGTGTGTGAGGTCGGGAAGGCATAGGTGCAGGCACGGTCGAAGGAGGAGCCGTGGTCACAGGGGACGAAGCAGCGGCGACACGGTCGCAGGTGACGAGGCAGCCAGCGACGTTGTCACAGGCGATGGGGGCGACGGTGGGCGCGGCGGCCCAGTCGGTGAAGTAGGCGGCCCAACTGGGGAGGCGGGCGGTAGGCGTCGCCTGAGGCGACCCAGGCGGGGGCGACGCTGGGCGCGACCCAGCGACAGGCGACGATGGGCCGGGCGCGGCCGCACGCTCAGGTGCGGGAGCGGGCAGCGGCACGACGATCGAGGGCGCTGCATGAGCCATGCAGGGCACCGCCGGATCGACGTGAACAGTGGCAGCGGGAGGAGCCATAGGAGTATCATCCAGAAGCTCAAGGCGAGCACCGCGTCCAACACCTGCACCATGGTTAGGAAGCAAAACATGAGAGTATGCAACATCATCAAATTGACCAGGCAAGGTAGGAGTAGACACCAAGGACTGGGTAGTGGGGGTTGGGTGAACTGAAGGAGCAAAAGGAAACATGTTTTCATCAAAGACAACATCACGGGAGATATAGACGCGGTTGGAGGGAATGTAGAGACACTTGTACCCTTTATGCATGGAACTATAGCCGAGGAAAACACACTGTTTGGAACGGAACTCCAGTTTGCGACTATTGTAGGGGCGTAGGTGTGGCCAACACGCACAGCCAAACACTTTGAGAAAGGTATAGTCTGGAGGTTCCTGAAACAAAAGCTCAACAGGTGTTTTCATATTAAGGAGTCTAGTGGGAAGCCTGTTAATGAGAAAACAAGCTGTAATAAACGCGTCACTCCAAAAGCGAAAAGGGACATATGCGTGTGCAAGAAGGGTTATGCCAGTTTCAACAATGTGACGGTGTTTACGTTCAGCAACGCCATTCTGTTCGTGTGTATGAGGGCAAGCTACACGGTAAGTAATGCCATGCTTCTGAAAGAAGGAACTAAGATTACGATACTCACCCCCCCCCCCCCCCCCAGTCGGACTGAACATGAACAATTTTTTCTTTGAGGAGCTTCTCTACATGACTTTGGAATTGCAAGAAGACATCAAACACATCAGACTTGCGTTTAAGAAGATAAATCCATGTAAAGCGACTATAAGTTTCAATAAAACTGACATAATAGTTGTGACCACTAACTAAAGTTTGGGCATGGCCCCACACATCTGAATAAATAAGCTCAAGAGGATTTTTGGCTACATAATTTGACACTGAAAAGGGTAACTGATGACTCTTGCCTTGCTGACAGGCATCACAGACAGCAGGTTCTTTATTACTAGACACAAGTGGGAGATCATGACGACGAAGCACATGACGAACAATGGGTGTGGCAGGATGACCAAGGCGAGAATGCCAATGCGATGACGAGGCTCGCACAGCACTGAGGACATGGGGGCGGCAGGCACATCAAGGGAGTAAAGACCATGGCGACTCCAACCTCTAAGAAGAACGTCCCGCGTGAGTTGGTCCTTTACAAAAAAATGAAAGGGGTGAAACTCAACAAAGACATCATTATCAAGGGTGAGCTTTTTAACAGACAGTAAATTACGAGTGACCGAGGGAACACGAAGAACATTACGAAGATGAATAGACTTGGATGTACGTGTAAGAAGGGATGCCTGGCCAACATGGGAGATGTGCATACCTGACCCATCAGCAGTGCGAACCTGGTCGTGACCGGTGTAGGATTCCCGCGAGTGGAGGTGAGAGAGATCATGTGTTAGATGATCCGTAGCACCAGTGTCCATGTACCACATGAGATCAACAGGGTAAGACGAAGTAGACCCCTGTGTCGTGAGAGCCGCCTGTTTCTCATTACCGCGACCATCATTCCCAATACCGAGAAATTCTTGCTTAAAGCGCCAATGGCACCGGGAAGCAAGATGGCCCTCAATGCCGCAAAGCTGGCAAGGGACCTTGGCACCACAGGCTGGGCATTGCCAGGCGCGGCCACGACCGCCAGTGTTGGTGTTGGGGCGGGGTGGTGTTGCTGGCTGGCGGGGCTGTGGCGGAGGCCCGCCTTGCGGACGCGGCTGCTGCGGACCACGACCTTCACCGCGGTAGGCCGCATTTGCCGCAGCATCAGAGGGACCATCAGGGCGCATCTTCAGGCGGCGTTGCTCAGTGTTGGGGAGGCGGGCATAGAGCTCGCGGGGCGGAAGAGGAGTGTCACGACCGTTGATGTTCTCCACAAGAGCCTCATAGTCTTCGTCAAGTCCGTTGAGAATGAAGGAGGTGAACTCCTCATCGCGAAGAGGCTGCCCAATGGAAGAAAGAATGTCCGCCATCTCCTTAACCTTATTGTAATAGGTGGATATAGAGGAGTCCAGCTTTTTAGTTTCACCGAGTTTAGTACGGATCGCCATAGACCGAGCCATAGACTGCGAAGAAAAGCTGGAGTCTAGAGTTCCCCAAGCATCTCGCGAGGATGTAGCAAAAACCATGCCCGCCACCGAGGGAGTGAGCGAGGACTCTAGCACCAAGGATGGCTTGATCCTGAGCGACCCAAAGGCGATGCGCCGGGTTATTGATAACCATCGGGGCACCGTCAGCCGTTGTGACCTGAATAACAGCCGGAGGACACGGCAATGACCCATCAACAAATCCCTCGAGGTAATGGTTGCGGAGAAGAGGCAACACTTGGGCTCGCCACAAGAGATAGTTGTCGGCGTTGAGCTTGACCGTCAGAAGATGGGCGAACTGGAACGGTACGGCGGGGACAGTATGACCGGCGTCAGGTACATCGGCAGGCACGACGGTAGGGGCCGTGTCCGCGACGGGTGGAGGTGGCGGCAGCGAGTGCGGCCCGTAGGACAGGGGCGGCGTGCCGTAGAACAGCGGCTGGCCGTAGAGGCCAGCACCATAGGGCACCAGGGGCGACGACCCGGCCGGCGGCGGCTGCTGGACAGCAGCGCCAGGAGCACTAGGGGCTCCGTAAAACGCCGTGATCAGAGCAGGAGCAGCCGGGACGGGCGCGTAGTACGCAGGCGGAACCGCCGCGGGCGATGCCGAGGGAGTCGGCGCAGGGGGCGGTGCCGAAGGCAGCGTTGTGGCCTGGGCGAGTGGGGAGACCAGGGCGGAGAAGGGCCACCCGACGCCATTGGTGAAGATCGAACCCGCCGCCCACGTGGAGACCGGCGGCGGAACAAGGGGCGGAGGAGCGGTCCCGGCGAGAAGGGCCGCGAGGAACGGCGATACCGACGCGGTGGTCGAGGAAGACGTCATCGCGGGGGTGGATGACGTGGTCGAGGCAACAGGAACCGAGGCGGCGGAGGCCGGCAGGGCGGCGACGGCCGACGCGGGACAGGAGGCGGCGGAGGGCACCGCGGGGGTGGTGGACCATGGTCTAACAAACTGCCATCACGGTTAGATTTTTCGATGCAGGAGGAAGACGATGGTGACGGCAGACCAGGGGGGCTGCCAGTGCGTGCAGGTCGGGCCGGCGCGTGGGGATCTATTGGGTGACGGACGCGAACAATGGATGGCTTGTTGGAACAGCGACGAGGCAGACGGCAGGATTTTGGGTAGGTTTCCGGCAGAAGCAACTCCGGCAGGAGTTCGATCGGGGAGGATGCCGGCAGAAGAAACTCCGGCAGGAGACGCCAGCATGACACGGGAGGGTTCAACGGAAAAGGACATGGCCAAGAATACCCAGTCCGCCACCGCCGGCGGCGTTCACCCTCCCGCGCGATTTAGGGTTAGAACGGGGCGTGGAGGGGGCGGCCAGGAGGGATAGGAGTGGGGAGGAGGGAGGCTAGGGAGGGAGGACCTCCCGCTAGGAGGGGAGACCTTGCTCTGTTTCTGGAGCGAACCGGTACGCGCGGGGTTGCGTTTCCACACAATTCCGAAGTTGCGACCTTTTTTCCGTTTCCATGTAACAATTCAGATTGAGCGGAAATCGATCCGATTCTAGATTTGATGATTCCAGGCCCAATTTCATGCATCCACTAGTTTTCTTTTGTTACAAGAGCTAGTTTTTTTAACCATTAGGTTTTACCGTTAACTCAACTTCTTTGAATAAAACATTAGAGGAACCCCTACGGTAATAGTTACTAGACACGAAGTTAAATTCAAGTTGAGCATTTGGACAAACGTAGGGAGGTGATGTTTTGGCACATAGGTCATACCTATTATATGAAATGCAAGAAAAACAAAATTTAAAAATGTCAAAAAAATTGAGATAAAATTTCGCGTGTACATATGAATATTCTATATTCGCACACAAGTTTTCGGGGAAACAAAAAAAAAATGTGATCTACATAGAAAGACAAAAAATGTCGTGCGAATAGTCATGTTTTGAACATTAAAATTTGTCTATTTTACACGAGACACAAAAAATGTTCCCTTTTCCCGAAAACTTGTGTGCAAACCTAAAATGTCTAGATGCACATGCGCTATTTTATTTCAGATTTTTTTTATATTTTAAAATGTGTTTTGACACAGTGAGTTCATATGCACTCGTGAGCCGAAATGAATATCCCCAAATGTAGTGGGTTTTATATCCACTCACCAACATTTAGACAAACCGTTTTCCTTGATGAAATGCAAGCCCCACGCGTATTCTAATTCTAACATTAATATTTGATCAAATCGTTGTATCAATCAATTATGGGCCATATTTTATGAGCATTGGTCAAATTTGAGTGTGTATGCGCGAGCACCATACGTACATAGATAAAGAAACATATACGAGAATCAAACAAACACTAATCTAGTGATCAATTATTATCAGCTTAAAGCTTGTTCACTTGTATGGAGTATACTCAGTGCTGAAGGACTAGGACCGCGTGTTTCGTTTGGTGCACGATGCTGAGGCTTTTACACCAAACTCGAACCAGTTATATATGTTCCACTTTGTGAGCTAATCGATGAGTAATCAAGCACAAAGGTGTGTAAAGATTTAAAAGGAAATGTAAAGATAACTAATCAGGGGTCATTTTAGATAAGGGTGGGTGATTAGGGCTGTACTTAGTGTTGGAGTCCACATCACTTTGAGCTGTCCGCAATTTAAGTTAGCTTAGACAGTTTCAGTGAGTGTAGTGTACCATGAATGTGACCAGTAAAAGCGTGTGCGTTCGTGTGTGGGTGGCGGTAAGTATCTGTTCATGCTCAATGTGATGTAACAATCTTATCATTATATTTTTGAAAATGATCTTATCATTATATATTTTGTTTTATGCACCATAGGACCAACTCCCTTCCTCTTCCATGGAAGGAGGGTGCACATAGGTCTTCAGGGCATCTCCAACCGCGCGACGTGTGTGGGTGGCGGTAAGTATCTGTTCATGCTCAATGTGATGTAACAATCTTATCATTATATTTTTGAAAATGATCTTATCATTATATATTTTGTTTTATGCACCATAGGACCAACTCCCTTCCTCTTCCATGGAAGGAGGGTGCACATAGGTCTTCAGGGCATCTCCAACCGCGCGACCCAAACCGCGCCCGCGCGTCCGTTTGGGTCGAGCCGGACAAAAACGCGGCCCAACGCGGGGACGCACCGCAAAAGCGGACGGCCGCGGAGTCCGGAACGACGCAAACCCGGCCCAAATCTGGTCCGGGTTTGCGTGGCCGCGGATGTCACGCGGCGTCCTCGCGTGTCCGCCTCGTCCGTGTGGCTGGCCCACCTGTCGGTGCCCCAGTCCTATTAAATGTGGACTGGGGAAGGGGACTGTCCCTATCCAGTCCCAACTCTCTCCACTCTGGCCGCACGCGCGAGCTTGAAGCTTCCGCGCCGCCATGGCCCCGAAGCGCGAGTTCGAGCCGTCCGCCAACGACCACGAGGCCGGCAGCAGCCGGCCAGCCGCGTCGCCGGCGTTCGCAATGGGGCCGCCGGCGACGCCCAGACGCGACCGGATCTACGTCACCGTAGCGGTGGCGCAGATGTTCTGGGACGCCGGCGTCCCAATGCCGTAGGGGGACGTGCACCTCTCCCACGGCTGGCACCTGAGCCCAGATCGGGTTCCGGTGCCGCCCATCCCGGCGTCCGGCCGCGCCTTCGCGTCGCGGAGATCCGGAGGCGCCGCGCGCAGCTGCCGGTGGACCTCCGGGATGACCCCGCGTACGGCGACGCAAGTCCCAACCGGGACTTGTGGTTCGAGGTGGAGCACGATGCGCGCCGGCACACGTGCTTCACATCGGCGACGGCGCGCCTCGCGCGCGCAGCCGCGCACACCTGCAAGGCGGGCAGGCCGCCGCCCCGGCGGGCTGTACATCGACGAGCCCCAGCCGCAGCAGCAGCCCCTGCCGCAGGCCCAGCAGCAGGAGGACGAGGACGACCCGGAGCTGCAGGCGGCGCTCGCGGCGTCCCGCGAGCAGTGCGACCTCGACGAGCTGGCCAAATGGCCGCACCTCGCCGAGACGCTGCGCACCTCCGCGCCGGATGAGGCGGCGAGGAAGGCCCGTGGAGGACGCCTGTGCGGAGGCGTGGGCCTTCCTCGAGCCGGCGCGCCGTCAGAGGAGGCAACGCGTCGCGGCGCTCCGGGAGGAGGAGGAGCGCCGGGCCGCGCGCCCGGCGGAGGAGGAGCGCCGGCCGCGCGCCCGGCGGAGGAGGAGCGCCGGGCCACGCTCCGGCTACGGTGCGGAGCCGCAGGCCGCAGCGGAGGAGCAGCTCCGCGGTGAGTCCGCGCGAAGGGCACGGCTGCGCAGGCCGGCGAGCACGCCGAACCCGCACTCCGCCTGGGAAAGGACGCAGTGGTCGCCCTGGTCGGAGTCCCCGGTGCCCTCCGGCGTTTCGAGCCGGAACAGCGCGTCGCCGCCGGGGGGCGTCGTCGTCATCGACGCCAACGACGACGAGTACTACTGGGGGTAGTACTGCCGGCGGCCACCGCGTGCTCGCCCACAGGGGCTAGGCGGCGCACCGGCGGCGACCGCGCCGCCGACCAAACCCTAATAGAGGGTTTTTAGTTTAAATTTAAGCCCATGTAGGGGCTTTGTTTGCTAGTTATTTGCCCAAAATAGGGCTATGTACAAATTTGCCCAAAATAGGGCATATGTTTAATCAAATTTCGTTTAGATTTGGCTTTTTTCTTTTGTTTTGCTGTTTCTCCGATTATGCGTTGCGTCCGCGCGTTGGGCGCAGCGTGCGACCCAAACGGACACGCGGACGCGGGCCGCTGTCCGGGTGTCCGTTCGGCCACCCAAACGACCCAAAACGGACGGCCCAGCGCGTCCATTTGGGTCGCGCAGATGCCCTCAACCCACTTTAATGTCTTCACCAGCCATGTGAGTGACTGGACATTGGTTCTATCTTGGCGTTGAGGTCCAGCCAAGGTTTTTTTTTTCTCGCACAACTTTTTTTTTTACCGGAGTGCACCAGAATTAACGGGTATCACGAAATCTCGAAAATCTCAGAAATTTACCGGACGAGATATTTCAAAAAAAATTGATTTTTTATGTCAAAACAAATAATATTATCCTAACTAGTATACTGTACCGCTTGCTCAGCTCAGTGGTCAATTCTTTGCACTCTAAACGAGCGAGATAGACCAGCTCGTTTTATCTATTACAGCTAGCATGGGCACGCTTTCTACCTTTGTTTCCATTGTTTAAATTTAAATTTATCCGAATATTATTATCCTGTAGTAGTGTTTCTCGGAGGGGGGCAAAAAATTCGGTTTTCGTTGAAATTTCAGAAATTTTGGCCGAGAAAAAAAACCCTAGGTCTAGCTAACGATAAATGGTCATTAGTAGATATGTTAATGGGTTTGATGGATTTAGCGATAAGTATATGCGTATCACCGGTGAAAGCACACGAGGCAAATCATCCCCTGTCGATGTGCGTGTGCTATGTAACAAGGTGGTCACTCGAAGCCGATCCCTTCTGAAAGCGTTGTCTACGGGTAGTGTATTTTTTCCTTGTTCTACATCATGGGTTCCATGGTAGGTTTTTAAAGATACAGTTGCGAGGCTAACATTCTTTTTATGGCTTTTTGATAGCCCATTTGCAAGACATGGATGCGCCTTGCCTAGCAGCGGATCACTAATAGTATTGTTTGCATTGATCATTGCGGTTCATTTTACTGATTGAAAAAATGTAGATTTTATGGGTCAAACCATAATAGTACAAAATGCTCAGATAGCTGGTGGGAAGTAACAGCTTATGTTTTGTAATCAGAAATAATGTGGAGACGAAGTATAGTGACCATTAGTGGGTTTTTCGCCTCGATTGCAGGGGAGACGCATAGGACGTACACAATGCGCACGCGCACGTATACGAGAGCCCCTCAAACTCCAACTATTTCAGGTATCCTGCCTCCTGGAGCACCCCAAAGATCAGGTCACCGGGTGCTCCAAATAGCTTCACTATGTTAGGAGTCTATCCACAAAACCTAACTTCGATTTCGAAGCACAAAAAGGAGCTAGTGTCCAAACAAAAGACGTCCCATTAGTGGAGAAAGCAGCTAGATTTTGGTGCTGTATCTGCCATCTTCGCAAACAGAATCTAGTTCCTGATAGCCTTTTCTGGGAAGTACCATATTATTATGTAATGTACGGCTAAATATGATATGGTGACAATTAAACGTACACAACATACATAAGCTACTGGTGTACCGACAAGTATGCAGTCTAGTCTTTCCCCAAGAGGCAATCTTTTGGGTTTTTGTAGTGTTCTAGCTTGTAAGTTGTAACTAACTACCACTATTTTCTGCAGATTGCATTCTCAATGGAGGGTTATGGTTCTGCACTCAAAAGTTGTTGGAAGGAGAATACCTTATTTTAAGTGCACTGGCAATACACAAAACTAGCCAAAGTTTCTGTAAAATTGAAAATGTAAGGAAAGCATGCAGCCAAACCAGCAATTACTAGAGAAGATGACATCATTACTAGTCAAACCAGCTATCCTACTGAATGTAAATGTGTAACTCCTCGGAAAATAAACAGTGAAACTCTCAGGGTTTCTTCGGTGAATTCGATTAATGGAAGATACTATTAGGATTATTTTGGTCGTGTAACATGTTTGTCACGGCTCAAAGCTGTGGACCCACCCTGAATCTGATATTTCGCAATGGTGGCTTCAGTTCAGTGTGTGGTGCATTGGCAAGCACTCTTCCAAACGCCTTTTGTGAATGCACCATGATCTTACATTCTTGTCTTCTCCCTGGTTTTTCAACACGCTCTATTGCTGCTTTTCGGAGCCCTTTTATGTCGCTAGCTCTTACTAGACTACTCTCCCGTGGCACTGGAATGCCAATAGTTGAGCGCTGTATTTTTCGTGTCCTTTTTCTTTCTTAAAAAAAACACTCTACATCACTGAAAATTAAGTATGTTGAGGTTCAAGTTCAAACTAGTGCAAGTTAAGTAGTAACACCTTTAGCTCCAGCTTCAGGTTTTTGCACTCAACGTACTGACAGATGAAGACTTCTCTTTTTTTAGTGTCTCCTTGACAAATATATATCCCGTATAGCAGGGTAATCATCTTTTTGGAGGCTACTTCTTTTCTTGACCTTGTACTTCGCGATTTGTTGTTGATCCTAATCGATTACCATATGTGTATCCTCTCTTTTTTGTATGGAAGAAGGCAGCCGTCCAACTATTTGTTGGCTTGACAAGTTGGGTATCGCTGCGATTTTTTTAAATCCATACTCAGTAGAAGTAGTTGAGATTTATTAGGTATTAATGCTTAATTACTTGTATTAATTGGTTAAATTAATGCCATGGATAACGATGGGGATGTAGCTCAAATGGTAGAGCGCTCAGACTGCATCTGAAGAGGCAGGGGGATCGATACCTCCCATCTCCAAATATTTTTGTTTTCCTTATATTTCGCGATTTTCTTTTCGCCAGCAAAAAAAAAGGAAAACTCTGCTTAGACGCTTGATGGGCTGCTTCCTGGATCTTTAATCTGGGCTGGACGGTGGTGGCCCACGTAGAAAAGAGACGTTTGGTTGGATCAGCCCAGATCCCGTTCTCGGCTTCTCGCGCAGCAGAGCACCGCGTCGCCGGCGTCGGAGCTTCCATCTCCTCGCCGGAGCAACAGCTCACCTACACCGCGGGCGGCCGGACGTCCTCCACGGGAGATCCAGACTAGTTGGGGTAGGTAGTACGGAGTATATGTTATTGTCAAAATTTCAGAATTTTCGGCCAAGAAGAGAACCCAAGGTCTAGCTAACGATAATGATCATTAGTAGATATGTTAAGGGTTTGACGGACTTAACGGGACACGTATATGTGTATCACCGGTGGAAGCACACGATCTTGCCTTGTAGGAAAATCATCCAATGTCGATGCCCGTGTGCTATGTAACAAGGTGTTGACTCGAAGCTCAGCTTCTTGAGAGATGTCCCAAGTCCGATCATATCGGACTTGTCAACATCTCTTCCGCATTCGTTGTCTACCAGTAGTCTATTTTTCCTTGTTCTACATCATGGGTTCCATGGTACGTTTGTAAAGATACTGTTGCGAAGTTAACATTCTTTTTATGGCTTTTTGATAGCCGATTTGTAAAAGGCATCGATGCATGGCCTTGCCTAGCAGTGGATCAATAATATTATTGTTTGTAATGATCATTGCGGTTCATCCTACTTACTGAAAAAATGCAGATTTTCTGGGTCAAACCATGATAGTACAAAATGCTCAAATAACTGGTGGGAAGTAACAGCTTAAGTTCTGGAATCAGAAATAAAGTGGAGACGAAGTATAGGGACCATTAGTGGTTTTTTCGCCTCGATTGCAAGGGAGAGGACGTACACAATGCGCAGGCGCACGTATACGAGAGCCCCTCGAACTCCAACTATTTCAGGCATCCTGCCTCCTGGAGCCCTCCAAAGATCAGGTCACCCAGGGGTGCCCAAAATAGGTTCACTATCTGGGGAGCTCTATCCACAAAACCTAACTTCGATTTCGAAGCACAAAAAGGACCCAGTGTCCAAAGAAAAGGCGTCCCATTAGTACACAAAGCAAGTAGATTTTGGTACTACATCTGCCATCTTTGCAAACCGAATCTAGCTAGTTCCTGATAGCCTTTCTGGCAAGTACCATATTATTATGTAATCTACTGTACGGCTGAATATGATATGGTGACATTTAAACGTACACAACATATATAAGCCACTGGTGTACCGACAAGTATGCAGTCTAGTCTTTCCCCAAGAGGCAATCTTTTGGGTTTTTGTAGTGTTCTAGCTTGTAAGTTGCAACTAACTACCACTATTTTCTGCAGATTGCATTCTTAATGGAGGGTTATGGTTCTGCACTCAAAAGTTGTTGGAAGGAGAATACCTTATTTTAAGTGCACTGGCAATACACAAAACTAGCCAAAGTTTATGTAAAATTGAAAATGTAAGGAAAACATGCAGCCAAACCAGCAATTACTAGCGAAGATAACATCATTACTTAGTCAAACCAGCTATCCTACTGAATGTAAATGTGTAACTCCTCGGAAAATAAACAGTGAAACTCTCAGGGTTTCTTCTGTCAATTCGATTAATGGAAGATACTATTAGGATGATTTTGGTCGTGTAACATGTTTGTCACGGCTCAAAGCTGTGGACCCACCCTGAATCTGATATTTCGCAATGGTGGCTTCAGTTCAGTGTGTGGTGCATTGGCAAGCACTCTTCCAAACGCCTTTTGTGAATGCACCATGATCTTATATTCTTGTCTTCTCCCTGGTTTTTCAACACGCTCTATTGCTGTTTTTCGGAGCCCTTTTATGTCGCTAGCTCTTACTAGACTACTCTCCCGTGGCACTGGAATGCCAGTAGTTTAGCGCTGTATTTTTCGTGTCCTTTTTTTTCTTAAAAAAGACACTCTACATCACTGAAAATTAAGTATGCTGAGGTTCAAGTTCAGACTAGTGCAAGTTAAGTAGTAACTGTATTCTTTTGCTCCCACCAGTGACTCTAGGTTCAGGTTTTTGCACTCAATATTGTGACAGATGAAGATATTTTCTTTATTTTTGTTGTGTCCTTGACAAATTTATATCCCTTATATCGTTGCCCATGTCCGCTGTAGTTTGTTGTTGTTCCTAATCGAGCAATGTATGTGCAACCTCTCTTTTTTGTATGGTAGAAGGGAAGTATCCAATTCTTTGTTGGCTTGGGAAGTTAGGCATCGCCGTGATTTTTTTTAATCCATACTCACTACTCCAAATTCCCTTCTTATGAAGCAATGAAATGACACACTAGGTATTAATGATTAATTAGTTAATTACTCGTATTAATTGGTTAAATTAATGCTATGCATATCAATGGGGATGTAGCTCAAATGGTAGAGCGCTCAGACTGCATCTGAAGAGGCAGGGGGATCGATACCTCCCATCTCCAAAATATTTTTATTTTTCCTTTTATTTCGCGATTTTCTTTTCGCCAGAAAAAATAAGAAAAGAAAACTCTGCTTAGACGCTTCATGGGCTGCTTCCTGGATCTTTAATCTAGGCTGAACGATGGAGGCCCACGTAGGACAGAGACAGGAACGGCAACGACCTTCCAGTTCTCGGCTTCTCGCTCGCCGTCCTCCCGCGCGCGCAGCAGAGCACCGCGTCCGAGCTTCCATCTCCTCGCCGGAGCCGACCGGACGTCCTCCACGGGAGATTCATACCAGTTGTGGTAGGTAGTGCTGACTGCTGAGTACAGTATATCTCATCCTACTATCGTGCACTGAAGTTTTCCAACTTATAAATGACACTGACCTAGTACCCCGTCTGGTTCTAAATACTTGTCATAGTTTCAGTCAACCTAGAAAATTTTAGCCTACATTTTAGTTAAATCTACGATAACTATTTAGGGCTGCGGGAATACCATATGTTTTTTTTGTAATCTTCATGAAATAGCATCCAAATTGTAATAAACTACATGTTGCAAGAGGACTAGAGGAGGAAACATTATAAGCATAAAGTCCCGTCATCAACATGTGACTTTCCTGCTTCCTCTGATTGTAACAATTCCTGATCCAGAGAACTGAGTTCCAGCTCAGTGGCAAGGCAAACGAGTGCGTAGCCAGTTCACCCGGCTTCGAATCCCCATCTCACGGTAATTTCGCAGGGAGGAACGAACTTTAAACCGAGTTATCATCCTAGCGTACGCTCGTCGGGAGAGTCTCATCCTACCTAACAACATATAGCCAAGGGATGGATCATTTCCCCTGTTGGTTAACATTAACAATTCCTGATCAAAATCCCTTCTTATGAAGCAATGAAATGGCACACTAGATAGAAGGGGCTCCTATTCTCCGCCCTTGGCGAGCCCTATCTGGCTATCTCTATCTCTACTATTATAGTGTAGCAGTTTTGAATTTTGATTTGCTACCTCCCTCTTAAGTTTCCTGCCAAAACAATCCTAGAGCGATTCTCATCCGTTGATATGCCATGCTAGACCTGCATCTGCCATTCATCAATCATCAAGGATTATAATCCAACGGTTGACATGCGTGGGATTCGCCCCTACACAGCAAGTCTGCGCCGCTGTGCTGGACCATGGTTGTGAAAGGTGAACCAGAGTTGTGCAAGTTAAGCATTAACTGTATTCTTTTGCTTCCACCTGTAACTCCAGGTTTAGGTTTTTTTCACTCAACATTTTGACAGATGAAGACTTCTTTTTTTTTGGTGTCTCCTTGACGAATATAGATCCCGTATAGCAGGGTAATCATGATTTTGGAGGCTGCTTCTTTTCTTATCCCCTTGTAGACTGTAATTTGTTGTTGATCCTAATCGATCACCATATGTATATCCTCTTTTTTTTGCATGGAAGAAGCAACATTTCAATTCTTTGTTAGCTTGGGAAGTTGGGCATCGCCGTGATCTTTTTAAATCCATACTCACTACTCCCCCACCCAAAATATGTTGCATATAAGGTTTGGTCAAAGTCATGCTTTGTAAAATTTTATCATCTATATTTATAAAAATATGGACATATACAATAAAAGAATATTTTAGAATTGTCATGAAATATATTTTCATATTATATGCATTTTTCATACTGGAACTTCGTATTATTATCTATATTCTTTGTCAGTACAAGTGGCGATTACTCCTATGTATTAATGCTTAATTACTCGTATTAATTGGTTAAATTAATAGTATGGATATCAATGGGGATGTAGCTCAAATGGTATAGCGCTCAGACTGCATCTGAAGAGGCAGGGGGATCGATACCTCCCATCTCCAAAATATTTTTATTTCGGGATTTTCTTTTCGCCAGAAAAAGAAGGAAAACTCTGCTTAGACGCGTGATGGGCTGGTTCCTGGATCTTTAATCTGGACTGGATGGTGGAGGCCCACGTGGAAAAGAGACGTTTGGTTGGATCAGCCCAGATCCCGTTCTCGGCTTTTTGCTCGCTCTAAGGCTGAGTTCTTTTGAGGCTTTTGAGCAGCTTAGAGGTGAGAATAAGCTAAAGCCTAAAAGATCTCGATTTTGAGCCGTTTTTGGGGACAGCCAGCTTAAGAGATTTCTTCACGATTTGGGAAAGCCACCAGACCCCAGCTTCCCGAACTCCCACCGAAACGGTATACTGTGATACCCCTGCTGCTGGCTCTAATTACAAGCGAATGCCACCGAAGAGAGTAGCCTGGAAGGATGGAACGAAACGTTTTTCCCCATCAACGACCAGTCAACCAATTCCCCACAACGAGTCTTTTCTCGTCTCGATAGGGTTCCATCCCAGAGCGCCGCCTCCTCCCGCGATCTCTCCAGCCGCCGCCTCCCTGCCCCGCCCCGCCTCCCCACTTGTCGCGCCGCCGAATCCTTCCACACGCCGCCCTTGTTCCGCACCATGGCGGCAGGATAAGCTCCGGCCACCCTTCTCGTCGGCCTGGATCTGGCCGAATCGAGCTCGCTGACCAGGGCTTGTCACCGCTGCACAGTCCACCAGCGTTTGGCCACCGGCCGACCTGCTTCTCCCATCGCTGCCTACCTCAACCCCCGCTGCGGCCGGACGGCAAGGTACCTTTCTCTTTCCTGTTGTCTCTCAGACTGTTGATTAGTACTACTTGCCGTTCGTCTCTCTGGCATATACTACTTGCTGCATGGAAACGTGAATTCCATTGTTCTTTGTTTACAACCAGTACATTATATTGTACACTTATGTTATACATATAATGAATAGATGGATACAGAGATTTCTGCCAAAAAGGGAAAATCTGGGAAGGCAGTTTGGGATGCATTTGCGGCTGAGGTTCTTCTTGATGTTTGTATTGAGGAAGTACTAGCACGAAACCGTCATCAAGGTTATCTGAACCCTACTTTTCAACAGATGACTCAGACAATAAGCTATGATAGGAGAAGCCGAAAAGAACAGCTTCTCAGGAGCTTATTCTCACTGCTGTTTCTCTGGACAGCTCTAGCCAGGATGGCTTATGCATAAGCCTAAGCTCAAAAGAACTCACCCCTCGTCCTCCCGCGCAGCAGAGCACCGCGTCGGAGCTTCCATCTCCTCGCCGGAGCAACAGCTCACCTACACCGCGGGCGGCCGGACGTCCTCCACGGGAGAACCAGACCAGTTGAGGTATTTAGCGCTGAGTATATCTCATGAAATAGCATCCAAATTGTAATAAACTACACATTGCAAGAATGCAAGAGGAAGAGAGGAGGAAACATTATAAGCATAATGAAAGGCCCAGCATCAACATGTGACTTTCCTACTTCTTCTGCTTGTAACAATTTCTGATCCAAATGCCCTTCTTATAAAGCAATGAAATGGCACACTAGATAGACCATTGTTCCAGGTTTTGGATGGGCCGAAATTTCCTAATACGGGCAACATCTATCACAACTTTGTACCCAGTCATGACATGAGTGAGCCCTGTATAATCTGCTGGGCTGGATTGTGGATTCATGGAGCAAAGTTGGAACCCTGGTTGATTTTTCTGAAGTTGAGCTCTATCTCTCAATACTTTGTTTTTCAGGAAGCTTTGCAAGCCTCACGCAGTACTCACAAATTAGCGTGAAGAAAACCTAGAAATTGCCGAATTTCATCGGTCCTTACAATGGACAGTTTTGCTGTATACAAATCCTGCTAAAACCCACGTCTTTACAAGGTTGGTAGACAACCTTCCGAAAAAAAATGTAAACAACCAGGAGAGAAAACAGATGAAGTCAAGTAAGGATGGTTATGAAGTCTCCATCTGGAATTGACGGCAACTCATCCAAAAATCTTGCGCTAACTGATTTTTTTGTTTTGTATTTTTTCTTTTCGAAATGGGATACCCGGCCTCTGCATTAATTTGCATTAATAGACGCGCACATCTTTCTATTGAAACAAGTATATATAATTCAACGTTTACACATCATCAGAGATGGTCGATATAAATATCAACCATCAAAGGAAAAACCAAGTAGTAGCAGGTCCAAACATCTTGCAGTTTATAAATAGGCCGTTCCGTAGCCCGGTAGAAGATATCCTCTGCAACCATTAAAGCCTTTAGAGCATCTCCAGTCACGTTCCCCAAACCGTCCCCCAAACGGCGTCGGATTGAGCGTTTGGGAGACGTGTTTCGTTCGTGCCGCGTTTGGGGAACATCGCTCCTCCGCCACGTCCCCCAAACGCCACCCCAAACATTAAAATACACACTTTTTGTTTCTTTTGTATTTTTATTTTAATAAAAAGGAGAAACATTTCACAAACTAATACATAATTGGGTACGTGTTTTACACGAAGAGATAATTTGCAATATGGTTTTCCACAAACTAATACATAATTTGAACCATGGTTGACACAAAATATAAAATATTGCAAAAAAACCAAACCCAACTAGGCTGGGCATCGAAGGTTTCATGTGTTCGCTGCCAAGAAAGAACACTTGAGGGCACACCCAGTCACCCAAACTGGAAATTCCAGCTGGTGAGGGTGCCCCTGTTGGTTCTTCCGAGGAAGAATAACCAGAAACCTTCGTGCATATATTCGCTGCGAAGAAACAACACTCTTCAGTCGTCGTTCTCGTCGGTGCTGTCATCGTGGTAGTTCCGGCGGCAACGCATCTTCTCAAATACCTTGACGCTCATGTCGCCCTCACCAAAGTAGGAGAACAGGAGGACGAAGCTGGCTTCGAGGCGGTGGTAGCGCGCGAACTTCTCCCATCCGATGTGGAGATACATCTTGCCGCGCGCGTCATAGATCACGTCGACGAACCACCGGCAGCAGCCGCAGCCATCCTCCCGCAGATGCAGCGAGCGTGGGCGCTCGTCGCCGGTGACATAGTCGGCGAAGGAGTCTGGCAGCCTCTGGATGCCATGCGGGTCGCCCTTGAGGGCGACAATGAACTCGAACAACACAACCATCTCCTCGTCCTGCATATTCGACGATGAGAATGACGCCGGCGTCGCAGGCGACGGCGAGCGTGTAGCTCTGCCGCGGCCACGACCACGACCACGGCCGCGAGCTCGGCCTGTGCCTCTACCAGCCATGGCATCGACTCTTGAGATGGTGGCGTCTAGGGTTGGGGAGAGAGGCGCTAGGGTTTGTGTGTGAGAGGGACGATGAGAGGCGGCCCTTTTTATAGGCCGGGGAGAGGCGGGGGAGCGGTGGTGCTCATTAACGCCGGCACGCAAAGCTAGGCGCCGAGACGCTTCGCTGCGCTTCTGCGGGAACTGCACCGTCGCTGCGCGCCAATAACTTCCGTCGCGAGGTAGGCGACGGTTAGGTTAAAGTTCAATGTGCCGCTGACGGGTCGGCCCTGCCACTCCCCGCCTCGCTTTTCGGTGTGTCTGGCGTCCCCGGTGCGTCCCCTGTGGGGCGGGAACGGCCTCGGGGCGCCGAACATCGTATCGGAGCACGCCGGACAAAAAACGGCTTTAGAGAACGCGGCTTGAAACGTTTTTTTTTTGTCCGGCGCGCCCAAATCCCAGTTGGGGGATGCGACTGGAGAGGCTCTTAGTAATTATGTATTCCTGCTGATCATCCGTTTAAAAATAGGAATAATTTCACTTTCGGCCACATAATCATTAAGCATGAGTACTAGATTTTTATTCTTGGTGAAGATTAAAGGCTAGTCCTCAAGATCGTCCGTGAGAATCTAAACTTAGGGCATCTCCAGCGGCGCGACGCATTTTAATGTCCGCGAGCGTCCGTTTGCGTCGCGCTGCGGACGCAAAAATGACTGTTTTTGTCCGCGCGTCCGTTTGCGTCTGGGGTCTGCTCCAGCGGGGTGACGCATTTAAATTTTTTTTTCCTTTCTTCCCTCTTCTCCATTTAAACATAGTTTCAAATATAACATATTAAAACATGATTTTACACAAACTAACACATAGTTAGGCACATGGTTTACACAAACTAACACATAGTTTGAAACATGGTTGATACAAATATAAAATTTAAAAAAATAGAAGCCAGTTGTGTTGATTTCCGTATGTTCGCTGCCAAGAAAGAACATTCAAGGGCACCCGGTCACCCAAACTGGAAAATCCAGCGGGAGGAGATGGTGCCCTTGTTGGTTCTACCGATGAAGCGAACATCCAGAAACCTCGACTACTGGCTTCGTCTGGCCCGTAGCCAGATTCGCTGCAAAGAAAGAACACTCAACGTTCTAACTATCGGTGTCGGAGCCGGAGTCGTCGGTGTGGTAGTGCTTGCGGCAGGCTGTGTCGTCGAACACCTTGACGATCATCTCGCCGTCCCCCTCGTAGAGGAAGGTGAGCTGGCAGCCGGGCTCGAGGTCGAGGTCACGGGCGAACTTGTCCCACCCCGTGTGCAGGTACATCTTGCCCTGCCCGTCGAACAGGACCTCCACGGTCCAGCGGCAGAAGTTGCAGCTGGCCTCCCGTAGCTGCAAGTGCGCCGGCTCGACGCCGTCGACGAACTCGGTGAACTTGTCCGTAGCCGCTTGATGGCGAGTGGGTCGTCGTCGATGCGGAGGAGGAACTCGAAGCGGCGCTCCTCTGCGAGGACGAGGAGGGCGCAGCGACGGCGAGCGTGGGGCCGTAGCTGCTCCACCACGGCGGCCCCTGCCCCGGCCACGGGGGCGCCCAGGGCCGCGGCCTCGACCGCCTCGCCGGCCACCAGGACCGGCCATGTACTTCCTCGCGGGCTTGGCTGCGTCGCAGGAACACCTAGGCGGCGCTACGGTCGAGCTTTGTGGCGGCTAGCTAGGGTTTCTTTGGAGGAGTGGATGAGGAAGAAGAACGCGCGCCCCCTTTATATAGGCCGGCGGCATGCGGTGGCCGCGGGACGCGTGGCGTCGCCATTAACCTGGTTGGCGGAGGTGGGCGGCCGCTCGACAGCCGAGGCATCGTCGCCATTAAAGTGGCGCAGTGTGCGAGCGATGCGGCGACAACGACTTTGCGATCGGCTGTCGCCGTTTGAGAAGACGCATCGACGCAGGGTCGCTGCCAGGCGGGCCAGCCGAAACGTCCGCCGGACACGAGCGGACGTTTCCGGACGTCCGCAGAGACGCATCGCTGGCGCATATTTGGGCCAGGTTTGCGTCTCCGCGGACGGCCCGGTCACTTTGCGTCGCCCCGCTGGAATAGGCCCTAGACGCATTTCCGGTCACGCGGACGAAAACGGTCGTCCGTTTGCGTCGCGCAGCTGGAGATGCCCTTAGTTGGTAAGTTTGTACATCCGTTGCCCCAACCAGTTGAGATAGACCCACTTCCTTTCCACAATCTTACATCTTAAATTCCATGGCCTTTCCTTCGTTGTGACTTGTGAGTCAACTGATGATAGTAGCTCATTAAGCAAGAACACTAAAATGCGTCAGCTCAGCTTTACTGAGAACACCAGTACACCAACCAACCACATATCTTGTACTGTCCTCAGTGTGGAACTTCAACAAACTGTCGACGAATTTCCACTGCTCCCGCCCACCACATTTATTTTGGAGAGCTCAGCTGTGAAACATCGTCTCAACCACCCATTGCCAACCCAATAATCACCAGTGGAAACAGGCTAATCAGGGTTCAGGAAGCAGCAACACATCTGTGTCAATTGTTTCTGCTAGGTACTTCAGATACATCATCACAAATCCACAATACAGTGGGCTTTCCGGAACTCATGAATTGTTCCGTTTACGGCAGGAACTACAGAGCAAAAACTCTGCCGGTTCCGAACGTGGTCTTAAGATCGGCACCATGGTCAGGGTTACAGTTGGAATGTTAACATCATATTGCTGCATCACCAGTGACAACCACCTTACTCAAGCAGCATGCACTTGTACGGTTTAGTTCATAACAGATACGAGTACAAAACCTCCTTGACATCATTGTCAGGCTGCTTTCATGGATTAATGCACAAAATCCTCTCCCAAGGACAACAACGTTGCTGACTTTATGGTTGCTGAGTGAGCCCACTTAGCATAAGATAGATAGCATGGAGCGTCAGGCATAGCGTCTCTTTCCATGCACCAACCTCGCCACCACGAAGCAACCAAAAGTACAGGAAAACAAAGAGGAAAGGGAGGGAACAAGGGGAGCAAAACATGGGAAAAGGTTCGTCAAGGATCATCTTTCCTGGCCTGAATCTACATACAACAGGTGAGCGGCCACTTTCTAACACTGACTAATCAACAATCTCAATATTGAAAGTCCAATAATTTTGAATGTGGTGTGGGTTGATTCTGCCTGAATCTGTTTGCATTTCAGTGTTCAATTGCACTCACGCTATTCAGAATTAATTCAGTGTATGCAAAGGCAGGTGCGGCTGCCACCTAAAGCCTGAATACATAAGAGTTCAGTTCAAAGCCAAGAAGATATTGGCGCCATGACACAGATGATACAATCAGGAAAAAAGGGTGATATTGACATTTGGCAAATAGATAACACATACTACAAACCATCACTACATGTATTGGCAGGTTGGCTCCATTCTAATACATAGGATGATCGTTCGTGCTAACTACAACCCACTACGCACTAACAGCTTCTCAAGTTGGAACTTGGAAGGAAGAAAACCAAGAAACACAACAACAATACTCACATAAGAGGCGGTCGGGGCCCTTCGCCACCAACACCACCACATCACTCACTGAGTATGAGCAGCAACAAATCGCTTTGCCAACAACAGCCACTGGTGGAACAAGGAAAAGTTGGGTTGGTGCTGGTTGGTTGCTGCACTCTGAAGAAACTGCAAGGGGGGATGAATGGAGCAGCTTACGCTTGTTCATCACATCACAAACCTGCAAGGGAAATAGAGAATTGCTGTTAGATCATTTGCACCCACTGAACCGTCACCAGCACTTTGACCAAGATATAGCAGAATTTTTTTATTAGTGTGCATGATAGCTCAGAGTGATAGATGATATGCAAATGCTTTCTTCTTTGACAAGTTTGCAGATACAATCAAGTAAGATAAGTACGTTCTATTGAGGGTGCGGTGATAAAATAGTCAGGGTGCTTTCCAATATTATCTTCTTTTTTTCAGAGACCCAGTACTATCTAAACAGAAATGTAAGCACACTTGTGTTGAATTATACATTCTGTAATAGTATAAATTGGCTACTAGACAGAATTAAATTACTACCCCTGCTCTTTGTGAAGTGTGATGGGTGATGCAATCTAATAAGACTTGGTACAATTGAAATGTCTAGAAAACTAATGAAACTTGGCACAATTGAAATTTCTAACAGAACAAAAAAAATAAGTCACCAAAGGGATTACCTTGTTCTGTTCATCTCTAGGAACACACAATCCGGCGCCTAGCCACGCAGGATGATGGAATCGGCGATCTCCATGAGCGGCCCAAGGGTTTCGGGCGCAAATTTGCGCGCAAACATGTGCGAGTAGGTGCCATTGGACTTCCTGAGGTCTCTGATGAGGTCCCCGGACACCTCCTCCGGCTGGTAGGTGTGCGGGTGTCCGCCGACGGCGTCGGTCCAGTTGACCCTGGTGAGCGTGTACTTGGTGCAGCCGTCAGGGTCCTGCATATCCAGCAGCGTCGGGAAGTAGTGCTCCTCGGGGTAGCATGAGTCCCTGGACTTGACCAGGCACGGCGCCTTGAACTTGTTCCAGAGCCTCCTGTCCCTGACCACCATGACGGCATGTCTCTTGGCGAGCACGAAGAACTGGGAGCCGACGCGGAATCGGTCGAAGGGCACCTCTGGGAGCATGGCGTCGTCGCCGCGGGCGACGTAGCGGGCGGGCAGCGTGTCCTCGCTGTCGAGGATCTCGATGAAGCTGCGGTGGCGGTGGCGGCCGGTGCCGGCATTGTTGTCGGTGACGAGCGCGCGGTAGAGGGTGGGGAAGGGGTGGAGCGGGACGCAGGACTGGGAGAGCAGCGCGAAGAACTGGTTGGCCGGGTCGTCGAGGAGCGCGGTGGCGAGGAGGCGGCGCGCGGCGGAGATGAGCGTGGCGGAGGCGCGCGCGGTGGCCTTGTTGCCCCGGATGATGCGGCCGCGGAAGGAGGGCGTGGGCGGGATGGAGAGCACCGCGGAGGGGTCGGCGTGGACGTAGAGGTTGAGCAGGCCGTGGTGCCCCGCGAAGAACTTCTCCCAGAGCGGCGCGAAGACGAGGTCGGAGTTGGTGAGGAAGAGGAAGGCCACCTTGGGGGGCTGCGCCTGGTGCGCGCGGCGGCCGAAGAGGGAGCCGGACGTGGCGGGGGCGGGCGGGGCGGGCGCGGCGGAGAGGAGGACGGCGCGGCGGAAGAGCGCCAGGTCCTCCGTCTCGTCGGCGTCCGGGATGGCCGGGAGCGTCTTGGGCAGCAGCAGGCGTGGCGCGAGGAAGAACACCGCCGGGACGGAGAGGAGCAGCAGAAGGAAGGACAGCGCGTACGGTGAGGTGTACGGCGACGCCATCTCCGGCGAGAAATAAGAGGAAAAAAAAAGCTCGGATCTTCGCGGCGGGAAGACGACGACGAAGAGATTGCCGGGCTCGACTGGATCAGAGGATGGCGCTCCGATGACCCCCGGATCTTGTGAGCAAGAACAAGGACCGCCCAGACATGAATCGATTGAAAAGAGACGGATTTTGCAAGCAAAACAAAAACGGCGAGCTGGAGAGTGTCTGCGCGCCTGAAGGATCAAACCTGTGGGATCAAGTGGCGAAGAGAAACCGCCGGAAGAAGAGAGGCGAGCTCAGTGGAGCGAAATCTGCGACGGTGAAACGCGGTGCTTGTGCCCGGATCCGATCTCGCGGTTGTGGCGGGACAGATTTTTGGAGGGAGAGGTTGGGGAAAGGAGGGAGGAGTCTGTCTGGGTGGGGAAGGAGTGAGGTGAGGTGAGGTGTTGTGCTCTGCTGCTTTTGTGGGAGTCTGCTCCTCTGCTCCCCCTGCAACCTGTCCTAATCCCATGAGGCCACAACTTGTATAAATAATATGTTTTTTTCTCTCTCTATGGCGTCTAATTTAAAATAAGTTGCCCAAAAACGATTTTGGAAATTTCTTAAGAGCCAAAAAATGGAAAATTAATAACATTTTAACTTGTATTTTAATTCACATCTTAACTTGTCTCTTTTTGACTGGTTACCATTTTCTTCGGAAGGAAGTTGAATTTAATTTGACTCCCAATTTTATGCAGACGATATTGAGTTTGACATTCGAAAAAATATACCCCTTCGATTCATATTAATTAACTTATTTTTATCTAGACATAAATATATCAAGTTGATAAATATGTCATGTCTAGATAAATTTAAATTAATTAATTTGGATCGAAAGAAATATATATACCCACACCAATAGACACCTACATGTAGAATCGTGGAATTACAACGCAACCAAAGTCATCGCAAACATCTCCTAAAGGTGGAAAGAATAATATGCTTGTAGTTTGTAATACCTTTGGCTACAACATAATGCCTAGAATTATTATTTTTCCATTGTTTCGTTTCTAAGTTATTGTGTTTTCTTCTTACTAGATTGCACGGTTTTTTCACCAAGAAATAGATTGTACTACATATATAGTTGCTCCACTCTTGGAAAGGCGAAACGACATCAAAATTTATTATCGAATGGTAGTGTTGTGCCAGCGAGGAAACCCTAACCTAGAACTTTTGGGTAGTTGGCGTGGACACTGGATATTAGGTACTCCCTCCGTTTCAAAAAAAAAGTTATAGATACATCCGTATGTAAACAAAGTTTTTTAGAACAGAGTGAGTATAGAATTTTTGCGCAACTGGTGTCTAACTAAACGTTGCTTTGGTGTTTTTTCTAAGATACGTTTGGCTCAAAATGAAAACTCTGTTTGATTGCTACGCGATTTAAATCATCGGGGTGTCGAACATCGTCAAAACACTCCTCTGATTAGGTTTTTCTTGATATTGTAGATGATTTTTTTTTTCATAAACCTTGTCAAACATTACAAATTTACAAAATATACATGCACCACATTTCGGTAACACATTTGAAGCTACAAAGTATACAAGCCCTACATTTCGTTTATTCCATCGGTTTATGTCTTTTAGTATGTGGTTTAGAGCTTCGTTTAGGCGCATAACAATAATATTTTGACAATTAACAATGCTAAAGTAGTGGTTGAGAAGAGACGAGGGAGCTTCCGCAAACAAATATGATGAAGAGAGGATAGAGCAGATCAGCCAATCCGGTGGCACTCACCTCACGTCACGGTCGGATCTGGCGGTCTGGTTTGTTGGGAGCTGATCTCGCCGGCTGAATCACTGACCGGTGGGACCACACACTTGTCGGCAAAGCCCGGAGCATGTGGCTGGGCATCTGCTTGTTCAGAAGAGGGAAATAAATGCTTTGGGAAGACGAGACTGTACAAGTGTACGTACAATACGCGGCCGGGCGTCCTTGTCCCATGCGACTTGGCAGGCAGTGCACGTGGACGCTGTACGTGCGGTAGACGGCACGTCGCCACTGTTCATGTCATTGTACCGCTACCGTATTCCTATTTTCCTATTTTGAAAATGCAATGTTATACTACTGTTCAGAAGAGAACTATGAGATAGTGGTAGGGTTTTGTATTACGTAAAACCACAGAAGTTGGCTCATCGCTTTCATTATGGAGAAATAATATATGTAAATCCCCTGCAAAGTGCTTTTGACTTCCAAGCTCTATGGCTCTCGTCATCTAAAAAAAATACCTTTAATATCAAATATCTGAAAATATTATGAAGATTATCACTGATACTTATCACAATCATGCAAAATCTCAACCCAAAATTCTTTTTATTTTGTGGTAGAAAAAGATGACAAAATCTGCAGATATGTGTTGGAGATTTAAAAATATATTACTTAGATCCAAAATTTTGCTATTTTTGTGTAGCTTCGAATATAAAGTATTTGAAATTGATATTTTGCACGTTTGTGGGATACATCATTAGCAATATGTGGATCTTTTTCAGAAATTTCTAAAACTCAAAAATAATTTTATTTTATTTTATTTTGAAACTCGTGATCACTGATGTCTATATGGACCAAATTTCTGCACGTACTCCCCAGTGTTTTGGTAGTAGTATTCTGATCGACATAGTCGTAGGGCCAGTGAAATGGATTTTTGAAGAAATGCGCTGACGTGGCATTCTCAGAGCCCTCCGCGCCTTTTTCCAGACCTTGAACCTTGAGCATCACACCGTGATGAGATTCCATCACGACTCCGGAAGCATCGGCCGTCGTCGGTGCACGAGGGCACAAGTGTATTTTACACTGCTGCGCACGTATCCAGTGAACAGTACACAACCACTGACTAGCACATGCACAAGTGGATCAAAATGCCTTTCTAGTAGTTGCAAATGCACGCAACGCAAGCACACTCGGGTCAGATCGTGCAAGGTAATCTCATGATATCATATCAGATCAGATCATAGTTTCAGACCAACACGTAGTTTGTCTTCTGCCACAAACAATTTTTTTCCACTGCTGATTTAGAAAAATCCATTAACTTTTTTGGATTTTACTTTCTGAAACTAGATTAATTAAGAAAATTAAAAGATTATCTACAACGGGACTACTCTCCCGGCATCCATCCACTCAAGGTTTTTTTGCTTACGCGGTTTCCGGAAGCATATATACTTCTTAATCTTTTCGAAGATGATCAAATGGGTTGCATGTTTATTGTGGAATACTCTTGCGTTTCGCCATGTTTCATATTTCCCAAAAAGTGAGCCAATGTGGTGGTTACCGTTTGCAGAAGTGTCACCCGTCATTTTGAACCACCAACTTTGAATGAAGAAGCCCATCCATTGTTGGACATCGAGTGCATGAAGATCGGCCTAATTTTTTATGAAGAACCAAAGATGAGGGGTGCATCGACAGTTAATAAGGAGATGCGTGGTTGCTTGTGGGGCTAAGGGGAAACTTCGTAATTAGGCCAACCACGCTTTGCTACCATTTAGCCGTCCTAACTCTATTTTAAATTGCAATCCAAGCGAAGAATTTTATCTTTGAAGGTGCTCAAATCTTGCATACAGGAACCTTCATGTTAGTAGTTATCGCTCCATTGAATTGTGCTTTTAAGCTATGGAGACTATATATAGCTTCGTATATATCTTGTATGTTTGCATTGTGCTTTGGAAGATGTGGTATGTCTGTATGTAGCTTCGTATATATCTTAGTATGGTGTCGTGTTGTTCGGAAGCCCATCATTGGACCTCGCGACTTCGTGGCCAAAAAGGAGGGCTATGGAGTGGTGCTCTGCTTCATGTTGTGCGGTGGGGTTGTTGCTGCTTTTCCAAAGAGCTCTCTAGTCCTGGCTTGCGTCGGCGAGGTCCGGTTTGCCTCTGCTTGCTCAGATCAAAAGGCGAACCTCCTCATCTAACTTGGTTGGTTGCGCTTCCTCCCCGTCTTAGGACAATGTGGAGGATCTTCGGCTCCAACGGGAGGCTGTCCATAGTAGATCTTCCAGGTGGTTCATCCCCGATGGGATCGTTGCTACTCTCGTTGTTGAGTTCGTGCTCGAGCTGCTGTGGAGAAGAGTATGAGGGACCCGTATTGTGCTCAAGCTACTCGTTCGTATATATCTTGTATGTTTGTATTGTGCTTTGTAAGTTGTGGTATGTCTGTATTGTGCTTTGTAAGCTGTGGTATGACTATATATAGCTTCATATGTATATCTTCGTATGGTGTCATGTTGGTTCGGAAGCCCGTCGCTATACCTCGTGACCAGAAAGGAGGGCGATGGAGTGGTGCTCTACTTCATGATGTGCGGCAGGGTTGTTGTTGCTTTTCCCAAGAGCTCTCCAGTCGTGGACTTGCGTCGGCGAGGTCCACCTTGCCTCTGCTTCCTCTTGTCGAAAGGCAAACCTTCTCAGCTAACTTTGTTGGTTGTGCTTCCTCCTCGTCCCAGGTCAATGTGGAGGATCTTCGGCTCCGATAGGAGGGTGTTGAGAGTCGATCTTCCTAGTGGTTCATCCTAGTGGGATCGTCTCTACTCTCGCTGCTGAGCTTGTACTCGAGGAGCGGGAGAAAAGTACAAGGGTCCCGATTGCATTTTCACAATTCTATGCAGGGTCCTTGCTATAAAATGTTAGGTCTCAGTTGTAATTTCCTTTCTTTTATGGGCTTGATTGTAATATGTAAGGGTCCTTCGGACGCACCCCTTGTTGTTGAAAAAAGAAGAACAAAAGATGCTGCCTGCTTTATTCTCTTTTAGCAAAACAAACCCTAGGTCTAGCAATCTAGTTCATGAAAAGAACAAATGTAGCCGGCTCTTGAAATGTTTGTTATCTTCAACTTTCGGCTGGCCGTAAGAGACCTACCCTGAACTTGTGAAGTCCGTGAAGGCCAAGATGGTTCTCAAATCTGAACGAGATTATCCAAAAATCTATTGCGCTTCCAGCTGCTGACAGAAGCATTAGCCTAAGAAACCAAACTGTACACATCGTATTTGGTACGCTCTCAGCTTCACAGCATTATAAATCAGCCAGCACGCCACTTGCTTCGTGTTCGTGTACTGCTATCGCGCATTACTTAATTTGAAAATACTACTATGAAAAGGTTCATATATTATTGAAAAGGTTGTTTTCTCACTTGCTTTCTGCAAAATATAACCAGATTTCTTCTCCCTGTTGGATCAGCTCTAGTAGTTTGTTTACTGGTTCCAGAGCGTTGGATATGATCGGGCGTGGCAACAGAAATGAGATGCTGATGTTGTCGCCATGATGGACCTGTACCCTTTTCATAGCTTGAGCATGGATCATGGTGGTGACAGATGACCAATTCCCTCCACCGTCCAGACTCCAACAAGCCTCATCTATTCATCTGGTTGAATGGACGAGGACAGAGAGACTCTTTACGCTCCTGTACATACGCTGCTGTCGTGGCACTCGCATCACATGTTCTTGGCATACATGGATTTGGATTGCATGCACAAGTAGGTGAGCAGAAGTTGCTCATGATAAACATGTATGCAGCCAAGCAGGAGCAGACCGGTGGCAGGCTATCCGATCAGATCAACCAAAAATTCCTAAATCTGAACTTCAATTTTTCTTTCATTCAGACAGACAGCCAACAGTCAACATCCATACCAAAACAATCTGATTCTGTTTTCTGCCAATGGTGCCCAACAGACAGCTTATCAGTCGGTGACAAGAATATATTTTGTTCTTCAGCTTTCGGCTGACCACATTTTGTTATTTTTTCCAACATAATCCCATTTTAGAAAAGCAAGAGAGAGCCAACATAATTCATATTTAAATAAATTGTTCTAGCGGAAACAAAACCCTAAAGTGTTGACGAAGGGAGTAGTACCGAACAGAGAGATGATCGATCGGCATTTCGCATCGATCATTCATAGGTGGAGTCATTTCAGCGTCAGAGCATTTAGATTGCCTCTCCTCCAGGCCACACAAAAATGCGAGAGGAGGAAAAGTGCAGATTTGGCTGCGGAAATTCAATTCGGCTCCTGGTGCGTATGCACCCTCTACCAAAAATTATATTTAGAAATGTCAAAAAGATTTAACAAAAATTTCAACATGTACATCTTCATAATATATGTTCGTTCCTCAAGTTTCACGAAAAACCAATATTTTTTGTGGTCTATATAAAAAAGAGAAAACTTATCTTGTGAAAAGCATTATTTTTAGCACTGAGTTTTATCTTTTTTACACACGTCACATGATAAGTCGAATTTTTATGAAACAACTTTGTAAGCGTGTAGCACGAGAAGATTTACATGCAATTTTTTGTTTTAATTTTTTGAAATTCAAAATATGTGTAAGATGCATTTCAAAATAAAGGGAGCATATGCTCCCATGTTCCAAAACATCACTCCCATTTGGCTGTCCGATGCAAGTCAATAGCCAGAAATGTTGGATCGAGTTGGGAAGGTGAGTATGTCCAAACCAGATTTTCAGCCCCACCAATACCGACATAATCAAACGATTTAAACTATGCCATGTATGTACATTGACCTTCCAACGGCCAAGAAGAAATAGTAGGTGTTTTGGTCGCCCTAGTTACGTCATAAACTCAACAAAATAATCACGATTATACAAAACTAACACATCATCGGAACTAAGCACATGCTTTCCGACAAAACCCAGGAACAACGTGCACAAGTGCATGCAACATTATCAGCTTAGCCCAGCACATCACATGCATGTTCCAAGCAGGTGGCTTTCAGTTGGGCCCTGATACAACTACAAAGAGAGTACTAGGCTGCTTTGCTATTGCATGATTGCAATTAGAGATCCACCATATCGTTTGGGTTTGCAAAAGAAGTACTAGAAACACATGCCACCACTACAGGAATGATGTCAGACGCCGATGGCCGGCTGCCCTCGGCGTAGCCACGCCTGGTCCTCGGCGTAGGCTACACCGACGGTGGCCCTCGGCGTATCTGGTCGGCGTACAGCTCCCTCGGCACACGGCACAGTGTCGTCGGCGTAGTACCGGCCGTCGGCGTACGCCGTCTATGCCGACGGTGCGCGTTCACCCTCGGCGCCGCTGCCCTCGGCGCCTCGTTGCGTGGCGCCGTCGCCGTTAACGGCAAGCCACCGTACGCCGACGGCCTGGCCCTCGGCGTAGCATGATCCATGCGGCCGAGCCTCCTCGCGGGTGGGCGACGTGGCCCGCCGTGGCGCCGCCGGTGGGCCTCTACGCCGACGGCACGGCCCTCGGCGTATGCATGATCCATGCAGCCGGGCCTCCTCGCGGGTGGGCGACGTGGCCCGTCGTGGCGCCGCCGGTGGGCCTCTACGCCGAGGGCAACCCCTCGGCGTATGCATGATCCATGCGGCCGAGCCGTGGACACGCGGCGGCACACTGGCGCGTCGGGCTACGCCGAGGGCAACCCCTCGGCATAGACCTGACCATATGGCCCTATGTCGGGGTCTATGCCGACGGCATTACCCTCGGCATAGGCGCCGCCATTTTTTTTTCTCGTTCAGCCTAGCCCAGTTGCAATGCAATCCAGTTCCAGTTCATATAATCGACCAAATTCGACCAAATTCACATAAATATCATATAATCGACCAAATTCATCCAAAATCGACCAAATTCGTCATAATTCACATAAATATCATATAATCCACATAATATCATACATGGTGCACATAATAGCATACAAGCGGAGAGCGGAGAGTGCCATGTCATCCAAATACATAGTAGTAGCAAGCAAACCCTAGTTCTAAGCTGACTAGCGAAGGAAGGACCCGGGCGGAGTGTGTCCGCCCTTATCGTTGGCGAAACGAGCAGCCCGGGGTTGCGCGCCGGTAGAAGCTGCAGAAGAACCACCTGGAGAAGGACCGGTGCTACGCCCAGGAGAAGTCGACGGAGAGGCACCGGGAGTAGTCCTGTGAGTAGTCGACGGAGAGGCACCGGCGAGAACGCCCAGGAGACGGACCACCTTCATAAACCGGTGTGACCTCGCGCCCACCCGGCGAGGCCTGGTTCCCGGAGCATCCCGTTCCCTACGTGTTCCCTACATGTTAGCAACTTGCGAGGCAAAGGGAAGTGGTAACTACGGGTTTGGCAAAGAACTTACCTCCGGTGTGGATCCGTAGTAAGTCGCAGCGAAAGCTGCCCTCGATGGCATGATAGGCATGTCCCCCGCCACGGGAACTCGAGCCGGTGCCGGTGTACCAAGAGACATAGAAATCATCATTTCTGCAAGATAGGTTACAAGTTAGGCTTTGCAGAAATAAAGCATCAAACTGAGACTTGTCATCTACTAGCGAGAAGAAAGATTCAGACTTACTTCTATATACGCCATGTAGGCCTTATTCTGCCTATTCCACTGGGCAACGGCCTGCTGATACGCTTCATTGCAGGCTTCGAAGGCCGCCTCGAACTCAGGCTACAATTTCAGAAACAATGAATCTCGTAAACACTTAGCCATGTAGGAAGGAAAACCGGAAAGAGGATGAAAATGAGGAAAACTTACATCGTAGGCGGGTGGACGAGCAGGCCGTGGACGAGGCTGGGGGCTGTCGGCGGTGAGGGTATGCTTGAGACGCGTGTAGCTCGTGGAGTGGGTAGGCTTGACCGCCTTATTCAGAAAGGGGAAACGGCCATGCGGACGCCCGTGCCCCGACAGGACCAACGACTCCTCGTCGACCGGAATGCTCAAGGGGTCATCCACCTCGGGGTGACGAGACTTGACCATGTCGCAGTAGTCCTCCTTGGCGGCCTTGGCATTGCCGTAGTACTGTGGCTGAGGCAATGCGGGATTGGGCTTCTGCTTCGTCCGCATCATGTCATATATCTGGGCATCATGAAGCACCACCCCAGGTGGTGCCTCGGCCACCTGCATCGTGAAAAGAAAAGTTAAGCGTACCACAAATGAAACATGACGGGAAATGAAAGAAGGTCGTTCCATGTATATACATACCTTTTTCCCCTTGAAGCGGGTGTAATCGCGGTTTCCCGCGCAGTGTGTGCCACCGGTGCCTCGGTTCTCCATGTTACACCTCGACACAGCTGCAAACTCCTCGTCCTGTCTGAGCCACCTCGCCCTAATCAGCTCCTCCCATGCCTCCCTATGCTGCTCGGCCCACTCGGGACAAACCTGAAAACGCAATACTCAGCTCAAGATAATTCAATGAAAACTTAGCAGCAATGTAGAATCTCATTGACATTTTACTCACCGATGATACGTCTCCGACGTATCGATAATTTCTTATGTTCCATGCCACATTATTGATGTTATCTACATGTTTTATGCACACTTTATGTCATATTCGTGCATTTTCTGGAACTAACCTATTAACAAGATGCCGAAGTGCCGATTCTTTGTTTTACTGCTGTTTTGGTTTCAGAAATCCTAGTAAGGAAATATTCTCGGAATTGGACGAAATCAAAGCCCAGGGGCCTATTTTTCCACGAAGCTTCCGTAAGTCCGAAGACGAGACGAAGAGGGGCCACGGGGTGGCCAAACCCTAGGCGGCGCGGCCCCACCCCCGGCCGCGCCGGCCTATGGTGTGGGCCCCCGTGCCGCCTCTTGACTTGCCCTTCCGCCTACTTAAAGCCTCCGTGACGAAACCCCGGTCACCGAGAGCCACGATACGGAAAACCTTCCAGAGACGCCGCCAACGCCGATCCCATCTCGGGGGATCCAGGAGATCGCCTCCGGCACCCTGCCGGAGAGGGGAATCATCTCCCGGAGGACTCTACGCCGCCATGGTCGCCTCCGGTGTGATGTGTGAGTAGTCTACCCCTGGACTATGGGTCCATAGCAGTAGCTAGATGGTTGTCTTCTCCCCATTGTGCTATCATTGTCGGATCTTGTGAGCTGCCTAACATGATCAAGATCATCTATCTGTAATTCTATATGTTGCGTTTGTTGGGATCCGATGAATAGAGAATACTTGTTATGTTGATTATCAAAGTTATATCTACGTGTTATTTATGATCTTGCATGCTTTCCGTTACTAGTAGATGCTCTGGCCAAGTAGATGCTTGTAACTCCAAGAGGGAGTACTTATGCTCGATAGTGGGTTCATGCCTCCATTGACACCGGGACGGTGTGAGAAAGTTCTAAGGTTGTGTTGTGCTATTGCCACTAGGGATAAAACATTGATGCTATGTCTAAGGATGTAGTTGTTGATTACATTACGCACCATACTTAATGCAATTGTCTGTTGCTTTGCAACTTAATACTGGAGGGGGTTCGGATGATAACCTGAAGGTGGACTTTTTAGGCATAGATGCAGTTGGATGGCGGTCTATGTACTTTGTCGTAATGCCCAATTAAATCTCACTATACTCATCATGATATGTATGTGCATGGTCATGCCCTCTTTATTTGTCAATTGCCCAACTGTAATTTGTTCACCCAACATGCTGTTTGTCTTATGGGAGAGACACCTCTAGTGAACTGTGGACCCCGGTCCAATTCTCTTTACTGAAATACAATCTACTGCAATACTTGTTCTCTTGTTTTCGCAAACAATCATCTTCCACACAATACGGTTAATCCTTTGTTACAGCAAGCCGGTGAGATTGACAACCTCACTGTTTCGTTGGGGCAAAGTACTTTGGTTGTGTTGTGCAGGTTCCACGTTGGCGCCGGAATCCCTGGTGTTGCGCCGCACTACATCCCGCCGCCATCAACCTTCAACGTGCTTCTTGGCTCCTCCTGGTTCGATAAACCTTGGTTTCTTTCTGAGGGAAAACTTGCTGCTGTGCGCATCATACCTTCCTCTTGGGGTTCCCAACGAACGTGTGAGTTACACGCCATCAACCGACATGTACTCCTCAATGGTCATTGCCCATTCCTCCGTAGGCTGGTTACCAACATAGTACTCCTTCTTGACCCTCTTACCCTTGTTAGCCCAGAAGGCACTAGCGCTGGTGAACTTTTGGTTGTACCACTGCTGCGGTGTCAACCTCTCGCAAGCGCCACGCAAAGTGAGACGCGCATGCGTCTCATGCTCCGGGTCCACACGATAGAAGCACTTCAATCATGCATAAATCAGTTGTGAAAGTCATGAGTTAGCACATTAGGGTCATTAACTATGAACGGTGCTCGAGAAATATATGCCTTACCCAGAACTTGGTGGTCACAGCCTCAGCAGCTGTCGCGAAGCCTACGGCAGGGGCATCCTCATAGTCCGCCCAAGTAGTGGCTAGCTTCGTCGTGCCACCGGGGACCGTGCTAAGGGGAGTGTATCTGCTGGGCCAGAACTTCTTAATCAGAGCCCCAAGCAAGCTGTTAGGCATGCGGGGGGGGCTTGGCATCCCATGTCCAGTTGCTGCAAATAAATCACACATTAGTACACATGCCAAATTGTTTATTATGCCCAAGATGAAAATACATGTTCGAAATTTCTGAAGTAGTACACTTACTCATCGCTCGAAGGAATGATAAGGGCCTTGTCATCATGGGTCTTCGGCTCCTTCCTCGCATCGGGGACTCTAGCTTCTCCACGAAGCTTCAAGGGCTTCGGCGCACCCCCATCCTCCATCACCTCCAACTCAGCCCTAGAGTCCGACTCGTGTGTAGACTCCGTCTCCATCTCCACCTCCCCACTAGACGGACCCTCTAGGTACAACTCAGGAGCCACGTCACCAGAAGCGGAGGGTGGCTCGTCAAAGTCCATGTGTACCCCACCGCCACCTCGTCCTCCACCTCGTCCTCCTCGTCCTCGTCCTCGTCCTCCACCTCGTCGTCCTCGTCCTCCATCGGTACCATCGGCGTAACGCGGATTTTGCACCGGGGCTCGATCACTCCGTCTAGTGGGTCTAGGAATATTCCTCTTCACCTGCGCCAGCGTCTTAAGCAAGCTCTCGGAGTCTGCCTTGCCGCTGCTCATATTGTCCGATCACACGCATTGAGAAGAATAAAACAGTTAAGCACAAAGACATATTATATGAAGATACTAAGAATAAAAGACACAATGCAATTAAGAAGCATGTTGAGGTAATAAAATGAAGATACTAAGAATAAAACGCACAATGCAATTAAGAAGCATGTTGACATAATAAAATGAAGATACTAAGAATAAAACGCACAATGCAATTAAGAAGCATGTTGACATAATAAAATGAAGATACTAAGAATAAAAGGCACAATGCAATTAAGAAGCATGTTGACAAATAAATACTAAGAATAAAAGACCCTCACCAGCCATCATCGCTCTCACGCTCACTCTCATACTCCGTCTCTTTCTCTTTCTCTTTCTCTGGCTCACTATCACTATCACTATCTTGTGAGTACAAAGTTGAAGGGTCGACGGGTGGAGGCTCATCATAATTGTCATTCGCTTCAAGTAACTTCTCGAGCATAGATATGTCCTTTAGATCCACCACTGACTCACCACGAGTTTCTGCATCGTTCCCGAGGTCCTCTTGAACAAACGGTTCTAAAATATATTCCCCGTCGTCCTGTTCCTCTTGATAGAAAATCCCCTCGTATGTCACGGGGTCAATGTTGTTGTAATCATCCTCAGAGGGAATCGGTAGGTTACCATGTGGCGATACCTGGAAGACGACTTCCCAACCCTTGAGTTCCGCTTTCTGGCATGGGTAGGGCTGATGACCCACAAGTATAGGGGATCGCAACAGTCTTCGAGGGAAGTAAAACCCAATTTATTGATTCGACACAAGGGGAGACAAAGAACACTTGGAAGCCTTAACAGCGGAGTTGTCAATTCAGCTGCACCTGGAAAAAGACTTGCTCGCAAGAGTTTATCAGTAGTAACAGTTTTATAGCAGTAGCAGTAGTGAAATAACAGCAGCAGGGTAACAGAGACAGCAGTAGTGATTTTAGTAAACAGCAGGATTAAAATACTGTAGGCACGGGGACGGATGACGGGCGTTGCATGGATGAGAGAAACTCATGTAACAATCATAGCAGGGCATTTGCAGATAATAATAAAACGGTGTCCAAGTACAAAGCAATCAATAGGCATGTGTTCCATATATAGTCGTGCGTGCTCGCAATGAGAAACTTGCACAACATCTTTTGTCCTACCAGCCGGTGGCAGCCGGGCCTCAAGGGAAACTACTGGATATTAAGGTACTCCTTTTAATAAAGTACCGGAGCAAAGCATTAACACTCCGTGAACACATGTGATCCTCACATCGCTACCATTCCCTCCGGTTGTCCCGATTTCTATCACTTCGGGGCCATTGGTTCCGGACAGCGACATGTGTATACAACTTATAGGTAAGACCATAAACAATGAATATCATGATGAAACAATAACATGTTCAGATCTGAGATCATGGCACTCGGGCCCTAGTGACAAGCATTAAGCATAACAAGTTGCAACAATATCATCAAAGTACCAATTACGGACACTAGGCACTATGCCCTAACAATCTTATGCTATTACATGACCAATCTCATCCAATCCCTACCATCCCCTTCGGCCTACAGTGGGGGAATTACTCACACATGGATGGGGGAAACATGGCTGGTTGATGTAGAGGCGTTGGCGGTGATGGCGGCGATGATCTCCTCCAATTCCCCATCCCGCCGGAGTGCCAGAACGGAGACTTCTGGCTCCCGCGACGGAGTTTCGCGATGTGGCGGCGTTCTGGAGGGTTTCTGGCGACTTCGACTTCTCCCTGTGCGTTTTTAGGTCGAGGCCGATAAGTAGTCCGAAGGAGGGCGTCGGAGGCCGGCCGAGGGGGCCACACCACAGGGCCGCGCGGGCCCCCCCTGGGCCGCGCCGCCCTATGGTGTGGGGCCCTCGGGCCTCCACCTCAATTGTCCTTCTGGCTCCGTTAGTTTCCTGGGAAAATAGGGCCTTCGCATAAATTCCGAGGATTTTCCCGAAAGTTGGATTTACGCACAAAAACGAGATACAGAGCGATTCTGCTGAAAACAGCGTTAGTCCGTGTTAGTTGCATCCAAAATACACAAATTAGAGGCAAAACAATAGCAAAAGTGTTCGGGAAAGTAGATACGTTTTGGACGTATCAACTCCCCCCAAGCTTAGCTTATTGCTTGTCCTCAAGCAATTCAGTTAACAACTGAGCGATAAAAGAACTTTCACGAACATATTTGCTCATATGATGTATATATTCTCATGCTATGGCTAATACTTAAGCAATTCATAATGAGACACATGCAAATAAGATCATCTAACAGCCATGTCAATCATGGAGAGGTACCAACAATTAATAGTAAGCATCATGAATCATGTATATAAGCAGGATTGCAATGTTCATAAGAGAGTATGATAAAGCGGTATCTCGCTTGCCTGTATTTGATTGGCAAAACATAAATGCCCGGGCACCTCTGGAGTTCATAGAAAGACTAGAAGTAGTGATTGTCAAAAGATAAATGCATCAAAGTTATACCACAATCAATCATATTTTGAGACAAGCATATTATACTAAGAATGACAGTTGTGCTCTCAAGATAGTGCTCAAAGAAATAATGGAGACACAACATAAAAGTAAAAGATTGACCCTTCGCAGAGGGAAGCAGGGATTAACATGCGCTAGAGCTTTTCATTTTTATAAATCAGGAGTAAAATTATTTTGAGTGGTGTTTGTTGTTGTCAACGAATGGTAATGGGTACACCAACTACCTCGCCAACCGGACTTTCAAGAGCGGCTCCCATGAATTATTGCATATTTATTTGGCACTCCTTCCAACCTTTCTTGCACAAACCATGGCTAACCGAATCCTCGGGTGCCTGCCAACAATCTCATACCATGAAGGAGTGCCCCTTTTTTATTTTAATTTTATTATGATGATGACACTCCCCCCAACCTTTGCTTACACAATCCATGGCTAACCGAATCCTCGGGTGCCGTCCAACAATCACAAACCATGGAGGAGTGTCTATTTAAGTTAATTAATTCGGGACTGGGAATCCCATTGCCAGCTCTTTTTGCAAAATTATTGGATAAGCGGATGTGCCACTAGTCCATATGAGAGTCCGTCAAAAGTAAATGACAAGGTTGAAAGCTAAACACCACATACTTCCTCATGAGCTATGAAACATAAACACAAATTGAGAAACATTTTGAAGGTTTTAAAGGTAGCGCACGAGAATTTACTTGGAATGGTTTGAAATGCCATGCATAGGTATTTATGGTGGACACTCTGGAATAACTTGGTTTTCGTGTGTTTGGAAGCACGAGCAGCGTTCCCGCTCAGTACAAGTGAAGGCTAGCAATAGACTAGGGAGCGACAAATCAGGAGAGCAGTAACTGTCATAATCATGCTTGCGGCAAAATAAATTAACGGAGGCATAAAAGTGATACAAGAACTCTGAAGCAATATAGATCATCGAGGCTTAATTGACTTTTTGTTCAGTCATATGCATGCGTGAGCATGTGCCAAGTCGATATAAATGAATTATTCAGAGGAGGATACCACAATGCCATACTTACTTATGAATAAAACAATGCAAGCAAACATCCATGACATGCTACTCATATTAATAGATTGGTGCTAAACATGAGAGATCATGAACTACTAGACTTTCTCAAATATCATATACCTCACATGAACCAACTAAGCATGCTCACATGGATGAGTATATGTACAAAAATGAAAACAAATAGAGTTCATACCAGCCTCTCACCACAATCAGATTGTCGTAGATCGTCATTATTGCCTTTTCACTTGTGTAGCTTGGATAATATGAAATGAAAACCACGCTCCAGCCACCGAAGACCATTGAACTCAAGAGGAACTTTACAAAACAAAGAGGAACAGCAAATATTTTTGGTATTTTCGAATTAGAAACAAGAACAAGAGGAAACAAGCAAACAAAGCAAAATCTTTTTGGATTTTCTTATAGCAAACTAGCAGTAGCAAATAAAGTGAAACAAATGCAAGAAACCAAAGCAAACAATTGGTGAAGAGAAACAACAGAAATATTTTTGGTCTTTTTGTGTTTTGGGGAAGAAACAAAGCAAAAACAAGAAATAGCAAACTAAAAGAAACGCAGAAAAGCGAGATGGCAGAAATCTGCCAAAACCTGACAGCAGTACAGAAATCGATTTTTACAAAAATCTTACGTTGCTCAGATCGAAAAGTGTTCAACTAATGAAAGTTAGATAACAACCTGGGGAACCTGCACAAAAATTGGCAGCTCAAAATAACGCTCTGGCTGTGCGTACGAATTTTTCTAGTAACAGTCCAGAATCTGTTTTCAGGCAGCACTTCCCCAAATATCATCTTCCTCTCATTAGAAAACCACTCAAACGAACAAAACAAGTATGTACAAGTATCCAGCAACCATAATATGCAAAGAATGAGTGATGCCGGTATACCTCCCCCCAAGCTTAGGCTTTTGGCCTAAGTGGAGTTCAACCCCAACGAGGGTCATTGTTCCTCGCCGGTGGGTAGTCCATGGAGTAGTCATAGTAAAGTTCCTGTGCAGAAGAAAAGCGTGGAGGCTCCGCATATCCACCATGATGATGCGAGGAACTTGCTGCATCGGATGATGAGTCGAGGTGCTCCTCGACCTCCGTGTCGTCTCTTGCATGTTGACCTCCTCTCTCTATGTGTGCATCCAGTGCACCTTCTGTGACCGACCAATCTCCCCTGGAATCAAGGTTAGACAAAACAAAGCAGGCAATCTTACTAGTTTCTCAGTTTTCTTAGTTATTCTCCAGACTTTCTTATAAAATGTCATCTTGTAAAACAGGTTACCCAAGTTGGAGGAATCTGAAACAAATTCATGTTTAATCATAGAGGCTATGTCAAGTTTTTCTATGGGGAATGGAATATCAAAATGATGAGGTTCTACATTATGAAAAGCTAGTAAACGAGAGGCGATGAGACCTCCACAAATTCCACCTTTCTCACGGTTAGTAGCAAGTCTATAGGCTATCAATGCCCCCAAATTATAAGTCTTACTATTTTGCAGTGCCGCAGCTAGAAAAGCCAAATCCGGGATAGAAAGTTTACCACCAATTCTTTTAGCAAGAACGCATTTGGTAATAAAATAGGCAAAGTAGCGGATAGCCGGGAGCTGAATACTAGTGATTTTACCATTATCCCCTAAGAAACTCCTTCCATCGCTAATCATCTTGAAGAGGTCCAAGAGTTCTTGCGGCGATCCCTTTATCTTCTCGCATGACCCCCATTGCGGTACTCTAATTGCTGCACAAAAAGCACTAAATGGCAAGTTGACAGCTTTATTGTAAATTTTATACTGGACCGTGGGGTTAGATCGCGACCAATTGAACTTAAAGTCCTGCACAAAAGACATAGTTAATTTTGCATATTGTCTTGGCTCTCCTTCAACAAAGTCACTCAGCCCTGCACGAGAAATTAGACTTTGAACATCTTCAAATATCCCCGCGCTTCTCATGAAATCCGCGCACGGGTAGTAAGAGGGGTATACTCCCTCTTCACGATTGACTATCATAACTTGTTGGACTTCCAATTCTTGCTGGTTCAAGTGATATCTATTCCACTCCATTTTCTGAAATTTCAACAAACAATATAAAAATTTGATTTGGTGACATATAATTGAGGGAAACTACCATAGGAACTTGCTAGAGTACTAATCATGCATCAAAACAAGTTTATATAACTTAGAACAAGCATGCAAGCTCACTAAACATGTTACCTACAGCAGCAAAATATTCAAGATATACTCAACCAAACAAAATTCTACTTGGATGGGTGGAGGAGTCACATACCGAAGAGCAAATGTGCCAAATTTCAGCAGGAAATCTGGGCTGAGCAAAGAGATCGAGAAATCTGGAGCTCTGGAGCAAAAACGCGAGAGAGAGGAACCTGGTACGAGTTTTTTCGGGAGAGAGAAGGTGCTGGGAGAAAGAGATGACAAAGTGGGGCAAAGGGGGGCCCACACCACATGGTGGCGCGGCCACCTCCTTGGCCGCGCCGGCCTGTGGTTTGGCGCCTACGGTGCCCCACAGGTCATCCTCTGGTGCTCCCAGGTGCCTCGTCGAAAAATAGGACCAACGGTATAATTTTTGTGAATTTTTGAAAACTTTGAAAAATGCACATTTCTGGGTATTTAGTTTATTATTACTGGCCAGGAAAAATTTTGAAATCTTCAAATAACTAAGGAACTTTGCAAATTAAAAATGCTACAGCAACTAGAGCAAGTGGAGGAAGAAAGATATGTTGTTTACCTCCTCTATGCATATAAAAAGTATTTGTTAACAAGGTTGATCAAGTCTTGTCACCAAATAAATTTTACATAGCATAAGAAGAAATAAACCTCAAATCAATCATGTTACCTTGAATTGTATTGATATGGATCCAATCACGAGAGTTTGATATTCTTCCTTAGGCTCATATATAGGACAATCAATAGTTCCCACTTTGATAGTTCTCACATTAGAAATAGTATTAACTCCACACGCTTTCTCAATCCTCTTGGGAAAATAAACGGTGTGCTCCCTATCATCAACATTGAAAGTAACCTTTCCTTTATTGCAATCAATAACAGCCCCTGCGGTGTTAAGAAAAGGTCTCCCAAGAATAATAGACATATTATCATCTTCAGGCATTTCCAACACAACAAAATCAGTTAATATCAAGCAATTAGTAGTAACTTGAACAGGAACATTCTCACATATACCAACAGGAATAGCAGTAGATTTATCAGCCATTTGCAAAGATATATCGGTAGGTATCAACTTATCTAAGTAAAGTCTCTTATAAAGAGAAAAAGGCATAACACTAACACCGGCTCCCAAATCACATAGAGCAGTTTTAACATAATTATTCTTAATAGAACAAGAAATAGTAGGTATACCTGGGTCGCCCAACTTCTTTGGTATTTTGCCATTGAAAGAGTAATTAGCAAGCATAGTGGAAATTTCCTCATTGGGGATTTTCCTTTTGTTAGTAACAATATCTTTCATATACTTTGAATAAGGAGGTAATTTAATAGCATCAGTCAAAGGGATTTGCAAGAATAGAGGTTTCATCCAATCGCAAAATTTATTATAGTGTTCTTCTTCCTTTGATTTCAGTTTCTTAGCAGGAAAAGGCATTTGCTTTTGAACCCAAGGTTCTCTTTCATTACCATGTTTCTCAGCAATAAAGTCTTCTTTAGTATACTTTTTATTTTTAGCATGCTTTTCAGGTTCTTCTTCAACCTCTTCTTTATCAGGAGCATTATTCTTATCATTATCTTTATCATGTTCATTACCACTTTCAGTTTCAGCATCAGAAATAGAAATACTATTAGGATCATTAACAGGTTCAGAGGATTCTACAACATTTTTATGTTTCTTCTTCTTTTTCTTCTTGGAAGGAGCACTAGGTTCAATGTGTTGAGAATCTTGTTCAATTCTTTTGGGATGCCCTTCAGGATATAGAGGATCCTGGGTAGAGACACCACCTCTAGTTGTTACTTCATAAGTATGTTTCTCTTTAGAATTATTCCCTAACAAGTCATTTTGCACTTTAGTGAGTTGATCAATTTGAGTTTGAATCATATGAAAATGTTTAACAAGCATCTTAACATCATTGGAGGTTCTCTCCACAATATCATGCAATTCACTAATAGCTCAAGAATTTTCCATTAAATGATTCTCTACTCTCAAATTAAAATTTTCTTGCTTAACAATATAATTATCAAACTCATCTAAGCATTGTGCAGGAGGTTTCGAATACGGAATATCTTCCCTAGTAAAGCGTTGAAGGGAGTTTACCTCAATCATGGATGAAGGGGGAATTATCTCACATATATCTTCTATAGGAGGTAAATTCTTCACATCTTCAGATTTAATACCTTTCTCCTTGAGAGACTTCTTGGCTTCCCTCATATCTTCATCATTCAATTTAATTAAACCCCTCTTCTTCAATATTGGCGTTGGAGTTGGTTCAGGCGTAGTCCAATCATCATGATTCCGGCTTATTTTAGCCAATAATTCTTCAGCATCGTCTGGAGTTCTTTTCCTGAAAACACAACCAGCACAACTATCCAGGTATGCCCTAGACTCAATGGTTAGTCCACTATAAAATATATCAAGTAAATCATGCTTTTCCAAATCATGATCAGGCTGAGCTCTAATAAGAGAGCAAAATCTCGCCCAAGCCTCAGGCAATTTCTCTTCATCTCCCTGGTCAAAATTATAGATTCTCTGCAAAGCAATATGTTGAGCACTAGCAGGAAAGTATTTGCGGAAGAAAACATCAAGCAATTCTTTTGGACTTTTAATAGAATTAGGTGGCAAATTATTATACCAAGTTTTAGCGTCATCCTTTAATGAGAATGGAAATATTTTAGCAACAAAGTAAGTACGCATCTTGACATCATCAGAAAACAAGCTACTCAAAGTAGATAACTCAGTCATGTGTTCAACAGCACTTTCTTTTTCAGTACCACAAAAGGGGGTTTTCTCAACAATAGCTATATGAGATAGATCAAGAGAAAAATCATAATCTTTATCCCTAATGTTTATGGGAGATGTGGCAAACTTAGGATCAGGAGACAGTTTATATCTAACAGCATGTTACGCAAGCAACTTTTTAATTTTTCTTGCATCAGTAGTAGCATTGCATTTTTCAATAAAATCATCATTAAGCTCCACATAATCTTCCTCAGGATCATCACTAAAATAATCAAGTTCAGGTGAACTAACAGGTGTAGTAGCATTAGGAGTTTCAGTATTTTCAATTTGTCTAGACCTAGCAATTGTAGCATCTAGAAAGGATCCCAATGAACCACTATCATCAAGCACAGCAGAAACATTATCAATATTATGAGAGTTTTCAGCTTCAGCAGAAGTACCCGCATGCGAAGCATGTGGCGGTGAAACAAGTTTATCAATCACAGATGGTGAATCAAGAGCAGCAGAGGTATTCAGAATTGTACCTTTTCTTGTAGTGGATGGTAGTATGGCGATCTTAGTATCGCGAGGTTTACCCATGATGGAGAATTTGCAGCGAACAATATTAATCCAAGTGAACTTCCAAATAAAGCTATGCTCCCCGGCAACGGCGCCAGAAAATAGTCTTGATGACCCACAAGTATAGGGGATCGCAACAGTCTTCGAGGGAAGTAAAACCCAATTTATTGATTCGACACAAGGGGAGACAAAGAACACTTGGAAGCCTTAACAGCGGAGTTGTCAATTCAGCTGCACCTGGAAAAAGACTTGCTCGCAAGAGTTTATCAGTAGTAACAGTTTTATAGCAGATAGCGATAGTGAAATAACAACGAGCAGGTAACAGAGAGAAAGAGTAGTGATTTTAGTAAACAGCAGGATTAAAATATCGTAGGCACGGGGACGGATGACGGGCGTTGCATGGATGAGAGAAACTCATGTAACAATCATAGCAGGGCATTTGCAGATAATAATAAAACGGTGTCCAAGTACAAAGCAATCAATAGGCATGTGTTCCATATATAGTCGTGCGTGCTCGCAATGAGAAACTTGCACAACATCTTTTGTCCTACCAGCCGGTGGCAGCCGGGCCTCAAGGGAAACTACTGGATATTAAGGTACTCCTTTTAATAAAGTACCGGAGCAAAGCATTAACACTCCGTGAACACATGTGATCCTCACATCGCTACCATTACCTCCGGTTGTCCCGATTTCTGTCACTTCGGGGCCATTGGTTCCGGACAGCGACATGTGTATACAACTTATAGGTAAGACCATAAACAATGAATATCATGATGAAACAATAACATGTTCAGATCTGAGATCATGGCACTCGGGCCCTAGTGACAAGCATTAAGCATAACAAGTTGCAACAATATCATCAAAGTACCAATTACGGACACTAGGCACTATGCCCTAACAATCTTATGCTATTACATGACCAATCTCATCCAATCCCTACCATCCCCTTCGGCCTACAGCGGGGGAATTACTCACACATGGATGGGGGAAACATGGCTGGTTGATGTAGAGGCGTTGGCGGTGATGGCGGCGATGATCTCCTCCAATTCCCCGTCCCGGCGGAGTGCCAGAACGGAGACTTCTGGCTCCCGCGACGGAGTTTCGCGATGTGGCGGCGTTCTGGAGGGTTTCTGGCGACTTCGACTTCTCCCTGTGCATTTTTAGGTCGAGGCCGATAAGTAGTCCGAAGGAGGGCGTCGGAGGCCGGCCGAGGGGGCCACACCACAGGGCCGCGCGGGCCCCCCCTGGGCCGCGCCGCCCTATGGTGTGGGGCCCTCGGGCCTCCACCTCAATTGTCCTTCTGGCTCCGTTAGTTTCCTGGGAAAATAGGGCCTTCTGCATAAATTCCGAGGATTTTCCCGAAAGTTGGATTTCTGCACAAAAACGAGACACCAGAGCAGTTCTGCTGAAAACAGCGTTAGTCCGTGTTAGTTGCATCCAAAATACACAAATTAGAGGCAAAACAATTGCAAAAGTGTTCGGGAAAGTAGATACGTTTTGGACGTATCAAGGGCAAATAATAAACTTGCTTGGCTTGGTGAGCCACAACAAAGACATCGGCTCCGCTATAGGTGGTTGAAGGCTTAACTTCAACTAACCCAATGGACTTATCACTTCTCTGTCCACCTATTGGGTCGAACCAATGACACTTGAACACGACGATATTGAGTTGCACGTTCGTACGATTGAATGTCAACTCGTATACACTTTGTAACCTTCCGTAGTAATCAAACTTGTTGGCTCCTTTGGTGAAGACCCCAGTATTTATCGTTTTGGGATTCGGCCGACCCTTCTGGTGCGTCTCTGTGTGGAAGCGAAACCCATTCACATCATACTTCTCATACTTGGTCACCTCACGGCTACAACCTTGGGAAACACATTTCAACTCATCTATCATATCAACGTTTCTCTCACGGCCCTACAAGAACATTTCAAATTTGTTGTGTGCATTAGTTACGTGTAATAAGAGGGACAAGTCACATGTTGCAATGTAAGAGGAAAGATTAGAAATTACTTTTTCCATGAACCATGTCACAAAGTTTTTATTAATTCCGGGAGCACCCTCTTTCAGTAGAGTGTCCATCTCCGAGGTTTGGGGCAATTCATCATACGGCCACATTTCATCCGTGAATTCGCTGAAAGGAGAAAATAAGCATTAGACCGAGACGAGGTTACTAGCTGCAAAGTAATTTGTTCACCATTTTACCTTACGAATGGGATCACTTCCTCCATGTTCATAAGCACATATAGCATTATACAATCCTTCTCTTCGTTATCCAATTTATATTTTGTTCCTTTACCAGCCTTGCCACCGGGGAATTTGAATAGTTGTAGCTTGGGGTCATTCTCGGGCACGTCGACATTGTAACGAGTGACCGGGTTATGCTGAGTGGGAACATCATCGGGATAGTACGTTGTCGTGGCATCTGCCATCTCCCGAAGGCATATTGCATCAGCTATGCATGCTTCAATCTTGGCCTTGTTTCCAGTTATCTTTCGAATATACTTAAACTCTCTCTCAATACAGAACTGCCAACGAAACTGCACCGGGCCACCCAAGAGTGCCTCGTTGGCGAGGTGCACAATGAGATGTGCCATCGGAGTAAAGAAGCCTGGCGGAAATATCATCTCCAAATTGCATAGCAACTCCGCCTTGTATCTTGTAGCTTTGCAATAACCTTGGGACATATCTGCTTAGCACAGAGCGTGCGGAAGAAATGGCTCAACTGCGCAAGCACTCGCCAGACTTTCTCGGGGATATACCCTCGAAGCATCACCGGCATGAGCCTCTGAATCCATATATGATAGTCGTGACTCTTGAGCCCGGTGACTTTTTCCGTCGCAAGATTAACTCCCTTACTCATATTCGAGCAATAACCATCAGGGAACATCACGACGTATTTGAGCCACCTGAATGCCTCCTTCTTTTGGATGGAATCAAGGAAGAAGTTGGCATGCGGCTTGAACCAATTCTTTTGACGGCCAATAGGACGCTTCATGTGTAATTTTTCCCTATCACAGAGGATCTCAATATCGACTCTAGCCTTGACATTATCCTTTGACTTCCTGGGAATGTTCAGGCATGTGTGAAAGACGGACTCCGCGACATTCTTTACAGTGTGCATCACATCGATGTTATGGGGAAGTTCGAGGTCCTTGTAATACTCGAGCTTCGTTAAGGCCGCCTCGTGAGTCCAGTTGTGCGTTACACCATATCCCTCAAATTGATGGCCAGTTGGCGTCGCTGCGGCACGCGAGCACGTAGCTAGGCTTCAACAAGTGTACCATCAAACTTCGGCACATCTTTTTTTTCATGCACAACTTTGCCCTTCTTGAAGTTCTTTTTGTCTTCTCTAAACGGATGCCTCCTTTTGAGGAACTGTCGATTCGTGTCAAACGCAACATACTTGCGACCCTTCTGTAGCCAAAGGAACACAAGCCGATGCACACACCTTGGGCATGGCCACTTACCAGCTGTACACCATCCACATGTTAGGGCGTACCCGGGCATGTCATGCATGGTATACTGCAACCAAACTCTCATGTAGAAGTTTGTCTTCGATGCTCGGTCGTACGTCAATGTCCCGTGGTGCCAAGAGTGGTTCAAATCTTCCACAATCGGCTGCATGTAGACACTCAAATTCTTCCCCAGGTAATGAGGGCCTGGAATGATCAGCGATAGAAACATGGTCTTCCTCGTCATTAGGACTCCGGGAGGGAGATTGAGCGGAATAACAAACACGGGCCAGCAATTGTAATTGGCATTGGACATACCATATGGATTGAAGCCATCTGTTGCTATCGCAATTCTGACATTCCGAGCCTCGGCTGCCTTAAGGCGGTGTTTTGTATCGAAGTTCTTCCATGCCGTACCATCGGATGGATGTCCCATCTTCAACTTCTTGTTTTCGTCCACGAATCTCTTCCCATACTTGTGCCACGTCATCTGTTTGGATGTCTCCTCGTGCATGTAAAGCCGCTGGATTCTTTTTATGAATGGGAGATATCGAAGAATTGACTTTGCGGTGGTTGACTGCCTCACCTGACCATCCTTTCCCGTTACCTCTTCATACCTAGATCGCATTAGATGGGACGCATTTCTCCTCCGCATACTGTCTCCAAAATAGAACGCACCCTTTCAGACAACAGTCTATCTTTTGATAATCCATGTTGAGGTCCTTCATCATTCTCCTCGTCGCGTGCAGGCTTTGAGGCAGACAATGATCTTTGGGCAACATGTTACCAGTTGTTTTCAGACTTGCTTCAAAGCCCTCACGGGTGGTGTTGTACCGGGTCTTGTCGGCTAGACATTGGGAGATGGCATCGAGCTGAGAAATCGCGGCGCCCTCGTACAGAGGCTTCTTAGCCGTGGCAATCATACCATAGAAGGCCTTCGCGGTTGGCTCTGGTTCCTCCGGTTCTGGCGGCGCCTCCGGTTCTGGCGGCGCCTCCGGTTCTGGAGGTGGCGAATCCGGGACATCGGCATGGACGAGATCATCTAGAAAGTCTCTAATTCCCATTGCCATTGAGCCACTGCCGCATCACCTCACCTCTGTCACGTTCGCGCTCATCAAAGTCGATTTCCGTGACGTACCCATGCATATACCCATATTGCAGAAGGTGTCTATACATTTCATCCTTCCCACGACGTTGACGCTTCACGCAGCGAACACAGGGGCAAAGTGCCCGAACCAGCCCCTTTGTACCACGCGCTAACTCATTCACTAGAAAATGGGTCTTCCTTGTCCACTCATATGTTTTCTCAGTCGCACTAACACGCTCATTGTACATCCATCCATTATCAGCCATCCTCTGCTTTATTGGGAGCCAAACCACAGACATAGCATTTATATCAAATAGGAAATTAAATGCATCATATTTTTATTTATTTTACCGGGCAAAACGCATGCATCAACCTACATCTCTACTAGGTGGGCTCCTAGCAGCCGCCGGATCCGTAGTTGGCTACGTTCTCCATGCTCTACCCCGGTCCAAGTCAGAATTTCGGCAGCACCTCCCCGCTGCTCTCCCGATACACGTCTCGGCAAAAAGCCGAGAGGATGTGCATCCGGAGAACAACGGGGAGGCGCCGCCGAAATCCTGACTCGAACCGGAGTAGAACATGGAAAACGTAGACAACTACGCATCCGCCGACTGTCCCGTAAATGCCGCAAGTGTTACGGTTCAAAATATGCGGACCACTAATGCATATTTATCCGCGTAACGCTCGCGGACGGGAAGTGACACCTAGGTTACGCAACTGGACTTGGAAAATGAATCTAGTGACATAAGAAAATGCGGAGAAGGGGAGGCGATGTTTTAGCTCACCCTCGGCGGACGGAGAGAATCGCGTGGCGATGTCGGCGGCTGGAGCGAATCGTGTCAAGATCCCGGGTCGTCACGTCGGGGTGCTCACGCCGGTGCCTATTTAAAACAATAAACGAAATACTCAATAAATTTGCAACTAACAATTTACCCTAAGTAACAATTTTATTTATAAGTACCAATTTATCCTAACTAACTAACTAACTACCAACTAGTTACCTAACTAACAACCCTAAGTAACTAACAAATAACAAATTAACTAAGAAAAAAATGCCTACCTTTGATTTGGAGCTCCCCATGGAGCCGGCCAGTGAGGGGAGGAGAGGCCCGGGCGGCGCGGCCGCGGAAGGAGGGGGTCAGGGCGGTGTGCTGCGGGAGGAGGGGGCCACCACGGCATGCTGCGGGATGAGGGGGCGGGGCGGCGCGATGTGCTGTGGGGCAGGGGCCGGGGCGGCGCGGTGTGCTGCGGGGTGAGGCTGGCGGCGGGCGGTTGGCGGCGGGCGGCGCTGTGGGCTGCGGCGCGGCGCGGTGAGGTGCGGCGCGGCGACGGCTGGTGGCGGCGCCGGCGGGGGAGCGTGGCGGCGGGCGGGGGGAGGAGCTAGCAGAGATGGGCGCGCGGGTGGGGGAGGAGCTGGTGGCGGGCGGCGGCTCGGGCGGCGGCTCAGGGAAGGTGGCGGCGGGGAGGCAGAGCTCGGGGAAGGTGGCGGCGGGGAGGCAGAGCACGCGGGGGAAAGTGGAGAGATGGGTGCGGCTCGGGCACGTGTGATCCGGCTCGACCGAACCGTGTCCGACCCCTATGCCGAGGGCCAGGCATATGCCGAGGGCAGCCCTCGGCATAGCCCTTTTTTTCTTTTTCAATTTATTTTCTATTTAAATTTTCTTAATGTAAATTATATTATAAAATATATTAATATAGTTCCATATAAATTGTTTTAATCTTCTACATTCCCAAGCTATGCGCATAAAAAAATACCATCTTAACTTAATATTTTCTCCCGTAAACGAAACCCTAATCCGGTAGCCCCGGAGATCTACCCCTTTGACCGACCTCCGATGACAGCTGACCCATTGACTTTTATCTTCCTTTGTGTTGTGTTAGGTCATCGGAACATGTAGTACCAATAATTACCCTATCTTACATCACTATTCCCTCCGGTAGACGAAACCCTAATCCGGGAGCCACACAGATCTACCCCTTTGACCGGCCTCCGATAATAGTTGAACCATGGACTTTTTTCTTACTTTGTGTTGTGTTAGGTCATCGGAACATGTAGTACACATAATTACCCTATCTTACATCACTATTCCCTCCGGTAGACAAAACCCTAATCCGGGAGCCCCGCAGATCTACCCCTTTGACCGGCTGAAAGAACATCTCTCACATTATGTTTTGTGTGTTTGATGTCAATATATATGATACACTAATGTTTGTTTAAGTGGTACAGGGATTACATAGATATTTATTCATGTGTGTTGGATTTGATCGTCTGTCAAAAGAATTCAGAAAAAGTTGGCCAGGCCGGATAATCCAGGCCGGATATTGTTGAAATATCCGCCCCCCTGGTTTTGGCTAAGTCTTCGAGGAAATGCGGCTCTGTATGGGGGCCGGACATTTGCCCGGATAATGTCCTGGTATTGTACCAGGGCCGGATTATCCGGGCCGGATATTTTGGAAATATCCGGCCCCCCCGTTTTTGGCTAAGGACTGGAAGAAAAGCTTCTCTGGCTATGGGCCGGACATTTGGCCGGACAATGTCACACTTTTGTCCCGATGGCCGGATTATCCGGGCAGCAACGGCTCAATTTTGTGAGGGGGTATAAATACCCCCTTCTTCTTCCTTGGTTGCTTGCTCAATCATTACACAAGAAATCTGCCAAGCCACCTCCATTAGAGCCACCTCAAGAAAGTCAAGATTTGCAAGATCTCCTTCCTCCCCCAACCAAAGCTCTTGATCTTTGGAGATTCGAAGGAGAAGACACCGATCTACATCCTCACCGAAGCGTTCTTCATTTCCCCCTCTCTTGTTTGAGGGATCTCATGCTAGTGTTCCTATTTGGTTCCCTAGTTGATTTGTGTTGATGTATTGTTGTTGATTGTTGTGTTGTAACAGATTTGGGAGCCTCCAATTTGGTTGTGGATGTGTGCCCCAAGAACCTTGTAAAGGCCCGGTTTCCGCCTCGAGGAAATCCCTTAGTGGAAGTGGGCTAGGCCTTCGTGGCGTTGCTCACCAGAGATCTGAGTGAAGCCTTCGTGGCTGTTGGTTTGGCTTTCGTAGCAACCACACTCCTCCAAACGTAGACGTACCTTCTTGCAAAGGAAGGGAACTACGGGAATCATCTCCGTGTCATCGCGTGCTCCACTCTCGGTTACCTCTATCCTATTCTATCTCTATATTGCTTAGATATATCTTGCTTAGTTGTTAGCCTTGTCATATAGGTAAATTCACTTAGTTGCATATCTAGATAATTTACCTTTTGTGTCAAGCCTAAATTGAAAAAGAACTAAAAATTGGTTAGCACCTATTCACCCCCCCCCCCCTCTAGGTGCGGCATACGATCCTTTCAATTGGTATCAGAGCCTCGGCTCTTATTTCGGGCTTAACCGCCTAAGAGTATGCCGGACGTGGAGTCCTCGGAAGGGGCCGCCAAGATGGTCTCCGTGGAAGACTTCAATTCGTTGAAGTCCTCCATGGAAGCCCAAATGGAAAGCATGAAAAAGATGATTGCCGAGCTTTTGGCTCCGGCCCTTCCCAAGGCTCCTAGTGTAGAGGTAAAAGACACGGGTGCGTTAGATGAGGGAGAGGCTTCGGACTTACCCTCATCTACCAAACCCGTGGAAGGTGATAACTTAAACACTATCAAATCCCCCATTGCATCTCCCAAGGGAACTAGTGAAAGTGAGAGCTACAATCGAGTACCTCCACCTTTCTAATCACCCGATATACCGATTCCCCATCCCCATTTGAACATTCGGGGCGACCCACCTAAGTTTTCTATTGAAAATTTCGATACTTGGCGATTTGAGTTCCGCTCTCATGTTTGTAGTGCCTCCAATGAATTATGGAGAATCATCATGGAGGGCTTCAAGCCATACAACCCCGACAAGTTGACTAGAAGAGAAGCAGTTGATAGTCAACTCAACAACACCGCCTTGCACATGATTCAAACTAGTGTGGGGACAAAGGAATTGCATCGTGTCCGGAACTACACCGCCGCCAAGGAAGCTTGGGATGGTTTGACCGCTAGTTGCATTGGAAGTGAGAGCACAAGGAGGAACAAGTATAATGCTCTCAAGAATAAAGCCGAAGGGTTCATGAGGCTACCGGATGAAGATCATGAAGACATGTATGGAAGACTTCTCACCGTTGCCGATGCCTTCCGGCTTATTGGTGCCACCCACATCAATGATTCTTGGATCAAGGAGAAGTACATTGAATGCATGATGCCATTTGTACCCATTGATGTCAAGACTCTTGTGGGAAGGGAATGCTATTCCTCTCTCACCTCTCAACAAGTCGTGCACGAGTTGCAAGCTCTCAAGGTGCTTGAGGAAACCTCTCATGATTCTCGCAATCGTGCTCTTGGGATGGCAAAAGGTTCCAACCTTGCCTTGGTGGTCAACTCCGTTGAAGAAGTGATTCCTCAAGAATCTTATAGGGCATCTTGGAGTATGACCTATCCGGAAGATTTGCAATGCCACTACCATGATCACATGGCCTTCCATGCAAAATCCTTTTGGGTTGATCCCTCCAAGGCCAAGGAAGACAACATCAAGAGAAACAACAAAAATGGGTTCACTAGCTTTGGTCCAAAGACAAGATCATGCTACAATTGTGATGACAAGCGCCACTTCATTGCCGAATGCCCCTATGAGAATAGAGAGCTTCATAATGGGAGGCTCATTCCCAAGGACAAGAGCAAAGACTCAAAGGGCAAATATTCAAAGCCCCTCAACAAGAAGTTCTACAACAACAAGACCAAGAAGGGCAAGAGGCCCTCAAGAGTTGTGCTAGTAACAAGGGAAGAATATTCTTCCGATGAAGTTGAAAGTTCTAGTGGTGATGAAGATGAAGAAAGCTCAAAGGAATTGGCCGCCATCGTCACCACCAACACACCCTCTTCATCTCTCTTTGAATCTCCCAATGAGAACCCTCATATCAAGAATGCACATTGCTTCATGGCAAGGTCCTCCTTGGACACACCTATTGTGCTATCAACTCAAGAAGAGTATACCTCCGGAGATGATGATGTTGATGATGAAGAAGATGCAACCTCTAATGGATTGGTCGCTCTTGCCTCCCTCTCCACTAACTCTTCATCACCAAGTGAATCCCCCAATGAGGTCATTCATGTGGAGGAAGAAAGTTGCCTTATGGCTAAATCTTCCGAGGTATCATCTCCTAACCCCTCTATGCCTAGCATTGCTAATGATCTAGGGGTTGACCCCGCTAGTCTAAAAGTGAAACAAGAGATGCTAGAGTTTGATGAGTTCATTAGTAACCTACAAGGTAACACTAAGAAGCATGTTTCTAGCCTCATGGTTCGTATAGCTCAATAAAATGATATGCTTGAGAAAAAGGGTCAAATAGAGAGAGAAGACTCTCTTGAAATCCATGCCCTTAAAAATGCTCTTGAGGAAAGTCAAGAAACTATAGCTTCTCTTGAGGAGAGGCTAGAAACTCTTGAAGAGCCTCAAGATAAAATTAACAAGCTCACTAAAGCTAGAGATCTTGCTAGAGCTAAGACTAAAGTGCTTATAAAGGAAAAGGCCAAATTTGGTGTTGATCATGAGAAACTTGTGAAGGATCTAGATGAACTAGACAAGGCTCACAAAGCCTTGAAGAGTGAATACACTCTCCTCTCCAAGTCTTATGAGCAACTTCAAATTAGGCTTGCTTCATATGACATACATAGTACCTCTACTCCTTCATGTGATCATGCAAATATAATTGAGGAAAATGCTAGGTTGAAAGATGAACTTGCTAGGACCTCCTCTCCCCAAAGTAAACTTTCCTTGGATGATCTTTTGAGTAAGCAAAGGTCAAACAATGGGAAGGAGGGACTTGGTTTCAATGCCAAGGCTAAAAAGGCAAACAAGAAAAAGACCAAGCCCGCACATGAGAAAGCTAATGGTGAACCCCGAAAGGGCAACACCATTAATGATGATGGTGCGGGAATAGATAACCCTCACTATGTTCTCTTTAAAGATTATTATGGTGATGTTTATGCTAAATATGTTGGTCCATATGATGGTTATGTTGCTTGGTCTATTTGGGTTCCAAAGACCCTTGTTGCTAACAAAAGAGGACCCATTGAAAAATGGGTACCTAAATCCAAGAATTGATCTCATGTAGGACTATGCCGCCGGAGGTTCAAAATGGGTACTTGATAGTGGATGTACAAGTCATATGACCGTGGCAAGAACCTTGTCAAGGAGTTGAGGCCTAACATAAATGATATCACCGTCTCCTTTGGCGATAATTCTACATCCGAGGTATTGGGTTTTGGCAAGGTTGTGGTTGCACACAACATTACTCTTGTGGATGTCATGCTTGTCAAAACCCTTGGTTACAATTTGCTTTCCGTTTCCGCCCTTGGCAAGATGGGTTTCGCCATCTTTATTGATAATGATATTGTGGTCCTCTTGTGGAGCAAGACTCTAAAAGTCGCATTCGTTGGGTATCGCGAACACAACTTGTATGTGGTGGACTTTTTGGGGACCACCACGTCAAGTGCGATGTGCCTATTCGGAAAGGCGGACGTGGGTTGGTTGTGGCATCGCCGCCTAGCCCATGTCAACATGAGAACTTTGCAAAGTCTTCACAAGGGGAACCATATTGTGGGACTAATGGAAAATGTGTCTTTTGCCAAAGATCGTGTTTGTAGGGCTTGTGTTGAAGGCAAAATGCATGACTCTCCGCATCCAAGCAAGACCATCATCTCTTCCAAGAGGATCTTGGAGCTCCTTCATGTGGATCTCTTTGGTCCCGTTACTCATGCAAGTCTTGGTGCGAAGAAACATTGCTTGGTGATTGTCGATGACTACTCAAGATACACTTGGGTCTACTTTCTCAAGACGAAAGATGAGACTCAACAAATATTCATTGACTTTGCTACCGAGGTGCAACGCCAACACAACCTCCTCATTATGGCAATAAGAAGTGACAACGGCTCCGAGTTCAAGAACTACACACTCAATGATTTTCTTAGTGATGAGGGGATTCGTCATCAATATTTCGCTGCTTACACCCCTCAACAAAATGGTGTTGCGGAGAGGAAGAACCGGACTCTTATTGAAAGTATAGAGATGGTAAACCTAGACGGGGGGGGGGGGTGAATAGGTTTCTACAAATTTTAATTCTTTCTTTGCAATATTAGGCTTTGCGGAATATAAAGATGAGCCTAATGCAAACTAGGTGAAGCAACCTATATGAGGATACAACTAACTCGAGCACGAAGGCTCTCACAGGCAGTTAAATCACAAGTAAGGAGTTCGGTTAGAGATAACCGATAGCACGCGGAGACGAGGATGTATTCCCGTGTTCCCTTGCTTTGCAACAAGGTACGTCACGTTTGGAGGAGTGGAGGTCCCACGAAGGATTCCCCGCGCCACGAAGGCTCACCCTATTCTCCGGAGCCTATCCCACGAAGGAATAGCTCACTCACTTGTGGTAGACTTTGAGGTAGCCTCCAAACCTTCACAATCTTGCCCGGAGCAAATCCACAGCCCGGATGCTTCCGGACTCCTCTTGCCTACCTAGGGTTTCCTAGGAACCCTAGGAAGCAAGCTTCTCAATGAATACAAGGGGGAATGAGATTTGGCTTGGTAGAACGGTAGATCGGGTCCTCCTCTAATGATTCCCCGGAGGGATTTGAGTTTGGGTGGAGGAGGAGGGAGATCTGAGGCTTTTGGTGTTTCTAGCAATGGAGTATGAGAGAGAGAGCTCAAGAACAGCTTGTAGTGTAGTGCCTAACTGTTCAGAGGTAGGAGAAGACCTATTTATAGTGTTCTTCTAAATACGGCCGTTGGTCACTTGCCACATCAGCAGATTCTTCGAGAAACCCGGTCAACCGGATTTGGCGCCGGACAGCCGGTCCACAGCCCGGTCAGACCGGGCCACAGACCGGGCCGGCCGGTTTCCAACCGGAGCTGGGACCGGGACTTGACCGGGCAGGCTTCTGGGCTTACTGGATGTGGCCCGGATGTCACAGGCGCAGAACCCGGATGCTGACCGGGCCGCTCGGTCAGGCGCCCGGTCAGACCGGGCCGTGGACCGGAGCAGCCGGTCCGAAACCGGGCTGGTGACCGGACGCGCGCCGGATGGCTTCGTTTCTTTCTTGGATGTCGCCGGATGGCACCGGTTCAGTGGTCCGGTTGGCGACCGGGCTGCCCGGTGCCAGGCCGGTCCAACCGGATTCGTGACCGGCACAGCTCAGAAAAACTAGCTGATTTTTCGTCGAATTGGGGGGGTCTCCCGTTGCCTTTTGTTCCATTGCAACACCATCATACCTCTTTGGCTAATACCTGAAAGTCATCTTGTAGGCATGTATTAGTCCAAATACTCTAGCACGGTGTCATAGATACCAAAATAATGGATAAGGGTAGAATACCCTTACAATCTCCCCCTTTTTGGTATACGATGACAAACCGAGCTAGAGTAACACATAGATATTATGATAAGCTCTAAACCTTGATTCCATAGAAGATATTACGACAGCTCCCCCATAATGTGTGCACTTGGAGAGTTTGCGTTTGAATGCAAAGTGCACCATTTGTGGAATATGAGAAGCTCCCCCAATATCTTTAGGAAACAAGCATGGTATGGACAAGTATATCAACATATATAAGCACAAAGCATGATTATCCATAAAGCATAATTATCCTAACATAGAGTAGCACACATAATAGTCGTCCATACATATCCATACATGAATCATTCAAAGTAGCAAATGGTTCTTGAGAAATCAAAGCAAATACGCACAAGCCATATAAAATCCAAATAAAGCAACTCCCATGGCTTGTGACAACGAAAGAACCCCGTAATTCTAGACTCTACTCTCTTCTCCCCCTTTGGCATCGGAACACCAAAAAGGCGAAGAAAAGAGGAGAGATGCTAGCGTCCCATCAATAGAAGTGGGGCACCGCGGATGGAGAGTTGCCATCACCATCCCCATCGTCATCCTCGTCATCATCATCCTCATCATCATCCTCTTCATCATCATCCTCATTACCGTCATCATCCTCTTCATCATCATCATCAGCAGGAGGTGCATGAGCAAATCTACCACCAAAGTACAGAGAAGGATCAAAGTTCTGGAACATCTCATCAGTGAGAGGAGGCATCTCCCAGTCTTGTGCATGGACAGGCTCCAACTCAGGGCCAGGAGGAGGGATAGGCACATTCCTAGCAGCCATGAACTCATTTTGGCGCCTCCTTGTCTCTTGGTTCAATGCGAGACTTTGATGTGCAACATCATGTGTAGTTTTGCACATCTGCAATAAGCGAGAGAGAGAAGAACCGTGCGACACCACGCTGTGGGCGACGAGAGGAGCTGGAGCTAGCATGGTCATGGCGTGCCTTGGACCGGCGCTCAGAAGGCATCATTTCCGGAACATCCGGGTTATCACCTTGGGCAGGGATTTTGAATGCTTCCATCCTGACCCGCTCACCTAAAACATTGAGAGGTGCGGGCACAACCTTGTTGATGAGCAGCTGAACGTACCGGGCAAGGTTAGGAGTCAACCTCTCGCGAACACAGCGCCGTAACTCGCAGTAGATGAGATCACAGCCATCAATAGGTTGCCGGTGCTCAGGGAGACAGTAGTACATCAAGTTCAGATGGTATGCACGGCATTCACTTGTATCGCCGGACTTGCTGATGAGAGTCTCACGGAAGAGCTTGGCAAGTAAGAGGTAGGAGTAGTACATCCCGGATATGGTGGGAGGTCCAGGTGTGGGCTCCGGCGGATAGCAACCAGCAATGTCCCCACGGTTGAACTTCTGCTGAGAATATATCTTGAAGCCAGAAGTACGCCCTCCACCAAACCCCAAGGCTTCACAGAAATCAAGATAGTTGCAAGTGTATTGCTGTTTGCCCGTCATCCAAGTCATAGTCCGAGCTGCATCATCATGGAAAAAGACTGTGCAGTGGAACTGTCTCACCAAGGTTGGACAATAGCACCCATCAGTAGGTGTCAAGCACATAAGATCATACAACCCCATCCGCCTCAAGGTCGCAACCACAAAGCGGAACTTGGTGGCTTCATACATTCCAATGACATCCTTGATGGCCTTGGGCATAACAATGGTGCCTTTCTTCATGTACTCGCGGGAGTCATAGAATTCTTCCCACATGACTTGCTGTGTGTTGGTCCAGAAGAATTGATCTCCCCCTGTGTAAGTGGGTTTCGCAAAGTGATAGGGGTTGGACTCTCTGAGTCTTCTCCATGCCCCAATATGCACACTGCCAACATGGAAATCTGGCAGTACCTCATCACCATCCTGTGCTGCCTCTTTATCTTTCCTCTTATTGGCAGATTTCTTGATTCGGCCTCCAGTTGAGCTGCCACCCCTAGTCAGAGGAGCACGACCAGTAGAGCGCCGGGGTGGAACCCCGGAGCTCCTCCCTCTCTTGGCAACATGGCCAGGGTTCGCTTCAGTCCATTCATCACCCGAAGACATTGTCCTCTTGGCCCAAGTGAGCAAGAGGAACTCGTGAAGAAGGCTTGAGGACCAAATCCCCACGATCTCCCAAACTAGCTTGAGAGGGACCAAATGCTTTGGGGAAGATGCTTGCGAGATCCCGATCTATGTTTGTGTGAAGTTTGGGGAGAATCTAGTGGTGGGAAGTGCCTAGGATGTGGTGGAGATGGTGGAGGCGGCGGCCATGGAGGTTTGAGAGGTGGGGGATAATGAGGAAGAAGATCCCCAAGGGGTATCCTCTTCAAAACATAACAGCCCGCACGGCCGGTCGGGCACCCGGTCGACCGGGCTGATGGCCGGGACGACCCGGCGCACAGGCCGGTCCGACCGGGCTGACCGGCCAGAGACAATTTTCCCAAAAATGTGTCATTTTGCCTCGTTTTGCCCCTATTCTTTGTGTAAATGTGTGTGAGTGCTCATATGATGACATGTACATATAGATAGATAGATAATGATGAGATGAGCATAGACATGGGATTGGAAAACACAAAGTTCTCTAGGCATACCCATTGGAGTGAAAATGCAAACAAGATACAAATAGCTACAATGGGCATGATTCGAAGTATATCAAGAATCATAAGAGCATTTTGAAATAGTTTTTTTTTTTTTTTTTTGCAATAAGATCATTTGGCCTTATATAGTCAAATCAAGTTGTAATGAAGGCTCAATGAGGGGCGGGGGATTACTCCCCCTATGTGAAAGCGCAAATGTCATGAGACCTCGAAGAGACATGCTTGGGTCCATATAATGACATTGGGTCTATTTATGTTGCACACATAGGTATGCATCATACCAAGACATGGTAAGATGACTATCCCCATATGTGCTATGCCTCTAAGCTAGATAGCAAGATAAATGCAAGAATATAGTGCAAGAAGTTAATCAATCCAAGTTTTTAGGATCAAGAATACCAAGTTCTCCTCTCAAGTTAACAAAGCGGGCTTCATCCAAAGGCTTAGTGAAAATATCCGCCAATTGGTAGGTTGTTCCCACATGAGTGAGATCAATATCCTTATTGGCAACATGATCACGTAGGAAGTGATGGCGAATGTCAATATGTTTGGTGCGACAATGTTGAACCGGGTTGTTGGCGATCTTTATTGCACTTTCATTGTCACAAAGAAGAGGCACCGTACCAAGAGACACACCATAGTCTTTCAAGGTTTGCTTCATCCATAACAATTGAGTGCAACAAGATGCCGCGGATATGTATTCGGCTTCGGCGGTGGATAGGGCGGTGGAGTTTTGTTTCTTGGATGACCAACTCACCAATGACCGGCCAATAAATTGGCAAGCCCCGGAGGTAGACTTCCGATCAACCTTATCACCGGCCCAATCGGAATCCGAATAGCCAATGAGTTCAAAGGTTGACCCCTTTGGATACCATAGCCCGAGAGTAGGAGTGAGAACAAGGTATCTTAGTATCCGTTTGACCGCCACTAAATGGCTCTCCTTGGGAGCGGATTGAAAACGAGCACACATCCCTACACTTAGCATGATATCCGGCCTAGAGGCACAAAGGTAGAGCAAGGATCCTATCATGGAGCGGTATACCTTTATGTCCACATCCTTCTCACCGTCACATGAACCAAGTTGCCCCTTTACGGGCATGGGTGTCTTCATTGGACTTGCATTGGTCATGTTGAATTTCTTGAGCATGTCCTTCACATACTTTTCTTGAGAGATGAAGGTGCCTTTTGCAAGTTGCCTCACTTGGAAGCCTAGAAAGAACTTCAACTCTCCCATCATGGACATCTCAAATTTCCTAGTCATCAATAGCTCAAAAGCTTTGTTATGATTGGGGTTAGTTCCACCAAAAATAATATCATCAACATATATTTGACATATAAAGAGGCCACCCCTTTAACCCGCTTGGTGAAAAGGGTGGAATCGACCGTACCCATGCAAAACCCATCATGTAGTAAGAAATCCCTAAGGAACTCATACCAAGCACGTGGAGCTTGCTTGAGACCGTAGAGTGCCTTATGGAGTAAATACACGTGGTTGGGTCGGCATGGGTCTTCGAAACCCGGGGTTGAGCCACATATGCGGTTTCTTTTAGGGGACCATTCAAAAATGCACTTTTCACATCCATTTGATATAATTTGAAATTGTGGAAAGATGCAAATGCAAGCAAAAGACGAATAGCTTCAAGACGGGCTACCGGCGCAAAGGTATCCTCAAAATCCATACCTTCTATTTGGGCAAACCCATGCGCCACTAACCTTGCTTTGTTTCGTATAACAATGCCATTCTCATCTTGCTTGTTCTTGAATACCCATTTGGTCCCAATGACATTGATGCGATGATCCTTGGGTCTCTCAACTAGAGACCATACTTCATTACGAGTGAAACACTCCAATTCTTCTTGCATGGCAATTACCCAATCCGGATCAACCAAGGCTTCATGTACCTTAAGTGGTTCAAAACTAGACACAAAAGCATGATGTTGACAATAAGTGATAAGTAATGCATGGTGTCTACGAGTTACCACTCCTCTTGAGATGCTACCAAGGACTTGATCCACTTTCATGTCACTTGCCCTTGTAGCGGCCTTGATCTTCCGAATGGTTCCTTCATGATCAATGAATTCATCTCTTGCAAGTACTTGATCATGAGGGACCACTTGAGCTTGATCATGAGTAGAGGATGTTTCTTGATCGTCATCATGATCTTGCTCCATGGAATGAGGATCTTCTTCTTGTTCTTCGGATTGAGACTCATCTTGAGTGGAGGATGGTTCTTGAGTTGCACTTGATGGTTCGGCTTGAGTTGAGCTAGGCTCTACTTGTGGCGTGCTTGAGACATCTACTCCATCATCTTGATCATCGTTATGAACCTCCATGGGCCGGATGTGTCCAATTCCCATATGCTTGATGGCACTAGATGGATCAACATCATTACCTGCAACACATGGAACAACTTGCTCCACTTGGGAGCCATTATCCTCCAAGAACACCACGTCACAAGATACTTCAATAGTCCCGGAGGACCGGTTGTAGTATCTATAGGCGTGAGAGTTCTCCGCATATCCAACAAATATACCCTCTATGGTTCTAGTTTCAAATTTACCGAGCTTTCCTTTGTTGTTCTTAACAAGGCATTTGCATCCAAAGACACGAATATACATGACATTAGGCTTGTTACCGGTAAGGAGCTCGTATGGGGTTTTGTTGTGGAGGGACGGAGGAAGAGCCGGTTGGAGTAGTGGACGGCCGTAGAGATGGCTTCTCCCCAAAAGTTGTGGGGTGAGTTGAATTCACTCAACATGGTTCTTGCCATCTCAATGATAGTCCGGTTCTTCCTTTCAACAACACCATTTTGTTGAGGGGTGTATGGCGCCGAAAACTCATGCTTGATACCCTCATCATCCACAAACTCTTGCATAGTGTAGTTCTTGAACTCGGTGCCATTGTCGGTCCTAATTGCCTTGATCTCGGATTCATACATACGTTGAGCTTTCTTGGCGAAGGTGATGAACTCTCTATGGGTCTCGTCCTTAGACTTAAGGAGAAAGACCCAAGAGTATCTTGAGTAATCATCAACAATGACAAGTCCATACTTGCTTCCACCAAGAGTATCATAGTGTGATGGCCCAAAGAGGTCCAAATGAAGGAGCTCCAAAGGCCTAGATGTGGTAACAATACTCTTGATGGGATGCTTCTTCTTGAGTTGCTTTCCGGCTACACATGCACTACAAACACGATCTTTCTCAAAAGAAACACCGGTTAGTCCCACAATATGCTCACCCTTTAGGAGTTGTTTAAGATTCCTCATGTTAACATGACCAAGGCGGCGATGCCACAACCATCCTTCGTCATGCTTGGCCGCCATTAGACATGTGGAGAAGGAGGGACTCTCTTTCGAGAGGTCAACCACATAAAGGTTGTTCTCCACAAATCCAACAAGGACCAATTTGAGATTGTCACTCCTAAAGACTTGCACATAATATTTAGTGAAATATGAATTGTAACCGGCATCGGCAAGATGATATATAGAAAGTAAGTTATAGCCAAGGTGTTCAACAAGCATAACCGTCTCAAGGCACAAGTCCTTAGAGATTGCTACCTTGCCATACCCAAGTACCTTTCCCTTTGAGTTGTCACCAAAGGTAATGCTTGACTTCTTGTGGATATCTTCAATGAATTGATCAAGCACACCTTTTCCTCCGGTCATATGATTGGTGCATCCACTATCAAACACCCATTTTGGACCACCGGAGGAATACCCCTACAAGATCAAGTAGAGGATTTAGGAACCCATCGATTAATGGGTTCCTTTGCAATGGCAACAATATCTTTTGGTACCCAAATTGAGTACTCTCTATAAGCATAGCCATTAGGAGGGCCAACATAGTTAGCATAGACATCACCATAATAATCAACAAATAATGCATAGTGATCGTTTGGCCCCGTGTGGGCACCATTAGTGGCTTTGCCCTTTGAGGCTTTGCCATTGTTAGTGACCTTCTTGTTCTTATCTTGAGCGGGTTTCTCCTTCTTGTAGTTGTTCTTCTTGTGAGACTTGGGAGTATATCCAAGTCCATACTTTTGATTGTTTGACCTTTGCTTACTCAAGAGGTCATCCAATCCCATCTTGTTCTTGGCGGTGGTGAACTTTGCAAGTTCCTTTGTTAGCCTAACATTTTCCTCAAGAATAGATGCTTGCTCACAAGAAGATTCATTAGGATGATAGTCAAGACCATATTTGGTCACCAAGGACTCAAGATATGCATTGGTCTCAACATGCAAAGAAAGTTCCTCTTGTAAACGAACATGTTCCTCAACAAGTTTAGCATGCTCACTAGTAAAGGAAATGGAGGAACAAGCAAGCTTTTCAACATCAATGGGATCCTTCATTGATCCAAGAGCCTTTTTGTAGGATTCTTGAAGTAGATCATGATTCTCTCCAAGTTTCTTGAGCTCATCCTTGACAAGCTTGTTAGCTCTTTCAAGGTGGTCAAGATCCCTAGTGAGAGAAGCATGAGCAACTTCAAGTTCCTCCTTTGAAGCATTGAGCTCTTGGGTCAATAATTGAGCCCTGTCAATAGTTTCTAGGTCCTTAACTTTATCAAGTTCATAAGTTTCAATTTGTTGCTTAAGGCCTTGAGATATGCACCTTTCGGTTTTTAGCTCTTGTCTTAGGAGATTGAATCTCCGTTCCTTCTCATTCAATTGATATTCTAATTCCTCAATGGACTCATCCTTTTCTTTGAGTGAGTCCATCAAGAAATCAAACTTGACAAGAGCTTCACCACGAAGGGTGCATCTAACATCATAGAGTTCCTTAAGCATAGTTAATTCTTCTTGATCTTCGTTTTCATCATCAAGAACACTAGATAGGGAAGGTGGAGGTTCCATTACCTTGGTTTCCCTTGCCATAAGACAAGAGCCAATGATTGGAGAGGAGGGAGAGTCATCGGAGTCATCATCTTGAGTTGTTCTTGCCATGAAGGAAGAGCCAACATCATTCTCCGTGGAGTAATCTTTGGAGTAGTCATATGTGAAGAGTGACCCGGGCTTAGAGTATGCTAAACCGGCCACTCCGGCCTCCTTCTCCTCATCTTCCTCTTCTTCATCGGACAAGTACTCGGCCCCAACAAAAGCTCTTCCCTTGTTCTTCTTGTACCGATCGTTGATTGGGTTCGGCTTCAATCTTGGTTTGACCCCTTTGATGAACTTTGGCTTGTCTACCCTTTTCTCATAAGGGCACTCATTTGCAAAGTGGTTATCTTCATCACAATTGTAGCAAGTTCTCTTCTTCTTCTTGTCATTGAGGAGCATTGGGAACTTTGCCTTGTACTTCTTGGCAAAAAAAGCAAAGTCGGTAGCAATGTCACTAGTTGAAGTCATCTCTTCATCTTCTTCAATCTCATAGTCTTCTTTGCTTTCATGGTCGGCTCTAGCTTTGAGAGCAAGGTTGTGTGACACTTCATGGTTGTGTGAGGCTTCATCAACACGGTTCATTGCCTTGAGCCTCTTCCCGGCTTTGGCCATGCTTTCATTGGCGGCCACATAGGAGACTAGATCATCGGAGTTGAGATCGGCACTCTTGGTCATGATTTGCAAGTTGAGTCCAAGGTTGGTGTCTTCTTGTTTGACGGCAATCATAGCAATGACCTTGGATTTTATGAAGGCTTCGTTCATCTCAAATCCGTCATTGTACTTCTCAACACCAAGTCCCTTGACCCTTACTTTCAGAGCACCAAGCCTAGCATAGGCATCAAATATGGATTCTCCATCCCGAATCATGAATTGGTAGGCCTCTTGCTTTGCGGTCTCATAGAGAGCTGATTGGATCAAATCGGTTCCCTCTTGTAGTACTACGATCCGATCCCACAACTCTTTAGCGGAGACAATGTCATCGACTTGATCAAGAAGCTTGCGGTTGATGCCACTTCTAATCTTGTCACGTGCGGATGCATTGAGTTGACGGTTGTAGAACTCGGTGGATGTCAACCGAGTGGGATCTTGTGGCTCCGGATATCCATGAACAATGAGCTCCCATAGCTCCACACTGCAACATTGCGAATATGAGATTCCATAGCAGATTTCCAATGTGGAAAGTGAGTTCCATCGTAATGGGGAACGGTCCCACTATGGTTTATATGAGGCATGGGTGAAGTGTTTCTAGGATAGTTATAGTTAACATCATGGTAGGACTCCTTAGAGACCGAAGCCCCACTAGAAGTTCCACCCGCAGTTAGGTTCTTAAGCATGGCAGTCATTTCTGCCATTTGGTTTTGTAGCTCATCCTCCTTTTTCTTCTTCTCGGCCTCATATGCCAAGAATCTAGATTTCATCTCTTTAACCGAAAGGTTAGAGTCTTCATCTAGACCCTCGAAGAGTTTATCCATCTCACTCTTAAGGCGGTGAAGCCCTTAATAAGAGTCCAGGCTCTGATACCAATTGAAAGTATAGAGATGGTAAACCTAGAGGGGGGGTGAATAGGTTTCTACAAATTTTAATTCTTTCTTTGCAATATTAGGCTTTGCGGAATATAAAGATGAGCCTAATGCAAACTAGGTGAAGCAACCTATATGAGGATACAACTAACTCGAGCACGAAGGCTCTCACAGGCAGTTAAATCACAAGTAAGGAGTTCGGTTAGAGATAACCGATAGCACGCGGAGACGAGGATGTATTCCCGTGTTCCCTTGCTTTGCAACAAGGTACGTCACGTTTGGAGGAGTGGAGGTCCCACGAAGGATTCCCCGCGCCACGAAGGCTCACCCTATTCTCCGGAGCCTATCCCACGAAGGAATAGCTCACTCACTTGTGGTAGACTTTGAGGTAGCCTCCAAACCTTCACAATCTTGCCGGAGCAAATCCACAGCCCGGATGCTTCCGGACTCCTCGTGCCTACCTAGGGTGTCCTAGGACCCCTAGGAAGCCAGCTTCTCAATCAAGACACGGGGGACTGAGATTGGGCTTGGTCGACCGGTAGATCGGGTCCTCCTCGAATGCTGCCCTGGAGGGATTTGAGTTTGGGTGGAGGAGGAGGGAGATCCGAGGCTTTTGGTGTTTCTAGCAATGGAGTATGAGAGAGAGAGCTCAAGAACAGCTTGTAGTGTAGTGCCTAACTGTTCGAGGTAGGAGAAGACCTATTTATAGTGTTCTTCTAAATACGGCCGTTGGTCACTTGCCACATCGGCCAGATTCTTCGAGAAACCGGTCAACCGGATTTTGCGCCGGACAGGCGGTCCACAGCCGGTCGAGACCGGGCCACGTATCGGGCCGGCCGGTTTCCAACCGGAGCTGGGACCGGGACTTGACCGGGCAGGCTTCTGGGCTTACTGGATGTGGCCCGGATGTCACAGGCGCAGAACCCGGATGCTGACCGGGCCGCTCGGTCAGGCGCCCGGTCAGACCGGGCCGTGGACCGGAGCAGCCGGTCCGAAACCGGGCTGGTGACCGGACGCGCGCCGGATGGCTTCGTTTCTTTACTGGATGTCGCCCGGATGGCACCGGTTCAGGGTCCGGTTGGCGACCGGGCTGCCCGGTGCCAGGCCCGGTCCAACCGGATCTGTGACCGGCCTGGCTCAGAAAAACTAGCTGATTTTTCGTCGAATTGGGGGGGTCTCCCGTTGCCTTTTGTTCCATTGCAACACCATCATACCTCTTTGGCTAATACCTGAAAGTCATCTTGTAGGCATGTATTAGTCCAAATACTCTAGCACGGTGTCATAGATACCAAAATAATGGATAAGGGTAGAATACCCTTACACTTATGGATATGGCAAGGTCTATGATGGCGGAGTATAAATCCCGCTATAACTTTTGGGCCGAAGCCATCTCCACCGCTTGTCACTCCTCCAACCGGCTCTATCTCCGCAAGGGCTTGAACAAGACTCCATATGAAATACTCACCGGGAACAAGCCTAATATCTCATACTTCAAGGTGTTCGGGTGTAAGTGTTTCTACAAAATCAAAGGGGTTCGTTTGTCTAAATTTGCTCCTAAAGCTTTGGAGGGTATATTTGTTGGTTACGGTGCCGAATCTCACACTTATAGAATCTTTGATGTATCCTCCGGGATTATCATTGAATCTTGTAGTGTGAAGTTCGAAGAAAATGATGGCTCCCAAGTGGGGCAAGTTGATGTTTGTGCAGGTGATGAATACCTCAAGATGCCATAGTAAGAATGGGTGTGGGATTTTTCCGCCCCATTGAGGGACACGGTGTGGCGTCTCGGGAAGGACTATGCTCTACCACGGTGGAGCCCTCATCTTCTCAACATCAACAAACCCCATCAAGTGAAGCAAATGATGCACCAACCCAAGAACAAGAACAACACCCTCTCTCTAGTGTGCAAGATCAAGGACAAGATCAAGGACAAGATCAAGGTCATGATCAACCAAGAATTCATGATGGTTCCGACGAGTATCCATTTGATATTTGCTCCGCACCAAATGATGTCCAAGATCAAGCACATGATGTTGAGCACTCACAAGAAATTGTGGTTGCTCAAGTGGAAGGTCAAGACGGGGACCCAAATGATCAAGTTGATCAAGTGACACCTCCAAGGCCAAGAAGAACCAAGGAGGAGATCGAGGCCCGTCGTCTAGCAAGAAGAGAAAGGCAACTTGAGCGTCTTGAACACACTCACGACAAGGTTCTTGGTGATGTAAGGGCAAAGGTTTCCACAAGAAGGCAATTGGCTAATTTTAGCAACCATCATGCTTATATCTCCTTAGTGGAACCCAAGAAAGTATTTGAAGCCCTTGAAGATTCGGATTGGTTGGAAGCTATGCACGAAGAACTCAACAACTTCAAGCGCAACAAAGTGTGGACTTTAGTAGAGAAGCCAAAGGGGTGCCGCAATGTTATTGGCACTAAATGGATATTCAAGAACAAGCAAGATGAGTTTGGGAATGTTGTGAGGAACAAGGCAAGATTGGTGGCTCAAGGGTTCTCTCAAGTTGAGGGAATTGACTTTGGAGAAACCTATGCTCCCGTGGCTCGTCTTGAGTCCATCCGTATCCTTCTTGCTTATGCATCGCATCATAACTTTAAGTTACAACAAATGGATGTGAAAAGTGCATTTCTTAATGGTCCTATTCATGAAGAGGTTTATGTTAAGCAACCCCCGGGGTTCGAGGATCTCAACTTCCCTAACCATGTCTACAAGCTCGATAAAGCTCTTTATGGTCTCAAACAAGCTCCTAGAGCTTGGTATGAGCACCTTAAGGAATTATTGGTAGACCGTGGGTTTGATGTTGGGCTAATCGATCCCACTCTTTTTACTAAGAGGGTCAATGGGGAGCTTTTCGTTTGCCAATTATATGTTGATGATATTAGCTTTGGCTCTACTAACAAAGCTTTCAATGATGAATTCTCAAAGCTTATGACCGATAGGTTTGAGATGTCTATGATGGGAGAGATGAAGTTCTTCCTTGGTTTTGAGATCAAGCAATTGAGAGGAGGAACCTTCATCAACCAAGCAAAATATCTCCAAGACATGCTCAAGAGGTTCAAGATGACCGAGATGAAAGGTGTTGCCACTCCTATGGTTACCAAATATCATCTTGCACTTGATCCCAATGGTAAAGAGGTGGATCAAAAGGTATATCGCTCCATGATTGGATCCTTGCTTTACCTTTGTGCATCTAGACCGGACATAGTGTTGAGTGTTGGTGTGTGTGCAAGGTATCAAGCTTCTCCTAAGGAGAGCCACATGATAGCTCTCAAGAGAATCTTTCGATATTTGGTTGATACCCCAAGATATGGTATTTGGTACCCCAAAGGCTCAAGTTTTATTCTCAATGGGTACACCGATGCGGATTGGGCGGGAGACAAGGATGATAGGAAATCAACCTCCGGGGCTTGCCAATTTCTTGGTAGGTCCTTGGTGTGTTGGTCATCTAAGAAGCAAAATTGTATATCTCTCTCCACCGCAGAAGCCGAATATGTTGCCGCCGCAAGTGGATGCACTCAATTGTTATGGATGAGGCAAACTTTAAAGGAATACGGTGTCATTTGTGACAAAGTGCCTCTATTATGTGACAATGAAAGTGCTATCAAGATTGCCTATAATCCGGTGCAACATTCAAGAACGAAGCATATTGAGATCCGGAATCATTTCATTAGGGATCATGTTGCCCGGGGTGATATTGAACTTATCTATGTTCCTACCAAAGATCAACTTGCCGATATATTCACGAAGCCTCTTGATGAAGCAAGGTTCACTTATTTGAGGAATGAGCTAAATATCATCGATTCAAGGAGTATAGCTTGACCATCTTGCAAACACACCGTCGTCTCAAAACTTTATTTGGTTTAGACGTGGGCATGGAAATAGGGGGAGTGCGGTTTAAATTATTGAGCTATCCCTCCCCCCATAATGCCAACATTAACGATTTCATTCTCGTTATATCATATGTTGATATGTGAGCTTAAATGATGAGTATTGGTTTGGACCCAAGATATATCTTCGCGGTGCCATACCATAACACTCATATATGGTGGCCTAGGCCACCACACTCTTCTTCGTGAAGAGTTGAAGTTGTTTGGTTTTTTCATTGGATTTTATTGACATCTCCATGTTCTTATGGGAAATCACTCTAGTTTGGCCTTATTTGCCCATATCTTGCAAACTTGAGTGACCATGTACCATTAACAGTTTGTATCTTCTAAAACCTAAGCCTACTCTCTCCTATAAGCCATTTCCATCTTGCTCATTTGTCATGTTTGGTAAAAACTTGGAGTTTGAGGTTTTTCGGTCGGATGATCTAGGGTTCTCCATCTTATTGGTAAATTTGCACCTTATATGTGACGTGATACTTTATTACATCATATATGGGTCTTGCAAATAACCAACGAAAGATGGGCCGGATTCCCGGTGATTCTGGAATTTTCCAGAACCCCGGATAATCCGGCCCCAGGCGACCCCGGAATATCCGGCCCGGCCGGATTATCCGCCCTAAGCTAGGGCCGGATTATCCGGCCTGGGCAGATCTTGAAAGGGTTGAGGTCGAGGCTGCAGGGGGCAAAATGGTTCATACCTTCCCCCCACGCGCCTCTCTCCTCTTTCTCCTCTCAAGACAGCCGGATCTCCTCCTCCTCGCCGGAGACGCTCCGTCCGCCCCCTCTCGGAGTTCTTGGGTGGATCGGGTGCATCTCCTCCCTAGCTACCTTCTCCTCCAAGCGGTTTCCACAATGGATGTGGGTATGATTCACAATCTCTAACCCTAGATGTTGTGTTTTATATGTGCTTTTTTCTTGGTGGAATTGGTGTCTAGTTGTTCCAAATCACGTGTAGTGTACTCCTCTTGCATGCTATGAGGCCGATCTAGTCTTAGACAAGTTTTTGATTGAAAATCTGCACATCTCGCAGGGCCGGATTATCCGCCCCCCGAGCAGGCCGGATTATCCGGCCGGGCCGGATTATCCGCCCCCAGGGGACACCGGATTATCCGGCCTGGAGCTTCATCGCCGCTGCAGTTTTGCTTCAATCTATCATGTCTAGATGTGTACCGACTTATAGCATGTTTCTCAAGTATATTACTATATCTTACATGACTTATGAGCATTACCTTCTCTTTGCTTCCCGCCTTTGCTTCTCACAGGTGGTGCTTCTCGGGGTGGTCGGAGACGCCAAAGGCATGATCGATCTAGTGACGAGTTTGCACCCAATGCACCTCGCAAGTCCGTCACTTCAAGGCGGAAGAACAAGGAAGTGAGGGAGAACTACAGGATCCAGTTTCTTATTCCGCTATTCGCTTGAAGAACTGGTATGAAGATGTTCCAAGGGATGAAGAAATAGAGGGCAGGAGGTTCTGGTGCATGGAGCAAGTGTTCATCTACAAGGACATCTATGAGCCCATGAAGAATCTGAGACCCATGCAAGCTATCAATGTGGACATTCTGGCTGAAAACAATCACTTTGAAGATGCTATCTGGGTAGCTGGAAGAATGGGCTTGAAAGATATCATGAAGATTCAATGTGACTATAGCCCAGAGTTGGTGAAGCAATTCTTTGCCACTTTGGCAATCAAGAATGATGAGGAACGCACTTTGGAATGGATGTCTGGCTCCACTCACTGCAGTGCTACTCTGCGCCGTTTTGCTGGTATTCTTGGAGTTCCTATTGATGAGGGTCGTCGTCTTCATGGACCACAACAGACTGACAAGAATGCTCTTGCTAATCTCTATACCTCAGCGGGAAGGATTGGTTATACTAAGGGGCTGCTCCTCATATACAGTCAGTTGCTCCGGTTCTTTCGGGCAACCATTTGCCCAAGTGGTGGTAACAATGATGCTATCCGGGGAGTCCTTGTGGATCTTATGCACCTCAGCTTTAAGTGTGCTCGTGATGGTAATGAGGTGCGGGACTACACTCTTGATATCATGGACTTTATCTTCCATGAGATCCGTGATGCCATGGTCTCCCGGACCACCATACCTTATGCACCCTACATCCAGCTTCTCATCAACAACTCTGTGACTGTGAGTGAAGATTTGAGTGGGTATCCGTTGGTGAAGCACCATGTCAAGAAGGCCTACAAGCTTAAGCCAGTCTCTTCAGCTATACCTGCACCTGACTCTTTCATGGGTGAAGCTCGTTCTAGTGGTGTTGCTCCTGCTCGTCATCCTGATGTCCCGGCTATGAGGAAGGAAGTGACCCGGCTTAGTTGGTTTCAGCATCACATCCTTTGCATGAACATTGAGATCCACAAGGAGAACTATGCAGCTAGCCGTGAGCGTTCTGAGATTAAGCATACTCAGGCGGTTATTCTACACAAGCTCAGTGGTGATCAAGGTCTCCCGCCTCAGCCTCCAGCTCACCAGGGTTACAGTGGATGGCACTCTGCACAGGTTCCATGGAGTGATCTTGATGATTGCCTTCAAAGGTCCAACACCTCTCGTCGTTCTCCGGATGCTCCTGACACTGATGAAGAGGAAGAAGAAGAAGAAGAAGAGGCGCAAGAGTCCGATGATGATTATGCCTCCGAGTGATTCCCATGGGACGTGTAGCATCGCGCTTGTCCCCTTTTTGGCGTCTCGATGCCAAAGGGGGAGAAGTGTTCTATTAGGATTCTCGGGGATTTGCATGGTTTGGGCACAAGCATATGCGTTTATCATTCTTATATTGCTTGTGTTCCCTCTTATTTGAACTATTTGGTTTGTTTGTGTGCCGTTCAAAACTATGTGTTATGTGGTGTGAGACATTGTTATGGTTTTCGGATTTCTATGTGTTGAGATCAAGGATATTACATTATGTGTGATGCTATATCTCCGCATTATATATCTACACATGGGTATGATTTCTTGCATCCTATCTCAACTTCATATGTGTCAATGTCTTTTGTTAGAGCTCATGTTGGATATCTCTTGTGTTGAGGCACCATACTCCTATGTGTTGTGTATTTGTATTCAAATGCAAATTACTTATATGCACACATGTAGGGGGAGTGCCTCTATGTTTTGCCATCATGCTTGTCTCTATAGTGATTCTCTTGCAAATCCGTATATTGTCATCAAACACCAAAAAGGGGGAGATTGAAAGAACATCTCTCACATTATGTTTTGTGTGTTTGATGTCAATATATATGATACACTAATGTTTGTTTAAGTGGTACAGGGATTACATAGATATTTATTCATGTGTGTTGGATTTGATCGTCTGTCAAAAGAATTCAGAAAAAGTTGGCCAGGCCGGATAATCCGGGCCGGATATTGTTGAAATATCCGGCCCCCTGGTTTTGGCTAAGTCTTCGAGGAAATGCGGCTCTGTATGGGGGCCGGACATTTGCCCGGATAATGTCCCGGTATTGTACCAGGGCCGGATTATCCGGGCCGGATATTTTGGAAATATCCGGCCCCCCCGTTTTTGGCTAAGGACTGGAAGAAAAGCTTCTCTGGCTATGGGCCGGACATTTGGCCGGACAATGTCACACTTTTGTCCTGATGGCCGGATTATCCGGGGGGGGGGGGCGGATTATCCGGCCCTTACTTAGGCCGGATTATCCGGCCCCGAAAGCAACGGCTCAATTTTGTGAGGGGGTATAAATACCCCCCTTCTTCTTCCTTGGTTGCTTGCTCAATCATTACACAAGAAATCTGCCAAGCCACCTCCATTAGAGCCACCTCAAGAAAGTCAAGATTTGCAAGATCTCCTTCCTCCCCCAACCAAAGCTCTTGATCTTTGGAGATTCGAAGGAGAAGACACCGATCTACATCCTCACCGAAGCGTTCTTCATTTCCCCCTCTCTTGTTTGAGGGATCTCATGCTAGTGTTCCTATTTGGTTCCCTAGTTGATTTGTGTTGATGTATTGTTGTTGATTGTTGTGTTGTAACAGATTTGGGAGCCTCCAATTTGGTTGTGGATGTGTGCCCCAAGAACCTTGTAAAGGCCCGGATTCCACCTCGAGGAAATCCCTTAATGGAAGTGGGCTAGGCCTTCGTGGCGTTGCTCACCGGAGATCTGAGTGAAGCCTTCGTGGCTGTTGGTTTAGCTTTCGTAGCAACCACACTCCTCCAAACGTAGACGTACCTTCTTGCAAAGGAAGGGAACTACGGGAATCATCTCCGTGTCATCGCGTGCTCCACTCTCGGTTACCTCTATCCTATTCTATCTCTATATTGCTTAGATATATCTTGCTTAGTTGTTAGCCTTGTCATATAGGTAAATTCACTTAGTTGCATATCTAGATAATTTACCTTTTGTGTCAAGCCTAAATTGAAAAAGAACTAAAAATTGGTTAGCACCTATTCACCCCCCCCCCTCTAGGTGCGGCATACGATCCTTTCACCGGCCTCCGATAACAGTTGAACCATGGACTTTTCTCTTACTTTGTGTTGTGTTAGGTCATCGGAACATGTAGTACCAATAATTACCCTATCTTACATCACTATTCCCTCCGGTAGACAAAACCCTAATCCGGGAGCCCCGCAGATCTACCCCTTTGACCGGCCTTCGATAATAGTTGAACCATGGACTTTTCTCTTACTTTGTGTTGTGTTAGGTCATCGGAACATGTAGTACCAATAATTACCCTATCTTACATCACTATTCCTTCCGGCAGACAAAACCCTAATTCGGGAGCCCCGCAGATCTACCCCTTTGACCGGCCTCCGATAACAGTTGACCCATGGAATTTTCTCTTCCTTTGTGTTGTGTTAGGATATAAAACCATCTCAAATCACTTTTGTGCATTCCATGTGGACACACACAAGTTTTGGGGCCATTCCCTAGATCTGACGCTCGATTTCTGACGAAACCCTAGTTCTGTTGACCGCGCGGTCTACCCCTTTGACTGCATCCCATCGGGGGTCCCCCGGTGGGCATATGCCTCCATTTGAGCTTGGTTAGGTCATAGGTACATGTGGAAACAAGGATCATCCCATATGATCTCAAGTTTCTCTCCGGTTCAACTCCGAGGGAGTTCCCCCCTATACATGCAGAATCTGCCTAAGTGTAGGAACCCCCTGTCAGAGAAGCCGGACACACCTGGGGGGGTAGCCTTGGATATAAAACCATCTCAAATCACTTTTGTGCATTCCATGTGGCACACACAAGTTTTGGGGCCATTCCCTAGATCCGATGCTCGATTTCCGATGAAACCCTAGTTCTATTGACCGCGCGGTCTACCCCTTTGACTGCATCCCATCGGGGGTCCCCCGATGGGCATATGCCTCCATTTGAGCTTGGTTAGGTCATAGGTACATGTGGAAACAAGGATCATCCCATATGATCTCAAGTTTCTCTCCGGTTCAACTCCGAGGGAGTTCCCCCCTATACATGCAGAATCTGCCTAAGTGTAGGAACCCCCTGTCCGAGAAGCCGGACACACCTGGGGGGGTAGCCTTGGATATAAAACCATCTCAAATCACTTTTGTGCATTACATGTGGACACACACAAGTTTTGGGGCCATTCCCTAGATCTGATGATCGATTTCCGATGAAACCCTAGTTCTGTTGACCGCGCGGTCTACCCCTTTGACTGCATCCCATCGGGGGTCCCCCGGTGGGCATATGCCTCCATTTGAGCTTGGTTAGGTCATAGGTACATGTGGAAACAAGGATCATCCCATATGATCTCAAGTTTCTCTCCGGTTCAACTCCGAGGGAGTTCCCCCCTATACATGCAGAATCTGCCTAAGTGTAGGAACCCCCTGTCCAAGAAGCCGGACACACCCGGGGGGGTAGCCTTGGATATAAAACCATCTCAAATCACTTTTGTGCATTCCATGTGGACACACACAAGTTTTGGGGCCATTCCCTAGATCCGATGCTCGATTTCCGATGAAACCCTAGTTCTGTTGACCGCGCGGTCTACCCCTTTGACTGCATCCCATCGGGGGTCCCCCGGTGGGAATATGCCTCCATTTGAGCTTGGTTAGGTCATAGGTACATGTGGAAACAAGGATCATCCCATATGATCTCAAGTTTCTCTCCGGTTCAACTCCGAGGGAGTTCCCCCCTATACATGCAGAATCTGCCTAAGTGTAGGAACCCCCTGTCCGAGAAGCCGGAAACACCTGGGGGGTAGCCTTGGATATAAAACCATCTCAAATCACTTTTGGGAATTCCATGTGGCACACACAAGTTTTGGGGCCATTCCCTAGATCTGATGCTCGATTTCCGATGAAACCCTAGTTTTGTTGACCGCGCGGTCTACCCCTTTGACTGCATCCCATCGGGGGTCCCCCGGTGGGCATATGCCTCCATTTGAGCTTGGTTAGGTCATAGGTACATGTGGAAACAAGGATCATCCCATATGATCTCAAGTTTCTCTCCGGTTCAACTCCGAGGGAGTTCCCCCCTATACATGCAGAATCTGCCTAAGTGTAGGAACCCCCTGTCCGAGAAGCCGGACACACCTGGGGGGTAGCCTTGGATATAAAACCATCTCAAATCACTTTTGTGCATTCCATGTGGACACACACAAGTTTTGGGGCCATTCCCTACATCCGATGCTCGATTTCCGATGAAACCCTAGTTATGTTGACCGTGCGGTCTACCCCTTTGACTGCATCCCATCGGGGGTCCCCCGGTGGGCATATGCCTCCATTTGAGCTTGGTTAGGTCATAGGTACATGTGGAAACAAGGATCATCCCATATGATCTCAACTTTCTCTCCGGTTCAACTCCGAGGGAGTTCCCCCCTATACATGCAGAATCTGCCTAAGTGTAGGAACCCCTGTCCGAGAAGCCGGACACACCTGGGGGGGTAGCCTTGGATATAAAACCATCTCAAATCACTTTTGTGCATTCCATGTAGACACACACAAGTTTTGGGGCCATTCCCTAGATCTGATGCTCGATTTCCGATGAAACCCTAGTTCTGTTGACCGCGCGGTCTACCCCTTTGACTGCATCCCATCGGGGGTCCCCGGTGGGCATATGCCTCCATTTGAGCTTGGTTAGGTCATAGGTACATGTGGAAACAAGGATCATCCCATATGATCCCAAGTTTCTCTCCGGTTCAACTCCGAGGGAGTTCCCCCCTATACATGCAGAATCTGCCTAAGTGTAGGAACCCCCTGTCCGAGAAGCCGGACACACCTGGGGGGTAGCCTTGGATATAAAACCATCTCAAATCACTTTTGTGCATTCCATGTGGACACACACAAGTTTTGGGGCCATTCCCTAGATCTGATGCTCGATTTCCGATGAAACCCTAGTTCTGTTGACCGCGCGGTCTACCCCTTTGACTGCATCCCATCGGGGGTCCCCCGGTGGGCATATGCCTCCATTTGAGCTTGGTTAGGTCATAGGTATATGTGGAAACAAGGATCATCCCATATGATCTCAAGTTTCTCTCCGGTTCAACTCCGAGGGAGTTCCCCCCTATACATGCAGAATCTGCCTAAGTGTAGGACCCCCTGTCCGAGAAGCCGGACACACCTGGGGGGGGGGTATCCTTGGATATAAAACCATCTCAAATCACTTTTGTGCATTCCATGTGGACACACACAAGTTTTGGGGCCATTCCCTAGATCTGATGCTCGATTTCCGAAGATACACTATTTAACTAGACCGCTCGGTATACCCCTTTGACTGCATCCCATCTGGGGTCCCCCTGTGGGCCTATGCCTCCAGTTGAGCTTGGTTAGGTCATAGGTACATGTGGAAACAAGGATCATCCCATATGATCTCAAGTTTCTCTCCGGTTCAAATATCAGGGAGTTCCCCTATACATGCAGAACCGCCTAAGTGTAGGAACCCCTGTCCGAGAAGCCGGACACACCTGGGGGTAGCCTTGGATATAAAACCATCTCAAATCACTTTTGTGCATTCCATGTGGACACACACAAGTTTTGGGGCCATTCCCTAGATCCGATGCTCGATTTCCGATGAAACCCTAGTTCTGTTGACCGCGCGGTCTACCCCTTTGACTGCATCCCATCGGGGATCCCCCGGTGGGCATATGCCTCCATTTGAGCTTGGTTAGGTCATAGGTACATGTGGAAACAAGGATCATCCCATATGATCTCAAGTTTCTCTCCGGTTCAACTCCGAGGGAGTTCCCCCCTATACATGCAGAATCTGCCTAAGTGTAGGAACCCCCTGTCCGAGAAGCCGGACACACCTGGGGGGTAGCCTTGGATATAAAACCATCTCAAATCACTTTTGTGCATTCCATGTGGACACACACAAGTTTTGGGGCCATTCCCTACATCCGATGCTCGATTTCCGATGAAACCCTAGTTATGTTGACCGAGCGGTCTACCCCTTTGATCGCATCCCATCGGGGTCCCCCGGTGGGCATATGCCTCCATTTGAGATTGGTTAGGTCATAGGTACATGTCGAAACAAGGATCATCCCATATGATCTCAAGTTTCTCTCCGGTTCAACTCAGGGAGTTCCCCTATACATGCAGAATGCAGCAAGTGTAGGAACCCCCTGTCCGAGAAGCCGGACACACCTGGGGGGGTAGCCTTGGATATAAAACCATCTCAAATCACTTTTGTGCATTCCATGTAGACACACACAAGTTTTGGGGCCATTCCCTAGATCCGATGCTCGATTTCCGATGAAACCCTAGTTCTGTTGACCGCGCGGTCTACCCCTTTGACTGCATCCCATCGGGGGTCCCCGGTGGGCATATGCCTCCATTTGAGCTTGGTTAGGTCATAGGTACATGTGGAAACAAGGATCATCCCATATGATCCCAAGTTTCTCTCCGGTTCAACTCCGAGGGAGTTCCCCCCTAGACCTGCAGAATCGGCCTAAGTGTAGGAACCCCCTGTCCGAGAAGCGGGACACACCGGGGGGGTAGCCTTGGATATAAAACCATCTCAAATCACTTTTGTGCATTCCATGTGGACACACACAAGTTTTGGGGCCATTCCCTAGATCCGATGCTCGATTTCCGATGAAACCCTAGTTCTGTTGACCGCGCAGTCTACCCCTTTGATCGCATCCCATCGGGGTCCCCGGTGGGCATATGCCTCCATTTGAGCTTGGTTAGGTCATAGGTATATGTGGAAACAAGGATCATCCCATATGATCTCAAGTTTCTCTCCGGTTCAACTGAGGGTTCCCCCCTATACATGCAGAATCTGCCTAAGTGTAGGAACCCCCTGTCCGAGAAGCCGGACACACCTGGGGGGGGTAGCCTTGGATATAAAACCATCTCAAATCACTTTTGTGCATTCCATGTGGACACACACAAGTTTTGGGGCCATTCCCTAGATCCGATGCTCGATTTCCGATGAAACCCTAGTTCTGTTGACCGCGCGGTCTACCCCTTAGATCGCATCCCATCGGTGATACCCCGGTGGGCATATGCCTCCATTTGAGCTTGGTTAGGTCATAGGTACATGTGGAAACAAGGATCATCCCATATGATCTCAAGTTTCTCTCCGGTTCAACTCCGAGGGAGTTCCCCCCTATACATGCAGAATCTGCCTAAGTGTAGGAACCCCATGTCCGAGAAGCCGGACACACCCGGGGGGGTAGCCTTGGATATAAAACCATCTCAAATCACTTTTGTGCATTCCATGTGGACACACACAAGTTTTGGGGCCATTCCCTAGATCCGATGCTCGATTTCCGATGAAACCCTAGTTCTGTTGACCGCGCGGTCTACCCCTTTGACTGCATCCCATCGGGGGTCCCCCGGTGGGCATATGCCTCCATTTGAGCTTGGTTAGGTCATAGGTACATGTGGAAACAAGGATCATCCCATATGATCTCAAGTTTCTCTCCGGTTCAACTCCGAGGGAGTTCCCCCCTATACATGCAGAATCTGCCTAAGTGTAGGAACCCCCTGTCCGAGAAGCCGGACACACCTGGGGGGGTAGCCTTGGATATAAAACCATCTCAAATCACTTTTGTGCATTCCATGTAGACACACACAAGTTTTGGGGCCATTCCCTAGATCCGATGCTCGATTTAGATGAAACCCTAGTTACGTTGACCGCGCGGTCTACCCCTTTGATCGCATCCCATCGGGGTCCCCGGTGGGCATATGCCTCCATTTGAGCTTGGTTAGGTCATAGGTACATGTGGAAACAAGGATCATCCCATATGATCCCAAGTTTCTCTCCGGTTCACCTCCGAGGGAGTTCCCCTATACATGCGAGACCGCCTAAGTGTAGGAACCCCTGTCCGAGAAGCCGGACACACCTGGGGGGGTAGCCTTGGATATAAAACCATCTCAAATCACTTTTGTGCATTCCATGTGGACACACACAAGTTTTGGGGCCATTCCCTAGATCCGATGCTTGATTTCCGATGAAACCCTAGTTCTGTTGACCGCGCGGTCTACCCCTTTGACTGCATCCCATCGGGGGTCCCCCGGTGGGCATATGCCTCCATTTGAGCTTGGTTAGGTCATAGGTATATGTGGAAACAAGGATCATCCCATATGATCTCAAGTTTCTCTCCGGTTCAACTCGAGGAGTTCCCCTATACATGCAGAATCTGCCTAAGTGTAGGACCCCCTGTCCGAGAAGCCGGACACACCGGGGGGGGTAGCCTTGGATATAAAACCATCTCAAATCACTTTTGTGCATTCCATGTGGACACACACAAGTTTTGGGGCCATTCCCTAGATCCGATGCTCGATTTCCGATGAAACCCTAGTTCTGTTGACCGCGCGGTCTACCCCTTTGATCGCATCCCATCGGGATCCCCGGTGGGCATATGCCTCCATTTGAGCTTGGTTAGGTCATAGGTACATGTGGAAACAAGGATCATCCCATATGATCTCAAGTTTCTCTCGGTTCAACTCAGGAGTTCCCCCTATACATGCAGACCGCCTAAGTGTAGGAACCCCTGTCCGAGAAGCCGGACACACCCGGGGGGGTAGCCTTGGATATAAAACCATCTCAAATCACTTTTGTGCATTCCATGTGGACACACACAAGTTTTGGGGCCATTCCCTAGATCTGATGCTCGATTTCCGATGAAACCCTAGTTCTGTTGACCGCGTGGTCTACCCCTTTGACTGCATCCCATCGGGGGTCCCCCGGCGGGCATATGCCTCCATTTGAGCTTGGTTAGGTCATAGGTACATGTGGAAACAAGGATCATCCCATATGATCTCAAGTTTCTCTCCGGTTCAACTCAGAGGGAGTTCCCCCCTATACATGCAGAATCTGCCTAAGTGTAGGAACCCCCTGTCCGAGAAGCCGGACACACACAGGGGGTAGCCTTGGATATAAAACCATCTCAAATCACTTTTGTGCATTCCATGTGGACACACACAAGTTTTGGGGGCATTCCCTACATCCGATGCTCGATTTAGATGAAACCCTAGTTACGTTGACCGCGCGGTCTACCCCTTTATTCGCATCCCATCGGGGGTCCCCCGGTGGGCATATGCCTCCATTTGAGCTTGGTTAGGTCATAGGTACATGTGGAAACAAGGATCATCCCATATGATCTCAAGTTTCTCTCCGGTTCAACTCCGAGGGAGTTCCCCCCTATACATGCAGAATCTGCCTAAGTGTAGGAACCCCCTGTCCGAGAAGCCGGACACACCTGGGGGGGTAGCCTTGGATATAAAACCATCTCAAATCACTTTTGTGCATTCCATGTGGACACACACAAGTTTTGGGGCCATTCCCTAGATCTGATGCTCGATTTCCGATGAAACCCTAGTTCTGTTGACCGCGCAGTCTACCCCTTTGACTGCATCCCATCGGGGGTCCCCCGGTGGGCATATGCCTCCATTTGAGCTTGGTTAGGTCATAGGTACATGTGGAACACAAGGATCATCCCATATGATCTCAAGTTTCTCTCCGGCTCAACTCCGAGGGAGTTCCCCCCTATACATGCAGAATCTGCCTAAGTGTAGGAACCCCCTGTCCGAGAAGCCGGACACACCTGGGGGGTAGCCTTGGATATAAAACCATCTCAAATCACTTTTGTGCATTCCATGTGGACACACACAAGTTTTGGGGCCATTCCCTAGATCCGATGCTCGATTTAAGATGAAACCCTAGTTCTGTTGACCGCGCGGTCTACCCCTTTGACTGCATCCCATCGGGGGTCCCCCGGTGGGCATATGCCTCCATTTGAGCTTGGTTAGGTCATAGGTACATGTGGAAACAAGGATCATCCCATATGATCTCAAGTTTCTCTCCGGTTCAACTCCGAGGGAGTTCCCCCCTATACATGCAGAATCTGCCTAAGTGTAGGAACCCCATGTCCGAGAAGCCGGACACACCCGGGGGGGTAGCCTTGGATATAAAACCATCTCAAATCACTTTTGTGCATTCCATGTGGACACACACAAGTTTTGGGGCCATTCCCTAGATCCGATGCTCGATTTCCGATGAAACCCTAGTTACGGTTGACCGCGCGGTCTACCCCTTTGATCGCATCCCATCGGGGTCCCCCGGTGGGCATATGCCTCCGTTTGAGCTTGGTTAGGTCATAGGTACATGTGGAAACAAGGATCATCCCATATGATCTCAAGTTTCTCTCCGGTTCAACTCCGAGGAGTTCCCCCTATACATGCGAGAATCTGCCTAAGTGTAGGAACCCCCTGTCCGAGAAGCCGGACACACCTGGGGGGGTAGCCTTGGATATAAAACCATCTCAAATCACTTTTGTGCATTCCATGTGGACACACACAAGTTTTGGGGCCATTCCCTACATCCGATGCTCGATTTCCGATGAAACCCTAGTTCTGTTGACCGCGCGGTCTACCCCTTTTGATCGCATCCCATCGGGGGTCCCCGGTGGGCATATGCCTCCATTTGAGCTTGGTTAGGTCATAGGTACATGTGGAAACAAGGATCATCCCATATGATCTCAAGTTTCTCTCCGGTTCAACCGTGAGGGAGTTCCCCCTATACATGCGAGAATCTGCCTAAGTGTAGGAACCCCCTGTCCGAGAAGCCGGACACACACAGGGGGTAGCCTTGGATATAAAACCATCTCAAATCACTTGTGCATTCCATGTGGACACACACAAGTTTTGGGGCCATTCCCTAGATCCGATGCTCGATTTAGATGAAACCCTAGTTACTGTTGACCGCGCAGTCTACCCTTTTGATCGCATCCCATCGGGGGTCCCCCGGTGGGCATATGCCTCCATTTGAGCTTGGTTAGGTCATAGGTATATGTGGAAACAAGGATCATCCCATATGATCTCAAGTTTCTCTCCGGTTCAACTCCGAGGGAGTTCCCCCCTATACATGCAGAATCTGCCTAAGTGTAGGACCCCCTGTCCGAGAAGCCGGACACACCTGGGGGGGGGGGGTAGCCTTGGATATAAAACCATCTCAAATCACTTTTGTGCATTCCATGTGGACACACACAAGTTTTGGGGCCATTCCCTAGATCCGATGCTCGATTTCCGATGAAACCCTAGTTCTGTTGACCGTGCGGTCTACCCCTTTGATCGCATCCCATCGGGGTCCCCGGTGGGCATATGCCTCCATTTGAGCTTGGTTAGGTCATAGGTACATGTGGAAACAAGGATCATCCCATATGATCTCAAGTTTCTCTCCGGTTCAACTCCGAGGAGTTCCCCTATACATGCGAGAATCCGCCTAAGTGTAGGAACCCCCTGTCCGAGAAGGGACACACCCGGGGGGGTAGCCTTGGATATAAAACCATCTCAAATCACTTGTGCATTCCATGTGGACACACACAAGTTTTGGGGCCATTCCCTAGATCGATGCTCGATTTCCGATGAAACCCTAGTTCTCGTTGACCGCGCAGCCTACCCCTTTGATCGCATCCCATCGGGGGTCCCCGGTGGGCATATGCCTCCATTTGAGCTTGGTTAGGTCATAGGTACATGTGGAAACAAGGATCATCCCATATGATCTCAAGTTTCTCTCCGGTTCAACTCCGAGGAGTTCACTATACATGCAGAATCTGCCTAAGTGTAGGAACCCCCTGTCCGAGAAGCCGGACACACCCGGGGGGGGTAGCCTTGGATATAAAACCATCTCAAATCACTTTTGTGCATTCCATGTGGACACACACAAGTTTTGGGGCCATTCCCTAGATCCGATGCTCGATTTCCGATGAAACCCTAGTTCTGTTGACCGCGCGGTCTACCCCTTTGACTGCATCCCATCGGGGGGTCCCCCGGTGGGCATATGCCTCCGTTTGAGCTTGGTTAGGTCATAGGTACATGTGGAAACAAGGATCATCCCATATGATCTCAAGTTTCTCTCCGGTTCAACTCTGAGGGAGTTCCCCCCTATACATGCAGAATCTGCCTAAGTGTAGGAACCCCCTGTCCGAGAAGCCGGACACACCTGGGGGGGTAGCCTTGGATATAAAACCATCTCAAATCACTTTTGTGCATTCCATGTAGACACACACAAGTTTTGGGGCCATTCCCTAGATCCGATGCTCGATTTCCGATGAAACCCTAGTTCTGTTGACCGCGCGGTCTACCCCTTTGACTGCATCCCATCGGGGATCCCCCGGTGGGCATATGCCTCCATTTGAGCTTGGTTAGGTCATAGGTACATGTGGAAACAAGGATCATCCCATATGATCCCAAGTTTCTCTCCGGTTCAACTCCGAGGGAGTTCCCCCCTATACATGCAGAATCTGCCTAAGTGTAGGAACCCCCTGTCCGAGAAGCCGGACACACCTGGGGGGTAGCCTTGGATATAAAACCATCTCAAATCACTTTTGTGCATTCCATGTGGACACACACAAGTTTTGGGGCCATTCCCTAGATCCGATGCTCGATTTCCGATGAAACCCTAGTTCTGTTGACCGCGCGGTCTACCCCTTTGACCGCATCCCATCGGGGTCCCCGGTGGGCATATGCCTCCATTTGAGCTTGGTTAGGTCATAGGTATATGTGGAAACAAGGATCATCCCATTTGATCTCAAGTTTCTCTCCGGTTCAACTCCGAGGAGTTCCCCCTATACATGCAGAATACGCCTAAGTGTAGGAACCCCCGTCCGAGAAGCCGACACACCCGGGGGTAGCCTTGGATATAAAACCATCTCAAATCACTTTTGTGCATTCCATGTGGACACACACAAGTTTTGGGGCCATTCCCCAGATCCGATGCTCGATTTCCGATGAAACCCTAGTTCTGTTGACCGCGTGGTCTACCCCTTTGACTGCATCCCATCGGGGGTCCCCCGGTGGGCATATGCCTCCATTTGAGCTTGGTTAGGTCATAGGTACATGTGGAAACAAGGATCATCCCATATGATCTCAAGTTTCTCTCCGGTTCAACTCCGAGGGAGTTCCCCCCTATACATGCAGAATCTGCCTAAGTGTAGGAACCCCCTGTCCGAGAAGCCGGACACACCCGGGGGGGGTAGCCTTGGATATAAAACCATCTCAAATCACTTTTGTGCATTCCATGTGGACACACACAAGTTTTGGGGGCATTCCCTACATCCGATGCTCGATTTCCGATGAAACCCTAGTTCTGTTGACCGCGCGGTCTACCCCTTTGACTGCATCCCATCGGGGGGTCCCCCGGTGGGCATATGCCTCCGTTTGAGCTTGGTTAGGTCATAGGTACATGTGGAAACAAGGATCATCCCATATGATCTCAAGTTTCTCTCCGGTTCAACTCTGAGGGAGTTCCCCCCTATACATGCAGAATCTGCCTAAGTGTAGGAACCCCCTGTCCGAGAAGCCGACACACACAGGGGTAGCCTAGGATATAAAACCATCTCAAATCACTTTTGTGCATTCCATGTGGACACACACAAGTTTTGGGGCCATTCCCTAGATCTGATGCTCGATTTCCGATGAAACCCTAGTTCTGTTGACCGCGCAGTCTACCCCTTTGACTGCATCCCATCGGGGGTCCCCCGGTGGGCATATGCCTCCATTTGAGCTTGGTTAGGTCATAGGTACATGTGGAACACAAGGATCATCCCATATGATCTCAAGTTTCTCTCCGGCTCAACTCCGAGGGAGTTCCCCCCTATACATGCAGAATACGCCTAAGTGTAGGAACCCCCTGTCCGAGAAGCCAGGACACACTGGGGGTAGCCTTGGATATAAAACCATCTCAAATCACTTTTGTGCATTCCATGTGGACACACACAAGTTTTGGGGCCATTCCCTAGATCTCGATGCTCGATTTCCGATGAAACCCTAGTTACGTTGACCGCGCGGTCTACCCCTTTGATCGCATCCCATCGGGGTCCCCGGTGGGCATATGCCTCCATTTGAGCTTGGTTAGGTCATAGGTACATGTGGAAACAAGGATCATCCCATATGATCTCAAGTTTCTCTCCGGTTCAACTCAGGGAGTTCCCCCTATACATGCGAGAATGCCTAAGTGGTGGTACCCCATGGCCGTGAAGCCGGTCACCCCCGGGGGGGTAGCCTTGGATATAAAACCATCTCAAATTACTTTTGTGCATTCCATGTGGACACACACAAGTTTTGGGGCCATTCCCTAGATCCGATGCTCGATTTCCGATGAAACCCTAGTTCTGTTGACCGCGCGGTCTACCCCTTTGATCGCATCCCATCGGGGTCCCCGGTGGGCATATGCCTCCATTTGAGCTTGGTTAGGTCATAGGTACATGTGGAAACAAGGATCATCCCATATGATCTCAAGTTTCTCTCCGGTTCAACTCAGGGAGTTCCCCCTATACATGCAGAATGCCTAAGTGTAGGAACCCCCTGTCCGAGAAGCCGGACACACACAGGGGGGTAGCCTTGGATATAAAACCATCTCAAATCACTTTTGTGCATTCCATGTGGACACACACAAGTTTTGGGGCCATTCCCTACATCCGATGCTCGATTTCCGATGAAACCCTAGTTACGTTGACCGCGCGGTCTACCCCTTTGATCGCATCCCATCGGGGGTCCCCCGGTGTGCATATGCCTCCATTTGAGCTTGGTTAGGTCATAGGTACATGTGGAAACAAGGATCATCCCATATGATCTCAAGTTTCTCTCCGGTTCAACTACGAGGCAGTTCACCCCTATACATGAAGAATCTGCATAAGTGTAGGAACCCCCTGTCCGAGAAGCCGGACACACACAGGGGGTAGCCTTGGATATAAAACCATCTCAAATCACTTTTGTGCATTCCATGTGGACACACACAAGTTTTGGGGCCATTCCCTAGATCCGATGCTCGATTTCCGATGAAACCCTAGTTCGTTGGACCGCGCAGTCTACCCTTTTGATCGCATCCCATCTGGGGTCCCCGGTGGGCATATGCCTCCATTTGAGCTTGGTTAGGTCATAGGTACATGTGGAAACAAGGATCATCCCATATGATCTCAAGTTTCTCTCCGGTTCAACTCCGAGGAGTTCCCCCTATACATGCAGACCGCCTAAGTGTAGGAACCCCCGTCCGAGAAGCCGGACACACACAGGGGGTAGCCTTGGATATAAAACCATCTCAAATCACTTTTGTGCATTCCATGTGGACACACACAAGTTTTGGGGCCATTCCCTACATCCGATGCTCGATTTCCGATGAAACCCTAGTTCTGTTGACCGCGCGGTCTACCCCTTTGATCGCATCCCATCGGGGTCCCCGGTGGGCATATGCCTCCATTTGAGCTTGGTTAGGTCATAGGTACATGTGGAAACAAGGATCATCCCATATGATCTCAAGTTTCTCTCCGGTTCAACTCGAGGGAGTTCCCCCTATACATGCGTAATCCGCCTAAGTGTACGAACCCCCGTCCGAGAAGCCGGACACACAGGGGTAGCCTTGGATATAAAACCATCTAAAATCACTTTTGTGCATTCCATGTAGACACACACAAGTTTTGGGGCCATTCCCTAGATCTCGATGCTCGATTTCCGATGAAACCCTAGTTACGTTGACCGCGCGGTCTACCCCTTTGACTGCATCCCATCGGGGGTCCCCCGGTGGGCATATGCCTCCATTTGAGCTTGGTTAGGTCATAGGTACATGTGGAAACAAGGATCATCCCATATGATCCCAAGTTTCTCTCCGGTTCAACTCCGAGGGAGTTCCCCCCTATACATGCAGAATCTGCCTAAGTGTAGAAACCCCCTGTCCGAGAAGCCGGACACACCTGGGGGGTAGCCTTGGATATAAAACCATCTCAAATCACTTTTGTGCATTCCATGTGGACACACACAAGTTTTGGGGCCATTCCCTAGATCCGATGCTCGATTTCCGATGAAACCCTAATTTTGTTGACCGCGCGGTCTACCCCTTTGACTGCATCCCATCGGGGGTCCCCCGGTGGGCATATGCCTCCATTTGAGCTTGGTTAGGTCATAGGTACATGTGGAAACAAGGATCATCCCATATGATCTCAAAGTTTATCTCCGGTTCAACTCCGAGGGAGTTCCCCCCTATACATGCAGAATCTGCCTAAGTGTAGGACCCCCTGTCCGAGAAGCCGGACACACCTGGGGGGGGGGTAGCCTTGGATATAAAACCATCTCAAATCACTTTTGTGCATTCCATGTGGACACACACAAGTTTTGGGGCCATTCCCAAGATCCGATGCTCGATTTCCGATGAAACCCTAGTTCTATTGACCGCGCGGTCTACCCCTTTGACTGCATCCCATCGGTGATCCCCCGGTGGGCATATGCCTCCATTTGAGCTTGGTTAGGTCATAGGTACATGTGGAAACAAGGATCATCCCATATGATCTCAAGTTTCTCTCCGGTTCAACTCCGAGGGAGTTCCCCCCTATACATGCAGAATCTGCCTAAGTGTAGGAACCCCCTGTCCGAGAAGCCGGACACACCCGGGGGGGGGGTAGCCTTGGATATAAAACCATCTCAAATCACTTTTGTGCATTCCATGTGGACACACACAAGTTTTGGGGCCATTCCCTAGATCCGATGCTCGATTTCCGATGAAACCCTAGTTCTGTTGACCGCGCGGTCTACCCTTTGATCGCATCCCATCGGGGGTCCCCCGGTGGGCATATGCCTCCATTTGAGCTTGGTTAGGTCATAGGTACATGTGGAAACAAGGATCATCCCATATGATCTCAAGTTTCTCTCCGGTTCAACTCCGAGGGAGTTCCCCCCTATACATGCAGAATCTGCCTAAGTGTAGGAACCCCCTGTCCGAGAAGCCGGACAAACCTGGGGGGGGTAGCCTTGGATATAAAACCATCTCAAATCACTTTTGTGCATTCCATGTAGACACACACAAGTTTTGGGGCCATTCCCTAGATCCGATGCTCGATTTCCGATGAAACCCTAGTTCTGTTGACCGCGCGGTCTACCCCTTTGACTGCATCCCATCGGGGGTCCCCCGGTGGGCATATGCCTCCATTTGAGCTTGGTTAGGTCATAGGTACATGTGGAAACAAGGATCATCCCATATGATCCCAAGTTTCTCTCCGGTTCAACTCCGAGGGAGTTCCCCCCTATACATGCAGACCGCCTAAGTGTAGGAACCCCCGTCCGAGAAGCCGACACACCGGGGGGTAGCCTTGGATATAAAACCATCTCAAATCACTTTTGTGCATTCCATGTGGACACACACAAGTTTTGGGGCCATTCCCTAGATCCGATGCTCGATTTCCGATGAAACCCTAGTTACGTTGACCGCGCGGTCTACCCCTTTGATCGCATCCCATCGGGGGTCCCCCGGTGGGCATATGCCTCCATTTGAGCTTGGTTAGGTCATAGGTATATGTGGAAACAAGGATCATCCCATATGATCTCAAGTTTCTCTCCGGTTCAACTCCGAGGGAGTTCCCCCCTATACATGCAGAATCTGCCTAAGTGTAGGACCCCCTGTCCGAGAAGCCGGACACACCTGGGGGGGGGTAGCCTTGGATATAAAACCATCTCAAATCACTTTTGTGCATTCCATGTGGACACACACAAGTTTTGGGGCCATTCCCTAGATCCGATGCTCGATTTCCGATGAAACCCTAGTTCTGTTGACCGCGCGGTCTACCCCTTTGACTGCATCCCATCGGAGATCCCCCGGTGGGCATATGCCTCCATTTGAGCTTGGTTAGGTCATAGGTACATGTGGAAACAAGGATCATCCCATATGATCTCAAGTTTCTCTCCGGTTCAACTCCGAGGGAGTTCCCCCCTATACATGCAGAATCTGCCTAAGTGTAGGAACCCCCTGTCCGAGAAGCCGGACACACCCGGGGGGGTAGCCTTGGATATAAAACCATCTCAAATCACTTTTGTGCATTCCATGTGGACACACACAAGTTTTGGGGCCATTCCCTAGATCCGATGCTCGATTTCCGATGAAACCCTAGTTCTGTTGACCGCGCGGTCTACCCTTTGATCGCATCCCATCGGGGTCCCCCGGTGGGCATATGTCTCCATTTGAGCTTGGTTAGGTCATAGGTACATGTGGAAACAAGGATCATCCCATATGATCTCAAGTTTCTCTCCGGTTCAACTCCGAGGGAGTTCCCCCCTATATATGCAGAATCTGCCTAAGTGTAGGAACCCCCTGTCCGAGAAGCCGGACACACCTGGGGGGGTAGCCTTGGATATAAAACCATCTCAAATCACTTTTGTGCATTCCATGTGGACACACACAAGTTTTGGGGCCATTCCCTACATCCGATGCTCGATTTTCGATGAAACCCTAGTTCTGTTGACCGCGCGGTCTACCCCTTTGACTGCATCCCATCGGGGGTCCCCCGGTGGGCATATGCCTCCATTTGAGCTTGGTTAGGTCATAGGTACATGTGGAAACAAGGATCATCCCATATGATCTCAAGTTTCTCTCCGGTTCAACTCCGAGGGAGTTCCCCCCTATACATGCAGACCGCCTAAGTGTAGGAACCCCCGTCCGAGAAGCCGGACACACACGGGGGTAGCCTTGGATATAAAACCATCTCAAATCACTTTTGTGCATTCCATGTGGACACACACAAGTTTTGGGGCCATTCCCTAGATACGATGCTCGATTTCCGATGAAACCCTAGTTACGTTGACCGCGGTTAGCCTACCCCTTTGACTGCATCCCATCGGGGGTCCCCCGGTGGGCATATGCCTCCATTTGAGCTTGGTTAGGTCATAGGTACATGTGGAACATAAGGATCATCCCATATGATCTCAAGTTTCTCTCCGGCTCAACTCCGAGGGAGTTCCCCCCTATACATGCAGAATCTGCCTAAGTGTAGGAACCCCAGTCCGAGAAGCCGAACACACAGGGGGTAGCCTTGGATATAAAACCATCTCAAATCACTTTTGTGCATTCCATGTGGACACACACAAGTTTTGGGGCCATTCCCTAGATCTCGATGCTCGATTTCCGATGAAACCCTAGTTACGTTGACCGCGTGGTCTACCCCTTTGATCGCATCCCATCGGGGTCCCCGGCGGGCATATGCCTCCATTTGAGCTTGGTTAGGTCATAGGTACATGTGGAAACAAGGATCATCCCATATGATCTCAAGTTTCTCTCTGTTCAACTCCGAGGAGTTCCCCCTATACATGCAGCAACTGCCTTAGTGTAGGAACCCCCTGTACGTGAAGCCGGACACACCCGGGGGGGTAGCCTTGGATATAAAACCATCTCAAATCACTTTTGTGCATTCCATGTGGACACACACAAGTTTTGGGGCCATTCCCTAGATCCGATGCTCGATTTCCGATGAAACCCTAGTTCTGTTGACCGCGCGGTCTACCCCTTTGATCGCATCCCATCGGGGTCCCCGGTGGGCATATGCCTCCATTTGAGCTTGGTTAGGTCATAGGTACATGTGGAAACAAGGATCATCCCATATGATCTCAAGTTTCTCTCCGGTTCAACTCCGAGGAGTTCCCCCTATACATGCGAGAATCCGCCTAAGTGTAGGAACCCCCGTCCGAGAAGCCGGACACACTGGGGGTAGCCTTGGATATAAAACCATCTAAAATCACTTTTGTGCATTCCATGTGGACACACACAAGTTTTGGGGCCATTCCCTACATCCGATGCTCGATTTCCGAAGAAACCCTAGTTCTGTTGACCGCGCAGTCTACCCCTTTGATCGCATCCCATCGGGGTCCCCCGGTGGGCATATGCCTCCATTTGAGCTTGGTTAGGTCATAGGTACATGTGGAAACAAGGATCATCCCATATGATCTCAAGTTTCTCTCCGGTTCAACTACGAGGGAGTTCCCCCTATACATGCAGACCGCCTAAGTGTAGGTACCCCCTGTCCGAGAAGACGGACACACCTGGGGGTAGCCTTGGATATAAAACCATCTCAAATCACTTTTGTGCATTCCATGTGGACACACACAAGTTTTGGGGCCATTCCCTAGATCTGATGCTCGATTTCCGATGAAACCCTAGTTCTGTTGACCGCGCAGTCTACCCCTTTGACTGCATCCCATCGGGGGTCCCCCGGTGGGCATATGCCTCCATTTGAGCTTGGTTAGGTCATAGGTACATGTGGAAACAAGGATCATCCCATATGATCTCAAGTTTCTCTCCGGTTCAACTCCGAAGGAGTTCCCCCCTATACATGCAGACCGCCTAAGTGTAGGAACCCCCGTCCGAGAAGCCGACACACCCGGGGGTAGCCTTGGATATAAAACCATCTCAAATCACTTTTGTGCATTCCATGTGGACACACACAAGTTTTGGGGCCATTCCCTACATCCGATGCTCGATTTCCGATGAAACCCTAGTTCTGTTGACCGCGCGGTCTACCCCTTTGACTGCATCCCATCGGGGTCCCCCGGTGGGCATATGCCTCCATTTGAGCTTGGTTAGGTCATAGGTACATGTGGAAACAAGGATCATCCCATATGATCTCAAGTTTCTCTCCGGTTCAACTCCGAGGGAGTTCCCCCCTATACATGCAGAATCTGCCTAAGTGTACGAACCCCCTGTCCGAGAAGCCGGACACACCTGGGGGGTAGCCTTGGATATAAAACCATCTAAAATCACTTTTGTGCATTCCATGTAGACACACACAAGTTTTGGGGCCATTCCCTAGATCCGATGCTCGATTTCCGATGAAACCCGAGTTCTGTTGACCGCGCGGTCTACCCCTTTGACTGCATCCCATCGGGGGTCCCCCGGTGGGCATATGCCTCCATTTGAGCTTGGTTAGGTCATAGGTACATGTGGAAACAAGGATCATCCCATATGATCCCAAGTTTCTCTCCGGTTCAACTCCGAGGGAGTTCCCCCCTATACATGCAGAATCTGCCTAAGTGTAGGAACCCCCTGTCCGAGAAGCTGGACACACCTGGGGGGTAGCCTTGGATATAAAACCATCTCAAATCACTTTTGTGCATTCCATGTGGACACACACAAGTTTTGGGGCCATTCCCTACATCCGATGCTCGATTTCCGATGAAACCCTAATTTTGTTGACCGCGCGGTCTACCCCTTTGACTGCATCCCATCGGGGGTCCCCCGGTGGGCATATGCCTCCATTTGAGCTTGGTTAGGTCATAGGTACATGTGGAAACAAGGATCATCCAATATGATCTCAAGTTTCTCTCCGGTTCAACTCCGAGGGAGTTCCCCCCTATACATGCAGAATCTGCCTAAGTGTAGGAACCCCCTGTCCGAGAAGCCGGACACACCTGGGGGGGTAGCCTTGGATATAAAACCATCTCAAATCACTTTTGTGCATTCCATGTGGCACACACAAGTTTTGGGGCCATTCCCTAGATCAGATGCTCGATTTCCGATGAAACCCTAGTTCTATTGACCGCGCGGTCTACCCCTTTGACTGCATCCCATCGGGGGTCCCCCGATGGGCATATGCATCCATTTGAGCTTGGTTAGGTCATAGGTACATGTGGAAACAAGGATCATCCCATATGATCTCAAGTTTCTCTCCGGTTCAACTCCGAGGGAGTTCCCCCCTATACATGCAGAATCTGCCTAAGTGTAGGAACCCCCTGTCCGAGAAGCCGGACACACCTGGGGGGGGGTAGCCTTGGATATAAAACCATCTCAAATCACTTTTGTGCATTACATGTGGACACACACAAGTTTTGGGGCCATTCCCTAGATCTGATGATCGATTTCCGATGAAACCCTAGTTCTGTTGACCGCGCGGTCTACCCCTTTGATCGCATCCCATCGGGGTCCCCGGTGGGCATATGCCTCCATTTGAGCTTGGTTAGGTCATAGGTACATGTGGAAACAAGGATCATCCAATATGATCTCAAGTTTCTCTCCGGTTCAACTCCGAGGAGTTCCCCCTATACATGCGAGAATGCTGCCTAAGTGTAGGAACCCCCGTCCAAGAAGCCGACACACCCGGGGGTAGCCTTGGATATAAAACCATCTCAAATCACTTTTGTGCATTCCATGTGGACACACACAAGTTTTGGGGCCATTCCCTAGATCGGATGCTCGATTTCCGATGAAACCCTAGTTACGGTTGACCGCGCGGTCTACCCTTTGATCGCATCCCATCGGGGTCCCCGGTGGGAATATGCCTCCATTTGAGCTTGGTTAGGTCATAGGTACATGTGGAAACAAGGATCATCCCATATGATCTCAAGTTTCTCTCCGGTTCAACTCCGAGGGAGTTCCCCCTATACATGCAGACCGCCTAAGTGTAGGAACCCCCGTCCGAGAAGCCGAAACACCTGGGGGTAGCCTTGGCTATAAAACCATCTCAAATCACTTTTGGGAATTCCATGTGGCACACACAAGTTTTGGGGCCATTCCCTAGATCTGATGCTCGATTTCCGATGAAACCCTAGTTTTGTTGACCGCGCGGTCTACCCCTTTGACTGCATCCCATCGGGGGTCCCCCGGTGGGCATATGCCTCCATTTGAGCTTGGTTAGGTCATAGGTACATGTGGAAACAAGGATCATCCCATATGATCTCAAGTTTCTCTCCGGTTCAACTCCGAGGGAGTTCTCCCCTATACATGCAGACCGCCTAAGTGTAGGAACCCCCGTCCGAGAAGCCGGACACACCCGGGGGTAGCCTTGGATATAAAACCATCTCAAATCACTTTTGTGCATTCCATGTGGACACACACAAGTTTTGGGGCCATTCCCTACATCCGATGCTCGATTTCCGATGAAACCCTAGTTATGTTGACCGTGCGGTCTACCCCTTTGACTGCATCCCATCGGGGGTCCCCCGGTGGGCATATGCCTCCATTTGAGCTTGGTTAGGTCATAGGTACATGTGGAAACAAGGATCATCCCATATGATCTCAACTTTCTCTCCGGTTCAACTCCGAGGGAGTTCCCCCCTATACATGCAGACCGCCTAAGTGTAGGAACCCCCTGTCCGAGAAGCCTGACACACCTGGTGGGGTATCCTTGGATATAAAACCATCTCAAATCACTTTTGTGCATTCCATGTAGACACACACAAGTTTTGGGGCCATTCCCTAGATCTGATGCTCGATTTCCGATGAAACCCTAGTTACGTTGGACCGCGCGGTCTACCCCTTTGATCGCATCCCATCGGGGGTCCCCGGTGGGCATATGCCTCCATTTGAGCTTGGTTAGGTCATAGGTACATGTGGAAACAAGGATCATCCCATATGATCCCAAGTTTCTCTCCGGTTCAACTCCGAGGGAGTTCCCCCCTATACATGCAGAATCTGCCTAAGTGTAGGAACCCCCGTCCGAGAAGCCGACACACCCGGGGGTAGCCTTGGATATAAAACCATCTCAAATCACTTTTGTGCATTCCATGTGGACACACACAAGTTTTGGGGCCATTCCCTAGATCTGATGCTCGATTTCCGATGAAACCCTAGTTCTGTTGACCGCGCGGTCCACCCCTTTGACTGCATCCCATCGGGGGTCCCCCGGTGGGCATATGCCTCCATTTGAGCTTGGTTAGGTCATAGGTATATGTGGAAACAAGGATCATCCCATATGATCTCAAGTTTCTCTCCGGTTCAACTCCGAGGGAGTTCCCCCTATACATGCAGACCGCCTAAGTGTAGGACCCCCGTCCGAGAAGCCGACACACTGGGGGGTATCCTTGGATATAAAACCATCTCAAATCACTTTTGTGCATTCCATGTGGACACACACAAGTTTTGGGGCCATTCCCTAGATCTGATGCTCGATTTCCGATGAAACCCTAGTTCTGTTGACCGCGCGGTCTACCCCTAGATCGCATCCCATCGGGGTCCCCGGTGGGCATATGCCTCCATTTGAGCTTGGTTAGGTCATAGGTACATGTGGAAACAAGGATCATCCCATATGATCTCAAGTTTCTCTCCGGTTCAACTCCGAGGGAGTTCCCCCCTATACATGCAGAATCTGCCTAAGTGTAGGAACCCCCTGTCCGAGAAGCCGGACACACCCGGGGGGGGTAGCCTTGGATATAAAACCATCTCAAATCACTTTTGTGCATTCCATGTGGACACCCACAAGTTTTGGGGCCATTCCCTAGATCCGATGCTCGATTTCCGATGAAACCCTAGTTCTGTTGACCGCGCGGTCTACCCCTTTGACTGCATCCCATCGGGGGTCCCCCGGTGGGCATATGCCTCCATTTGAGCTTGGTTAGGTCATAGGTACATGTGGAAACAAGGATCATCCCATATGATCTCAAGTTTCTCTCCGGTTCAACTCCGAGGGAGTTCCCCCCTATACATGCAGACCGCCTAAGTGTAGGAACCCCTGTCCGAGAAGCCGACACACAGGGGGTAGCCTTGGATATAAAACCATCTCAAATCACTTTTGTGCATTCCATGTGGACACACACAAGTTTTGGGGCCATTCCCTACATCCGATGCTCGATTTCCGATGAAACCCTAGTTCTGTTGACCGCGCGGTCTACCCTTTGATCGCATCCCATCGGGGGTCCCCGGTGGGCATAGGCCACCCATAGAGCATGGTTAGGCCATAGGTACATGTCGAAACAAGGATCATCCCATATGATCTCAAGTTTCTCTCCGGTTCAACTCGAGGAGTTCCCCCTATACATGCAGACCGCTTAAGTGTAGGAACCCCCGTCCGAGAAGCCGACACACCCGGGGGTAGCCTTGGATATAAAACCATCTCAAATCACTTTTGTGCATTCCATGTAGACACACACAAGTTTTGGGGCCATTCCCTAGATCCGATGCTCGATTTCCGATGAAACCCTAGTTCTCGTTGACCGCGCGGTCTACCCTTTGATCGCATCCCATCGGGGTCCCCGGTGGGCATATGCCTCCATTTGAGCTTGGTTAGGTCATAGGTATATGTGGAAACAAGGATCATCCCATATGATCCCAAGTTTCTCTCCGGTTCAACTCCGAGGGAGTTCCCCCTATACATGCAGAATCTGCCTAAGTGTAGGAACCCCCTGTCCGAGAAGCCGGACACACCCGGGGGGGTAGCCTTGGATATAAAACCATCTCAAATCACTTTTGTGCATTCCATGTGGACACACACAAGTTTTGGGGCCATTCCCTAGATCCGATGCTCGATTTCCGATGAAACCCTAGTTCTGTTGACCGCGCGGTCTACCCTTTGATCGCATCCCATCGGGGTCCCCGGTGGGCATATGCCTCCATTTGAGCTTGGTTAGGTCATAGGTATATGTGGAAACAAGGATCATCCCATATGATCTCAAGTTTCTCTCCGGTTCAACTCCGAGGAGTTTCCCCTATACATGCACACCGCCTAAGTGTAGGACCCCCTGTCCGAGAAGCCGAACACACCTGGGGGGGGGGTAGCCTTGGATATAAAACCATCTCAAATCACTTTTGTGCATTCCATGTGGACACACACAAGTTTTGGGGCCATTCCCTAGATCCGATGCTCGATTTCCGATGAAACCCAAGGTATGTTGACCGCGCGGTAAACCCCTGAGACTTCATACCATCGGTGATCCCCCGGTGGGCATATGCCTCCATTTGAGCTTGGTTAGGTCATAGGTACATGTGGAAACAAGGATCATCCCATATGATCTCAAGTTTCTCTCCGGTTCAACTCCGAGGGAGTTCCCCCCTATACATGCAGAATCTGCCTAAGTGTAGGAACCCCCTGTCCGAGAAGCCGGACACACCCGGGGGGGGGGGGGTAGCACAAGTTTTGGGGCCATTCCCTAGATCCGATGCTCGATTTCCGATGAAACCCTAGTTCTGTTGACCGCGCGGTCTACCCCTTTGACTGCATCCCATCGGGGGTCCCCCGGTGGGCATATGCCTCCATTTGAGCTTGGTTAGGTCATAGGTACATGTGGAAACAAGGATCATCCCATATGATCTCAAGTTTCTCTCCGGTTCAACTCCGAGGGAGTTCCCCCCTATACATGCAGAATCTGCCTAAGTGTAGGAACCCCCGTCCGAGAAGCCGACACACTGGGGGTAGCCTTGGATATAAAACCATCTCAAATCACTTTTGTGCATTCCATGTAGACACACACAAGTTTTGGGGCCATTCCCTAGATCCGATGCTCGATTTCCGATGAAACCCTAGTTCTGTTGACCGCGCGGTCTACCCCTTTGACTGCATCCCATCTGGGGTCCCCGGTGGGCATATGCCTCCATTTGAGCTTGGTTAGGTCATAGGTACATGTGGAAACAAGGATCATCCAAGATGATCCCAAGTTTCTCTCCGGTTCAACTCAGGGAGTTCCCCCTATACATGCAGACCCGCCTAAGTGTAGGAACCCCCGTCCGAGAAGCGGACACACCCGGGGGGTAGCCTTGGATATAAAACCATCTCAAATCACTTTTGTGCATTCCATGTGGACACACACAAGTTTTGGGGCCATTCCCTAGATCCGATGCTTGATTTCCGATGAAACCCTAGTTACGTTGACCGCGCGGTCTACCCCTTTGATCGCATCCCATCGGGGTCCCCGGTGGGAATATGCCTCCATTTGAGCTTGGTTAGGTCATAGGTATATGTGGAAACAAGGATCATCCCATATGATCTCAAGTTTCTCTCCGGTTCAACTCCGAGGGAGTTCCCCCTATACATGCGAGACCGCCTAAGTGTAGGACCCCCTGTCCGAGAAGCCGGACACACCTGGGGGGGGGGGGTAGCCTTGGATATAAAACCATCTCAAATCACTTTTGTGCATTCCATGTGGACACACACAAGTTTTGGGGCCATTCCCTAGATCCGATGCTCGATTTCCGATGAAACCCTAGTTCTGTTGACCGCGCGGTCTACCCCTTTGATCGCATCCCATCGGGGATCCCCGGTGGGCATATGCCTCCATTTGAGCTTGGTTAGGTCATAGGTACATGTGGAAACAAGGATCATCCCATATGATCTCAAGTTTCTCTCCGGTTCAACTCCGAGGAGTTCCCCCTATACATGCAGAATGCCTAAGTGTAGGAACCCCCGTCCGAGAAGCGACAAACCCGTGGGGGTAGCCTTGGATATAAAACCATCTCAAATCACTTTTGTGCATTCCATGTGGACACACACAAGTTTTGGGGCCATTCCCTAGATCCGATGCTCGATTTCCGATGAAACCCTAGTTCTGTTGACCGCGTGGTCTACCCCTTTGACTGCATCCCATCGGGGGTCCCCCGGTGGGCATATGCCTCCATTTGAGCTTGGTTAGGTCATAGGTACATGTGGAAACAAGGATCATCCCATATGATCTCAAGTTTCTCTCCGGTTCAATTCCGAGGGAGTTCCCCCTATACATGCAGAATCCGCCTAAGTGTAGGAACCCCCGTCCGAGAAGCCGACACACTGGGGGTAGCCTTGGATATAAAACCATCTCAAATCACTTTTGTGCATTCCATGTGGACACACACAAGTTTTGGGGGCATTCCCTACATCCGATGCTCGATTTCCGATGAAACCCTAGTTACGTTGACCGCGCGGTCTACCCCTTTGATCGCATCCCATCGGGGTCCCCGGTGGGCATATGCCTCCATTTGAGCTTGGTTAGGTCATAGGTACATGTGGAAACAAGGATCATCCCATATGATCTCAAGTTTCTCTCCGGTTCAACTCGAGGGAGTTCCCCTATACATGCAGACCGCCTAAGTGTAGGAACCCCCGTCCGAGAAGCCGGACACACTGGGGGTAGCCTTGGATATAAAACCATCTCAAATCACTTTTGTGCATTCCATGTGGACACACACAAGTTTTGGGGCCATTCCCTAGATCTGATGCACGATTTCCGATGAAACCCTAGTTCTGTTGACCGCGCAGTCTACCCCTTTGACTGCATCTCATCGGGGGTCCCCCGGTGGGCATATGCCTCCATTTGAGCTTGGTTAGGTCATAGGTACATGTGGAACACAAGGATCATCCCATATGATCTCAAGTTTCTCTCCGGCTCAACTCAGGGAGTTCCCCCTATACATGCAGACCGCCTAAGTGTAGGAACCCCCTGTCCGAGAAGCCGACACACCGGGGGGTAGCCTTGGATATAAAACGATCTCAAATCACTTTTGTGCATTCCATGTGGACACACACAAGTTTTGGGGCCATTCCCTAGATCCGATGCTCGATTTCCGATGAAACCCTAGTTCCGTTGACCGCGCGGTCTACCCCTTTGACTGCATCCCATCGGGGTACCCCCGGGGGGCATATGCCTCCATTTGAGCTTGGTTAGGTCATAGGTACATGTGGAAACAAGGATCATCCCATATGATCTCAAGTTTCTCTCCGGTTCAACTCCGAGGAGTTCCCCCTATACATGCAGATACGCCTAAGTGTAGGAACCCCATGTCCGAGAAGCCGGACACACCCGGGGGGGTAGCCTTGGATATAAAACCATCTCAAATTACTTTTGTGCATTCCATGTGGACACACACAAGTTTTGGGGCCATTCCCTAGATCCGATGCTCGATTTCCGATGAAACCCTAGTTCTGTTGACCGCGCGGTCTACCCCTTTGACTGCAGCCCATCGGGGTCCCCCGGTGGGCATATGCCTCCATTTGAGCTTGGTTAGGTCATAGGTACATGTGGAAACAAGGATCATGCCATATGATCTCAAGTTTATCTCCGGTTCAACTCCGAGGGAGTTCCCCCTATACATGCGAGACCGCCTAAGTGTAGGAACCCCTCGTCCGAGAAGCCGGACACACTGGGGGTAGCCTTGGATATAAAACCATCTCAAATCACTTTTGTGCATTCCATGTGGACACACACAAGTTTTGGGGCCATTCCCTACATCCGATGCTCGATTTCCGATGAAACCCTAGTTCCGTTGACCGCGCGGTCTACCCCTTTGATCGCATCCCATCGGGGTCCCCGGTGGGCATATGCCTCCATTTGAGCTTGGTTAGGTCATAGGTACATGTGGAAACAAGGATCATCCCATATGATCTCAAGTTTCTCTCCGGTTCAACTCGAGGGAGTTCCCCCTATACATGCAGACCGCCTAAGTGTAGGAACCCCCTGTCCGAGAAGCCGGACACACCTGGGGGGGTAGCCTTGGATATAAAACCATCCCAAATCACTTTTGTGCATTCCATGTGGACACACACAAGTTTTGGGGCCATTCCCTAGATCTGATGCTCGATTTCCGATGAAACCCTAGTTCTGTTGACCGCGCAGTCTACCCTTTTGACTGCATCCCATCGGGGGTCCCCCGGTGGGCATATGCCTCCATTTGAGCTTGGTTAGGTCATAGGTACATGTGGAAACAAGGATCATCCCATATGATCTCAAGTTTCTCTCCTGTTCAACTCCGAGGAGTTCCCCCTATACATGCGACCGCCTAAGTGTAGGAACCCCCGTCCGAGAAGCCGACACACTGGGGGTAGCCTTGGATATAAAACCATCTCAAATCACTTTTGTGCATTCCATGTGGACACACACAAGTTTTGGGGCCATTCCCTACATCCGATGCTCGATTTCCGATGAAACCCTAGTTCTGTTGACCGCGCAGTCTACCCTTTTGACTGCATCCCATCGGGGGTCCCCCGGTGGGCATATGCCTCCATTTGAGCTTGGTTAGGTCATAGGTACATGTGGAAACAAGGATCATCCCATATGATCTCAAGTTTCTCTCCGGTTCAACTCCGAGGGAGTTCCCCCCTATACATGCAGAATCTGCCTAAGTGTACGAACCCCCTGTCCGAGAAGCAGGACACACCTGGGGGGTAGCCTTGGATATAAAACCATCTAAAATCACTTTTGTGCATTCCATGTAGACACACACAAGTTTTGGGGCCATTCCCTAGATCCGATGCTCGATTTCCGATGAAACCCTAGTTCTGTTGACCGCGCGGTCTACCCCTTTGACTGCATCCCATCGGGGGTCCCCCGGTGGGCATATGCCTCCATTTGAGCTTGGTTAGGTCATAGGTACATGTGGAAACAAGGATCATCCCATATGATCCCAAGTTTCTCTCCGGTTCAACTCCGAGGGAGTTCCCCCCTATACATGCAGAATCTGCCTAAGTGTAGGACCCCCCTGTCCGAGAAGCCGGACACACCCGGGGGGGGGGGGGTAGCCTTGGATATAAAACCATCTCAAATCACTTTTGTGCATTCCATGTGGACACACACAAGTTTTGGGGCCATTCCCTAGATCCGATGCTCGATTTCCGATGAAACCCTAGTTCTGTTGACCGCGCGGTCTACCCCTTTGACTGCATCCCATCGGGGGTCCCCCGGTGGGCATATGCCTCCATTTGAGCTTGGTTAGGTCATAGGTATATGTGGAAACAAGGATCATCCCATATGATCTCAAATTTCTCTCCGGTTCAACTCCGAGGGAGTTCCCCCCTATACATGCAGAATCTGCCTAAGTGTAGGACCCCCTGTCCGAGAAGCCAAACACACCTGGGGGGGGGGTAGCCTTGGATATAAAACCATCTCAAATCACTTTTGTGCATTCCATGTGGACACACACAAGTTTTGGGGCCATTCCCTAGATCCGATGCTCGATTTCCGATGAAACCCTAGTTCTGTTGACCGCGCGGTCTACCCCTTTGACTGCATCCCATCGGTGATCCCCCGGTGGGCATATGCCTCCATTTGAGCTTGGTTAGGTCATAGGTACATGTGGAAACAAGGATCATCCCATATGATCTCAAGTTTCTCTCCGGTTCAACTCCGAGGGAGTTCCCCCCTATACATGCAGAATCTGCTTAAGTGTAGGAACCCCCTGTCCGAGAAGCCGGACACACCTGGGGGTAGCCTTGGATATAAAACCATCTCAAATCACTTTTGTGCATTCCATGTGGACACACACAAGTTTTGGGGCCATTCCCTAGATCCGATGCTCGATTTCCGATGAAACCCTAGTTCTGTTGACCGCGCGGTCTACCCCTTTGACTGCATCCCATCGGGGGTCCCCGGTGGGCATATGCCTCCATTTGAGCTTGGTTAGGTCATAGGTACATGTGGAAACAAGGATCATCCCATATGATCTCAAGTTTCTCTCCGGTTCAACTCCGAGGGAGTTCCCCCCTATACATGCAGACCGCCTAAGTGTAGGAACCCCCTGTCCGAGAAGCCGGACACACCTGGGGGGGTAGCCTTGGATATAAAACCATCTCAAATCACTTTTGTGCATTCCATGTAGACACACACAAGTTTTGGGGCCATTCCCTAGATCCGATGCTCGATTTCCGATGAAACCCTAGTTCTGTTGACCGCGCGGTCTACCCCTTTGACTGCATCCCATCGGGGGTCCCCCGGTGGGCATATGCCTCCATTTGAGCTTGGTTAGGTCATAGGTACATGTGGAAACAAGGATCATCCCATATGATCCCAAGTTTCTCTCCGGTTCAACTCCGAGGAGTTCCCCTATACATGCGTAATCCGCCTAAGTGTAGGAACCCCCTGTGCGATAAGCCGGACACACCCGGGGTGGGGGTAGCCTTGGATATAAAACCATCTCAAATCACTTTTGTGCATTCCATGTGGACACACACAAGTTTTGGGGCCATTCCCTAGATCCGATGCTTGATTTCCGATGAAACCCTAGTTCTGTTGACCGCGCGGTCTACCCCTTTGATCGCATCCCATCGGGGGTCCCCGGTGGGCATAGGCCTCCAAGTGAGCTTGGTTAGGTCATAGGTATATGTGGAAACAAGGATCATCCCATATGATCTCAAGTTTCTCTCCGGTTCAACTCCGAGGGAGTTCCCCCCTATACATGCAGACCCGCCTAAGTGTAGGACCCCCGTCCGAGAAGCCGACACACTGGGGGGGTAGCCTTGGATATAAAACCATCTCAAATCACTTTTGTGCATTCCATGTGGACACACACAAGTTTTGGGGCCATTCCCTAGATCCGATGCTCGATTTCCGATGAAACCCTAGTTACGTTGACAGCGCGGTCTACCCCTTTGTCTGGATCGCTTCGGGGGTCCCCCGGTGTGGTTATGTCTCATTTTGAGATTGGTTAGGTCATAGGTACATGTGGAAACAAGGATCATCCCATATGATCTCAAGTTTCTCTCCGGTTCAACTCCGAGGAGTTCCCCCTATACATGCAGACCGCCTAAGTGTAGGAACCCCCGTCCGAGAAGCCGACACACCCGGGGGTAGCCTTGGATATAAAACCATCTCAAATCACTTTTGTGCATTCCATGTGGACGCACACAAGTTTTGGGGCCATTCCCTAGATCCGATGCTCGATTTCCGATGAAACCCTAGTTACGTTGACCGCGTGGTCTACCCCTTTGACTGCATCCCATCGGGGGTCCCCCGGTGGGCATATGCCTCCATTTGAGATTGGTTAGGTCATAGGTACATGTGGAAACAAGGATCATCCCATATGATCTCAAGTTTCTCTCCGGTTCAACTCAGGGAGTTCCCCCTATACATGCAGACCGCCTAAGTGTAGGAACCCCCGTCCGAGAAGCCGACACACCTGGGGGTAGCCTTGGATATAAAACCATCTCAAATCACTTTTGTGAATTCCATGTGGACACACACAAGTTTTGGGGCCATTCCCTACATCCGATGCTCGATTTCCGATGAAACCCTAGTTACGTTGACCGCGCGGTCTACCCCTTTGATCGCATCCCATCGGGGTCCCCGGTGGGCATATGCCTCCATTTGAGCTTGGTTAGGTCATAGGTACATGTGGAAACAAGGATCATCCCATATGATCTCAAGTTTCTCTCCGGTTCAACTACGAGGAGTTCCCCTATACATGCAGAATCCGCCTAAGTGTAGGAACCCCCGTCCGAGAAGCCGGACACACTGGGGGGTAGCCTTGGATATAAAACCATCTCAAATCACTTTTGTGCATACCATGTGGACACACACAAGTTTTGGGGCCATTCCCTAGATACGATGCTCGATTTCCGATGAAACCCTAGTTCTCGTTGACCGCGCAGTCTACCCTTTTGATCGCATCCCATCGGGGTCCCCGGTGGGCATATGCCTCCATTTGAGCTTGGTTAGGTCATAGGTACATGTGGAAACAAGGATCATCCCATATGATCTCAAGTTTCTCTCCGGTTCAACTCCGAGGGAGTTCCCCCCTATACATGCAGAATCTGCCTAAGTGTAGGAACCCCCTGTCCGAGAAGCCGACACACCGGGGGTAGCCTTGGATATAAAACCATCTCAAATCTCTTTTGTGCATTCCATGTGGACACACACAAGTTTTGGGGCCATTCCCTACATCCGATGCTCGATTTCCGATGAAACCCTAGTTCTCGTTGACCGCGCGGTCTACCCCTTTGATCGCATCCCATCGGGGTCCCCGGTGGGCATATACCTCCATTTGAGCTTGGTTAGGTCATAGGTACATGTGGAAACAAGGATCATCCCATATGATCTCAAGTTTCTCTCCGGTTCAACTCCGAGGGAGTTCCCCTTATACATGCAGACCGCCTAAGTGTACGAACCCCCTGTCCGAGAAGCCGACACACGGGGGTAGCCTTGGATATAAAACCATCTAAAATCACTTTTGTGCATTCCATGTAGACACACACAAGTTTTGGGGCCATTCCCTAGATCCGATGCTCGATTTCCGATGAAACCCTAGTTCCGTTGACCGCGCGGTCTACCCCTTTGACTGCATCCCATCGGGTCCCCGGTGGGCATATGCCTCCATTTGAGCTTGGTTAGGTCATAGGTACATGTGGAAACAAGGATCATCCCATATGATCCCAAGTTTCTCTCCGGTTCAACTTCGAGGAGTTCCCCCTATACATGCGAGACCGCCTAAGTGTAGGAACCCCCGTCCGAGAAGCCGGACACACTGGGGGTAGCCTTGGATATAAAACCATCTCAAATCACTTTTGTGCATTCCATGTGGACACACACAAGTTTTGGGGCCATTCCCTAGATCCGATGCTCGATTTAGATGAAACCCTAATTTTGTTGACCGCGCGGTCTACCCCTTTGACTGCATCCCATCGGGGGTCCCCCGGTGGGCATATGCCTCCATTTGAGCTTGGTTAGGTCATAGGTACATGTGGAAACAAGGATCATCCCATATGATCTCAAGTTTATCTCCGGTTCAACTCCGAGGGAGTTCCCCCCTATACATGCAGAATCTGCCTAAGTGTAGGACCCCCGTCCGAGAAGCCAACACACCTGGGGGGGGTAGCCTTGGATATAAAACCATCTCAAATCACTTTTGTGCATTCCATGTGGACACACACAAGTTTTGGGGCCATTCCCTAGATCCGATGCTCGATTTCCGATGAAACCCTAGTTCTGTTGACCGCGCGGTCTACCCCTTTGACTGCATCCCATCGGTGATCCCCCGGTGGGCATATGCCTCCATTTGATCTTGGTTAGGTCATAGGTACATGTGGAAACAAGGATCATCCCATATGATCTCAAGTTTCTCTCCGGTTCAACTCCGAGGGAGTTCCCCCCTATACATGCGAGACCGCCTAAGTGTAGGAACCCCCTGTCCGAGAAGCCGACACACCCGGGGGTAGCCTTGGATATAAAACCATCTCAAATCACTTTTGTGCATTCCATGTGGACACACACAAGTTTTGGGGCCATTCCCTAGATCCGATGCTCGATTTCCGATGAAACCCTAGTTCTGTTGACCGCGCGGTCTACCCCTTTGACTGCATCCCATCGGGGGTCCCCCGGTGGGCATATGCCTCCATTTGAGCTTGGTTAGGTCATAGGTACATGTGGAAACAAGGATCATCCCATATGATCTCAAGTTTCTCTCCGGTTCAACTCCGAGGGAGTTCCCCCCTATACATGCAGAATCTGCCTAAGTGTAGGAACCCCCTGTCCGAGAAGCCGGACACACCTGGGGGGGTAGCCTTGGATATAAAACCATCTCAAATCACTTTTGTGCATTCCATGTAGACACACACAAGTTTTGGGGCCATTCCCTAGATCCGATGCTCGATTTCCGATGAAACCCTAGTTCTGTTGACCGCGCGGTCTACCCCGTTCTAAGCATCCCATCTGTGTTACCCCGGTGGGCAGATGCCTCCAGTTGAGGGTGGTTAGGTCATAGGTACATGTGGAAACAAGGATCATCCCATATGATCCCAAGTTTCTCTCCGGTTCAACTCCGAGGGAGTTCCCCCCTATACATGCAGAATCTGCCTAAGTGTAGGAACCCCCTGTCCGAGAAGCCGGACACACCCGGGGGGGGGGGTAGCCTTGGATATAAAACCATCTCAAATCACTTTTGTGCATTCCATGTGGACACACACAAGTTTTGGGGCCATTCCCTAGATCCGATGCTCGATTTCCGATGAAACCCTAGTTCTGTTGACCGCGCGGTCTACCCCTTTGATCGCATCCCATCGGGGTCCCCGGTGGGCATATGCCTCCATTTGAGCTTGGTTAGGTCATAGGTATATGTGGAAACAAGGATCATCCCATATGATCTCAAGTTTCTCTCCGGTTCAACTCCGAGGAGTTCCCCCTATACATGCAGACCGCCTAAGTGTAGGACCCCCGTCCGAGAAGCCGACACACTGGGGGGGTAGCCTTGGATATAAAACCATCTCAAATCACTTTTGTGCATTCCATGTGGACACACACAAGTTTTGGGGCCATTCCCTAGATCCGATGCTCGATTTCCGATGAAACCCTAGTTCTATTGACCGCGCGGTCTACCCCTTTGACTGCATCCCATCGGGGATCCCCCGGTGGGCATATGCCTCCATTTGAGCTTGGTTAGGTCATAGGTACATGTGGAAACAAGGATCATCCCATATGATCTCAAGTTTCTCTCCGGTTCAACTCCGAGGGAGTTCCCCCCTATACATGCAGAATCTGTCTAAGTGTAGGAACCCCCTGTCCGAGAAGCCGGACACACCCGGGGGGGGGGGGGTAGCCTTGGATATAAAACCATCTCAAATCACTTTTGTGCATTCCATGTGGACACACACAAGTTTTGGGGCCATTCCCTAGATCCGATGCTCGATTTCCGATGAAACCCTAGTTCTGTTGACCGCGCGGTCTACCCCTTTGACTGCATCCCATCGGGGGTCCCCCGGTGGGCATATGTCTCCATTTGAGCTTGGTTAGGTCATAGGTACATGTGGAAACAAGGATCATCCCATATGATCTCAAGTTTCTCTCCGGTTCAACTCCGAGGGAGTTCCCCCCTATATATGCAGAATCTGCCTAAGTGTAGGAACCCCCTGTCCGAGAAGCCGGACACACCTGGGGGGGTAGCCTTGGATATAAAACCATCTCAAATCACTTTTGTGCATTCCATGTGGACACACACAAGTTTTGGGGCCATTCCCTACATCCGATGCTCGATTTCCGATGAAACCCTAGTTCTGTTGACCGCGCGGTCTACCCCTTTGATCGCATCCCATCGGGGTCCCCGGTGGGCATATGCCTCCATTTGAGCTTGGTTAGGTCATAGGTATATGTGGAAACAAGGATCATCCCATATGATCTCAAGTTTCTCTCCGGTTCAACTCGAGGGAGTTCCCCCTATACATGCAGACCGCCTAAGTGTAGGAACCCCCGTCCGAGAAGCCGGACACACCTGGGGGGGTAGCCTTGGATATAAAACCATCTAAAATCACTTTTGTGCATTCCATGTGGACACACACAAGTTTTGGGGCCATTCCCTAGATCTGATGCTCGATTTCCGATGAAACCCTAGTTCTGTTGACCGCGCAGTCTACCCCTTTGACTGCATCCCATCGGGGGTCCCCCGGTGGGCATATGCCTCCATTTGAGCTTGGTTAGGTCATAGGTACATGTGGAACACAAGGATCATCCCATATGATCTCAAGTTTCTCTCCGGCTCAACTCCGAGGGAGTTCCCCCCTATACATGCAGAATCTGCCTAAGTGTAGGAACCCCCTGTCCGAGAAGCCGGACACACCTGGGGGGTAGCCTTGGATATAAAACCATCTCAAATCACTTTTGTGCATTCCATGTGGACACACACAAGTTTTGGGGCCATTCCCTAGATCTGATGCTCGATTTCCGATGAAACCCTAGTTCTGTTGACCGCGCAGTCTACCCCTTTGACCGCATCCCATCGGGGTCCCCGGTGGGCATATACCTCCATTTGAGCTTGGTTAGGTCATAGGTACATGTGGAAACAAGGATCATCCCATATGATCTCAAGTTTCTCTCCGGTTCAACTCAGGGAGTTCCCCCTATACATGCGTAATCTGCCTAAGTGTAGGAACCCCATGTCCGAGAAGCCGGACACACCCGGGGGGGTAGCCTTGGATATAAAACCATCTCAAATCACTTTTGTGCATTCCATGTGGACACACACAAGTTTTGGGGCCATTCCCTAGATCCGATGCTCGATTTCCGATGAAACCCTAGTTCTGTTGACCGCGCGGTCTACCCCTTTGACTGCATCCCATCGGGGGTCCCCCGGTGGGCATATGCCTCCATTTGAGCTTGGTTAGGTCATAGGTACATGTGGAAACAAGGATCATCCCATATGATCTCAAGTTTCTCTCCGGTTCAACTCCGAGGGAGTTCCCCCCTATACATGCAGACCCGCCTAAGTGTAGGAACCCCCGTCCGAGAAGCCGACACACTGGGGGTAGCCTTGGATATAAAACCATCTCAAATCACTTTTGTGCATTCCATGTGGACACACACAAGTTTTGGGGCCATTCCCTACATCCGATGCTCGATTTCCGATGAAACCCTAGTTACGTTGGACCGCGCGGTCTACCCTTTGATCGCATCCCATCGGGGTCCCCGGTGGGCATATGCCTCCATTTGAGCTTGGTTAGGTCATAGGTACATGTGGAAACAAGGATCATCCCATATGATCTCAAGTTTCTCTCCGGTTCAACTACGAGGGAGTTCCCCCTATACATGCAGACCGCCTAAGGGTAGGAACCCCCGTGCCGAGAAGCCGGACACACCTGGGGGGGTAGCCTTGGATATAAAACCATCTCAAATCACTTTTGTGCATTCCATGTGGACACACACAAGTTTTGGGGCCATTCCCTAGATCCGATGCTCGATTTCCGATGAAACCCTAGTTCCGTTGGACCGCGCAGTCTACCCCTTTGACTGCATCCCATCGGGGGTCCCCCGGTGGGCATATGCCTCCATTTGAGCTTGGTTAGGTCATAGGTACATGTGGAAACAAGGATCATCCCATATGATCTCAAGTTTCTCTCCGGTTCAACTCCGAAGGAGTTCCCCCCTATACATGCAGAATCTGCCTAAGTGTAGGAACCCCCGTCCGAGAAGCCGACACACGGGGGTAGCCTTGGATATAAAACCATCTCAAATCACTTTTGTGCATTCCATGTGGACACACACAAGTTTTGGGGCCATTCCCTAGATCCGATGCTCGATTTCCGATGAAACCCTAGTTACCGTTGGACCGCGCGGTCTACCCCTTTGACTGCATCCCATCGGGGGTCCCCCGGCGGGCATATGCCTCCATTTGAGCTTGGTTAGGTCATAGGTACATGTGGAAACAAGGATCATCCCATATGATCTCAAGTTTCTCTCCGGTTCAACTCCGAGGGAGTTCCCCCCTATACATGCAGAATCTACCTAAGTGTAGGAACCCCATGTCCGAGAAGCCGGACACACCCGGGGGGGTAGCCTTGGATATAAAACCATCTCAAATCACTTTTGTGCATTCCATGTGGACACACACAAGTTTTGGGGCCATTCCCTAGATCCGATGCTCGATTTTCGATGAAACCCTAGTTACGTTGACCGCGCGGTCTACCCTTTGATCGCATCCCATCGGGGTCCCCGGTGGGCATATGCCTCCATTTGAGCTTGGTTAGGTCATAGGTACATGTGGAAACAAGGATCATCCCATATGATCTCAAGTTTCTCTCCGGTTCAACTCCGAGGGAGTTCCCCTTATACATGCAGACCGCCTAAGTGTAGGAACCCCCGTCCGAGAAGCCGGACACACCTGGGGGGGTAGCCTTGGATATAAAACCATCTCAAATCACTTTTGTGCATTCCATGTGGACACACACAAGTTTTGGGGCCATTCCCTACATCCGATGCTCGATTTCCGATGAAACCCTAGTTCTGTTGACCGCGCGGTCTACCCCTTTGACTGCATCCCATCGGGGGTCCCCCGGTGGGCATATGCCTCCATTTGAGCTTGGTTAGGTCATAGGTACATGTGGAAACAAGGATCATCCCATATGATCTCAAGTTTCTCTCCGGTTCAACTCTGAGGGAGTTCCCCCCTATACATGCAGACTGTGCCTAAGTGTCGGACCCCCGTCCGAGAAGCCGGACACACTGGGGGTAGCCTTGGATATAAAACCATCTCAAATCACTTTTGTGCATTCCATGTGGACACACACAAGTTTCGGGGCCATTCCCTACATCCGATGCTCGATTTCCGATGAAACCCTAGTTCGTTGACCGCGCGGTCTACCCCTTTGATCGCATCCCATCGGGGTCCCCGGTGGGCATATGCCTCCATTTGAGCTTGGTTAGGTCATAGGTACATGTGGAAACAAGGATCATCCCATATGATCTCAAGTTTCTCTCCGGTTCAACTACGAGGGAGTTCCCCCTATACATGCAGACCGCCTAAGTGTAGGAACCCCCGTCCGAGAAGCCGACACACTGGGGGTAGCCTTGGATATAAAACCATCTCAAATCACTTTTGTGCATTCCATGTGGACACACACAAGTTTTGGGGCCATTCCCTAGATCTCGATGCTCGATTTCCGATGAAACCCTAGTTGTTGGACCGCGCTGTCTACCCCTTTGACTGCATCCCATCGGGGGTCCCCCGGTGGGCATATGCCTCCATTTGAGCTTGGTTAGGTCATAGGTACATGTGGAAACAAGGATCATCCCATATGATCTCAAGTTTCTCTCCGGTTCAACTCCGAAGGAGTTCCCCCCTATACATGCAGAATCTGCCTAAGTGTAGGAACCCCCTGTCCGAGAAGCCGGACACACCTGGGGGGTAGCCTTGGATATAAAACCATCTCAAATCACTTTTGTGCATTCCATGTGGACACACACAAGTTGTGGGGCCAATCCCTAGATCCGAGGCTCGATTACCCAAGAAACCCGAGTTCGGTGGACCGCGCGGTCTACCCCTTTGATCGCATCCCATCGGGGTCCCCGGCGGGCATATGCCTCCATTTGAGCTTGGTTAGGTCATAGGTACATGTGGAAACAAGGATCATCCCATATGATCACAAGTTTCTCTCCGGTTCAACTCCGAGGAGTTCCCCCTATACATGCGTAATCTACCTAAGTGTAGGAACCCCATGTCCGAGAAGCCGGACACACCCGGGGGGGTAGCCTTGGATATAAAACCATCTCAAATCACTTTTGTGCATTCCATGTGGACACACACAAGTTTTGGGGCCATTCCCTAGATCCGATGCTCGATTTCCGATGAAACCCTAGGGCTACGTTGACCGCGCGGTCTACCCCTTTGATCGCATCCCATCGGGGTCCCCGGTGGGCATATGCCTCCATTTGAGCTTGGTTAGGTCATAGGTACATGTGGAAACAAGGATCATCCCATATGATCTCAAGTTTCTCTCCGGTTCAACTCCGAGGGAGTTCCCCCCTATACATGCAGAATCTGCCTAAGTGTAGGAACCCCCTGTCCGAGAAGCCGGACACACCCGGGGGGGGTAGCCTTGGATATAAAACCATCTCAAATCACTTTTGTGCATTCCATGTGGACACACACAAGTTTTGGGGCCATTCCCTACATCCGATGCTCGATTTCCGATGAAACCCTAGTTCCGTTGACCGCGCGGTCTACCCCTTTGACTGCATCCCATCGGGGGTCCCCCGGTGGGCATATGCCTCCATTTGAGCTTGGTTAGGTCATAGGTACATGTGGAAACAAGGATCATCCCATATGATCTCAAGTTTCTCTCCGGTTCAACTCTGAGGGAGTTCCCCCTATACATGCAGACCGCCTAAGTGTAGGAACCCCCGTCCGAGAAGCCGACACACTGGGGGGTAGCCTTGGATATAAAACCATCTCAAATCACTTTTGTGCATTCCATGTGGACACACACAAGTTTTGGGGCCATTCCCTAGATCCGATGCTCGATTTCCGATGAAACCCTAGTTCTGTTGGACCGCGCAGCCTACCCCTTTGATCGCATCCCATCGGGGTCCCCCGGTGGGCATATGCCTCCATTTGAGCTTGGTTAGGTCATAGGTACATGTGGAAACAAGGATCATCCCATATGATCTCAAGTTTCTCTCCGGTTCAACTCCGAAGGAGTTCCCCCTATACATGCAGACCGCCTAAGTGTAGGAACCCCCGTCCGAGAAGCCGACACACCTGGGGGTAGCCTTGGATATAAAACCATCTCAAATCACTTTTGTGCATTCCATGTGGACACACACAAGTTTTGGGGCCATTCCCTACATCCGATGCTCGATTTCCGATGAAACCCTAGTTCCGTTGACCGCGCGGTCTACCCTTTGATCGCATCCCATCGGGGTCCCCGGTGGGCATATGCCTCCATTTGAGCTTGGTTAGGTCATAGGTACATGTGGAAACAAGGATCATCCCATATGATCCCAAGTTTCTCTCCGGTTCAACTCCGAGGAGTTCCCCCTATACATGCAGACCGCCTAAGTGTAGGAACCCCCGTCCGAGAAGCCGGACACACCTGGGGGTAGCCTTGGATATAAAACAATCTCAAATCACTTTTGTGCATTCCATGTGGACACACACAAGTTTTGGGGCCATTCCCTACATCCGATGCTCGATTTCCGATGAAACCCTAGTTACCGTTGACCGCGCGGTCTACCCCTTTGATCGCATCCCATCGGGGTCCCCGGTGGGCATATGCCTCCATTTGAGCTTGGTTAGGTCATAGGTACATGTGGAAACAAGGATCATCCCATATGATCTCAAGTTTCTCTCCGGTTCAACTCTCGAGGAGTTCCCCCTATACATGCGAGACCGCCTAAGTGTAGGAACCCCCGGCCGAGAAGCCGGACACACCCGGGGGGTAGCCTTGGATATAAAACCATCTCAAATCACTTTTGTGCATTCCATGTGGACACACACAAGTTTTGGGGCCATTCCCTAGATCCGATGCTCGATTTCCGATGAAACCCTAGTTACGTTGGACCGCGCAGCCTACCCCTTTGATCGCATCCCATCGGGGTCCCCGGTGGGCATATGCCTCCATTTGAGCTTGGTTAGGTCATAGGTACATGTGGAAACAAGGATCATCCCATATGATCTCAAGTTTCTCTCCGGTTCAACTCCGAAGGAGTTCCCCCTATACATGCAGACCCGCCTAAGTGTAGGAACCCCCGTCCGAGAAGCCGGACACACTGGGGGTAGCCTTGGATATAAAACCATCTAAAATCACATTTGTGCATTCCATGTGGACACACACAAGTTTTGGGGCCATTCCCTACATCCGACGCTCGATTTCAGATGAAAACCAAGATATGTTGACCGCGCGGACAACCCCTTAGACTGCATCCCCTCGGGGGTCCCCGGTGGGCATATGCCTCCATTTGAGCTTGGTTAGGTCATAGGTACATGTGGAAACAAGGATCATCCCATATGATCTCAAGTTTCTCTCCGGTTCAACTCCGAGGGAGTTCCCCCCTATACATGCAGAATCTGCCTAAGTGTACGAACCCCCTGTCCGAGAAGCCGGACACACCTGGGGGGAGCCGTGGTTATAAAACCATCTAAAATCACTTTTGTGCATTCCATGTAGACACACACAAGTTTTGGGGCCATTCCCTAGATCCGATGCTCGATTTCCGATGAAACCCGAGTTACGTTGGACCGCGCGGTCTACCCTTTGATCGCATCCCATCGGGGTCCCCCGGTGGGCATATGCCTCCATTTGAGCTTGGTTAGGTCATAGGTACATGTGGAAACAAGGATCATCCCATATGATCCCAAGTTTCTCTCCGGTTCAACTCCGAGGGAGTTCCCCCCTATACATGCAGAATCTGCCTAAGTGTAGGAACCCCCTGTCCGAGAAGCTGGACACACCTGGGGGGTAGCCTTGGATATAAAACCATCTCAAATCACTTTTGTGCATTCCATGTGGACACACACAAGTTTTGGGGCCATTCCCTAGATCCGATGCTCGATTTCCGATGAAACCCTAATTTTGTTGACCGCGCGGTCTACCCCTTTGACTGCATCCCATCGGGGGTCCCCCGGTGGGCATATGCCTCCATTTGAGCTTGGTTAGGTCATAGGTACATGTGGAAACAAGGATCATCCCATATGATCTCAAGTTTATCTCCGGTTCAACTCCGAGGGAGTTCCCCCTATACATGCGTAATCCGCCTAAGTGTAGGAATCCCGCCCTTTTTTCCCGCCCACCCTTTCCCGCTGCTTCTCTCCCGCCCTTTTTTCCCGCCATGATTTCCCGCCAAGTTTTCCCGCCCACCCTTTCCCGCTCAATCTCTCCCGCCAAGTTTTCCCGCTCACCCTTTCCCGCCCATTTTCTCCCGCCAAGTTTTCCCGCCGTTTCAGCCCCTCGTCGGCCGATATATAGCCATGTCTTCTCCACTAACAAAGACCAAGAACATTTCTCCCCTCATCACTTCTCTCATCCAACAGCACCACAAAATCCTCTGAGTTGAGCTGCCGCTGAGATGGCTCCTCGTCGCCGTAGCAACACGGGCTTCATCGGCGTTCGCCGGCGGCCTGCGGGGCATTTCGTGGCTGAAATCACCGCCGGTGGAACGCGTGTGTGGCTCGGCACCTTCTACACGAAGGAGGCTGCTGCCCGCGCATACGACGTTGCGGCTTGGAGGTTTGGCCGGCCGCGCCACGAAATGAACTTCCCGGAGGTCAGGTCTCTGACGGAAGCTCAGAGTCTCTCTACTGAGCCACTACTTCGCTCACAGGGTGAAGCGCGGCGGTACAGGGCTGGCCAGCGGCGGATTGATACCACCGAGGCGGACGAGCAGTTCATGGCACAGTGGCGCAGAGACCATCCCGGAGACGTTGAGGCAATGCGCGCATTCTGGAAGGACAAGCAGGCGTACAGGAGAGAGAGGAGGGCGGGAAAGCGGCAGAGGAAGGCCGAGGTTGAAGCAGAGTACGCCAAAGGAGAGGCGTCGACATGGGGGGAGAATGATGAACGGTGGTCGTGGAACCTCACAACCACCGCTTCAGAGGACACCCCCAGCGAGGATGAAGATTTCGACTTCTCTGATTAATATGTGTATGTGTCGAGTCTGTGTGTCTTTAAGTGTTTTGGTTCCTGTGTGGGTGTAGTTTCTTTAAGTGTTTTGGTTCCTGTGTGTGGGTGTAGTTCTTTAAGTGTTTCGGTTCGTGTGTGGGTCTAGTACTTTAAGCGCTTTGGTATGTGTGTGGGTCTAGTTATTTAAGTGTTTTGTATCGTGTGTGGGTCTTAAGTTCTTAAATGTATCACTTTTCTCTCCAGTTCACCTCCGAGGGAGTTCCCCCTATAAATCCATAATCTTCCTAAGTGTAGGAACCCCCTGTCCGAGAAGCCGGACACACCTTGGGGGGTATCCTTGGATATAAAACCATCTCAAATCACTTTTGTGCATGCCATGTGGGCACACACAAGTTTTCCAGCGATTCCGACGCTCCGGTGGTCTGTAACTTGGAAAACCCTGGGGCGGGGACCCCACAGATCTACCCCTATAGCTTTCTCCGTGCGAGGATTTACCAGTGGAGTTTTTTTATTTATTTTGCTTTGTTTAGGACATATGTACATGGAAACCATATGTTGGGCATACTTTACCATAAAATAGGCTCCGTTTGAGCCATGGCGGGGGTTTCCACATACAGATCCTGGATTTTACCAAGTGTTAGCCCATTATGCGGAAATCGTCAACGTCGGGTACATCCAAGGTTAGCCAAACCTTACATCACACTTGTACATATATGTTAGGGGCAGAAGCAAGTTTTCCAACAATTCTGACGCTCCGGTGATCTGTTTCTTGGGAAATCCTAGGGCGGGACCCCGCAGATCTACCCCTAGGGTAAGGGTTAGGGTTATAGTTAGGGTTAGCAATGTATGTGGAAACCCTAGGGTTAGGGTTATAGTTAGAGTTAGGGTTAGAGTTAGCGTTAGCAATGTATGTGGAAACCCTAGGGTTAGGGTTAGGGCTAGAGTTAGGGTTAGGGTTAGAGTTAGGGTTAGGGTTAGAGTTAGAGTTAGGGTTAAAGTTAGGGTTAGGGAATTCTTAAAAAATAGAACCATTTTTTACATAATGCATACTAGTAAATAAAATAATAGAAACATAATATAAAGTAATATGAGAGAGAGAAAAAAGAAAAAAATAAAAAAAATCTATATGCCGAGGGTGGCCGTCGGCATAGGGGGGCCATGCCCTATGCCGAGGGTAGCCCTCGGCGTCTTACCTGACGCCGTGACCGCGCCGTCGCGTCGCCGCTCTGGCAGCAGCTATGCCGGTACCTACGCCGAGGGCCAGGTAGACGCCGACGGCTGCCCTCGGCGTAGGAACCTGTACGCCGACGGTACCTAAACGCCGACGGCCGGCTTCCGGCGCTGCCCCGGCGAGGCCGTACGCCGACGGCCCCGACAAAAAGCCCTCGGCGTAGGGTTTGGCCGTCGGCGTCTCTGGCCATTCCTGTAGTGCACCCTTCAATAATATATGATTGAAATTTACATTGATGAAAGCACATTCTTTTGGGGTGTGTTCAGTTGAGATCACGGAAGTGGAACGTAATGAAATGGTTCCACGCCTGGTGTTTGGTTGAGAAATGAAATGAAACAAGGAGGTTTATTTTTTAGAACACAGTACAACGCATACGCTCACAAACACGCATATACACTCACTCCTACGAACGCACACACGCACACCCGACCCCTATCAGTACCTATGAGGGACTGAGCCGGCAGATCTTGAGGTTGATGAAGTCAACACATGTGTTTTGCTGTTGACGGGCACCTCACCTACCACTGAAAAAATAGCGTTGGTTAAATTCTGAAATAAATCCAGGTAAATGCAAACGCCCATGTCAAGTCTAGTACTTGAATCTGGGTGGATTGGTTTCAACACAAGGAACCTAACTACCAGAGTCAAGCTTGGGTTTCCTCCGGAATATTTCCTCCAGATCCGGAATGCACTTATTCCTTAAAATCGATGGAATCTCTCCGTTTCTCTATGTAAAGCCACCCAATGCTCACCCCCTTCTCTGTTTTTTGCAAATATTTTTGCTAAATGCACCTGACATTTCTTTACATATTCTATTCCCATAATCTATTATATTGCATTCTATACAAAACACAGGAAAGGAACTAGCCCATTTTAGTTTTCAGCTCAAACCAAACACAAGAATGAAACCAACCCGTTCCTCTGAAATGGAACCATGATATTACATTCTACATTATTTCCAAACCAAACACACTCTTGCGGGTCATGATTCGCTCGACTTTGCACAGGAGGACCCAAGTACGCATAGGGCTCTCGCGACCATGGCGCTGAGGAGCGAACTGCCGCCGCCGGAGGCCTGATCTCCTTCTGCCGGCACCCTCCTCCACCGCAGAGACCAGATCCGGCCTCTCCTCCGCGCGCTCTTTCCATCTTCCCCAAAGTCTGGCGCTTCCTCCCAGGGTTGAGGCGGCCGCCTTCCATTTCCCGTCACCTGTCAGTAAGAAGCAAGGTGCAGCATCTGGCATGTAGCGGCCGGGTCAGCAGCAACTGCACCCTGTGCTCCTCCTGCCCGCTGGGGTAGCCACCATGGCTGCGCCACTCACCGCCGCCGCACTCGCCGCGGCCACCCTCGCCTCCCGCAGGTCCGACACAGCTATTCAAGGTGTAGGGATTCGTTGCATAGAAAACAAAAAATTTCCTACCGCGAACACGCAATCCAAGCCAAGATGCAATCTAGAAGACGGTAGCAATGAGGGGATTATCGAATCTCACCCTTGAAGAGATTCCAAAGCCTACAAGATGAGGCTCTTGTTGCTGCGGTAGACGTTCACTTGCCGCTTGCAAAAGCGCGTAGAAGATCTTGATCACGGCGCCACGAACGGGCAGCACCTCCGTACTCGGTCACACGTTCGGTTGTTGATGAAGACGACGTCCACCTCCCCGTTCCAGCGGGCAGCGGAAGTAGTAGCTCCTCTTGAATCCGACAGCACGACGGCGTGGTGTCGGTGGTGGTGGAGAATCCCGGCGGAGCTTCGCTAAGTGTGCGGGATGTAGTGGAGGAGAGAGGGCCGCTAGGGATTGGGAGAGGGGGGCGCCAGCCACTAGGGGGTGCGGCCACCTTGTGGTCTTTGGTGTGGCCGGCCCCCTCCCTTGGCCCCTCATTATATAGGTGGAAGCCCCAAGTGTTGGACTACAAGTCTTCGAATAAGACCCGAACCCAAAACCTTCCATGTGATAGGGAAACCTACCCAAGGTGGGAATCCCACTTGGGGTGGGATTCCCCCCTTCCATGTGGGGGGGTGGCCGGCCCCCTTGGTGGAGACCAAGGTGGACTCCACCCTCCTAGGGTTGGCCAGCCATGGAGGTGGAGTCCCTTTGGGACTCCGCCTTCCAAAGTGGTTTCTTCCGGACTTTTCTAGAACCTTCTAGAACCTTCCATAGAACCTTTCAGATCATTTTAAATCTTATAAAATGACTTCCTATATATGAATCTTATTCTCCGGACCATTCCGGAACTCCTCGTGATATCCGGGATCTCATCCGGGACTCCGAACAAATATTCGAACTCCATTCCATATTCAAGTTCTACCATTTCAACATCCAACCTTAAGTGTGTCACCCTACGGTTCGTGAACTATGCGGACATGGTTGAGTACTCACTCCGACCAATAACCAATAGCGGGATATGGAGATCCATAATGGCTCCCACATATTCAACGATGACTTTAGTGATCGAATGAACCATTCACATACGATACCAATTCCCTTTGTCACGCGATATTTTACTTGTCCGAGGTTTGATCATCGGTATCACTCCATACCTTGTTCAACCTCGTCTCCTGACAAGTACTCTTTACTCGTACCGTGGTATGTGGTCTCTTATGAACTTATTCATATGCTTGCAAGACATTAGACGACATTCCACCGAGAGGGCCCATAGTATATCTATCCGTCATCGGGATGGACAAATCCCACTGTTGATCCATATGCCTCAACTCATACTTTCCGGATACTTAATCCCACCTTTATAACCACCCATTTACGCAGTGGCGTTTGATGTAATCAAAATACCTTTCTGGTATAAGTGATTTACATGATCTCATGGTCATAAGGACTAGATAACTATGTATCGAAAGCTTATAGCAAATAACTTAATGACGTGATCTTATGCTACGCTTAATTGGGTGTGTCCATTACATCATTCATATAATGATATAACCTTGTTATTAATAACATCCAATGTTCATGATTATGAAACTAATCATCTATTAATCAACAAGCTAGTTAAGAGGCATACTAGGGACTCTTTGTTGTTTACATATCACACATGTATCAATGTTTCGGTTAATACAATTATAGCATGGTATATAAACATTTATCATAAACATGAAGATATATAATAACCACTTTTATTATTGCCTCTTGGGCATATCTCCTTCAGTCTCCCACTTGCACTAGAGTCAATAATCTAGATTACATTGTAATATACCTAACACCCATGGCATTCTGGTGTTGGTCATGCTTTGCCCTAGGGAGAGCTTTAGTCAACGGATCTGCTACATTCAGATCAGTGTGTACTTTGCAAATCTTTACTTCTCCATCTTCGATGTACTCGCGAATCGAGTGGTAACGCAGCTTGATATGCTTCAGCCTCTTGTGTGACCTTGGTTCTTGTGCATTGGCGATGGCACCCATGTTATCACAGTAGATGACTAGTGGGTCCAATGCACTAGGAACCACACCGAGCTCTACAATGAACCTCTTCATCCATACCGCTTCTGATGAAGCCTCTGAAGCCGCTATGTACTCTGATTCTGTTGAAGACTTCACCACCGTGCACTGCTTCGAGCTTGCCCAGCTTACCGCAGCACCATTCAATATAAACACGTACCCAGACTGTGACTTAGAGTCATCAGGATCAGTGTTCCAACTTGCATCGGTGTAACCACTAACAACGAGCTCTTGGTCACCTCCATAACAAAGAAACATATCCTTAGTTCTTTTCAAGTACTTCAGGATATTCTTGACCGCTGTCCAGTGTTCCATTCCTGGATCACTTTGATATCTGCTAGTCAAACTAACAGCATGCGCTATATCCGGTCTAGTACATAGCATGGCATACATGATAGATCCTACTGCCGAGGCATAGGGGATATTACTCATCCTTTCTCTTTCTTCTGCCGTAGCCGGTCCTTGAGTCTTACTCAAGACCTTGCCTGGTAACATAGGTAAGAACCCTTTCTTACTTTCGTCCATTCTAAACTTCTTTAGAATCTTGTCCAAGTATGTACTCTGTGATAGCCCTATTAGGCGTCTTGATCTATCTCTATAAATCTTGATGCCTAATATATACGATGCTTCACCAAGGTCTTTCATTGAAAAACTATTATTCAAATAACCTTTTACACTGCTTAATAGTTCTATATCATTCCCAATCAATAATATGTCATCTACCTATAATATCAGGAATGCTACAGAGCTCCCACTCACTTTCTTGTAAATACAGGCCTCTCCATGACACTGTATAAACCCGAAGTCTTTGATCACCTTATCAAAGCGTCGGTTCCAACTTCTTGATGCTTGCTTCAGTCCATAGATTGAACGCTGAAGTTTGCATACTTTGTCAGCATTTTTAGGATCGACAAAACCTTTGGGTTGTACCATATACAACTCTTCCTCAATGTCTCCATTAAGGAACGCCGTTTTGACATCCATCTGCCAAATCTCATAATCGAAAAATGCAGCTATTGCTAACAAAATCCTCACAGATTTTAGCTTCGCTACAGGTGAGAAAGTCTCATCGTAGTCAACTCCTTGAATTTGTCGGAAACCCTTTGCGACAAGTCGAGCTTTATAGACAGTAATATTACCATCAGCATCAGTTTTTCTCTTGAAGATCCATTTATTCTCGAGAGCCTTGCGGCTATCAGGTAAGTCTACCAAAGTCCATACTTTGTTATCATACATGGATCCCATTTCGGATTTCATGGCTTCTTGCCATTTGTTGGAATCTGGGCTCATCATCGCTTCTTCATACGTCGCAGGGTCCTCATCATTGTTATCCACAATCATGACATTTAGACAAGGATCATACCAATCAGGAGTGGCACGTTCCCTTGTCGATCTGCGAGGTTCAGTAGTTTCCTCGTTCGAAGTTTCATGATCCTTATCATTTGCTTCCTCTGTTGCCGGTGTAGGCGGTACAGGTACAATTTCCGGTATTGCGCTACTCTGATCAACGAGTATAGATTCATCAATCTCATCGAGTTCTACTTTTCTTCCAGTCACTTCTTTAGTGAGAAATTCTTTCTCAAGAAAGGTTCCGTTCTTAGCAACAATGATTTTGCCTTCGGATCTGTGATAGAAAGTGTACCCTATAGTTTCCTTAGGGTATCCTATGAAGACGTATTTCTCCGCTTTGGGTTCTAGCTTGTCCGGTTGTAACTTCTTTACATAGGCTTCGCAACCCCAAGCTTTAAGGAACGACAGCTTAGGTTTCTTATTAAACCATAATTCATACGGTGTCGTTTCTACGGATTTTGATGGTGCTCTATTTAAAGTGAATGCGGCTGTCTCTAATGCATAACTCCAAAATGATAACGGCAAATCAGTAAGAGACATCCTAGAACGAACCATATCTAAGAGAGTTCGATTACGACATTCGGACACACCGTTTCGTTGTGGTGTTCCCGGCGGTGTCAATTGTGAAAGTATTCCGCATTTCTTTAAATGCATGCCAAACTCATAACTCAGATATTCACCTCCACGACCAGATCGTAGAAATTTAATTTTCATGTTACGTTGATTTTCTACTTCACTTTGGAATTCCTTAAACTTCTCAAAAGTTTTGGATTTATGTTTCATGAAATAGATATACCCATATCTACTCAGATCATCTGTGAAGGTTAGAACATAACGATAACCACCGCGCGATGCTACGCTCATTGGTCCGCACACATCGGTATGTATGATTTCAAATAAGTCAGTAGCTCACTCCATCATACCAGAAAATGGAGTCTTAGTCATTTTTCCCATTAGACACGCTTCGCATCTATCATGTGACTCAAAGTCAAGTGATTCAAGTAATCCATCGGTATGGAGTTTCTTCATGCGTTTCACTCCAATATGACCAAGACGACAGTGCCACATATAAGTAGAATTATCATTTAATTTAATTCGCTTAGCATCAATGTTATGTATATGCGTATCACTACTATCGAGATCTAACAGAAATAAGCCATTCTTTTCAGGTGCTCGACCATAAAAGATATTATTCATAAAAATAGAATAACCATTATTCTCAGACTTGAATGAATAACCGTCTTGCATTAAACAAGATCCAGATATAATGTTCATGCTCAACGCGGGTACAAAATAATAATTATTTAGGCTTAAAACTAATCCCGATGGTAGATGTAGAGGAAGTGTGCCGACAGCGATTACATCGACTTTGGATCCGTTTCCAACGCGCATCGTCACTTCATCTTTCAGTAGTCTTCGTTTATTCTTTAGTTCCTGTTTCGAGTTACAAATATGAGCAACCGAACCAGTATCAAATACCCAGGTACTAGAACGAGAACCAGTGAGATAAACATCTATAACATGTATATCAGATATGCCTTCTTTCTTCTTCTTGACAAGGCCGCTCTTCAGATCAGCCAGATACTTGGAGCAATTACGCTTCTAGTGTCCCTTCTCCTTGCAGTAATAGCACTCACCATCAGGCTTAGGGCCGTTCTTAGGTTTCATAGGAGGCGTGGCAGCTTTCTTGCCACCCTTCTTGAATTTTCCCTTAGACTTGCCCTGTTTCTTGAAACTGGTGGTCTTGTTGACCATCAACACTTGGTGCTCTTTCTTGATCTCAATCTCAGCAGCTTTTAGCATGCCAAAGAGTTCAGGTAACTCCTTGTTCATGTTCTGCATATTGTAGTTCATCACAAAGTTCTTGTAACTTGATGGCAGTGATTGAAGGACACGATTAATCCCCAGTCTGTTAGGAATCACTATTCCCAAGTCACTGAGTTTCTTCGCATGCTCGGTCATGGCGAGCATGTGCTCACTAACGGAGCTGCCTTCTTCCATCATACAGCTGAAGAAATGTTTCGATGCTTCATAGCATTCCACGGCCGCATGAGTCTCAAATATAGCTTTCAGCTCATTCATCAACTCATGAGGATCGTGGTGCTCAAAACATTTTTGAAGATCGGATTCCAGACTGCACAGGATGGCACACTGAACTTGAGAGTACCGAGTTTTCCGAGTTGCGTAAACAGCTTTTACTTCATCGGTTTCAGTTTCTGCAGGAGGGTCACCTAGCGGTGCATCAAGCACATATTGCAGATTTCCGCCAGAGAGGAAGATCCTCACATGACGGAACCAGTCGGTGAAGTTGCTACTGTTGCTCTTAAGTTTTTCTTTCTCTAGGAACTGGTTAAAATTGATTGGGGACGCCATCTCTACAGCATATATTTGCAAAAGTTTAGACTAAGTTTATGACAAATTGAGTTCAAATTTTAATTCAACATAATTAAAAATCTAGGTGAACTCCCACTCAAAACAATATCCCTCGCATTGTCTTAGTGATCACACGAACCAAATCCACCGCACCTAAGTCCGATCATCACGAGACAAGGTGTGATTTCAATGGCGAACACTCAAAGTGTTCATCATATCAACCATATGATTCATGCTCTACCTTTCGGTATCACGTGTTCCGAGACCATGTACGTACATGCTAGGCTCGTCAAGGCCACCTTAGTATCCGCATGTGCAAAAGCTGTCTTGCACCCGTTGTATGCACTTGTTGATTCTATCACACCCGATCATCACGAGATGCTTCGAAACGACAAGTCTTGGCAACGGTGCTACTAAGGATGAACACTTTATTATCTTGAGATTTTAGTGAGGGATCATCTTATAATGCTACCGTCGCGATCTAAGCAAAATAAGATGCATAAAAGGATTAACATCACATGCAGTTCATATGTGATATGATATGGCCCTTTTGTCTTTGCGCCTTTGATCTTCATCTCCAAAGCACGGACATGATCTCCATCATCTTCGGGCATGATCTCCATCATCGTCGGCGTAGCGTCAAGGTCAATGGCGCCGTCTTCATGATTGTCCTCCATGTAGCAACTATTACAACTACTTTGAAATACTACTCAACATGAAATTTAAAGACAACCATAAGGCTCCCGCGATTGCCACAATACAATAATGATCATCTCATACATATTCATCATCACATTATGGCCATATCACATCACCAAACCCTGCAAAAACAAGTTAGACGTCTCTAATTTGGTTTGCATATTTTACGTGGTTTAGGGTTTTCGAGAGAGATCTAATCTACCTACGAACATGAACCACAACGTTGATACTAATGTTGTCAATAGAAGAGTAAATTGAATCTTCACTATAGTAGGAGAGACAGACACCCGCAAAGCCTCTTATGCAATACAAGTTGCATGTCGAACGAGGAACAAGTCTCATGAACGCGGTCATGAAAAGTTAGTCCGAGCCGCTTCATCCCACTATGCCACAAAGATGCAAAGTACTCAAACTAAAGATAACAAGAGCATCAACGCCCACAAAACCATTGTGTTCTACTCGTGCAACCATCTATGCATAGACACGGCTCTGATACCACTGTAGGGACTCGTTGCATAGAAAACAAAAAATTTCCTACCGCGAACACGCAATCCAAGCCAAGATGCAATCTAGAAGACGATAGCAACGAGGGGATTATCGAATCTCACCCTTGAAGAGATTCCAAAGCCTACAAGATGAGGCTCTTGTTGCTGCGGTAGATGTTCACTTGCCGCTTGCAAAAGCGCGTAGAAGATCTTGATCACGGTGCTACGAACGGGCAGCACCTCCGTACTCGGTCACACGTTCGGTTGTTGATGAAGACGACGTCCACCTCCCCGTTCCAGCGGGCAGCGGAAGTAGTAGCTCCTCTTGAATCCGACAGCACGACGGCGTGGTGTCGGTGGTGGTGGAGAATCCCGGCGGAGCTTCGCTAAGCGTGCGGGATGTAGTGGAGGAGAGAGGGCCGCTAGGGTTTGGGAGAGGGGGGCGCCGGCCACTAGGGGGTGCGGCCACCTTGTGGTCTTTGGGGTGGCCGGCCCCCTCCCCTTGGCCCCTCATTATATAGGTGGAAGCCCCAAGTGTTGGACTACAAGTCTTCGAATAAGACCCGAACCCAAAACCTTCCATGTGATAGGGAAACCTACCCAAGGTGGGAATCCCACTTGGGGTGGGATTCCCCCCTTCCATGTGGGGGGGTGGCCGGCCCCCTTGGTGGAGACCAAGGTGGACTCCACCCTCCTAGGGTTGGCCGGCCATGGAGGTGGAGTCCCTTTGGGACTCCGCCTTCCAAAGTGGTTTCTTCCGGACTTTTCTAGAACCTTCTAGAACCTTCCATAGAACCTTCCGGATCATTTTAAATCTTATAAAATGACTTCCTATATATGAATCTTATTCTTCGGACCATTCCGGAACTCCTCGTGATGTCCGGGATCTCATCCGGGACTCCGAACAAATATTCGAACTCCATTCCATATTCAAGTTCTACCATTTCAACATCCAACCTTAAGTGTGTCACCCTACGGTTCGTGAACTATGCGGACATGGTTGAGTACTCACTCCGACCAATAACCAATAGCGGGATCTGGAGATCCATAATGGCTCCCACATATTCAACGATGACTTTAGTGATCGAATGAACCATTCACATACGATACCAATTCCCTTTGTCACGCGATATTTTACTTGTCCGAGGTTTGATCATCGGTATCACTCCATACCTCGTTCAACCTCGTCTCCTGACAAGTACTCTTTACTCGTACCGTGGTATGTGGTCTCTTATGAACTTATTCATATGCTTGCAAAACATTAGACGACATTCCACCGAGAGGGCCCAGAGTATATCTATCCGTCATCGGGATGGACAAATCCCACTGTTGATCCATATGCCTCAACTCATACTTTCCGGATACTTAATCCCACCTTTATAACCACCCATTTACGCAGTGGCGTTTGATGTAATCAAAGTACCTTTCTGGTATAAGTGATTTACATGATCTCATGGTCATGATGACTAGATAACTATGTATCGAAAGCTTATAGCAAATAACTTAATGACGTGATCTTATGCTACGCTTAATTGGGTGTGTCCATTACATCATTCATATAATGATATAACCTTGTTATTAATAACATCCAATGTTCATGATTATGAAACTAATCATCTATTAATCAACAAGCTAGTTAAGAGGCATACTAGGGACTCTTTGTTGTTTACATATCACACATGTATCAATGTTTCGGTTAATACAATTATAGCATGGTATATAAACATTTATCATAAACATGAAGATATATAATAACCACTTTTATTATTGCCTCTTGGGCATATCTCCTTCACAAGGAAAGCTGTCCAAGTGCTCGCTCCTCCCCAAGGGCGAGAAAGCTGCAGCTCCGGCTCCGTCGCCCGCTGCCTCTACTCCCGTCGCCGGTGTTTCCTCGGGCCAGCGGCTGCCGGATGTGCAGCCGCTCCGCTCAGGCAGGAGCTCCCCGCACTGGCCTGCTGAAGATTTTTCGTTGATGTGTTCGTGCTCTCTTGAAGCGAGGTTGCCGTCAACGATGCTGATGGCTGCTCCCACTCCACCAGCCCCCTTTTCGTGGGCCTCTGATGCTAACAATGACTGGGACGGCGAAGACAACAAAGAGGAGCTGGCCCCCAAGACGCCACCTGCTGCCACCAAGTCCGTTGGAGAGGACAACCCCCTGTCGGCCACTGCATCCGTGTCGATGGTGGCCGCTCCTCCAACTATTTATTGCCCACCCGAGGGGCTGCTCTCCGACCCAGCTGTGTTGATCGAGGGGCTCGGGTCTTTGTCGCTACCGCCAATTGCCTCAGGTGGCCTTTCCGTTGCGCCCCTTCGTGTCGGTGATGCGCTGCTGGTTCCAAGCTTGCTTTGGGATGCTTCTTTGAGTTCAGACGAGGACGACGATGATGAAGAGTTGGCTCCGCGGTCACTGTTGGCCTCCAGCAAAGGCGGTGTTTATGGCTCGGTTCGTGGCACCGCTGATGTGTGCCATGTTGAGGAGGTGCCAGCGAAGGCCTGCGGTGGCCTCTCTACTGTTGTTGGTTCTCTTGGAGACGAGGAAGGCTGGGTGCAGGTGGGTCGGGGCGGCCGCCCTGGCCGTGAGCCTTCGTCTTTGCTTTGGAAGGAAGGCTTGGAGCGTAGTCTCGCCTTCAAGCGTTGGGCTCGGGGGAGATGCTTTCGGTGCCTCGAGCGTGGCCACCAAGTCAGCACATGTCGCGAGCCCTTCAAATGCATTCGATGCCGCCGTCCAGGTCACCGGGAGCGATTCTGCCGTGCACGCTTTCCCGTCGCCCGTTCTCGCTCTCCTGACGCTCGTGCTCGTTCTTCGGATGCTTGTGCCCCTTCCCAGCAGAGCCGCTCTCCCGCCGCACAACATCGTCACACCTTGGCGCCCCGGAGTTGGGTTGAGGTCGTGTGCCGCCCGTTGTCGCCTCCAGCATCGCCACCAAGGCCCTCTCCAAGGTGTTGTGAGGATTTCAATGTGAATGCCACTTTTGACTCTCGCCTTCAATGCCAGTTTTCCTTGATGCGCATGGAGCTCGCTCAGTTGGTTGCTAACCGCGTCGAGGAGGTGTCTCGCCCCCTTCGTGAAGAGGTAGCAAGTCTCAAGTTGTTGTTGGCACGTGTTGGTGTTTCGTTGGAGCCGACGGAGGCGGGTTCTTCTAGTGGGCAGGAGCTCGCCTCTATGCAGGCTTCGTTCCCGCTTGGCTCTGTTGAGCCGAAGTCATCGGTAGTTGAGATCACGCCAAAGCTATATGAGTTGTGTGGGGACTCTTCTATGGTGTCTAAGCCCCTGGAGTTGAGTGGTGGTGTGGCTATACCTCTTTTTGTCGAGGAAGTGAGGTTGGACTCGCGCGAGACCTCAGTCGTGGCTTCTCCACCGAGTGAGACGCTTGGCTTTGAGAAGGGTGGTGTTGTTGATGATGTCTTTGCTCTCTCGCCTAAGTCTGGCGTGCATGTGGTTCCTTTTGGCGATGGAGTTGCTAAGTTGGGATTGTTGGCGACAGCGCCCAACGCTGTGGTCGCAAGAGAGGTTTGCGATTTTCTCGCCACCTTGGTTGCTGCCTACCCTGGATCCGCGGTTGATTGATGCGTGTCTTTATCGGCGCGGTGTTTGAGTGTCGTGTTTGGAGTTTGTTCGTGTCGCCTCATGGTCCCTTGTGTTGGCTAGTGTGGGTGTGACCGTGTTGTTCGGGTCTTTCATAGGCTTGATCATATTGTTGTAGGTTTTCGCTCGGTTTTCTGCTAAAAACTGAGCACTCCCTTCTTAATTAATAGATGAGGCAATGCTTTTGCCTCCGTTTCAAAAAAAAAAAAAAAACACACTCTTGCATTCTACATCCCATAGCAACACAACTGGCTGCATGCACGACGATAGAAGAGTCTTTCTACACTTTTGTAGTACTACATACACTGCTGGCGTGTCAGTCGAACTACATGCGGCCTGGCATGCACCGACATGTAGGTGAGCACAAAGGCCCCGTGATAAACATGCGAGAGGAGGAAAAGTGCTTAAGGAGTGACCAACTTCAGTATAGGTTTTGATTCTGTCCTCTATGAAAGGGCATTGTTTTGTAACTAACATGATTCTGTATGATCAAATAAAACACAAAATCTCTAAAAGAGCTCGGGCTCTAGTGAGCCCGATTAGAATTAAAAGAATTCTGAAACAAAAGTACATAAGTACATATATAGTTCTAGCGCTTACATACTATAAATTTTCATCGAATTCTGTTTTTATCTGCATGCTACATAGAAGTGACAGATGTGCGGACCAAAATGGAGTCTTTGTTGCCTATGTAGAGACTTTTTTAATTTTTTTGTGTAGAATAAAATACAAGTTAATTTTAAGCAAAGTTCTATCGGTTCATAGAAATCATTTTGGTGTATCTATAAAAAATCTGTTTTTTTTGGGATTTTTGTATATCTATAGGCCAAAAAATCTAAATACGATTTTCAATTTTTTTTTATAGAAAACATCAAGGTCAATGGGGCTCAGGTTTCAAAACGCTGTATACACGCGCCTTGTACACTTGCCTATGCTTTGTGCTGCCTGTGGAGGCGTGGCGCAATCTAAGATTTGCTTTCTGCCAAACATAACCAATTTGTTTCCCTTGTTGGATCGGCTCCATGTAGTTTACTGGTTCCAGAAGTGGATATGATCGATGGGACGAGGCAACATGCTGACGTGTCATCCTCATGGCCCTGTGTACCTTTTCCTCAGCTCGAGCTTGGATCGTGGTGATGACCATGGGCGGAGCCAGGATGAGAATTAAGAGGGGGCAAGAATATGCTTATTGAAGAAAAAATATTTTTTAAATGGGGGTAAAGCTCTATTTAAGCTAGACTTTACAAAAAGATTATAAATTTAAGTGGGGGCAGCTGCCCCCCTTGCCAATAGGCTAGATCCGTCCATGGTGATGACTGAAGAGCGAATCACTGCACAGTTCGAGCATCATATACCTAAGTGCCAGAATTTTTCATCTTTGAAATCTTCTGGCCAAGTTCCTGACATAGAAGAAATTATCATGATTACTCCTATTATTTATGCAAGAACTTTGCACGTTGGACATAAGATCATTCACATCATTGCAAATATTTTTAGCAATTAGCGAAACGGAGTGGATTTTAAGTTTAAGATACTTATCAGGGTGGGAGTGATTACCGTCTTAGGGTCGCTTTGGCTATATAAGAATGATAAGGTTACTAATGATAAAAAAATCTCTTATGCAGGTAATCTACCGATGTACTATTTTGCTGCGTTTATGGTCGTCACTTCAGCATATGGTGGATCGATACCTCTTTACGAATGTGTACATAGTTGAACGATACGACGAAGAAGTTTATTACCCAACATGGGTGGCCGCATAACCGCGGGATAGCAGCTCCTCGTGACTAGTTTACCTTCGGTTGCTGTGGACGAATTATGTTGACTTTCTTTCATTGTTTATGTTTTACTTTGGACGGCTATGTGGATCTTAGTTATGCAAAGATTGGGTGTAAGGTTTAAAACTTTTTAAGTAATAAAGCGTCTGATATGGGGTGTCCCGATCTTCTCAGTAAACAACGGTGGTGATGATGATCACGGGGTGATGGCAGCGGAGAAACACGACGATGTAATGGAGGATAACTTGTATGACGCAACGAGATCTCTCGATTGGTCTCTGTCGCCAATGCAACAGCTCTCAACCCTGCAAGATATTCGCAACTCCACACACTTGCGCACGTAGCCGCCGACCACGAAGCCGTAAGTTGCAACCGTCGAATTCCCAATGGAACAGCAGATCACACAAGATTTTTCAGGATCTATACAATATCAAGCAATATGGCGTAGGGATTCAATAGTTTTGCTAGAGCAAACAACTAAGAACTAGGGTTTATCTTAAACGTGGTCTAAAGCAGCTAGGGGGCATCCTGGGCACTTATATAGGCGTCCGGGACGACTTCTGGTCGAAAAGATACAAGAATAACCGACCCAGAATAGATCTGGTCGAGACAGACTCGAACGGATCCGGTCTGGAATCCGATCAACCGGGCCAGGGACCGGGCCGGTCGGTCTGGCATCCGGTCAACCGGGCGGCAACCGGAAAGTTCGCAAAACTTCGTCCGGTTTGCGCCCGGTACGATGCATCCAGTTGGCGCCCGGTCAACCGAGCCAGGGATAGGGCTGGCCGGTCTGGAGGCCGGTCTAACCGGGTGCTGGACCGGCTTGGACGTCGACTTCTCCTTTCGCGCATGCCTCCCGCTCCTCCCTCGCGCGTCCATGAGATCATGTCCAGCTCCATGTCCAGCTTCACGTCCATCTTGACGTCCGTCTTCATGTCCAGCTGCTCCTCTACTCCTCGTGCGATGCTCGTCTCCTCTTGATACCTGATGATACATAAGTAATACTAGGACTTAGGCAGTATAAAGTTCTCATCAATCAAAGTACCATTTAGAAACAAGTTCACCTGTTGTTTAAGTAGCTTCGCACGAGCCCTTGTAATTGGTCCAATCCGAATGATTGGACTTGAGCTTCACAGCAGGTTCATCTTTATTTATCAATGACGGAGGTAGTGGTGTAGTAGGGATGTCCTCATCATCTCCCCCCTCTTCAAAAGGCGTCGACCTCGACGCTCCAAGGTCTTCTCCGTCATATGGTGTCAAATCAGCAACATTGAAAGAATTACTGACACCAAACTCATCAACTGGAAGATCTATCGAGTATGCATTATCATTGATCTTGGCAAGCACTTTGTAAGGACCAGCACCACGAGGCTTCAACTTAGACTTCCGCAGCTTCGGGAACCTATCCTTGCGAAAATGTACCCAGACCATATCACCATGCTTGAACAACATCTCTTTGCGCTTCTTATTCATTCTTGCAGCATTGCTCTTGCCTTTCTTCTCTATCAACTCTTTAGTCTTCACATGAATTTTTCGCATAAAATCTGCCCTCTTGGATGCCTTCATATTAACTCGCTCATGTATGGGCAAAGGCAATAAGTCAAGTGGAGTAATGGGTTTAAAACCATACACCACCTCAAAAGGACATAGCTCCGTGGTAGAATGTACCGCCCTGTTGTAAGCAAACTCTACATGCGGCAAACACTCTTCCCACTCCTTCAGGTTCTTCTTGATCATGGATCTCAACAGTTGTGACAAGGTTCGATTCACCACCTCAGTTTGACCATCAGTTTGGGGATGACAAGTAGTACTGAACAGTAGCTTTGTCCCTAGCTTTCCCCAAAGTGTCTTCCAGAAGTAGCTCATGAACTTCACATCACGATCAGAAACAATAGTCTTCGGGACTCCATGTAGTCGAACAATCTCCCTGAAAAACAGGTTAGCAATATGCGACGCATCGTCGCTTTTGTGGCAGGCAATAAAGTGTGACATTTTAGAAAATCTGCCCACTACCACAAATATAGAATCATGGCCTCTTTTAGTACGCGGCAAACCCAACACAAAATTCATACTAATATCTTCCCAAGGTGTAGTAGGTGCCGATAATGGAGTATACAAACCGTGAGGCTTCAGCTTGGACTTGGACTTGTTGCAAGTAATGCACCTCTTCACATACCTGTCCACATCCCGCCTCATCTTTGGCCAATAAAAATGATCAGCGAGCATGAGTAGCGTCTTCTCACGCCCAAAGTGACCCATCAAACCTCCAGCATGTGATTCCTACAATAAGAGCAAACGCACAGACTATTCTGGAACACATAGTTTGTTAGCTCGAAACAAGAACCCATCATGTATGTGATATTTTTCCCATGCTTTACCAAGAGCACATAAGCGATATGGTTCAGCAAAATCATGATCGGTAGCATACAAATCACATAGTACTTCTAATCCAGGAATTTTAACATCAAGTTGAGTTAATAGCATATTCTTCATAGATAGAGCATCAGCAACAATATTATATTTTCCCTTCTTATGCTTTATAATGTATGGAAAAGACTCAATGAACTCAACCCACTGAGCAAGACGCTTATGCAAAGTAGATTGTGAAGGATAACGTTGCATAGAAAACAAAAATTTTCCTACCGCGAACACGCAATCCAAGCCAAGATGCAATCTAGAAGACGGTAGCAACGAGGGGGTATCGAGTCTCACCCTTGAAGAGATTCCAAAGCCTACAAGATGAGGCTCTTGTTGCTGCGGTAGACGATCACTTGCCGCTTGCAAAAGCGCGTAGAAGATCTTGATCACGATCGGTTCCGGCGCCACGAACGGGCAGCACCTCCGTACTCGGTCACACGTTCGGTTGTTGATGAAGACGACGTCCACCTCCCCGTTCCAGCGGGCAGCGGAAGTAGTAGCTCCTCTTGAATCCGACAGCACGACGGCGTGGTGTCGGTGGCGGTGTAGAAGTCCGGCGGAGCTTCGCTAAGCTACGCGGGAAATATGAAGTGGAGGAGCAAAGCTAGGGTTTGGGAGGGGGTGGCCGGCCACTCAAGGGGGGCGGCCAAGCTATGGTCTTGGGGTGGCCGGCCCCCTCCCTTGGCCCCTCATTATATAGGTGGATCCCAAGTGTTGGTGTCCAAGTCTTCGAATAAGACCCGAAACCAAAACCTTCCATAGGAGGGGGCAAACCTAGCCCAACTAGGACTCCCACCCAAAGGTGGGATTCCCACCTCCCATGTGGGGGTGGCGGCCCCCTATGGTGGAGTCCACTTGGGACTCCACCCCCACTAGGGCTGGCCGGCCATGGAGGTGGAGTCCCTTGTGGACTCCACCTTCCTTGGTGGTTTCTTCCGGACTTTTCTAGAACCTTCTAGAACCTTCCATAGAACCTTCCGCGACATTTTATTTCACATAAAATGACATCCTATATATGAATCTTATTCTCCGGACCATTCCGGAACTCCTCGTGATGTCCGGGATCTCATCCGGGGCTCCGAACAAATATTCGAACTCCATTCCATAATTCAAGTGCTACCATTTCAACATCCAACTTTAAGTGTGTCACCCTACGGTTCGAGAACTATGCGGACATGGTTGAGTACTCACTCCGACCAATAACCAATAGCGGGATCTGGAGATCCATAATGGCTCCCACATATTCAACGATGACTTTAGTGATCGAATGAACCATACACATATATTACCAATTCCCTTTGTCTCGCGATATTTTACTTGTCCGAGGTTTGATCTTCGGTATCACTCTATACCTTGTTCAACCTCGTCTCCTGACAAGTACTCTTTACTCGTACCGTGGTATGTGGTCTCTTATGAACTCATTCATATGCTTGCAAGACATTAGACGACATTCCACCGAGAGGGCCCATAGTATATCTATCCGTCATCGGGATGGACAAATCCCACTGTTGATCCATATGCCTCAACTCATACTTTCCGGATACTTAATCCCACCTTTATAGCCACCCATTTACGCAGTGGTGTTTGGTGTAATCAAAGTACCTTTCCGGTATAAGTGATTTACATGATCTCATGGTCATAAGGACTAGGTAACTATGTATCGAAAGCTTATAGCAAATAACTTAATGACGAGATCTTATGCTACGCTTAATTGGGTGTGTCCATTACATCATTCATACAATGACATAACCTTGTTATTAATAACATCCAATGTTCATGATTATGAAACTAATCATCCATTAATCAACAAGCTAGTTAAGAGGCATACTAGGGACTTCTTTGTTTGTCTACATATCACACATGTACTAATGTTTCGGTTAATACAATTATAGCATGATATATAAACATTTATCATAAACATAAAGATATAAATAATAACCACTTTATTATTGCCTCTAGGGCATATCTCCTTCAGTCTCCCACTTGCACTAGAGTCAATAATCTAGTTTACATTTGTAAAGATATAACACCTTGGCCTTCTGGTGCTTTATCACGTATTGCTCACGGGAGAGGTTTTTAGTCATCGGATCTGACACGCTCAGAAACGTATGTATTTTGTAATTCATTTGCGTCTCAACGCATCACTCATTTCCAAATGAGTTGGCATTATATATGTTTGATCTTCTGGTGGAACCTTAATTCCATTGTCTGAAATATGTCACTTATATTGTCACACACAATATAGCTTCAAAGTTCGACTCGTCGGAACTACACCAAGTTCTCAAAGAACCTCTTGACTTAACATCCTTTGTCATTGTCAAAACAATGACATACTCTGCCTTCTTTTGTAGAATCCGTCACAATATTTAGAACTCTTCTAAATCTAGCATAGACAACTTCTAGCTCATTGTGCTACCTTTTAAACAACACTTTGTCTAATTTGAGATTATATTTTATATGTGACAAAACCAATATCGGTGTAACATCTTACAGCGATTTGTTTGTCATTTCTTCATATAAAAAAATATATATATATATCCTTAGTTCTTCTAAAGTACTCAAGGATATTCTTACTGTCGTCCAATGATCATCATATGAATCATTCTGGTATATGCTCATAACACTTTATAGCACATGATATCTGATTGTGTACATATTATTCGTGATCTATAATCACTCATGTGTTTTTACTCATTGAGTGTCAGATACACTCAAGTCTTGTTAAACCTTCACATGACAAGAACATTTTCTTAATATTTCTATATTGAACTTCTTCAATATCCATCATATGTACTTTGACTTAAACTTATTTATGTGTTTCAATCTATCTTCATAGATCTTGACACTAAATTTGTTTCAGTCCATATCCTTTCATTGAAGTTAATTCTCAATGAAACCTTTTTAATCAAGTATATAATTACATCATTTATAACCAACTATATGTCACCTACATAAAGTATTATAAATGTGTCTTAGCGCTCCCACTTAATTTCTTGCAAATGCAAGCCTCTTCATTGTTTCTGATGAAATCAAAAACTCTTTGACTATTTCATCTAGTGAAGATTCAAACTCCGCTATACTTACTTCATCAAATTGAAGTTTGTATACCTATCTAGTATTCCACGAATCAGCAAAACTCTTGGTTGTATCTTGTATACATACTTCTGTTAAGTAGTGTATTTTGCCATCCTACTAGCATATCTCATAAAAGAAATATGTAGTGATTACTAGAATAATCCACATAGACTATAAGCATTGCTACGGAAGATCTAATCTTATCGTATTCAACTCTTTGAATTTTGTCGTAAACAATTTTTCGATAAGTCAAGCTTTCTTCAAGGATATTTCATCCAAGTCTATCAATTTCATAGATCCATTTACTTTCATAAAGTATTCATCTATCTTGGATTTCATGGCGTATAGCCATTTTAACGGAGTCAGGGCCCATCATAACTTCTTTGTTTGTAGTTGGTTTATCATTGTTCAAAATCAATCCTTTGTTCACAAATCATTTATTTGATCACAAAGTAAACCATACCTACAAGGTTCAATATGTACTTCGATCTCCATGGCTAAAACACTTTGTAGTCATGGGAGCCATGATCGTCGTGGCCGCTTCCGAAACAAATTCCGATGCTGCGCTACTCTGATCATTATGCTCAGGTTCATAAACCTTATCAAATTATAATGTCCTCCCACTCAAATACTTCACTCGAAACAATTTCTCGGAAATAAGAAACATTGGCAAACACTTTTGTCTTTGTCTCGTGGGAAGAATTCCCAATTAAATCTCTGGGATAACCAACAAAGACATTCATCCGATTTTGGTTGACTATTAGGGTTTATACCCATGCCATAACTTGTATGGTGTTATTTCAACGGATCATGATGATGCTCTATTCAGTGTAAAAGCGGTAGTCACTAAAGCATAATCCACAAAAATATAATGGCATCAATATTTTATCTCATCATTGATCCAACAAAGTTTGGATATATCTCTTGGATACTTCATCATCACTATGATACTCCAATAAATGTGAGTTGTAGAACAATTTCATAACTCTCTTAGATGTTCGCTAAAACTCGTAATTCAAATATTTCCACCATGATCCAATCATAGATATTTGACTTTTCTATTACGATGATTTCCACTTCATGCTGAAATTTATTTGAATCCATTCAAATGTTTCAAACTTCTTCCTTATTGAATATATCCACATATATATACTCAATTCATTGTTAAAAGTTTTCATGAAGTAGAAGAATCTCCCGCACACAACTATGCCCAGTGAACCACATACATCATCATGTATTTTTCCACTAAGTTAGTTGTCCGTTCAACTTTTGGCCTATGAACGGTATTTTAATCATTCTCTTTAGAAAAGATTTGCAAGCGCCAAATGATTCAAAAATCAAATGACTCCAAAAATCCATTTGCATGGAGTTCCTTCATGCGATCCTTTCTAACATGACCTAAATTGCGGTTCCACAAATAAGTGGAATTCAAATCATTTGCCTTATGGCATTTTTAGCGTCAGTGTTATGTATGTATGTTTCACCATTAAGATTTATAATAACTTATCCATCGTACATGGAGTAATGTCATAATTTGAACAACTCATTGTTTTCATTTGACCAGAGCAAAATAACAATTATTAGGTTCTTTATTATAAATTCTAAGGGCTAGATAGAATGCCAACGACGAACATAATAACACTTTATTTTGTTCCAGACATGCATTCCTATCATATTCCTTGTCAGTCACTTAGGCCATTGTATTCTTGTATTGCGTTGTTTTGTATGACACTTCATACCAACCAATATGGTACTAATACCCAAGAATTTCATTGTGTGACTTAACTAGGAATACAACCATAACATGTATATCATTTATATACACCTGAGCTAGACTTTCTAGTCTTTTCTTTTGCCAAAATATCTTTTGCAGTTTCTCTTTTAGCTTTCCTCATTATTCAGAAAAACATTTCAACATCAATAACTTCTAGGTTTGTTGGTCAAATACCAATAACCTTGAGGTTCTTACTTTGAAGTTGATCATCATATGACAAGTGTTTCAGATTTCACTATTAGTAACTTTGTAATACGATGAACAATTTCACTCATAATTTTATCCATCAATTCATGATAACTTTCTGAGACCATGTCTGTACATGCTAGGCTCATAAAGTTTAAACCTTAGTATTCGCATATGCAAATCTGGCTTGCACCCGTTGGAAGCACACGTAGAATCTATAACACCCGATCATCACGTGATGCTTCGAAACGACGAGTCTTAGCAACGGTGCATACTAAGGACAATCACTTCATGGATATGCGAATATCGTTAGTGCCCCAATAGTTGGAGGATTGGGACGCCTTGCGTCTTCAACCTTCGTACATTCCCATAAAATTTATGAGTTTATGTAGTCTTACCAAATTTATATTCTATCATCTTGCAATAAGGTCTTAGATATCACATATATCTCGTACCTTGATTATTTCTGAAAACTAAATTTTCAGCTCCTTACTTTTCAAACAGATTTGAACTTCAAGTTTCACGGAGACAAGATAACTTTAGGTACTAATTGAAACCATAGCTCTTTGAATCAACAATGTGAGGTTTACTAAAAGTTTGCAATAGGACTTAATCAATTCTTGATTCTTTAACAATACGGTACCAATCCGTAAAGTTTCTTGTCAGATTTTAACAGTATTTCTATCTCAATTATAAGACTAGCGCATAGTAGTAAACGGATGCCAATACTACAAAATTAATTCAAAATACTACTCAGACTATGTTTATGATAATTAGTTCATGTTTTAATCTAATTACTAATGAACTCCCACTTAATACAACATCCCTCATAGTTGTTAAGTGGTACACGATCCACATCTACTACACCAAAACCGATCATCACGTGAGATGATGTAGCTTCAATGGTGAACATCAACATGTTGATCATATCATCCATATGACTCGTGTTCAACCTTTCGGTTTCCGTTGTCCCGAGGCCATGTCTGTACATGCTAGGCTCGTCAAGCAAACCCAAGTATTCCGCGCGTGCAACATGGCTTACACCCGTTGTATGTCGAGTTTATCACACCCGATCATCACGAGATGCTTCAAAACGTCGAACAATGCAACGGTGCATACGAGGGAAGAACACTTTATTATCTTGATATTAATGTGAGGGATCATCTTATAATGCTACCGTCGCGATCTAAGCAAAATAAGATGCATAAAAGGATTAACATCACATGCAGTTCATATGTGATATGATATGGCCCTTTTGTCTTTGCGCCTTTGATCTTCATCTCCAAAGCACGGATATGATCTCCATCATCTTCGGGCATGATCTCCATCATTGTCGGCGTAGCGTCAAGGTTCATGGCGCCGTCTTCATGGTTGTTCACCTCATGTAGCAACTATAACAACTACTTTGAAATACTACTCAACATGAAAATTAAAGACAACCATAAGGCTCCTGCCGGTTGCCACAATACAATAATGATCATCTCATACATATTCATCATCATATCATGGCCATATCACATCACCAAACCCTGCAAAAACAAGTTAGACGCCTCTAATTTGGTTTGCATATTTTACGTGGTTTAGGGTTTTCGAGAGAGATCTAATCAACCTACGAACATGAACCACAACGTTGATACTAATGTTTTCAATAGAAGAGTAAATTGAATCTTCACTATAGTAGGAGAGACAGACACCCGCAAAGCCTCTTATGCAATACAAGTTGCATGTCGAACGAGGAACAAGTCTCATGAACGCGGTCATGTAAAGTTAGTCCGAGCCGCTTCATCCCACTATGCCACAAAGATGCAAAGTACTCAAACTAAAGATAACAAGAGCATCAACGCCCACAAACCATTGTGTTCTACTCGTGCAACCATCTATGCATAGACACGGCTCTGATACCACTGAAGGATAACGTTGCATAGAAAACAAAAATTTTCCTACCGCGAACACGCAATCCAAGCCAAGATGCAATCTAGAAGACGGTAGCAACGAGGGGGTATCGAGTCTCACCCTTGAAGAGATTCCAAAGCCTACAAGATGAGGCTCTTGTTGCTGCGGTAGACGATCACTTGCCGCTTGCAAAAGCGCGTAGAAGATCTTGATCACGATCGGTTCCGGCGCCACGAACGGGCAGCACCTCCGTACTCGGTCACACGTTCGGTTGTTGATGAAGACGACGTCCACCTCCCGTTCCAGCGGGCAGCGGAAGTAGTAGCTCCTCTTGAATCCGACAGCACGACGGCGTGGTGTCGGTGGCGGTGTAGAAGTCCGGCGGAGCTTCGCTAAGCTACGCGGGAAATATGAAGTGGAGGAGCAAAGCTAGGGTTTGGGAGGGGGTGGCCGGCCACTCAAGGGGGGCGGCCAAGCTATGGTCTTGGGGTGGCCGGCCCCCTCCCTTGGCCCCTCATTATATAGGTGGATCCCAAGTGTTGGTGTCCAAGTCTTCGAATAAGACCCGAAACCAAAACCTTCCATAGGAGGGGGCAAACCTAGCCCAACTAGGACTCCCACCCAAAGGTGGGATTCCCACCTCCCATGTCCGGGGGTGGCCGGCCCCTATGGTGGAGTCCACTTGGGACTCCACCCCCACTAGGGCTGGCCGGCCATGGAGGTGGAGTCCCTTGTGGACTCCACCTTCCTTGGTGGTTTCTTCCGGACTTTTCTAGAACCTTCCATAGAACCTTCCGCGACATTTTATTTCACATAAAATGACATCCTATATATGAATCTTATTCTCCGGACCATTCCGGAACTCCTCGTGATGTCCGGGATCTCATCCGGGGCTCCGAACAAATATTCGAACTCCATTCCATAATTCAAGTGCTACCATTTCAACATCCAACTTTAAGTGTGTCACCCTACGGTTCGAGAACTATGCGGACATGGTTGAGTACTCACTCCGACCAATAACCAATAGCGGGATCTGGAGATCCATAATGGCTCCCACATATTCAACGATGACTTTAGTGATCGAATGAACCATACACATATATTACCAATTCCCTTTGTCTCGCGATATTTTACTTGTCCGAGGTTTGATCTTCGGTATCACTCTATACCTTGTTCAACCTCGTCTCCTGACAAGTACTCTTTACTCGTACCGTGGTATGTGGTCTCTTATGAACTCATTCATATGCTTGCAAGACATTAGACGACATTCCACCGAGAGGGCCCAGAGTATATCTATCCGTCATCGGGATGGACAAATCCCACTGTTGATCCATATGCCTCAACTCATACTTTCCGGATACTTAATCCCACCTTTATAGCCACCCATTTACGCAGTGGTGTTTGGTGTAATCAAAGTACCTTTCCGGTATAAGTGATTTACATGATCTCATGGTCATAAGGACTAGGTAACTATGTATCGAAAGCTTATAGCAAATAACTTAATGACGAGATCTTATGCTACGCTTAATTGGGTGTGTCCATTACATCATTCATACAATGACATAACCTTGTTATTAATAACATCCAATGTTCATGATTATGAAACTAATCATCCATTAATCAACAAGCTAGTTAAGAGGCATACTAGGGACTTCTTTGTTTGTCTACATATCACACATGTACTAATGTTTCGGTTAATACAATTATAGCATGATATATAAACATTTATCATAAACATAAAGATATAAATAATAACCACTTTATTATTGCCTCTAGGGCATATCTCCTTCTGTGCTTTCAGATATTTCAAAGCTTCATGATCAGAACGTATGATAAATTCTTTTGGCCACAAATAATGTTGCCAAACCTCAAGAACTCTAATTAAAGCATACAATTCTTTATCATAGATAGGATAGTTCAACTTAGCACCAGAAAGTTTCTCAGAAAAATATGCAATTGGGCGACCCTCTTGCATCAACACACCACCAATTCCAATATCACTAGCATCACATTCAATCTCAAATTGCTTATTGAAATCAGGATGTGGAGGCAACGGTGCAGAAGTTAACAATCGTTTCAGTTCATCAAAAGCATGATCTTGGGAAACGCCCCACTCAAATGCAACACCCTTTTTAGTCAATTCATTCAAAGGTGCAGCAATAATAGAAAAATTGGGCACAAAACGGCGATAAAACCCAGCTAGACCATGAAAACTTCTAACTTGACTCACATTCATGGGAGTAGGCCAATTTTGAATAGCTTCAATTTTAGACACATCTACTTCTACTCCATGCTTAGAGACAACATAACCCAGAAATATGATCTTATCTTTGCAAAATGTGCACTTCTCAAGATTACCATAGAGTTTACTATCACGCAACACTTGCAAAACATGTCGAATATGTATAATATGATCAGATTCATTGCGGCTGTAAATTAATATGTCATCAAAATACACAACCACAAACTTGCCAATAAAATCACACAAAACATGGTTCATCAGTCTCATGAAAGTACTAGGTGCATTAGTCAAACCAAAAGGCATTACTAACCACTCATATAAACCAAATTTTGTTTTAAAGGCGGTTTTCCACTCATCCCCTTCTTTCATCCTAATTTGATGATAACCACTACGCAAATCAATTTTAGTGAAAATAGCAGCACCACTCAATTCATCTAGCATATCCTCTAAACGGGGAATAGGGTGACGATATCGAATAGTGATATTGTTTATAGCTCTACAATCTACGCACATACGCCATGTACCATCTTTCTTAGGAACAAGAATAACAGGAACAACACAAGGACTAAGACTTATGCGGATATAACCTTTGTCGAGTAGCGCTTGTACTTGCTTCTGTATCTCCTTCGTCTTTTCGGGGTTCGTTCTATATGGTGCCCGATTGGGTAGCGAAGCTCCGGGAATCAAGTCGATTTGATGCTCAATATCTCGCAATAGTGGAAGTCCTGTGGGTACCTCATCCGGAAACACGTCGCCAAATTCCTGCAAAACATTAGAAACACCAAGAGGAAGAGGGGTCATGTCGTTAGAAACCAAAACCGTACCCCTGTACAAGAGCACAAGAGGCATGGCTGTAGGATCCTCACTAAATTCTCTCATGTCTTCTTTGGTGGCTAATGAGACTAAGGAATTCACTCTCTCACTTTTCGTTATATCACTCACAACATTACAATTCTCTCGCCTATCTAAAAAAGCATCCTCCAAGTTGACTTCAACTTTTTGACGAGATTCATTGACAATTTGCTGTGGTGTCATAGGCTGTAAATTAATTTTCTTGCCCTTGAACTTCAAGTGATATGTATTGGCACGGCCATTGTGTTGCACAAAACGGTCATAGAGCCAAGGCCGACCCAATAGCAGGTGACACACCGTCATAGGAACGACATCACAATCAATGCAATCCTTATACGGTCCAATAGCAAACTCAACACGTACCATGTGGTTTACCTTCATCTCACCATTGTCGCTCAACCACTGAATATAGTATGGATGCGGGTGCGGTAGATACTTCAACTTCAGCTTGGTACACAACTCCTTGCTTGCTAAATTGCGGCAACTCCCGCCATCAATAATGACCTTGCAAGCCTTGTCAGGACCAACTAAAGCCTTTTTTGAAATAAATTGCAGCGCTGAGTAGATGCACTAGGCAACACATTAAGAGCACGCTGCGACACAACAATGGTGCGAGCATCAGACGGATATGCATCTTCACCATCAGTGTCATAGTCATCATCTTCTGGAGCATTAGGATCAACATCATCTCCAGTCTCATATTCATTGTCCTCATTGATAATCATGACTTTGCGGTTAGGACAATCTCTCTTGAAGTGACCCTTGCCACCACATGTATGACAAGCCATATCACGGTTACGCGCAGTAGACACATTAGAGCCACTCGTACTTGCAGCAGATTCAGACTTCTTTGTGTTAGACACATTGGAGACCGGCTTACTAGGCGGAGTAGAGTAAGGTGCGGAGCGCGTCGAAGGCGCCGGCGCCGTAGATGGGGCCGCGCGGGGTGTGAAACGCCCAGCTCCTGTAGCTCGACCTTTGATCTTGGCTTCGTCAGCCAACTGTGATTCAGCTTCTCTTGCATGATTTAACAATTGATTCATATTGGTGTAGCTGTAGTGACGGACAATGCCTTTGATATCATACTTCAAACCGTTGAGGAAACGCTGCATTGTCATCTCGAGAGACTCACGGACACGGCCACGCTGCATAAGCATCTCCATCTCCATGTAGTATTCATCCACAGTCTTCACACCTTGTCTCAATAGAGTCAGCTTATCATATATATTCCGCAAGTAATTTGTAGGCACAAAGCGAGAAGTCATCGCCTCCTTCATGGCACGCCATGTGCGTATAGGTTGCTCACCATCCTCAGCTCGGTTACGAACAAAATCATCCCACCAACGCAAAGCATAGCCATCAAATTCGGAAGAAGCAAGCTTGATCTTCCAATCTTCAGTATAATGTGGATGTAAGCTCCACAACTTCTCAATCTTGAGCTCCCAAGTGAGGTATTCTTCAACATCAGCTCCTCCTTCAAACTTGGGTATCGAAAACTTGGGCTTACCCAAACCATCTTCCTCATCGTGTCCACGACCATTGCGGCCAAGTGGAGCCCAACCGCGAGGACGATTACCACGTGGCGCATCACGAGCATTGTGTGCGTCATCTTGAAGCTCAGGATCATCGTCATCTTCTTGTTGATGTTGCGCGGTCAAATTCTCAACAGCTAAACGCAAATCAGCAAGACTGCGTTGTACATCCGTCATTTGATCTTGCATTGTAGTGACGGTCACATGAGTAGCATCCAGCTTTTGGGAGATCTCTTCAACCTTCCCATTAAGCACATCATCCTGAGCGCGAAATTCACGTCGCATCTTATTACGAAGAGCCTCATACTCCCTCCATGTGATGATATCTGCAGCACTCTTATTTTCCTGGTTAACAAGTTTATGATCACTAGCAGACATCGTTAGTAGATTAGTGCACTAAATCAAAAATATATGGTGGTACTCTCACAACTCACTCAAAACTGATAAGAAAAGAAGATCTTACCATTCGAAAGTAAATTAGTGTTGCTTACCACTTGTAGAAACAACTAGTGCACGGATGTAGCGAAGCTAATATCAAGGGTATAAGAACAAATCACACGACAAAACAGAGTATATGTGGGGCTGTAGGTAGGCTACCTATTTGCACCAATAACAAGCTCTAGCGCTGACCGTAGACAACCAATGATACTCACACAAGACGATATAATGGGGCAATGCAACTATATGTAGGAAAGGTTGCAATGCACAAGAGAGACGCTAGCAAAACTCAACGAGACAGGCGCAAGATTGCTCAACTACAGGTGCGGTAAAGTAAACTTAGGCCTTCACTTGATTCAACTAGCACTTCACTTTTCTTTTTGGATTTTTCTTTTTGTATAACACACGCAGCTATGTAGCTCTTTTTGCTTCTTTTCAATTTTCTCTTTTTTTTGATTTTCTGACACAACTCCTTGATAACACGGCCAACGGAAAAATGCAAAGCACCGATAACCTAACGAGCAGCCTGTCGAGCGGTAAAACTAGTCTCTTCTGAGGAAGTTCCTAGTCACTTTATATCGAAAAGCTATGTCTATGGTTGGGAACAAGCACACTGTACGCTATGTGGACTCGGAGTAACAAAAACTGACACTAGACGACAAAGTAACACAAGATGATAGAGTAAACTCAAACCCTAAAAGACTAGATGGAAAGAAAAGATACACAAAAACAACTACGAAAAGCAACTAAAACTTGAAATTAGTGCAATCTAAGGCTATGGCAAACCCTAACCCTAACCCTAACTTTTTATGGCTTTTTCTGGATAGGAAAGCACTCACAACTCAACTATGGGGTGGATTGTGGATGGCTTACCGAGGAAAACTGGAAATCTGATACCAAGATGATATGGGGTGTCCCGATCTTCTCAGTAAGCAACGGTGGTGATGATGATCACGGGGTGATGGCAGCGGAGAAACACGACGATGTAGTGGATGATAACTTGTATGACGCAACGAGATCTCTCGATTGGTCCCTGTCGCCAATGCAGCAGCTCTCAACCCTGCAAGATATTCGCAACTCCACACACTTGCGCACGTAGCCGCCGACCACGAAGCGGTAAGTTGCAACCGTCTAATTCCCAATGGAACAACAGATCACACAAGACTTTTTCGAAATCTACACAATATCAAGCAATATGGTGTAGGGATTCAATAGTTTTGCTAGAGCAAACAACTAAGAACTAGGATTTATCTTAAACGTGGTCTAAAGAAGCTAGGGGGCGTCCTGGGCACTTATATAGGCGTCCGGGACGACTTCTGGTCGAAAAGATACAAGAATAACCGACCCAGAATAGATCTGGTCGAGACAGACTCGAACGGATCCGGTCTGGAATCCAGTCAACCGGGCCAGGGACCGGGCCGGCCGGTCTGGCATCCGGTCAACCGGGCGGCAACCGGAAAGTTCGCAAAACTTCGTCCGGTTTGCGCCCGGTACGATGCATCCGGTTGGCGCCCGGTCAACCGGGCCAGGGACCGGGCTGGCCAGTCTGGAGGCCGGTCTAACCGGGTGCTGGACCGGCCTGGACGTCGACTTCTCCTTTCGCGCATGCCTCCCGTTCCTCCCTCGCGCGTCCATGAGATATCTTCATGTCCAGCTCCATGTCCAGCTTCACGTCCATCTTGACGTCCGTCTTCATGTCCAGCTGCTCCTCTACTCCTCGTGCGATGCTCGTCTCCTCTTGATACCTGATGATACATAAGTAATAGGACTTAGGCAGTATAAAGTTCTCATCAATCAAAGTACCGTTTAGAAACAAGTTCACCTGTTGTTTAAGTAGCTTCGCACGAGCCCTTGTAATTGGTCCAATCCGAACTTCATTGGACTTGAGCTTCACAGCAGGTTCATCTTCATTTATCAATGACAGAGGTAGTGGTGTAGTAGGGATGTCCTCATCAGCGTCCTTTATCGAAAAATTTGTGGGCCGAGACGAAGAGCAAAAACTTTGGCAGTAATTTTTGCACCGAGGTGGATCAAACTAATTTGCCGAGAATCGAAAATGTGCACTGCCCCATCCTTCTCTGGCAATAGAACAATGATGCTGAGTTGAGCCAATCAAGATTGGGAATTTGGAGAGACCAGTGAATCCATCCGGGTTGGCCGCCTTATTCATGAACTTTCATATGAATAACAAAATATGGGGGGCTCTCATTTCTCTCGCCCTCTTCACACACCAGACTTCAATAGTTGAGAGTCATCTCCAACGCCGTGGGCCAAAACTAGGCCTTCCCTGGCCGCTACCAGGAGATGGCTGAGGCGAGGTACCGTTTTTAGTGGTGTGTATACTAGGGTTGAGTTTGGTTCCATTTGTGCCTTTGTGTCGTCGGGCGTCATGCTAGGAAGCCTTTTGCAAGACCTCACAAGCTATCTCTGGTGTTGGTTGGTGGTGATACTACTGGATGTGGGGCTCCATAGGATGGAGCCGGGTGGCGGCACTGTCGTTCTTCCCCTCCCAATAAGAGTGTGCTCACCTCTTGATCTGGTGATGGGAGGCTACACAGGTTAGGTTGTCTTGCTGCTCTTTCTCCCTTCGCTAGTTGTCGAGGTGACGAAAAAGGAAGACGATGAAGTGGTTCTCTACTTCAAGATGTGTGATGAGGCTGTTGTTGCTTTTCCCATGAATTCTCTAGTTGGGAACTTGCGTCGGCGAGGTCTGGCTTGCATGTGATTCCTCTAGCCGAAAGGCAAACCTCCTCAGCTAATTTGGTTGGTTGTGCTTCCTCCTCGCCTCATGCCGATGTGGAGGATCTTCGGCTTTGACATGAGGCTGTCTAGAGTCGACCTTCCAAGTGGTTCGTCCCCGGTTGGATCGACTTTGCTCTCGCTGTTGAGCTCATGCTCGAGCTGCGGTGGAGAAGAGTAAAAGGGACCCGATCGTACTTTCATAATTCTACACATGGTCCTCGCTATAAAATATAAAGCCATGGTTGTAATTTACTTTCTTTTCTAGGCTTAATTGTAATTTGTATGACCACAGCTTCTAAGTCCTTCCATGACCGCCCCTGTTAAAAGAAAAGAGTAACAAAAGATGCTGCCCGCTTTATTAATCCCTTTTAGCAAAACAAACCTTAGGTCTAGCAATCTAGTCTAGTTCATGAAAAGAACAAGCGTAGCCGGTTCTTTAAAATGTTTGGTATCTTCAACTTTCGGCTGACCGCAATAGTCTAATAAACCTACACTGAATTTGTGAAGTGTTGAAGTCAAGATGGTTCTCGAATCTGAACGAGCTTATCTAAAATCCATTACGCTCCAAACCTGACACAAGCATTAGCCTAAGAAGCCAAACTGTACGCATCGTATTTGGTATGCTCTTAGCGTCACAACATTATAAATCAGCGAGCACGCCATTAGTTGATACGAAAATACAATAGTACCATGAAATATATTACTCCGATTAGGAAAGGTTCATATTATTGAAAATGTTGCTTTCTCACTTGCTTTCCGCAAATTATAACCGATTTCTTTCCCCTCTTGGATCAGCACAACTTAATTCACTGGTTCGAGAGCAAGAAAGTGGATATGATCGAGAGCAAGATGTGGCAACAGAAAATGAGACGCTGACGTGCCTTCAGGATGGACCAGTAACCTTTTCATACCCTGAGCTTGGATCATGGTGGGGTGGTGACATATGACAATTCACTCCACCGCCCAGACTCCACCAAGCATCATCACGGCATCTCTAGCGGCGCAACGCAAATGGATGCTGAGCTACCGTTTTCATCCGCCGTGACCGGAATGCGTCTGAGTCCTGCTCCAGCGCGACGACGCAAAGTGATCGGGCCATCCGCGGAGACGCAAACCTGGCCCAAATATGCGCCAGGTTTGCGTCTCCGTGGACGCTCGGCGGTCGCGCGGAGCGTCCTCCATTTATTACCCGGTCCCGCATGTCAGGGACAGCGAAATCGACCGCTTCGATTTGCTTATTTTTCCCCTTCTTTGATGCTCTAGTGCATCGCCACCACCCCAACCCCACCCGCCGCCGTCCGGCCGCAGCGCCGCAGTAGTCGCCGTCGGCTCCGTTCTTGCCGCGCGGGAGAGCAGGAGCGTACTCGGGCTTGGCTCCGCCACGTACCTGCCGGCTGTTTTCGGGCGCAACGCTCCCGGTTGCGCCGCCCTTCCGTGCCGCCCACGACCTGTTCGGTTAATTGCGCCGGTAGATTTCTTACTCGTGTTTTCGGCGCTATTGTGCGCGACCATTGATCCTCCGTTTGTACCCACGCAGATGGACATGTGGCATATGTTGGACAAGTTCCGCGCGGAGATCGTCGACTCCTCTTCCAACGAGGAGTCCGATCAGTCGAAGCAGACATTGGCAACTACTGCGGCCTCCATGATCCACGAGTTCACCTCTAACCTGGGGCCGCAGCACCGGGGCTCTGTGAAGGGGCGCTCCAAAAACCTGTCGCGCAACAGAGTGGAAGGGCAGGCCCGCCTCCACAAGGACTACTTCCACCTCACCAATCCGATCTTCCCGGAAAAACTGTTTCGGCGCCGATACATGATGTCAAGGGACCTGTTCTTGGTCATTCTACGGGGCGTCAGAAATTACGACCCCTACTTTCAATGCAGGCGCGATGCAACAGGTGCGTTAGGCTTCACCTCCTACCAAAAATGCTCCACGGCTATTCGCATGCTCTCATATGGAATGGTTGCGGATATATATTCGATGAGTATCTTCGAATGGGTGAGAGCACATGTCTTGAGGCCATGTATAGGTTTTGCCGAGCCATGATTGCCGTGTTCGGAGAGTATTACTGTAGGGAGCCGACTGTTGAGGATACAAGGCGGCTCCTGTGTATCAACGAGTCTAGAGGCTTCCCAGGAATGATTGGCGGCTCCTGTCTATCAACTGTCCATTTGGATGGCAGGGTGCGTATAGCGGGCATGAGGAGGGACGGACTGTCATTCTTGAAGCTGTCATATCTCAAGATTTATGGATTTGGCATTCATTCTTTGGCATGGCCGATTCCAACAATGACATCAATGTGTTGCACCGATCACCGGTTTTCAACCGGCTCATGCAAGGCAAAGCTCCCCGGGTGAGCTATGAGATCAATGGAAATGCATATGACAAGCCATATTATCTTGCTGATGGCATCTACCCTGACTGGGCCACATTGGTGAAGACTGTCCGTAATCCAAACTCTGAGAAGACGAGGAGGTTTGCCAAGATGCAAGAGGCTTGCAGGAAAGATGTGGAGCGCGGATTTGGTGTGCTCCAAGCTCGGTGGGCAATTGTTCGTCACCCGACAAGAACATGGTCGCTGAAGACCATGCATGAGGTGATGACATGCTGCGTGATCATGCACAACATGATCGTTGAGAACGAACGTCCTGATGGCCGCAATGAGAACCACTGGGAATTCCAAGGTCAGATGGTTACGCCACTTCCTGGAGCTTCTTCTTTGCAGGACTATCTACATAAGATTGTAGAAGTCACTGACGAGAACGTCTCCAAACAGCTGCAAACGGATCTGATTGAGCATCAGTGGATATTGGCTGGCCATGAAGATCATGCCTAGAGAAATACTATCTTATTTTCATGTCGACTTTTAAAAATTTAAAAGTAAGACTTTGTTGATTTCCTTATTTTATTGTTTGGAAACTTCGTAAATTGATGGAAACGCGGAAATACGTCGACCCGCTGGAGCCACCCCTAAATGCAAACAGACGCGCGGACAAAAATGGTCTGTCAAGCATCCGCCGCGCGACGCAAACGAATATTTTGGAATCCGAAATGCCTCGCGCCGCCCGCTGGAGATGCCCTCAATCTATTCCATCTGGTTGCATGCACGAGGACAGAACAGACTCCTGTACATATGCTGCTGGCGTATATGGATACATGCATGCAGCCAAGCAGCAGACCAGTGTCAGGTTATCCGATCAGATGAGAGTTTCAGAGCGACCAAAAATCCCTACTATGTGAACTCCTATTTTTCTTTCATTCCCATTCTTTACATTCAGACAGACAGTCAACGGTCAACACCCGTGCCAAACACATCTGATTCCGGTTTGTGCCAATGGTGCGCAACGGCTTATCAGTCGGTGACAAGAATATATTTTGTTCTTCAGCTTTTCGGCTGACCACATTTTGTTTTGCCCCAACTTTATCCACTTTTAGACAAGCAATAGAGCCAACATGATTCATGTTTAAATAAATTAATTATTTTAGCGGAAACAAAACCCTAAAGTTGAAATGATTCTTGAATTTGGGTGCCAACCTGAAATCCTTGCGGTACCCAGCAAACATCGAGATGATCGATCTGCATTTCACACCGATCATTCATACGTGGAGTCCTTTCACCGTCAGAGCATTTAAGGCCACAGAAAAGAAAAAAAAACAGCGATAGGAGAGAAAAGGTGCAGATTTGGCTGTCTGATTCATTCATACTGGTTGTGTTTTGTTGAGTTTGGGGATGAGGTTGCACTGAGCAAGCCTCTATTTTGAATATGTCCAAACCAGATTTTTAGCCCCACCAATCAAACAATTTAAACTATCTCTCTACGCTGACCTTACAACGACCAAGAAGACATATTTTTTGGTCACCGTAGATGTGTCATAAACTCACCAAAATAATCGTGATTACACAATTAACGTATTATCGATCCTAAGCACATGATTTCCGACAAAACCTAGGAACAATCGTGCACAAGTGCATGCAACATTATCAGCTTAGCCCAGCACATCACATGCATCTATTAGTCAAAGGTAAGCATGCAGCTTATAATACACCTGCAAAGAGAGTACTAGCTACTATCTCCGTTTCAAGGAATAAGGCATCCTTGTTTTACGTGTTTTTGTGATTAAAAATTACTTCAAATAGAAAAATATTGTTTATATGATATTAAAAAGTTCTTTTCAATACGAATCCAACGATACTAATTACATATAATATAATCAAGATTTTGTTGCTCAATTTTTATGGTTAAAGTTCGTCTTGAAATACGTGCCTTATTCCTTGAAACATAGGTAGTACTAGCTAGGCTGCTTTGCTATTGCATGATTTCACTTAGAGATCCATCGTATCGTTCTGCTTTGCAAAAGAAATACTAGAAACACATGCCAGTATGCCACCACTTCAATATATGATTGAAATTTATATTTCATGAAAGCACATTGTTTTGCAACTTATATGCAAAAGCTTCTAAAGATCTCAGGCAATACTCCCTTTGATACTAATAAATACTTGTCATGGATTTAGTTAAAATGTATGGTAACATATATCAAGATTTGTTTTTTTTCGAGTGATATATCATGATTTGTTGAACCTACCACAAATATTAGGGCTAGAGGGAGTATCATATTATAGTACGTAAAGAGGGGTTTTTTTTAACAAATTTCTATAGGTTCATATAAATCATATTTGTGTATCCGTAATAGTAAGTGTCGTGGCCTTATTTCAAATTTGAAACTTTTAAAACTTGTCAATACCATTTTCGATTTTTTGGAGAACACAAAGTCCACTTCAGCTCAGGTTGCAAGAGGATGATTATCTTGTGCAGGCGAGGCGCAATCTAGAACAACATGTGTTTACTATTTTTTTGTGAAACACAATACAATCAAGGACGCTCACACATACGCACATACACGAGAACATATCTAGTGATACCACATCTTATTTGATACCATGATACCACTCTTTAAAATTTAAATTTTAAATGTCAAAAAAATTAAAACCAAAATTTTAGTTGTTCACAAGATGCGTCTCCACGTGCCCCTGTAACTTTCATAACCAAATTCAAAATACCCTAAGAGAAAAAAAAAGAGAGAAATCAAGCATGAATAGTGTCACATAAAGACAATTACACAAAATGCCACTATTTATATAGCATTTGTCTTTTTTATTTCTCTCGGTGTATTTTAAATTTGGTTGTGAAAAACCTAGAGAATGTAAACACACATCTTGTCAACCTATAAATTTGTTTCTAAATTTTTTGACACTTAGAATTCAAATTTTGTGAAGTGGTATCATGGTATCATGTAAGGGATTGTATCACTAGATATTTTTCCGCACATACACTCACCCCTATGAACGCACTCACGCACATTCTACCTCTATGAGCACCTTCGAGAGACTGCGTCCAAGAAACTGATTCGACGGGGTTCTCACTGAAGAAAATTCCGCCTTTATAAGACAACAAAGTGTTAAATCTGAGATTTGAACTCTGGTGGACTTGGGGTGCCAGTGCTATCCTAACCATCCAACCACACATTGGTTCTCATATTATATTCAAAAATGTTGCCTTTTCACTTGCTTTCTTAACTGATGGGTTTCCCCTGCCGGATTAGCTAGCGAAAATAAAGTCACTTTTCGAGTTCCTCTTTCCTCACCGGTCCCTTTCGGAATTTCCGAACCCAATAATATAATATTTTTTAAAAAAATTAAAAAACGTGTAATATTTGTGAAAAAATGCCACTTAATGTACTATTTCCAGAAGTGGATATGATCGATAGGCAGTGGCAAGAGAATATGAGATGCTGACGTGCCATCCTCATGGCCCAATGTACCTTTTCTCACCTCGAGCTTGGATCATGGTGATGACTGAAGAATCACTCCACAGCTCAAGCATGATCTATCTACTGGCTGCATGCCCGACGACAGAACTCAGAAGAGTCTTGTACATACAGTGCTGGCGTGGCACTCGAACCACATGCCGACATGCGCCCTGGCATGCACCGACATGTAGGTGAGCAGAAAGGCCCCGTGATAAACATGCGTGCAGCCAAGGAGCAGGCATGCACCCACTATATGTCAGGTTATCCGATCAGAATGAGAGATTGACACGGTGAGTCAATGGTCAACCATGAGAGTATATGATGTCCTTCAACCATGGGCTGACCACATTTGTTTTCTTCAACTTTATCCCAGGAGAGACAACACGAATCAAGTTTAAATAATTTATTTTAGTTGGATAGAAAACAATAAGTCGAACTGATTCTCCATCGTTTACTAAATGCTGCCGATTTTTTCTCTGGTACCAGTACAGTACGAAGCAGCATATGTATCTGAAAAAAAATATGCGAGGGAGAAAAATATGTGATCCTTCATACATGGGGGTGCTTTCTCCATCAGTGCTTTTAGTTTTTTGAAAAAAAACAAGGCAATATCTTTCTACTTTATTGATTAAGCAAGATATTTAGGTTACAAGCCAGGCCAAGCGGTCACAAACGGCAACATAAATACAGGGTCTATTTATCGCGGCAAGATCGATCTCAAATATTTCTCACCCACAATATATCCCAAAGGCTATCATACCGCGCGAAGAGCTTTTAGTTGATTGCCCTTGTCATGCAGGCCAAAGGGGAAAAAATGTGACAGGAGAAAAAGTTCAAATTTGGCTGCTTGATGTGGCATTCATATGCGACAAGTTAATGGCCAAAAAATAATGCTGGATCATGTCGCGAAAGAATATGATTTGGCAGTATATGTCGTAGCCAGGTTCTTCAGATCGACAAAAAAAAAACCCGACGCAAATCAATCACAAAATTAAACTATATACAATTTCTGTACATAATGACCCTCCAACGACCAAGAAACAAACAAATATGTTCTACTGATATTTTAATTGCATCAGGCTCACCAAATATAATTTTGATTACGAAATCAACATATTATTCTAAGCATGCACATGCATTCGAACAAAACCAGGAACATCGTGGAGGATCGATGCAACAACATTCCAGCACAGCGCAAACATCCATCCGTTAGGAAAAGGGTAAGCATGTTCCAAGCAGGTGGCTTTCAGTTGGGCACTTATAAATGGATCTGCAAAGGAGTCTGCTTTGGCTGTGCATAATTGTACGTGGAGTGGAGATCCATAATATCACACCATCCTGCTAGTGCTTTGGGAAAAAGCAGCACCACGAGGCACCACTTTGATCATACAAAAATGTCAACCAACAACCATGGAGCCAGATGGAACAGATGGTGCTTATTATACAAGTATTTTACAATAATATATAGGAAGCTGGAAGAAAGGAGTGGGCATCGGGGATATGCAAAGTTATGCCACGCTCGAAACAAATGGATGTTGCTAGCTATGTTCTGAATTCTTTAACTTTTGATTGTTACATCATCAATTTAATAAAAACACCATGAAATAGATCGGTGGCTGATAATATCACTTAAAATTGTGGTCTTCCCACTTGCTTTCTGCTGTTAGACTTAATATGTATCGTACATGTACATAAACTCAATTCGGCTTCCGGGTGCGTATGATCCCTCTACCATAAAAACATATTTGCAAGTGTTAAAAAATTTTGACAAAAAATTGTACATCTCCATAATATATGTGTATTCGTCAAGTTTCACGAAAAAAATGATATCTTTTGTAGTCTAAGCGAAAAAGAGAAAATTTATCTTGTGACAAGTCTTTGTTTCAGCACCGAATTTTGTCTTTTTTACACACGTCACATGACATGTCGATTTTTCATGAAACGACTTTGTGAGCGCGTAGCACATGAAGATGTACGTGCGAAATTTTTGTTTCATTTTTTTTGACATTTTAAAATGTGTCTAACATGTATTTTAAAATAAAGGGAGCATACGCTCCCATGTGCCAAAACATCACTCCCGTACATGTATTGGTATGAAGTGCTACTCCACCCAATATGGTACCTCCATGTACATTCCTATGAGGGGCTTTTCTCACCTCTCTAACATGCAACACGAACCTAGGACAGGGTTATCAGTTTCCCTTTCTCCCACACCCCTCTCTCCCGCACCCCCTCTCTCCCGCACCCCCCAGAAACCCTACCCGCCTCCCGCCGCCGCCGCCGGCGGCGCCGCCGGGCAAAGGCCGCGGGGCGTGGCGGCGGTGGCGGGCTTCCCTCTTGACGTGGCGAGGACGACGGCTGGGGGATCCCCTCGACGCTGCGGCGGTAGACCCCCTGCCCATGTGTGATGGCTGGGCGGCGGCGGCCGAAGGAAGGGGGCGACGGCGCCTGCTGCGGCCTCCCCCGCCTCCCGTCGGTGAACACCGGTGGTGGATGGTGGGGAGACGGGCTGTGCCATCCCCTCCCTTTCTCGCCGGTGCGGGGTGGTGACCTCGGGATCTTCCCGCGGCACGAGGACGCCCGGGGCAGCAGCCTCGGGTTCGACGGAGGAGGCGGCCTTCTTCTTCGTCGGAGGTGGTCGACCAGGCTGGTTGTCTTGTGTGGGGGATCATGGGATCTCACACAGGATTCCGGCAATGGTGATCTATTCCGGGGTGTCATGGCGGCCGATGAAAACTAAGCCTCGACCTCGGTCTTGGCGGATGATGGCGGCGTCGGTCGATGTCGTTACCTTGTCGAAGGCGTCATCTTTGTCCGTCTTGTCACTTGATGTCTACGCCCCCTCCTTTTCCTGTAGACAGTGTTGGGCCTCCAAGAGCAGAGGTTTGTAGAACAGCAGCAAGTTTTCCCTTAAGTGGATCACCCAAGGTTAATCGAACTCAGAGAGGAAGAGGTCAAAGATATCCCTCTCATGCAACCCTGCAACCACAAAGCAAGAAGTCTCTTGTGTCCCCAACACACCTAATAGGTGCACTAGTTCGGCGAAGAGATAGTGAAATACAGGTGGTATGAATATATATGAGCAGTAGCAACAAAGAAAAAGTGCTTTGCCTGTGACAGTAACAAGCGTAGTAACGCAGCGGTAGTAACGCAAAGAAACAAGAAACAAGCAGCGATAGCAGTATTTAGGAACAAGGCCTAGGGATTACACTTTCACTAGTGGACACTCTCAACATTGATCGCATAATAAATAACTCTTTCTCATATGTGCTACATACACTCTTTTGTTGGATGATGAACACATTGCGTAGGATTACACGAACCCTCAATGCCGGAGTTAACAAGCTCCACAATTCAATGTTCATATTTAAATAACCTTAGAGCATAATAGATCATTGCAAAATAAACCAAGAACTAACATAGTGCACACACTGTCCACATTACACTATGAAGGAGTTAGATCACATCAATACTATCATAATGATAATTAACTCCACAATCTACAAGAGATCATGATCATAGCCTACGACAAGAACCACATGGTGCACACACTAGTCACCTTTACACCATCCAGGAGGAATAGACTACTTTAATAACATCACATGAGTAGCACACAACTAGTAGCGATACAAAGCTCATCATATGGATCTCAATCATGTAAAGCAGCTCATGAGATCATTGTATTGAAGTACATAGGAGAGAGATTAACCACATAGCTACCGGTACAGCCCCGAGCCTCGATGGAGAACTACTCCCTCCTCATGGGAGCAGCAGCGGTGATGAAGATGGCGGTGGAGATGGCAGCGGTGTCGATGGAGAAGCCTTCCGGGGGCACTTCCCCGTTCCGGCGGCGTGCCGGAACAGAGAATCCTGTCCCCCAGATCTTGGCGTCGCGATGGCGGCGGCTCTGGAAGGTTTCTGTGGGTTTCGTCGAACGTCCTAGGGTTTTCGCGACGGAGGCTTTAAATAGGCGGAAGGGCAGCCTCGGAGGGGGCCTGGGGCCACCACACCATAGGGCGGCGCGGCCCCCCCTCTGGCCGCGCCAGGGTGTAGTGTGGGGCCCCCAGGGCTTCCCTCTGGCGGCTCTCGGGTGTTCTGGATGCTTCCGGGCAAAATAGGAACCTGGGCGTTGATTTCGTCCAATTCCGAGAATATTTCGTTACTAGGATTTCTGAAACCAAAAACAGCAGAAAACAGGAACTGGCACTTCGGCATCTTGTTAATAGGTTAGTTCCAGAAAATGCACGAATATGACATAAAGTGTGCATAAAACATGTAGATAACATCAATAATGTGGCATGGAACATAAGAAATTATCGATACGTCGGAGACGTGTCAGCATCCCCAAGCTTAGTTCTGCTCGTCCCGAGCAGGTAAAACGATAAACAAAGATAATTTCTGGAGTGACATGCCATCATAACCTTGATCATACTATTTGTAAAGCATATGTAGTGAATGCAGCGATCAAAACAATGTATATGACATGGGTAAACAAGTGAATCATATAGCAAAGACTTTTCATGAATGGTACTTCAAGACAAGCATCAATAAGTCTTGCATAAGAGTTAACTCATAAAGCAATAATTCAAAGTAAAGGCATTGAAGCAACACAAAGGAAGATGAAGTTTCAGCGGTTGCTTTCAACTTGTAACATGTATATCTCATGGATATTGTCAACATAGAGTAATATAATAAGTGCAATATGCAAGTATGTAGGAATCAATGCACAGTTCACACAAGTGTTTGCTTCTTGAGGTGGAGAGAAATAGGTGAACTGACTCAACAATGAAAGTGAAAGAATGGTCCTCCATAGAGGAAAAGCATCGATTGCTATATTTGTGCTAGAGCTTTGATTTTGAAAACATGAAACAATTTTGTCAACGGTAGTAATAAAGCATATGTATCATGTAAATTATATCTTACAAGTTGCAAGCCTCATGCATAGTATACTAATAGTGCCCGCACCTTGTCCTAATTAGTTTGGACTACCGGATCATCGCAATGCACATGTTTTAACCAAGTGTCACAAAGGGGTACCTCTATGCCGCCTGTACAAAGGTCTAAGGAGAAAGCTCGCATTGGATTTCTCGCTATTGATTATTCTCAACTTAGACATCCATACCGGGACAACATAGACAACAGATAATGGACTCCTCTTTTATGCATAAGCATGTAACAACAATTAATAATTTTCTCATATGAGATTGAGGATATATGTCCAAAACTGAAACTTCCACCATGGATCATGGCTTTAGTTAGCGGCCCAATGTTCTTCTCTAACAATATGCATGCTTAACCATAAGGTGGTAGATCTCTCTTACTTCAGACAAGACGAACATGCATAGCAACTCACATGAAATTCAACAAAGAATAGTTGATGGCGTCCCCAGTGAACATGGTTATCGCACAACAAGCAACTTAATAAGAGATAAAATGCATAAGTACATATTCAATACCACAATAGTTTTTAAGCTATTTGTCCCATGAGCTATATATTGTAAAGGTGAATGATGGAATTTTAAAGGTAGCACTCAAGCAATTTACTTTGGAATGGCGGAGAAATACCATGTAGTAGGTAGGTATGGTGGACACAAATGGCATAGTGGTTGGCTCAAGGATTTTGGATGCATGAGAAGTATTCCCTCTCGATACAAGGTTTAGGCTAGCAAGGTTATTTGAAACAAACACAAGGATGAACCGGTGCAGCAAAACTCACATACAAGACATATTGTAAACATTATAAGACTCTACACCGTCTTCCTTGTTGTTCAAACTCAATACTAGAAATTATCTAGACCTTAGAGAGACCAAATATGCAAACCAAATTTTAACATGCTCTATGTATTTCTTCATTAATAGGTGCAAAGTATATGATGCAAGAGCTTAAACATGAGCACAACAATTGCCAAGTATCACATTACCCAAGACATTATAGCAATTACTACATGTATCATTTTCCAATTCCAACCATATAACAATTAACGAAGCAGAAACTTCGCCATGAATACTAAAAGCTAAGAACACATGTGTTCATATGAACCAGCGGAGCGTGTCTCTCTCCCACACAAGCATTTATTCAAACAAAAACAAAAAACAAAAACAAACCGACGCTCCAAGTAAAGTACATAAGATGTGATGGAATACAAATATAGTTTCAAGAGAAGGAACCTGATAATTTGTCGATGAAGAAGGGGATGCCTTGGGCATCCCCAAGCTTAGACGCTTGAGTCTTCTTGATATATGCAGGGGTGAACCACCGGGGCATCCCCAAGCTTAGAGCTTTCACTCTTCTTGATCATAGTATATCATCCTCCTCTCTTGACCCTTGAAAACTTCCTTCACACCAAACTTCTCATAAACTTCATTAGAGGGGTTAGTACATAATCAAAAACTCACATGTTCAGAGGTGACACAATCATTCTTAACACTTCTGGACATTGCTCAAAGCTACTGGAAGGTAATGGAACAAAGAAATCCACCCAACACAGCAAAAGAAGCAATGCGAAATAAAAGGCAGAATCTGTCAAAACAGAACAGTCCGTAAAGACGAATTTTTAATAAATACTTCCGTTGCTCAGATCAGAAAACTCAAAACTAATGAAAGTTGCGTACATATCTGAGGAACACGCACGTAAATTGGCATATTTTTCTGATTTTTCTACAGAGAAAACAGCCCAGATTCGTGACAGATAGAAATCTGTTTCTGCGAAGAAATCCAAATCTAGTATCAACCTTCGATTAGAGGCTTCACTTGGCACAACAAAACACAAAACTAAGATAAGGAGAGGTTGCTACAGTAGTAAACAACTTCCAAGACACAAATATAAAACAAAGTACTATAGTAAAATAACACATGGGTTATCTCCCAAGAAGTTCTTTCTTTATAGCCATTAAGATGGGCTCAGCAGTTTTAATGATGCACTCGCAAGAAATTGTATTTGAAGCAAAAGAGAGCATCAAGAAGCAAATTCAAAACACATTTAAGTCTAACATGCTTCCTACGCATAGGAATCTTGTAAATAAACAAGTTCATGAAGAGCAAAGTAACAAGCATAGGAAGATAAAACAAGTATAGCTTCAAAAATTTCAGCACATAGAGAGGTGTTTTAGTAACATGAAAATTTCTACAACCATATTTTCCTCTCTCATAATAACTTTCAGTAGCAACATGAGCAAACTCAACAATATAAATATCACATAAAGCATTCTTATCATGAGTCTCATGCATAAAATCATTACTCTCCACATAAGCATAATCAATTTTATTAGTAGTTGTAGTGGGAGCAAATTCAACAAAGTAGCTATCATTATTATTCTCATCAAGTGTTGGAGGCATAGTATAATCACAACAAAATTTACTCTCCATAGTAGGTGGCACCAAAAGACCACTATCATTATAATCATCATATATGGGAGGCAAAGTATCATCAAAGAAAATTTTCTCCTCAATGCTTGGGGGACTAAAAAGATCATGAAAACCAGCTTCCCCAAGCTTAGAACTTTCTATATCATTATCAACAATGGTGTTCAAAGCGTTCATACTAATATTACTACCAGCATGCAAATAAGATTCCATAGGTTTTTTAATTTTCGCATCAAACAATCCATGTTTTAAATCAGGAAATAGCATAAGAAGCTCATTTTTGTCCATTATGCCAAACTAGTGTAAACAAGAAACAAAAAGATGCAATTGCAGGATCTAAAGGAAATAGCTTTGAGTACTTACAATGCGCCGGAAAATAGCTTAGTAGCCGAGATCCGGAGTGTGAGTACCTTTTACCTTTCCTCCCCGGCAACGGCGCCTTAAAAATAGCTTGATGTCTACGCCCCCTCCTTTTCCTCAGGCAGTGTTGGGCCTCCAAGAGCAGAGGTTTGTAGAACAGCAGCAAGTTTTCCCTTAAGTGGATCACCCAAGGTTAATCGAACTCAGGGAGGAAGAGGTCAAAGATATCCCTCTCATGCAACCCTGCAACCACAAAGCAAGAAGTCTCTTGTGTCCCCAACACACCTAATAGGTGCACTAGTTCGGCGAAGAGATAGTGAAATACAGGTGGTATGAATATAAATGAGCAGTAGCAACAGCACCAGAAAAGTGCTTTGCCCAGGACAGTAACAAGCAGTAGTAACGCAGCAGTAGTAACGTTAAAGAAACAAAGAAACAAGCAGCGATAGCAGTATTTAGGAACAAGGCCTAGGGATTACACTTTCACTAGTGGACACTCTCAACATTGATCGCATAATAAATAACTCTTTCTCATATGTGCTACATACACTCTTTTGTTGGATGATGAACACATTGCGTAGGATTACACGAACCCTCAATGCCGGAGTTAACAAGCTCCACAATTCAATGTTCATATTTAAATAACCTTAGAGCATAATAGATCATTGCAAAATAAACCAAGAACTAACATAGTGCACACACTGTCCACATTACACTATGAAGGAGGAATAGATCACATCAATACTATCATAATGATAATTAACTCCACAATCTACAAGAGATCATGATCATAGCCTACGACAAGAACCACATGGTGCACACACTAGTCACCTTTACACCATGCAGGAGGAATAGACTACTTTAATAACATCACATGAGTAGCACACAACTAGTAGCGATACAAAGCTCATCATATGGATCTCAATCATGTAAAGCAACTCATGAGATCATTGTATTGAAGTACATAGGAGAGAGATTAACCACATAGCTACCGGTACAGCCCCGAGCCTCGATGGAGAACTACTCCCTCCTCATGGGAGCAGCAGCGGTGATGAAGATGGCGGTGGAGATGGCAACGATGTCGATGGAGAAGCCTTCCAGGGGCACTTCCCCGTTCCGGCGGCGTGCCGGAACAGAGACTCCTGTCCCCCAGATCTTGGCGTCGCGATGGCGGCGGCTCTGGAAGGTTTCTGTGGGTTTCGTCGAACGTCCTAGGGTTTTCGCGACGGAGGCTTTAAATAGGCGGAAGGGCAGCCTCGGAGGGGGCCTGGGGCCACCACACCATAGGGCGGCGCGGCCCCCCCTCTGGCCGCGCCAGGGTGTAGTGTGGGGCCCCCAGGGCTTCTCTCTGGCGGCTCTCGGGTGTTCTGGATGCTTCCGGGCAAAATAGGAACCTGGGCGTTGATTTCGTCCAATTCCGAGAATATTTCGTTACTAGGATTTCTGAAACCAAAAACAGCAGAAAACAGGAACTGGCACTTCGGCATCTTGTTAATAGGTTAGTTCCAGAAAATGCACGAATATGACATAAAGTGTGCATAAAACATGTAGATAACATCAATAATGTGGCATGGAACATAAGAAATTATCGATACGTCGGAGACGTATCAGCACTACACTCGACGAGTTGGGGATGCGCGGCTGCCGGTGAAAACCGTGCTCTGACCTCGGTTGGCGGACGATGGCGACGTGTCACGCCGCTACCTTCTTGAAGGCATCGTCGTCGCAGTCTGCGGTCTCTCACTTGTGCTGCTCCGGGGGAAACCCTAGGTCTGGGTCTCCCGGATCGGACGATGGCGGCGCGCCTTGCGTCGTTCTACCTCTTGGGGCATCGTTTTTGGAGCAGCTGCTGGATGTTCGCGGTTTTCGGTGGAGTGGTGTTCATCTACCACATTGTTGGCGCTGAGCCTCAGTAGCATGGTGCTGCAGGGTATCAACGACAGATGCGGGATGATGTATAGGTGCAGGATGGTGGAGCTGTCTGGCGTCATGGTGGCATCGATGGCAGGTCTTGCAAGGTTAATGCGATTATCTCTCTTGAAGATGGAGTCGAGGAAGACGGCGGGAGCAACTCCTGTGTCGTGGACGTTGGCGTGCGCTGAGAGTCTGCTTGACTGGATGTGCTTCTCACCAGCTATTGGGCGGTTTGGGAAGGCATTTAGTTTGGATGATGTGAGTTAGTGTATTGTCACCCTCTACATCCCACTGTAGGTATAGTTAGGTTGCTTCGAGATTGATCTTTTTGTATTGTTTCTTGTAAGGTTTCGTGAATAATCTAATAAAAAGCCGTGTGCATCCTTTGGATGCAGAAGCTGGGGCGATATTTCCCCCTTTTCGAAAAAACTCAGTTTCCCTTTCAGTTTCCCCTAATTCCAATATGGTATCAAGAGCTATTCTTCTTCCCCTCTAGCCGTCGACGATCTGATCTGAAGAATCCCCAAACTATAATCCGATCTCCCGATCGAAGAAAGCTAGACCCAACAAAACCCCGATCACCCGATCGTCACAAATCAGAAACCAAAACCCAAAAGCACCGATCTACCGATCGAAGAAACCAGGACCTACGACCCCGAGCCCTAGATCGTAGACAACCAAGAACCAAAAACCACCGATCCTTGATCGATGAAAATCCACCATTCCATCCTGAGGAATTCATGGTGCCCTCCTCGATGACACCTGTGGGGTCTCGTCTCAGAGCTCCTCCCGCGATGAAGCTTACGTGTGAGAATTTTCTCTACTCGCAGGAGCAAGTTCTTCCTGCCCTCTGTGCTGTTCGTGTCATGGGCCTCCTTGACGGATCCGATCGAGCCCCTAAAGAATCAGTAGAGTTCGAACATGATAATAACAAGAAGTTCATGATGCCCAATCTGGCATATGATACAAGGGTCACATGGGATCAACAAGTCGTCAGCTACCTTGTGAACTCCCTGGCCGAGGATGAGCACGCAACTGATGTGTGGAGCGCTCAACAATCTGTACTCCACCCAGTCGAAGATCCGGGTTTCCACCATGCGTGTGGTGCCTCACAAACATGAAGAAGCTAGATCTTACCGCTACACAATACATCTCTAAGATGAAGGGCTTTGCCTCTAAACTTGTTGTTGCGGGAAGAAAATTGATGATAACGAGCCTAAGGATTATATCCTCAGTGGTCTGGACGGTGAATACAATGCTCTTGTTGCATCTATCAATGATATGCCGAGTACCACCCTCAATGACATGTGTTCTCAGTCGTCTCCTTGTGAGTACCGTCAAAACATGCTTGTTGAATATGGTCACGGAACCGGTCAGATTATATCTTAAGTGAACACGACCTCACGTAAATCTTATGGACATGGTCAGGGCCACCCGCCATAGCAGCATTACCAGCCTCCACAGTAGTGTCATGAGCCATTTCAGCACCCGTGCGGCCAGCAACAACACCATCCGTACTGCCACTAGCAGCAGCCTTACCGTGGTCCCCAGCAGTACGGCCAGTAGCAGTACCGTGAGCGGCATCCCCAGCAGTACCATGAGTAGCATGGTCGCCCAATGCGCCGTGTTGACCAACCACGCCGATTGAAAGGAAGACGTGGCCAAGGACGTGGACGTAGGAAGGCATTTTCTGTCAAATTTGTAAGAAAGAAGGCCACCCTACAAACGAGTGTTGGTTGCGCTATGGAGATGACAATGATGACGTTCCAAGGACTTAAGGAAAAGGTGCTTCCAGAGTTGATACAAATCGGTATATGGAAACTGGTGCTACCTACCATATCACAAGACAATTGAACAAGCTAACAATACATGAAAACTACAAGGGGCATGATCGGATCCACGATGCTAGTGGAAAAGGTATGCACATGTTTGCCATTCAGTATTACACACCCCTACTAGCTCTATTGACCTTCGAAATAGTTTGCATGTTCTTAGTGCTTTCAAAAGTTTACTTTATGCACATAAAATTTCCCTTGACAACAATGCATTTGTTGAGTTTCACATGTTCCTTTTTTCTTGATATAGGATCAGGTCCCGAAGCAAATCATATTTAGAGGTCCATGTCATGGTGGCTTGTATCCTCTTGTAGATGTGACCGTGAGGTCTCCCAAGCATGGCTTCATCACCATCAAGCCTTCTTAGTCTACATGTCATCATCGTTTAGGGCATCTTTCCACTTATATTGTTCAACAAGTGCTTATTAGGAAAAATTATCTCCAATATTTGCCTGAAATAAATCTGTACATGTGTGATCCATGTCAACAAGCCAAGAGCTATCAGTTACCATGTCCAGTATCCTCTAGTGTATCTACCATTCCTTTGGAACATGTATTTTCTGATGTATGAGGTCCAACACCTCCCTCTTTTAGCAAACATTCACCTTGCAAGCTTTACTGATGACTATACTAAACTTTCAAGGATCTATTTGCTTAAAAAAGGTCTAATGTGTATCAAGTGTTTCTTAACTTTTATCACTTGTTGAATGCAAATTTGGTCGAAAAATCATTACCATGCAAACTGATTCGGGTGGTTAATATGAAAAACTCCATGGTTTCTTCCAAAAGGTGGGTATCACTCATTATGTATTATGCCCCCATGCTCATCAATAAAATGTTTCCGCTGAGCGTAAACACCATCGCATCGTGGAAGTTAACCTTGCTTTACTTGCTAATACCTCTATGCCATTAAAATTTTGCAACGCATCTTTTCTCATAGCTAATTTTCGCATAAATATGCTTCCTACCAAAGTCCTAAATTTGGAGACTCCCACTGAGAAACTCCTTGATATCAAACCCAACTATGACTCTCTTCCTGTGTTTGGATGTGCATGTTGAACCAATCTTCGCCCCTACAAAAAACATAAACCTAGGTTTCGTTCTACACGGTGTGTGTTTCTTTATTATAGTATGCTTCATAAGGGTGTTAAATGTCCTAATATTTCCACTAGCCGTGTCTACATATCTCGTGATTTTGTTTTTGATGAAAACATTTTCGGCGTTTGCCTCCCTACATCCTAATATTGGTTGCCGCCTTCGAGAAGAAGTTTTTCTCCTTGCATGCTCTAGTCAGTTGAACCCAAAGACCGTTCTAATGAAAGAGAGTAGGCAATAATATTCAACATCTGCGAGATATGACCAAATTTTTCTTATTTTGTTGAATCACTTCACTTAATTTACTGGTCCAAAAGTCGACATGATCTATTTTAAGTGACAACAGACAATGTGAAGCTCGTGACTTGATCCTTTGGATCACGATGGTGACTCTTTTTCTCAAAAAAGAAGTTCAAACCTCGGCCTTTCCATGAAACGATGCGTATAGCCTTCTTTAAACAGATTATTTAACAAAGTTTAGCAAAAACATGTGTCGATCAACCTGAATCTACATTAGTGACGATGTTTCGCTACACCTACAAATCCGACAATGATCCCTTACCACATAACAATGGCCCACTAGATAGGTCCGATGGCCTCATCACACTGCTCTACTGCGAGCCAGGAGCATAGATCCATCCAGCTGACCTGCAGTGCTCGCCGCACGCGCATGTCTTATACCATGCACTATGTGTAAAAAAGCGGATCCTAACATTTTCTTTCCTCCTATTGAATCGATTTCATACATAGCCGGGGCGGCGGCCCCGGGGACACGGTGGTGGAGGGGTTTGGGCGGCCAGCTTCTCCTCGGCGCGAAGGTCGCGCGGAGGCCACGGATCGAGGGCCCGCGCCCAGAATCTGTCGGAGTATTGTTCCGCTGTGGAGGGCCACCGTGGGTGGCAGCTTAGCCAAGGCGCGGAGGCCCCGGCTGGCACCTGCTGGCTCGTGGCGGAGGTGTGCCACGGCGCGAGGATGGCCGCACGGCGTCGCGGCATCTGGTGGGCGAGGCGCCGGTTTCGGTGTCTCGCGGACGGCGGTAGGTTAGAGGGAGGTGCTAACCTATCGTGCGTGGAGGCCGGAGCAGCGGCTCCGGGATTCAAGGTGGTGCTGCTGGCATGCCTCTGGCCGCGTGGGCGGCAGAGCATGCTTCCTTGGGGGGCGGCGTCCCTCTTGCCGGTGGCTCTCGTTCGTTTGTAGTCTGGAGGTGCTGGTTGTGGGTCTCCGGACAAAATTCTTGCCCGACTTGGTCGGTGCCGGCAACGGCGGCGTCCTAGGGCGTCGTTCTTCCTCCTTAGAGGCGTTGTCGTGGAGTCTCGACACCCCTCACCCACCAATCCGGGGTGAAAACTCAAATCCGGCTTGCCGGATTGGATGACGGCGGCGTCTTTGGACGTCGTGACCTCCCTAGATGCGTCATTTTTTGGAATTTTGGGAGACTCTTTGCGATGCTTGGGCTACTGGTTGGGTCGTCTTCCTCGGGTTCCGTCGGTGCGCGAGTGCCGCTGGCTTGCTTCTCGCGACGTGCCTCTCCCCACAAAGCTTGATAGCCTAGCCGTTTCCTTCGGCTCTGACTTCCTTTCCAGGGATGTGGACCGGGCAGTCGTGGTGCTCGCCGTTGCCGTTGTGCTGGTATCTTTCGGCGGCTCTCCATACCTAGTTCGGCTAGGTTGTGTGGCCATGTGTGGTTTTTGCCGGTTTTTCCTGAAAAACTGCGCCGTGTTGGTTTTTCTTGTTTGGTTTTCCTTATAAACCAGACACGTTGGTGTCGTGTTTGTATCGGTTTTCGGCCAGTTTTCCTTATAAACTGGTCATTTTTCCTCTTCTTAATGAATAGGCAGAGCTCCTGCCGGTTGCTCCAAAAAAATAGTTTGACAGGAAAAAAAAAAGCGGTTTCTATTGTTAGTTCTCTTGTTTGGTTGTAAAGTATGCATGCATGCATGCGATAGGGAGGATCGGCCCACATGGCATAGTCTAAAAAGAAGAGAGAGATTCATCAATTGGCATGCATATACACATAGCAGCGAATCAAAGGCGATTCCTAACCCTGCCATATTTTCTTTTGAACCGAACACACATAGTACATGGTCTTAGAAGTTGCTATATTTGATCGACCCATCTTGAAAATAATGGTGATGATCACCGGTTCAGACCACACTTCACAGTTCAGACTCCAGAAGACAACTCTCATGAAAGTGAGAAAATAGGGGAAGTCCCTCCGGCCCATATGTCAAATAATTTAGCTATACCATTTCTGCACACCGACCTTCCGGCTACTAAGAAGAAATTAGTATCCACTTCAAGTGCGAGAGTGAATTTTCGTAGCCCGAGCTACATGTAGCTCATCTTTTCGCAAAATTTAAAAAATGGGATTTTACAGTTTAAAAAAAATCTGACAAAAAATCTAGATGTAGAAAATGATGGGATCTACCAGTCTGTAAAATTTAAACTCGAGATACCTCATATTCTGGACTGCAGAAAAATGACAAAATCTGAAAGATTTTGAGATTTTGAAATCTGACACTGTTCACTAATGTTGATATCAGAATTTATCATTTTTGCACAGCGCTGAATATAAGGTATTTCCAGTCGAAATTTTCCACGTTTGTAGAGCACTGCTTAATCTACATGTAGATTTAATTTCAGAACTTTTTGAAGCTTTAAAATGTTGTTTTCAATTTTTTCAAAAAATGAGCTACGTGTAGCTCGAGCTATACTTCTGGTTTTGGCTTCAGGTGCACCATGTCTCGTCAAACTAATTGTGATTAGAAAACCAGCAAAGTATATTAATGCCAGAGCATATGCTTTCAGATAAAACCAGGAAAAACATGCACAGGAGCATGCAGCAACAACATATCAGCAGCATTAGTCAAAGCTAAGCATGTGTCTTTCAGTTGAGCCCTAAAGAAGCGAGAAGCGAGAAGCATTGTCGCCCGTGCAGGAGTGTATACGTGCATTTTTTACACTGTTGTGCACGTATTCAGTGAACCTGCACATGTGCGTATGCATGGGTAGCTGAAAATGCTTCAGTAGATATGGAAACGCGCTAATTTTCCATTCGTTCAGACAAGTCACGCTGCCGCTCTATTCCCTCTTATACCAAAACAAACGGTTCTGGTTCTTTATTTTTTCCTATCTTCAACATTCGGCTGACTAAAAGATTCTCCACCTCTGAACATCTGAAAGTCAAGATGATTCCCCCAAAGCTGAACGCGATTGTCCAGAATCCAATGTGCTTCCAGCTAACAGAACATCTACCAACAAATAAATCTCCGCACATCCAGTGCGTTATGCTTTCAGCATCAAAGCATTAGAATTCTAGACAGCACGCCATTGCTTCGTGTTCGTGTACTGCTGCTACACATTAATTTTTGAAATTGTTCTTTTCTCGCTCACTTTCGTCGACATATAACCAGTTTATATTCCCTGTTGGATCAGGTGGACATAAAATAGATCTGACTCCAGCCTAGCGGCCCGACACATAATTAGGTGAGAGCATCTCTAGCGGCCTGACACAAATGGACCACGTGGACATAAAATAGATCTGACTCCAGCCTAGCGGCCCGACACATAATTACCAGGTTGTATACACCGAGAAGAATTTGCGGGCCAAGGGTCACGAATGCGTCTCGGCGGACGCAACGCTGATGCGTGATCACTCCATTTTGCCTTGGACCCGCCTAGCAACGACCCCGTTCGCTTCGTCTTCTCCATGACGAGAATGTGATGGCGGGGTGGCCCGGTTTCTGCCAAGGAAATTAATGGCGGAGCAGCGATGCAGGTTCCCCAGGCCTAACCATGCGTGCCAGCCTTAATTCGCGCCAGCGCTCCTCGGCTAGATCCGGCGTATATAATGGGGTATTGGTGCATCCACCCTCACATAACCCTAGCTACCTTCCCAGTCCCCAACCGTAGCTACCCCTCCAATCCCCAACCCTAGCAACCTCCCCAAAATTCCACGATGAGAAATCTAGCTAACGAGTGAAGAAAGGGCAGGAGACAGCTAGCTTGGCTGAGATCCGGTGCTTCAATCCAGGTACAAGACGGGCCTCACCGAATATGTTTTTGAAGACATATATTAGAAGAGTTCAAAAGAAAGGGGAATAAAATGGATTGGTGACAACTCTGGATCAACCAATTCCTCGTCTAGATCAGATCTAAGGTGGGATTCAATCCACTGAAAACGAACGAAGCCTAAGGCATGTTGATGTCACTTGGAGTATAATAACTGTGATTACCACATCAAAATCAGCCCTGATTAAGCATATCGTTAAGACAAAACCAGGAACAACATCCACATATGGATACAAAAACATTGCACCTTAGCACAACTCACGGGCATTCATTAGTTAGGTACCAAGCATATGGCTTTCAGATGAGCGCTAAGAGCATCTTTAGCAGATCCCGCAAAATAGACAAAATTGTAATGTCTATTCTAGATCCCGCAAACTAGACCGACCTGCTTTTTTTACGGTAAGCCTTAAGAACTGGCTCTCAGGCTACATACTTGGACTACAGGTGCGCGTTTTTGCGGTGAAAGAAAATTATTTTGGACTGCAGGAAATTCCGCGCCCAACTACCGCCAAACCACATGAAATGTCATGCGAGTTGTGTTGTGAATGAAGATTGGGAGACCTGAACGCAAGTTATTTTGCTAATTAATTTCACTTATTGATGTTTTCTGCAGAGTTGGCTTTACAGAAGTTTCATTGATTTGCTCTAGTATATACTTTCCTCACCATTGCTTCTGTATTTTCGAGAACCATAGTGGGAGAAAAAAAAACAGTTGGGTGAGAGTGGCTTGCCCCGAGCACAAATGACCTACGGTTACGGGCCGACGGGCGGGGCCTGGCAAGAGACTCTCAGTCGCGACTCCCAACTGTGCCCCCCAGAGCTGGGGTGATGAGCCCACGCTACTGGGCTCGGCGACAACTCGTCCAATGCCTCCTCCTTTAAACCGGCGCTCACGGCCTTACGCTTCCGAGGTGGGACTAAACCGTGCGGGCAAATCACAGGTCACGGTCTCCGTCTGCTCCACCGCGACGCGACTTTCCCTCTTCGTCCTTCCCTCTCCTCTTCTCATCCTCTTCCCACCTCCAGCCCCAACCCACCGTCCCTCAGGCGCGCGCCCACGGGTGGTCCCCGTCCTCGTCGCGGTTCCTGCTTCCCTCCGCTCGCGAACTTTTGTGTACACGAGGTACGTACGAGCGTATTAGTCCTTGATCCAGCGATTGGTTTGGTTGCTCTTAAACCCGAACTGATCAGCATCGTTGATTGGGGGAACCTGAACGCACGACATCCTAAACCCTAGCTAAGAGGACAAATCGATCTCCATACTCATCACCCCCTCCGCCCGAGCCTCCGGCCTAGCTAGGCTAGCTATGGCTTCTATCATGTCCACCAAGCTCGCGCGGGCGGGCGGCCGCCTTGGCATGTCGCCGCGCCTCTCCCATGATCGTCGTCGGTGGCAAGCGCTCCATCTCGCCGCCGTGGCCTCTTCCACCGGGCCGTGTCTATCTGACTGGCCGGCGCATGTGTAACGACGCAGCAGGTAATCGCCACACAAATGACACACCTAGCAAGCCTGATCAATGATGCAATCTTCTGCTTAGGCGCTTAGCCAATAACGGATCGGAGAACGGCGGTCCCCGTTGGCCGCCTCCATTGTCGTCAGAAGTCGCCGGCGCCGCCGCGACGACAGTTCCCTGGACAGATCTCCGCGTCAGCAGCGCCGAGACCCTGGAGTCGGACGAAACCCTGTGGGCGCTGGACGAGCACTGCTGCAAGCACCACGAGATAAAAAGCGCGACCGCGCAGAGATGCAACGCCGGTTCAAGAAGACAGCAAAGCTTGTGCGTAAGATGAAAACGTACGGGCTGAACCAGTTCGCGGATGTGACCCTGAAGGAGTTCCACCAGACGTACTGCGGCTTTATTCCGGATCGGAGCTAGACGAGGACGTAGAAACTACGCGCGTAGACGACACGCTGCTGTGGCTGCCTGCCTGCCTGCCTGAGCTGCCTCTAGTTAGGAACTAGTAGACGACCTTGCTTGGCCCCTTGCCGCCTTGGCATTCACGATCGAGTAGATCAGGTGGAAAGAAGGCCGCATTACTGTTTTTTTTTCTCCTCTTTCATGCCGCAGATAACAGCGACAAGAAGTCAACAGACACCAGACACAAATATACTTACTATACTATATATAAAAGCTGACCACTTTTGCTTCAACCTCATTCACTTGGTTACTGTTGATGCACATGAATAGTACCATATGAAAATTGCTACATGCACACTACCTGGAAAAACCAATACCATAAGCCTCTTTATTGTCATGTGAGCCCTCCAATTCATTGTCAGTTCAGTGTTGCATATGAAGCTGAGCGTCTTTGCTAGCCTGTGAGCCTTCCAATTCACTGTTCAGTGTTGCATATGAATAGTAAGCATGATGAATAGTACCAACAACTATAGTAATTGTATCATGAACAATACCGCGATGACCAGTACAACATGCTGCTATAATTTATATCAGTATACAATACAACTACATTATTTTTTGTGGCACTTGCCTGATATTTCTTTTGATGTTAAATAACATAATTTTCATTTTATTATAATTATTTTTTCAATCTGTGACATAATTATTTTCTTCCGGTGAGTGACCGCGTGAACCTTTTGACATAACATATCGGCCCGGCGGTACTTAACCTCTAGCCCCGACTTTTTTTCGAAGTTAATTTTTTTTCCAATTATTCGATAGTGATTTTCCACACTTTTCTGACCGCAATTTTTTCACGGTAGTTATCCTAAAGTAGTTCATCAATGGTAATTGTAATACGCCAAGAATATTTTTCCTATTCTTTGGCCATAAGTTTTCGAGATAACTTCCATGCGTAGTTTTCTACCATTAGTTTCCTCACATTGTTATTTTTCTCTTCTTTGATAGTAGTTATTCCAAATATTTTCCCGTCATAATATTTCTGTTGTAACATTGACACTCATTTGCCAACTTCTTCCCCAATAATTTTTCGACATAGATCTACCACCGTCGATAGTGATTATTCCACATTAATCCTTCATTAGCGCACCGGTATTTATTCGTCACAAATCTTTAGCCTCAGTAGTAATTTCTCTATGGCAATTATTTGATAGTAATTTTGCAACGACGACTAATATTTTTCCGACATAATATTTCTGTTGTAACATTGACACTCATTTGCCAACTTCTTCCCCAATAATTTTTCGACATAGATCTACCACCGCCGACAGTGATTATTCCACATTAATCCTTCATCAGCGCACCGGTAATTATTCGTCACAAATCTTTAGCCTCAGTAGTAATTTCTCTATGGCAATTATTTGATAGTAATTTTGCAACGACGACTAATCCTTCAACGGTAACTATTAGACAACAACAAATACGAAAAAGAAATCCGCCACGCAAGTTGATTTTGCAAAATTAATCATATGCACGTGTAGACCAAACGGCCACCATAAACTACAAAAAGATAGCTCATAAGAACTAAATATTTACTAAACATTCTACATGATCGACACCACAGGCGCGGCGTGCGCCGCGCTACACTTCCTAGTATATATATATACATCCTTGATCATGGCATGGTGAGAATATATCATGAGGAATGCATGAGTACGTGTGTCCAAAATAAAATACTTCATCCGCAGATAATTGCAACACCCGAGCATATGCTTTCACACAACAAAACCAGGAACGACATGCAACAACACATCATTAGCCAAAGGTAAGCAGGTTCCAACCAGCTAGGTGTCTTTTGGTTTCTTGCTCCCGAAAGATCAGCGGGAGTGCATGGTTTCTGGATGCAACCGTCTTCGAATGGTTGTCCAGGATATTTTCTACCAGGCTACTTGGCGGTCTGTTAAGAAATTACATGATGCTTAGAATGCTTAGTACTTTATTATTATTTTGATGGTTGATTTTTGTATCGATCCTCGTTGATCCTTGAGTTGTAAACTTTGAATTTTTCGTTTATTAATAAAAGGCTGTGTGCATCAACCGATGCAGAGGCCGGAGCATCCCCCATTTAGAAAAAAAGGTGTCTTTTGGTTGAGCTGTAATAAAGGAGGCTGCTTTGCTTTAGCATTGCACGACCTGGAGATCCATGTATATCATATCATCCTGCTTTGCATAAAAGCAAGCACCACATGGCAACACTTTCATCATAGAAAATGCTCAGGATGGAACACACTGTGGTTATTATACAAGTTCTTGAGAAGAATTTGGATAAACTTCCCACGAAGGAAGCAGGAAATTAAGAAAGGAGTGAGCAACATGTATATGCAAGGATATACCACATTCAGTTGCACCTATACCAACCACCATTGGTGCTTAATAACATGTCCCGATGGAATATTAAATCATGGTTTTCTGGTACCCAAGAATGTAACACAACTTGCACATAAAATGTGCTTGCTTCGTGGGTTCTCCAGTTGACTGTCCGGACGAAAAACATACATAATGGTAGATGAAAAGCGTGAGAAAATGTCACAATGGCGCACAACCGGAAGCACGAAATATGGCAGCAACCTACATCCATGATTACATAAATGCACATGTGTAGCAACTAAGATGCAACATACTCGCTTTTCGTAAGAAAATACATTGTTAAAGTAGTTATCATGGTAATTTTAAGCCATTATTAAAGTTATATATTGGTGTTATGGTTTTTATATATAGGGGTCCGGTTAGATTGCAGTTCGGCGCTTCTCCTCCCAAGACCCTTCTGATGCTATTTTCTTTAAGAGGTGTCTCCTTTCTCCGAGAACAAGCACCTTTGGCGATGGTCGCTTGGCAGCCGCACGAACCATAGCCGGATCAGAGGAATTGCACATAACATGAAGGAGAAAAAAAACATGAAGGGAGACGCCCCCATCTCCCCCCCCCCCCCCCCCCCCCCCCCCCCGCTCTATCTGACTAGTCGGCGCATGTGTAGCAGTGGCGTCTCCCCCACAGGTAATCAGTCGCCTGATCTAATCTCTTCATGTAATAAGCTGAAAACATCGAAGGGAGACACCCCCACACCGCCGTGGTTTTCAGAACAAGAAAAAAAAAACCGCCGCCGCGACGATGGTGTTGTGAAGTGTATATGTGGATTGCCTAGCCCTTTCCATCAGTTCGGACTTTTGGTTCAAGTGGCTAGTGCATGAAGTTTAACATGGTATCAGAGCCCCAGGTCTCAAGTTCAAATCCTGGCTTTCACATGGTTTTCGCAATTAAGCCTAAAAATTGTTGTTGCCCCCCTCTTTAGCCACCGCTGTTTCGGTGTGCTCTTCTTCTTTCACGTGTTGACTTTGTCTTCTCCCGTCACACGCGAGTGGGGGTGTTGTGAAGTGTATATGTGGATTGCCTAGCCCTTTCCATCAGTTCGGACTTTTGGTTTGAGTGGCTAGTGCATGAAGCTTAACATGGTATCAGAGCCCCAGGTCTCGAGTTCAAATCCTGGTTTCGCAATTAAGCCTAAAAATTGTTGTTGCCCCCCTCTTTAGCCACCGCTGATGCCCTGTTTCGGTGTGCTCTTCTTCTTTCACGTGTTGACTTTCTCTTCTCCCGTCACACGCGAGTGGGGGTGTTGTGAAGTGTATATGTGGATTGCCTAGCCCTTTCCATCAGTTCGGACTTTTGGTTCAAGTGGCTAGTGCATGAAGCTTAACAGATGGATCCCACCACCGACCTCCACGTCAATGCTAGGTCCCTCGAGTCCGACGAGGCCCTGTGGGCCCTGTACGAGCACTGGTGCAAGTATCACGGCATATCACGCAGCCGCGCCAAGATGAAACGCTAGTTCGGGACAGTCAAGAGGGCAGCAAAGCGCGTGCACAAGGGGAACGCCGGCTCGGAACGTCCAATAATGGCGCTGGGCCCGAGAGCAGATCTGATGCTGCCGAAGACCATAAGAATTTGGGGATGAATTCCTTCGCAGTGCTCGTGGAAACTAGGGTTAAACATGCATGAAAGCATGCTGCGTCATCTTGTACTGCATGTTGCCAACAGCTAGTGCTCCTGCATGCACGAGCGAACAAATCATGTTAACTGTTAAGTAAGGTTATGTGCTCTGTTCAGAAGAGAATCTCAGACCAAGCGCAGTTGTAGAGTTCTAAACCCTCTGATCCATATAATACTACCTCTGTTCATAAAAAGATGTCACAAGTTTATCTAAAATATAAATATATCCAGATATTGTTTAATGTATTGATATTTTGAATTTAGATAAATCTCCGACATTCTTTTATGGTGCTATAATTTAAGTTTAAATTCAATGTAAGACCACGATACTTATTATAGACCAGATGGATTAGTTCTTCCACTCTTTCATTAGTTTACCCAGTCGATGGTGAACACCTATGCTAGAAAACATAATATTTTGTTTTGCAAAGAAAAGTCGAATTCTTAGTTGTCTTTCCACATATATAACAGTACCTAAACAAGAATCAATCTCCTTTGTTCACATCATGCATGGTAGCTTTCAGCATCAGAGCGTTACTACTACAAATTAGCGGAAGCATTTTAGTAAAAAAAATTTACAATCAATACCACATATATTTATAGTAAAAACGGAAGCATTAATATTTTTTTTACAATCAATACCACATATATTTATAGTAAAAAATAGTACATGGTAGAGATACACGAGCTGACTCCAACGATTACAAATAAAGTCTGAAAGATACTAACAAATCTTAGAGGTCTTCAAATTCTTTTTTTCTTCCAGAACATAATCTTGTACTCTTCTGAAGGCAGCCAAAGTTAGATAATAAACTATAGACCTGTAAATACCGATGAAGGTTCTCCCATAATTTTAATTTGAGCCGCAATGCCAAGGCTGCGTGCACGCGCGCAACCATTAAACCAGTCATTCAACATCGGCAGGTGTTTGGTCCATTAATAAGTATTGGCGCGCCACACTAAACCGAATTGGTACGCACGTTGCTCATCAGCCACTGCCTCTCCAAACCCTAGCCGCCTCCACTTCAACCTCCTCCATAGATCGGTCCCCCCTCCTCCGGTCGGCTTCGCCGGCATCGGGAGGAGTGGGAAACCCGATCTATGCGTGGAGTTTTCAATAAAAGTAGTATTTTCAGTTGATTATGTTAGGATTTTGGTCATCTTCTTGTTGGTTTCCCCTTAATGGAGATTGCATCGTCTGCAATAAGTGATCTTTGGGCTTTCGTTCGACGACGAGATCTCCTTCCCAACGTCAATGGTGATGTTGAAAGATTACAATCCTCTAGGTATGGACCTTCAGATCTTACTTCGCAAGATCGATTTTGGATCTTTTGTTGTTGTTGCCGCGAGGAAGATTGTCCTCTCATAGAGCCAACTCACATGGAAGAGTTTATATATACATCCTCTGATCTATAATAGTGTCGTGCCTTTAGTTCAAAATTGTTGAAGTGGCTGGACCAACATGGTGGCTGAACAACGACAAGAAATCAATAGCCACAAAATGCTGGATCGTGCATGGTTAGTATACCATGACAAACTGAAGATGACCACGTGTGGCCAAAATAGTTTTCAGCTCGGTCCACAAATATTAATTCTGTACACATACCTTTCAGCTACCACGACTAGGCAGCTTTGATCATTTGGATTCCTAGCTAATTCCTGAGCATATGCTTTCAGACATAAAACCAGGAGCGACATGCAATGCAACAACACATCAGCTTAACAGGGACATCCATTAGTCAAAGGTAAGCAGGTTCCGAGCAGGTGGCTTTCAGTTGCGCCCTAATAAAGAGACTTGTTACAAAGCATTGCATGATTGCACCTACAGATCCATCATATCATACCATCCTGCTTTGCATAAAAGCAAACACTATATGCACCACTTTCATCATAAAAAATGGTCAGAAGGAACACATTATGCCAATGCAAATATCTTAAGAAGAATCTTCGTGAACTTTCCACCAAGTACTGAGCAACAGGGATATGCAAGGTCAAGGACATATACCACATAGTGCCAACCACCATTGGTGCTGGAGAACTTGACATGACGGAATATTAAAGCATGGTTTTCTTATGTGGAAGAATAAACACAACATGCACATAACGTGTGCTTGCTTCAATGCTTCTTCAGTTCCATTGGGGTGGAAGAAAACATTACAGACTGGTACATGACAGAAGCAAGAGAAAACGTCGGGACACAACTAGCAATGGCCCCCAAACCAGAAGCATGGAACATGGCAGCGACCTAGATGCAGCGGTTTATTCCTTGGTCTACTATACACAGATGACAGATGCAATGACACACATGACAAAGGATATTGCCATACTGAGTACCTGAAAGAAATGTGAGTGAGTTGATTATCAGGCCTGTGCCTGGACTCTCTTCGAGGTTGCGCTAGCAGGGCTCCGCCGCTGTTTCGGGTCAGATTTGGACGCTCCTTCTGCAGTGTTCTTGGAACCGATGGACCGAGTTTTCTCACTGCTGCTGGCCGGGCCTTTTCCGACTCCCCTGCTCGCAGTCGCTGCACAAAAGTAATGGATATCAGGTGCCATTGTGGCGAAACTGTTCATACTAAGCTCAAGTGAATGTCAAGTTGTCAACTACAGCTGAAACCCTGAGCTAGATACAAAACTTATGACAGATATCGTTCGGAATAGCTGAGTTTTCTTAATAAAAGCAATCAGGAATCGAGAGTTTAACTGGCAACCGAATGCAGATGATTTACCTTTGTTAGGAAGAGATAATCGCTTCTTAGCTGGTGTGTTGACTTGTGCTGCTGGCCTTTCTTTCGGATTGCTTGTGGACCGGGGAGCCTGTAGATTTGAAGGCTGGGAGCTGACTTCCTCAGAGGTTTCGACAGGTGTCTTCGGCTTCAGCTTTGATGATCCCAAAGAAGTAGCGGGCACCACAGCTGCAGATTGCTCTGATGAGGAACCACTTGCATCAGAGGACGACTTTTTGTGCTTTGCGCCTTTTTTCTGGCTTGAACCATTTGAGTGAATACTGGAAATTGGCACTTTTCCTACTGGCTTCTTAACATCCTGGGCCTCATTGTCCTCCGCCTGCTTGTCGTCACCAGTTGGGACGTTCTCTTTGGCACTACTGTCGAGTAACCTGTTCTCCCATGGACGCACCGCCATCCATCTCTCGACCCAGTTCCGTCCCCACTGGTTCTCATCCACCTCAAGGCCTTCGACAGTTGCCGCTTTCAGTTTCCTGGAACCTGCTGCTTGCCGCTGCCAAAGGAAAGTGAAAATTAGGACAGCTTACATTGCCTACTTAGTATCAAGTCATTTATTCTTCTGCTTCAGTGGAGAAAAAAAAATGAGATTCCTTAAACCCAGCCAGCCCCTGCTGGAGCACTTGAGAACCAAGACTACTCACACATTTATGGTAGAATGTCATCGCTTAAATTAAGTTACCTGGTGTGTTAAAGCATATGCCATAGCTCTTTCCCGCTTAGCGGCAGCCTCTTGCCTTTTCAATGCTTTAGCTTGCATTTCTTCAACCGAGCCAATACTGCCGCACCAGCGTTCCTGCATGCCATAGTTTGGTAACATTTCTGAACAGTGAATATTTGATTAATGTGCACATTAGGTATTTAGGCAAGCCGGCAGACACTTTGTAATTTCTGTGATTAATGAGTTCATTCTTGGACTAACTACACAGAAATATGAACAGTTTTTTCCCACAGGCAAAAAAGTTCAATCGTGCATTCGTCATTTAGACATTCTAAATCTACATCTTGATATAGCAACAATGCAGCCAAGAAACTTTTTTGCTGTGCTTTTTAGTCACAGCTAAAGCTTCTCAATTTTCTAAACTAGAACAGATAATATACTCCTTTTATGGAAGAATGTAAAGAGCAAAGAGACGAGATTATTTGAAATTCCAACAACACACAAATCTTGGCAACAACTCCGCAAGTATATAAACAGAAAACCAGCAAACAAAGCTAGTATATAATGCTGCATGAAGATGTAATTTCATTTATTTTAGCATACATAGTTCTTAACGGACATGAGTTACTCTAGGTGCAAGAAAAGAATGGAAAAGAACTTAGTGAGCTCACAGGTTACACCATTCACTTTCTAATTTCCTATGTTTTAAGTGAACTCATTCTCGACGAAAAATATGTTTGAAATGTGTTTGCATATATGGTCTTAGAAAGGATATCGTGCATTAAATAGCCTACTATATCACGCACTAACTTCTGGTCAGTTCTGTACCTCAATTTCATGAGCTTGGTCATCATGAACATTTTCAGAAGCCTTCTTCTGGGTCACTTGACCTTCCAAAGCATTGCGAACTTGCCTTGCTCTGACACGAGCTTGAGCCTTTACCAATGATTGCATACACTGAAGTGTTTCTGCTGCTTGTTTCCGTACAGCATGACCCCTAACGAGAGCCTGGAGTCTAACTAATCCTTTTAACGCCCGTAAAGCCCGCCTAGCCTGGTAGACCATGCCAGAAAAAATATATCAATGCGCTTCCAACCAAATATCATCAAAGAATGCCTGTGAAGTGAGAAGCAAAATTTGTATCTTCAGGTTATTGCTTAATTTACATATAAGTATATCTGATCGGATCAACCCTTATAACATATAACATGAGTTACTCAACATTTACCCTTTATTAAATTTTAAGCTATTCTCATCAGAAAAAATTCCTTTTCCACATACAAGTATAGGGAATATTTTTTGAACCAGTGTTATTGCGTCAATCGATTCTCTCTCCTCTCTATCCATAGAAAAATTCTGATGATTACATCTTTAGCCCGCGCCAGTTCTACCTATTCCAATAGTTGCTCCAACTATATATGCCCATAGGCTATACCTCTTGAGAAAACATCAATCATTACATCTAGCAAATAAGAGTACATCTGGATAGTTTCAATTCAGAACAATAGTACAATTGAAGCCTTTTTTAAGTGTATCAAGTGAGCTGTGACATTACATGATAGGCCTAGCAACCCAGTATGGTTTTGGGCATCTTCACAAGACAAATATACCAGAACTTTGTCATGTCTACAAAACGGACGAAGTTCACATAAATCCCACATTCCCTCTATTTTCATCAATTATGAAACTAACACTCAACATTCTGTGGCATTTCACTTGTTGTATATGTTGCTGGCATAAAGCTGAATCCTGAGTTGGAACAATGGGGTAACTACAATCCGCAACTAGTTGCGGGTGCACCCCAATTTTTTTGGGATACTACCAAGTTTCCATGCTTATTCACATCACAAAATGCAATGTTCTCCATGCTTTTGTTTCACAATCTCAGTAACAGCATGGTAATCAAAGATAGAATATAATACCAAGAATGCTCGAAAGGCTGACTGAATAACTGTTGCAGCCTGATCCTCCTTTGTATGAAGATATGTTCTCAGTGAGGACGTAGAATCTGATATTGTCTGTCCATTGGTGTCACTAGCCAATGGCTCAGTTTGCACTGTGAGTTCTGCAACTGAAAGGATGCCTTCAGTCTCCATGGAGTGTTTCCGTTTGTCCAGCAGATGAGCAGAAGAGCTCCCCTACAAGAGGCAGAAACCTTAGTCTTGAAGCAATATTGCCATAATTTAAAGACAATGAACCAAAGTTTTAGGAAGAATACGTCAAAGTATAATGGTACAATCCTGTTAATAATTATCTCATGCTTTGATGTGGCATTACACATCTACATCCAGTTCCATTACAGCACAAATTATCAACCTCAGGGTATACTATTGTACACACGACAAGAGTGTATTTCATCTTCTGCTATTTTTGTACAGTTCTTGGGATGAATGCTAGAGATGTATTTGTAGTGATCTGGCAAACTATTACAGCCAAAGTAAACTGAAAGATTTCCATCCAGGTTTACTAGAAAGAAAGAAAAACATCAGTGGCGCTAACCATATTCATGAACTAAAAAAGGAGGAAACAAATTCGAACATTTAAAATTAAAATTATAGTATGGAACTGATTAGTTGGTTGGCCCACAGCTTGATGTAGCATGTGTTTAGCATTGTCATTGTCCACCATATGGTGGACGTGAGAACAATGGAAGCAATACTGCTTTCAACAGTCGCAGTCAGATGATAAAGACATGTCAACAATAACAGCACTATCTCGCTGCAAGTGAGTTCTGGTACACCATCTGTTTTTCACCATTCTTGAAGATTTCTCATGTTTGGACAGGACAAGACAAAATTCAAATGAACTATATTTGTTTAAATTCATAAGAAGACAAGCAGGAAACTGCACAGAGTATTACATGAGTAAATAGACCCAACCCATTCGCTATCACAATATCCAACCATAACGGATACCATTTTTTTATGTGATGCTGGCTAACAAGGCTGTCACATTGCTTTTAGCCCTTTAGAATACATTTTTGGCAGGAGTTGGTTATTTCTCTAACTGTGCTTGTTAATTTATAAGATGTCGGGATAAACTGCAAGTATGTTCGTCAAACTCACATATCTTCTTTTCACTTCACGGGTTTCCAACTGATGCATCGAGATTGAGTAATGGGTAGGGGGAAATCCTGGCTTGTAAAGGAAACTGTAAATAACCTTTGACTTACTTCTTTGCTGCTTTCACCATTTTGAGCTTTACCATGCTTTTTTATCCCAACAAGTGATTTGATCCACTTGGATGAAATTCCCATGCTGGCTCCTCTCCCCTTCAAGTTTATGAGCTAAAACCTGTATACACCATAATATCATTATCAAACATAAATGGCATACCTAATTCAGCAATACAGTGGCAGTTGTGGAGAAAATGCATCACAGATATGGGTACTTCGATCAATTTAAGGCAACGCTGGTGTCCAAAATGTCAGTAAGAAAAAAGAACTACACCATCACAACAAATCCATGGGCTACCACAGTAACTTACAAGCAAACTGATCTTTCGTCCAGCTTACAGGGACAGCAAGCAAGTATTGTAAACACACACTGACACTATTTCAGTGCTCCAAGCCCTAAACATGACAAAAGGCGAAACGAAGATTACACAGCAAGAACAGCTTCGGTACCACTTTCCACAAAATTTTGCAGAAGAAAGTAACTTTTCTGAACATATGCATGGATTAGCTCCAAAATTTCCACATTTGCATAAACATTAGCTAACAAGTGGAACAGAAACCAGCAAGACAGCAGAAAATACACACGAAGTAGCATCAAATTGCTCCATTTTATAACAGAGAAAATAACAGAAGATGCAAGGGGAATTCTTGAACAGAACCACGCACCAGCTCCATAATGATAACGTTAAAATCAGCCGGTAGGGTGGCTAAAGAAGAAGAAGTAATCAGAAATTCATGGGTGTGATACTAATAGGGCTCGCACACCGACATCTCAAACAGAAAAAAAAACATTTTCGTTTACACCAATCTTTTACCGGCAGTCAGCGCAAACAGTTTTGGGGGTCAGGAGACACAACAAACAGGAAATGGAAGACACATTTGTAGGCGCCGACACCTAAAGTTCTAAACCTTTCGAAGTGAACACGAAAACCAAACCTTCAGAATTCCTTGAGAACAAAATCCTAGGGAAGGAATCCAAGTAGGGCGGAACCCTACAGCAGCCAACCCCAATTTCGGGGCGCGAAATGCGAGCCAGGCATATGGACTGGGTCACGGAACGACGCAATCTCGAGACGAAGCGTGCCAATCGGTGCTCACACTCAGGGACCGCAGCAGCCGCGCTCCCAAGAACTGCAACCGCTACCTCAGGAAATCGAACTGGCACCCGAAAGCTCCTAAATTTTACAAAAAAAAAAACAAGAAACATACCCTAGCAAGAGCATGGATTCCTGGGAATGGGAGAGGGAGGGGTGAAGAAGAAGAACTCCACCTGGGCAGCGCGTAGAGAAGAGTCGGAATCGCCACCGACGAGCAGTCCCCCTCCCCTCTCGCCGTCTGGTCTGGGCTTGGATTTCTCAGTTCTAACTTCCCCCTTTCTCTACTCTTTTTTTTCTATTCTGCTCGCTTGCTTTCGCTTTTGGATTATTCTGAGGAAAGAATTTTTGTTGGGGTACAAAACAAACAGAGTCTGTTGCGGTTGCCACTTGGCAGTGGCAGAGCGTCTTTTTTCTGCGCGGGTCCTTGGGTTTCTATGGTTTTCAGGGGAGGTGTCTCTGAGTTGCAAATCGAACCACACAAAGGGAAATTACTCTTTTTTTTAACAGGGGATGGTCCCTCTGGGACCTAGAAGCTTTCATTGAGCGGTGGGAGAACAATTACAGAGAGGGTAAAAGGGGAAAAAGAAATTACAAACAAGCCTAGACATTTTGCACTAAGGACCCTAAAAGTTGCTGAAGAAACGCCATCGGGTCTAGCTCCAGATCCACCGCTTCGCCGCACCACCACGTAGTCAAGAACCTCGCCGCTGGGGACATAACCACTTGGGGCGAAGCTCCTGGAGCCAATTGCGCTCGAGCAAGAGGGCCTCCGACATGGCATGAAAGCCTGGAGGTTGTTGTACGCCTTCAATCGCCGGCCGTAAGAAACCGAAGCCGACTAGGAGCGTGGGAGTGGTCGCCTAACGACCAAGTTGAGCGGCTTCCCACGACGAGCAGTCGTGGATGAACTCCCGGGAGCAGCTTCCGAGTGACATAGGCATGCCGAATGGGCTTGCCGAATAAGGCACCCGAGGTTATCTGGAGGCCCACGACTCGAAACTTTCAAGGCCCGGAAGCCAGAGAACCTCGATAAGGAATATAGAGCTGTATTAGGAAGCACGAATCATGTAATAATACGGGAGAGTCTCGGATGGCTTCTCGGAGTTTGTAACTTGTAGCACACAAAATCCCTCGGCTCTTCCTCCTATATAAAGGGGAGCTGAGGGGAGAGGAAAGGATCGAATCTATTGTCAACACACACACCCTAATTTCTGAGTCGAGTACCTTTTCGGCTGAACCTTCGAGATCTAATTGCCCTCTACTTTCTACGAAACCCTAAGCCTACAATCCGTAGGCATTGACAAGTTAATACCTTATCACCGAACTTCCTTGTGGCATGCTTTCCCGCCCACCAGCAGATGGAGGAAATTCATCTTGTTCCTCGCCACCATGATGAGCTGAGAAGAAGGAAATCTCACTCCCACTTTCTGCATTAGCTGCCTCTGACGATAAAAGCCCTTTATTTATGGAGGAGCTAGCCTTTCGCCGCCTGGACGCCTCCGTCTCCAACCATCGGAGCACGTACCACACCAGGGAAGAAGAGAACCAGCTGAATCAGGATCCTAGCAAGGAGATCTAGATTCCACCTCCCGACATGTCGCCAAACCACGGCATAATGCCGACAACTACCAGCAGAAAGCCTACTACTACACATAATATGTACACTAAACGCGCCGGCGTCGCACCTCAGCTCTCCTGGACCAGCATCGTCGGCGAGGGAGGCCTCAGTTTGGCCCAGCGCACTTGGAGATCTCTTCAGGTACTGTAGAGAGGATAGAGAAGAAAGGGATAAGAATGAGCCACCGGCCGAATACACATGCAGCCAAAATATCAACGTTATTGGATAGATGAGCTTGAAACCTCGAACAACCTTACTTACCAATCACAGTCATACTATGAAGTTTTCATATGTGATTTATGCAAGATTTTACCTTTTTTATTACCGCGGAAAAATACTTAATAATCTCCCAATTGCACCAAGTCAAAAGTTAAAAATATGTCCAATTTGACCAATCGAGCGGAAGTCGGCCACTACAAGTGATTCATGGGTGACTATTGGAAATGATAGGGCTTCTGGGTCGCAACATAATGTACAAGAGCTTTGTGTATTGAATTCGCAAGTGCTAGCTTGGTGGCTAGAACTCTAGATGTTTGGGAGCAAGTGCTAGCTTGGTGGCTAGAGCTCTCGATATTGAGCCAGCCTACTCAGGTTCGAGTCGCATAAGTGTTTATTTACCAACGGGGTGCTATCATGAGCTCTCACTTATCTAACAACATATAGATAAGGGGGATCATTCCTCCGTTGGTCAATGTTTTATTAAATTCACAAAAAAAAAAGAAAAAAGAGCCTCTCGTTTATTAGGCAGTTTAGGTGAGCTTATTTTTTATTTTAGATTTTGTCTTATAAGAGATGAGGAGCTTTTTGACTTTGGATTTTAACTGAACATTGTTGCTATAAGCCAAAAACTAAAATAAAAACATACATATTTAGTCATTTTTACGCTTATAAGTCAAATGTCAAAAGCCTGAAATAAGCCTACCCAAACACCCAAACATTCTAGAGCTAGATGGAGTGAACGAGTGCGCGACAGTGTTCAACGCCTTTTTACCTATCCTGAAATAGTTTTTGATGAATATACCCCTCTGCATTTCTCAATTGTCAAAAATAACCCACTCTAAACATATTTGCCAAAAATAGCCTAGCCGGAGGCACCTTCTGCCAATTGGTATGGCGGTAAATAATTTTTGCCAACTTAGCTGGCAGGCCCGCCAATTCAATTGGCAAAAGGGCCAGGGCCCAGGGTTTCATGCCTGGCTCATGTGGCACAAAGTCATCTTTCGTCGTTCTAGAAGGCAGACACTCAGTTCCTGCCTGATCATTTGGCGAAAATACATGTCCCGACTTTTCCACCTCCCTCCAACCTATCTTCGGCAATTATGTTTGAGAGTGTGATACTTTTTATATGGATAAATGCGGTTGGATATTTATATAAAAAAAACACCTGAAACAGCGGTCCATAAGCAGCCGTCAAGGCAAAGTGGCCCCCCAACCTTAGGTAGCTTCTTTTTTCAGGTAAATGATGATGATCCGGCCACTTGAGGAAAGCAGAAAGAAAGCCACTTAGGCTCACAGGGCCCATATTCCGGGGGCACCCTAGACGGCCCGAGTTCCACATAAATAGGCCAACAGGCATCTGGCCCAGCCCAATTTTTTGTTTTGTTTTGCAAAAAGTATTATAAAGACGATAAAGCTTAGGACTGCCAAGTGTTTATCTGGTTGCCTGCGGTCGAGATGGAGGCTACCACGTTGTTGGCCGGTGTCTATTTTTTTTGTGGGAAAAATCTTGGTCGGTGTTGTGCTGCTATTTATGAACAAAACAATAGTTCCACTAATAAACCCAGTCTCCGCGTTGGCCACCGACCAGAATCCTCATCTGAGAACAACCAAAATGGTCAATATGCATTCCTGTCCGATCAAGTCAAGGAAGATCTCGCATTCCTCACGTACTTAAGCATCCTGTACTAATTATTTAATTACTCTATTCATTAGAAGACGCGCTTAAATCTGTCCCTATTCCATGCCACGACGGCCCTTCTTTGCTGCCGAAGACGTGGGTGCTCTTTTTTCTTGTCAAATCAAAGCTAAAAGGTCGTTGTAAAAAGTTCCAGAGAAAAGGTCCTAGTAGTAGGAATATAAAATATCTTAACTGGAATACTTCAAGTTGTACGCAGGATCAAGGCAAGGAATGTATGTATAGGTGGCAGGGTGAGGATGTCTGACCGTCAGGCGGCCGGCAGCGCGATGTCGACGCGGAGAATGTATATATAGGTGGCACGGACGCACGGTGAGACGATTGTCCTGACGGTGCTAGCGGCTGCGACTATGTCCGGGGACAGCGTGCTGATCGGCGCCTCCATGGCCGTGCTCGTCGTGCTCTCCCTCCTCACCTTCTTCTGCTCCTCCCGCCGCCGCGCGGTGCATACCTCGTCGTCGCAGCGGAGCGTCGTCGACGATCTGGAGCAAGGGCGCCGGCCTTGCGACGCCGCCGCGGGGCTCGACGAGGCCGTCCTGGCCGCATACCCGACGACGGTGTACTCCTCGTCGAGCCGGGGGGGCAGCACCGGCGAGCGGAGCAAGGAGGAGGCGGGCGACAGCACGCGGTGCGCGGTGTGCCTGGCGGACTACGAGCACGGCGACGAGCTCCGGCTGCTGCCGGGGTGCCGGCACTCGTTCCACCGGCAGTGCGTCGACGACTGGCTGCGGCGCCGGCCCAGCTGCCCGCTATGCAGGTCCTCGCCGCCCCCGACCATGCACCAGCTAGCTACCGATTCTTCAACCGTCACGGCGTCAGCGTGTGTGCGTGCAAATGCATGCACCCAGCCAAGCGAAACGAGATAGCCTGTCGGAGTGCAGACGATGCACCGAGTTTGGAACTTTGGATTGGATACATGTACTTGTAGTCTTTTACAAACTTAATTATTTTACGTCTAATTTTTGTAGGTACTAGGATTTTAGCCCGGCTATATCTCTATCTCTATCTCTACTACTTAAAAAGACTAAACTCGTTCCTTATTCTGCCATCCACCAATACCTCAAACTTTGGTCGTCCCGCATACGTCGCCCCCTTCGATGGTTCCGCCCCGCACGGGCCAACTGGACCAGGCCCATCACAACGCAATACACATACGTCGCACCCCCTAGCTTTCTCCACGTTCAACCCTAGCCGCCATGCCGCCCTGACGAAGTGGAAATCTCTCCCTGTCTGAACTCGTCGACCCGGAGGTCGCCGGCGTCTTCCTCGTTCGGCTGTGCGATCTCGCCAGTTTCTTCAAGCGCGACCAGGGAAGGGCGCACCTGACTGATCCAGGCGTCCTTCTCACGCGGCCAGGAAAGCCTCCTCATCCCCCGCATCGCGAGAAGCCTCCAGATCAACTTGCGGTGTCGTCCCCATTCACTGCATCGCGAGCGGCCGGCACCGAATTGCAGATCAAGGAGACCGGATCAAGGAACTCCATGAATCAACCGCCCCCTCACCGGCTCACGGAATTCGATTCGAGAAGGGAAGGGGAGAAGATCGGCTGCCGCACCGTTGTTCTCCCACCCTGTCTAGCAGCGAGATGCCCTGAGCGGACGTCGATGCCGAGTTTGGTGGACTGCCGGCGGCGCCGTACCATCAGACTACTTCGACGACGACGGCAAGCCCAAGAGAACAGGAAAGAAATCGTATTCTACTCTCCGATCTATCTCTTCTTTTGATGTAGTGATCTCCACATGCTCCAAATCGCATTGTTTTACCGCACGCCCATCAAGTTTTGCCTAGGCGGGGCGAAGAGACTAATCTGGAGTTTTTATTTCATCTAATACACACGTTTATGATACTCCCGGAAGCACTCCACTTCTCATCAGAACATTAGCCTTAATTTGTTTTGCTCCAACATCTCAGAGTGGCTTATGTGAACTTGTTCTGACGGAAGTAGCTTCTCCATGTTCTGAAGAAACATATGAACTAGATATGGGTTTCTCGAAAATGGTCATTGTAATTTGTTTTGCGTAACTCGTTTTCTGCTCTGTACATTGTCACCCATCTGGGCTGTTCCGTTTCGTGGATTGCATAGGGCAGTCGTTTTTTTTTTCAATTACTCAGTTCTATTGCTGCTATTTTTGAGTCTACTATTTTTTTTGTTCTTTGTGTAGACTCCTAGACGGTGATTCAGGCATCGACCTTCATCTCACCGGAAAAGAAGTGGTGGTAGCCAATTGACACGCTAAAACAATGATCATCCACTTGACCCGTTTTTTGTATTTTGAGTGGCTGCAAATAGTCTATATTTCTTTTCCTTGCAACGTTTTGTATTCATATATCGGTTCATAGAGTGGTGCATCCGTTCAGGTTAGTTTAGACTAATTGATGTAGCTCATCTTATCTGCAGGAAATATATTCGTGAGAGAAGCTGGAATTCCTTTGTGATGATGAAACGAACTTCTCAGATTCAGTTTCTCTAGCTTTCTTCACCAACATAAAAAGCCTTAAGCACTGTGAATTGAGATTATAGTTTGCTGTACATGGGATTGCGGGGTTTTTTCTAGACATTATATCTTCTTAATTTATACCAATTTGATAATGGAGAGGGATTACTTCTTGCTGGTAAATTGGATTGGCTGTTTTTGGATGGATCTAATCTTGACAGCACCTGTGATGAATCTAGGTAATTATTCTTCAAGTTGTTCATTTTCTTCCCGGTCATGTATGAATCAAGCTTTTCTTGTGTGTTTACAGTAGTTTTGTGGGGTGGAAGAAAATAATGTATACTTATTCTCAGTTACCTCTTGAACACATGCTTACTTAACATTTGCTTACTTACTATGTCATGAGTTCTATTTCCTATAACATGAATGAGACAGGTTGACCAATTCCTGTGTATCCTTTTTCTCTTGCAAGTAACAAAAGCTTGTTTTATAGGACTGTGCATTCCTGTGAAAGAACTTCCGGTTTAGGGACCTATCGATTTAGTGTTCGCTCCATTCTTATTTCTATAGACCATCCTTGCCGTTGTCTTGTCCGCGCCGCCTGCAGCACGACCATCTCCCTATGTCATCACGCCCAGATGTACCGCCGTCCCCGTCAATTTGCATTCATCTGGGCAAGGAGGACGTAAACTGCCCTTCCCAACGCTGATGTCGTCCGCTCCCCAGGAAGCGCTATTGAATTGCGACTCAATCCGGGCGACTTTCCATGCTGATCCATAGAGGTTAATTTCATGTTCATAATCTTGCATGTCCTCAATTACTTCTCTCTTTTTTGCGCGCATTGTCCTCAATTACTTCTCAATCACGTGAATCACATGCAGACCGTTTTCATATATTTCTACACACATCTCCAAGCTACATTTGAGGAGAACATACAAATGGTCATATTATTTTGTTCAACTATGATACAAGGTTCTTCACTTGTCAATTTTTTTCTTTGAATAATGTTGATTTCCAGTAAGCATAGTCGTCTATGGCTCGCTCCTACAATTGTACATTTGGTAGGATTTTCTTTGCCTACATGACGTGTGATGATTTGTTGTGTCAATTTTTTGCAGATAGGGAGATGATGTGGGTTGCCATTTTGGAACCAGAGCCTAAGCAAGAGCATTGCAAGGCGATATGGGAGCTCAGAAAGTCGCCATAAAACTACCGTTTAAGACCAGGTTGAAAGTTTGTTTGTGTAAGGCGTGTTCGTTGTCATGTGTACGTGGAGTGGTTGAGTGGGGAGCGTGGTTATAAGTCGAGAGAGTAGTAGCTGATATTTTTATCACTGATGGATGAACTAAACTGAAATCATCTGATCAGGTTTACTGCAACTCGCATGATGCAGCGTGGCGGTGGCGCGGAGGACCAAGCGGGAAGTGAACCATCAGCCTTTGAGTTACCTGTCACCCTTGGCATCGAGAAGATGACACCCAAGCCATCTTACACCACAGGTATACCAATGCTCTTATGGTGGCTAGATTTTGACATGTGTATGATTTTTGATGGGCCTATTTATGGTTCAGCACAATGTTTTGAGAAGGTTGCAGTTTTCAAACTAAGAGTTTAGTCAGCGATTCTAAGTAGTGAGGTTTTGGTGATTCTTCAAACATACTTGCCATCTTCAATTTCTAGGTGGCTGACTAAAATTAGTGCATTTAAAGGTCAATGCAAGAATATGTTCGCCATATACAAACGAGGCAGCTATGTGGCAGTCTAAATACACTGGGTTCTAGACGAAAACCATGTAACTTTTCTGCTGTAATAGTATAAGAGCATATGCATATCTACTGAAAAAAGCAAAAGCTACCTTTCTGTTATATCAAATTTGACCAAAATAAGATAAAATACCAGCAGCAGATTTTAGTTCATAAACCGGGACAATAACACCTTCTTCCCTAGCAAAACATTGGACACAGTTGATGATATAATCGATGCCAGTAAGTTTGTAATTTAGTTCATACGTCGCGACAGTAACGCCTTACTTATAATTTATTAATATGCATTCTGCATTAATTTTCTTCCTTACAAATTAAAGCATTTCATGGTTTCACAGATATTGGCGGTTGGTCCAGCAGGTGAAAGTTAGACAAAGGTTAGAGAACTTGGTTCCATTTCCTGTACCTTTGTATGTACATGTGTATGATATCTATAGGCTCCAGTCACCAAATAAAGTCTATTTCTCTTTTAGACTATAGTTACCAGGCTTAGCATCATATACAATTTTTTTTTGCAAGTTGCTACTTCTGTATCTAAAAAAGATATATATTGGAAGCTTGTCACCTGAAACAGATGCAAATGCTTGGTGGTGTTTATTATTTCCATCATGAATAAATGCTAGAAAGACCACCCCTGTGAGCAACACCCAGCGGCCAGTCAATTCCTCCCTTCCCTGCAACACTCTTGACCCTGTGAGCAATCCTGGAATGAACATCCTGAATAAACAATTCTGCTGTAGTCCCTCTACATTTATTTGCTATTATGTTGGTTTCAGCCAGAGTTGATTGGCTTGCTGATTATGGTCTTGATAAAGTTGGCCAGTATACACTCACTATCACAATCACTATCACCGGGAAGCCCAACATCAAGTGGAACTATGTTGCAGGCTACGAGAGCACCAAGTAGACTGATCAAGTTCCCACAGTTTTCACGGGTATTCGGTCAAATTCCTTTCCATGATCCACCCGGATCTTGTTCCTCTTCTCCGTATTTTCGTCCCGAGCTCGACTAACGACAGGGATCCTGTCACTGACAGAAGGATCTCCACAGGTAACCTCAGGTGAGGATGCAAGCTGCAAGCGCTCCTCGAGTCAGCCTGTCCTGAAAACCCGATGCACAATAAGGCATGGAACGTCCCAGGCAAGGAGTTATCATGGTAACCTGATGTTTGTATGATATGTATTTAACTATTTCAAGCAAGAGATTTTCCGGCTGTTCAAGTAATTTTGCTTTTTGGGAGATGTATTAAAATTAAAATCCCACTGATTGGTACGCTACATCAGACCATGAGAAAAAATTGGTTGATTTCTTGGATAATTTCTAAGGTGTCAAGTGTTGCATCTAGACAAAAATATGGTCTATTGTAGGGACGGTTTCAAATGCAGTATGTAACTGACGTTAAGAATTTCTATAGGCAGCAGATGTCTAAAACATTGCACGTGCCCTGAGAAGAAAGATAGGACAGAACAAATACTAGCAAAGATGAAGGAACAGAGAGTGTTTCTTCTGCAAATGAGGCATGAGAAGAAAGATAGAAGAGATGAATCCACTGATTCCAACGTATAGGTGTTGCAACTTCTTTCACTTGTACATTTCTGTTATCATTATAAACTCAGTTTGATCTCATTCCCTGCTGTAGCTATTGTCCGACTAGAATGCCAAATATAGGGACAAGTTTGGTTTTGCATGGAAGATATGTGCTCCTAGCAGGGCTGCCCTTGAGGTTTATCTACTCACCGCATTGTCCCAAAAAATTCTTACAAGAAGATCATTAGGTTTTTTTTTACTCCCTGGGGTTTTACAACCTAATAAGCAGAATTACTGGTTTTGTACTGCTCCACTTAGATTGCTGATTTTCCGCACTCTCCGATCTTCGTGAGGTGATCGTTCATACATTATCACCACTTTGAAAGAAGGCATCTGATTGATTTATTTGCTGATGAGCAACCAGCTTACTCATGAAATCTCTAAGTAGTCATGAGAGAGTTGAATGGTGTTTTTTTTCGTGTATGTTGGAGATAGTGTGCCCAAGATTTTTTGGTCTGTGCATCAAATACAGAGCTTAGGCTTCATATATAGGTCCAAACAGTTTTATGTATCATGTCAAAAAGTAAGGAGTTCATTCCCTAGCTATTTCACCCTGCTGGTATATGCTCTTTATCTATGTAAGCATAAATGACCTTCTCTATAAACACATGTATACTGCTTTTATATACCTTCTATGTGCTTACATGTAAGTTTTGCTTTCCATGCTTGTAGAGGAGTTTGGGATTTGGCCAACGTCAAACAACTCAAATTTACTCTTGAGTTCACTCTGAATACAGTTTTGAGTTTCATTTAATCGTGTCTGTTTAAAGGATTTATTTTGGATTTTTATTGCTTTCGAAACATAAATAACAATATGATAGATTTAGCGGGTGTTTGTCTTTAAAAAAAAAGAGCACCGACCTGAAAACATATAATCGTGTCTGTTTTGTTATGCTTTATTCACGATTGAGTTAATATACTTGTAAAAAGACATCGGTGCATTCTTTATTGCCATTCGCTAGCAAATAAAATATCCTCAATATTAAATAGCCACATGTGATTAAGTTATATGCCTCTAAATTATGTGGGTACTTTACATGTAAAGTGCAATGTGTATGTAAGAGGTGGCCAACTGGAAATCCACTTTAGCTACTAAAACTCATTTTAAAATGTTAAAAGTTTCTGGAAACAAAAACTTTGTGTATATCGACATACTTTATGTTTGCACACAAAGTTTAAGAAAAAGAGTAAATTTTTGTGGCCTGTGTAAATAAGATGTTTTTTATGCTCTAACATGGCTATTCACAAGACTTTTTGTTGACTTTTTTACACACGATACAAAAATATTATTTTTTTGGAAACTTTATGTGCAATGTTTAGATGTTGTACACATGGATTTTTTTCAGAATTTTTGAGATTTTGAAATGTGTTTTTTATGTTTTTCATAGTGGATGCTTCTACAACACCAAGCCAAGACACCACCTCCAGTGAGAAAAATCGTATTCACAAGAGGCGATATGTACTCTCTTATTTAGTGTAAATAACTTAAATATTTATGCTCCGGTTCTGATGTATAGTGTATATATTTGTTGCTACTTTTGCTAGGTGGAGCGAGATAATACAAGTAGTTGAGTATCGCCGCGGAGACGAAGGTGGAGGTATACTTGAGAGATAGAAGAATGTGTTAAAAGTGGCATAAACCTCTTCAAAGTTTCCCTCGAGATCGAAGAATGTGTTAAACGTGGCATAAATCTCTTCAAAGTTTCCCTCGAGATAGAAGAATGTACATGGCGAAGCGATTGGGGTTGAAAGCCATGACCTCTCCCTGGTTGCTGCTGCCACATCTGAGTGCAGCGAGAGCGGAGGGCGAGCCATGGACGCGGTGGTGGAGATCTTGACGAGACTGCACCTCTCGCCCTGGCTACCATTGTCGACTTGCCGTGGTCCAACGCCGCCACAAGGGGCTCTTGCCTTACGGGGTTGTCATGATCCATTATATGCAACCATGTAGTGGCCCAGTTGGAGTGGATTTGGATTGTACATTTGTGCTACCAGGGATCTGAGGATTGGAGATTGAAGAAGATGAATCATGTACTGGCAGCTTGGTAGCGTAGTATGTAGAAACTTTGCTTCACAAAGAGCCTAAAGACAAGATCAGAAGTTGCCCATATACCAGCTACCTGGATAGTACCATCCCTGTTCCTAACCCACTGTAATTTGCTTTTAGATTGTTGTTCAACTGAAACAAGTAGTACCTTATGTGACCCTGATGCTATGTGCTCCTCTTTCGGCTGGGTGGATTTGATTCTTGAACAAGTTCAATGATTTTTAGTGTACACTGCAGAATTCAGTTGAAAAGGCTCCTGAGAATAAAGTCCAAACCGGGAGGGTTCTCTCTGATTCGTAGTATAAGACTCAGACTTTGACTACTGTAGACGAGTCTCAGTCTCTATATATTCACTTTGATTTGTAGTATAACAACTCACATGATTATTCTAGACTGTTCTGGACGGGTCTCACTTAACCTGTATATATTCAGGCCTCCAAACGAGGACCTACGATCCAAGGAGGCCAGCACATAGCATCAGCGGCATGGCGGAAATCAAGTATCGACTTTGACTCGCAGCTCAAAGATAAGGCTGCCACCCTGACTTCAAAAGCTTTGGCTGTCAGGTCCAATGCGCCCGGGAAGAACCCGACATCGTCAGTTGCAGCTGGTTTCCTGTCTGCTGCCTACAGTTCGTCGCCCCACCTCCGCCGACTTCACCCGGGAGGGAAGGGCAACCGAGGAGCCGAGGTGGAAGATGAAGAAGTGAAGAACCGGTAGAGCATGCTCTTTCCACTCGTGGCATGGATGTCATAGACATCCTTTGTATGTCCCTCTCAACTTTTTTATTTTAACTTTTCTTCTCCAAAACTCACATCAAGTTTTTGTGTTTAAAAGAGTTTAATTTCAGAACAAGTAAATTTTTGTATACTTTTAAATATGATTTTTTATAGTACGTTTCTATTACACAGGAAAACTTGATAAACATTACTTAAGCAATTAAATGATACCTATTGTTATGAAAGGTGTGTAAATGCATTAGTGTCGCCGGTCTTGAAGGGAGCAGATGATTGAACAAGTGCCACCATCCGACCCGACTCCTCCACCAATAATATATTTGCCTTCCTCCCTGTGCATATGGGGCAGTGGTGGCTACGACACAGATTTTTTCTCCCCCGTTGCAACACACGGGCATTTGTACTAGTATATAAATAAATTCCCAAATGGACAACAAGGTTAATTAGTCGAAGCTGGGAAACCAACACATGTAGCCCTAGACGGAAAATAAATTAAGCTCCCGACGTGGCCGCCATTACTTGTCTTGCTGAGTGTTTGCGACCTGTTCCTTCAGTTTGGCAATGAGGAGGGAGATGCACTCTTGATCTTGGCTTCTGCTCACCTGTATACACTCTGTAAAACCTAGCAGTAGCTTGTAGGATAAAATTATGGAATTTGCTATATCTCAGTCAAATGAGATTTTTCAAAGTCTCAATAATTTTTAAAAGTGATTTAATAGAAAAATGTAACTGGAACGAGTCACACTTTTCTCTCAACTATAACTTTTCTCGGATGAAAATCTCAATTGAATGAGATATAAACGAACCATATAAATATTCTAGTAGAAAAAGGACCTTTTTTAAGCGGTGTGACACTTTATTAATCTCAAAAATCATCGGCCACCGTTCAGGGCGCTCATCCCCCGACGTTACTATGTCCAACTGAACGAGAACAACTTGCACATGCCCGTCGTTTCACCGGCGTTCCATGCCGGCTTGAGGGAGTGGATCAAGATCCCTCTACCGCCACCGTTACTATCCTCCCGAGTGCTTCACCCTCACATTGGCCATGTCCCCACCTGTTCGATCTTTTGCCAAACATGTAGCTGTCACGGCTTAACACGGCCACTCCCTCGCCCGCATCGGTCACCCCCCCGTACTTGCTAGCTGCCAGCGCACACACATGCACAAGCAAGTTAACCATCCACCTGTTGGCTTGCTGGTAGGCCTAGTTTAGCCCCTCGGCTTGTATGCTGGCCGGGACGTCTAGCTTGGCCTCTCTCCATGGTGTCCGTCGAGTCTCCACGCTGTTTCCACCCAGGCATGTCGGCGACCATCCGGGTCAGCCTTTGTCCATCCCACTAGAAGACGGAGCTCGATGTCCCTAGGTCGCAATAGCAGATGCGAAGTTCGTACCGCATCCGTTGTTCATAGCAAGTTGTAGTTATTTTGTACCTAAAATTATGTCATCTATAAAGATTACTCACTACGGGGGAAACAGGGGCGGCCGTGCAGCCAGTCTTTGAATTCTTTGCCGTGAGCTAGGATAAAAATGCACGACAAAGATATGGGCCACAACAAAGATAGATACAAGCTCACGACAAAGACAAGAATCACATCAATGATAGAAGACACCGCACGGCAAAGAAACCTGCACGGCAACGAACCAGAAGAGCGCACGACAAAGATCTGGTGCACGGTAGAGACTCTGGGCATTTCCGTGCCAAGGCCTTTGTCGTGAGCAGACCTAGCCTGCACGACAATGACCCAACTTGCCGCACGGCAAAGATTCCCTGCACGACAAAGGCTTCGGGCATTGTCGTGCCTCTCCCTTTGCCGTGCGCAAACCTGGGACGCATGGCAACGTAGCCTTTGTCGTGCGTTTTGACTTTTCCGTGCGCCATATTGCATTTTCCTTTGTTTTCCCTTTCTATTTTATTTTATCTAATACTTATACTTACTTTTAATTTAGTTTTACTTTTGTTGAATATTTATTAGTGTTACTAAAGGCAATGTCTATATACAAAAGTACTCTCCATCTTCACCCCCCACATATATCAGGGTCTCCGCGCTTCGGAAAATCTGCTAAGTGTTATCGTCTAAATGTGAGGAAGGTCACACCGGGGAGCTATTTTTGCACCATTACACCTTCCACCACACTTTCACACATATCATAGGTTCACATGCAAGATTTGGTGAGATTCTGGTGCTCCGGCGGTCGTTCTCCCCCTCCTGCTCCCAAAAGAGTGGTATGTGTGACCCGACGGGTCTACCCCCTAGATTTATCCTCACTAATGTACTTTTTCATTGTTTTATGTTTGTTTAGAACATATACACATGGAAAACCAAGATTGGGACCCTTTGGCACATGGTAGCCTCCGGCATACCCGCAACTAGAGCCATTATCACACGAGGTGCCTGATCTACTAGTTAGGGTTAGGTTTAGGGTTAGGATTAGGGTTAGGATTTAGGGGTAGGGTTAGGGTTTAGGTTCAAGGTAGGATTTAGGGTTAGGGTTAGGGTTAGGTTTAGGGTTAGGGTTTATGATGCAGGGTTTTGCAGCTCCCGTGTCAGCACGTGTAGTTATTGGTTTAGCGTCTAGGGGTTTAGGGCTCGAAGCCTCCTCAGTTTAGGGTTTAGGGGAGATACTTTTGCACAATTACACATTCCACCACACTTTCATACATATCATAGGTCCACATGCAAGATTTGGTGGGATCCGCTGCTCCGGCGGTCGTTCTCCGCCTCACCCCAAAACAACGGTATGTGTGCCCCGACGGGTTCACCCCCTAGATTTCTCCGCGCGAGGGTCCACCAATGTACTTTTTCATTGTTTTAGGTTTGTTTAGGAT